>NC_046262.2:11292068-11985401 GCF_009819885.2 Catharus ustulatus | reverse complement strand
CACAGATTTGATACTCCCTTATCCTAACCTTCTACATAAATATGACAAGATCTGATTTGGTATTAATTTGGCATTTTTTATTTTGAAAAGTAAGACTGCAGCAACAGATAAAGTGGTTACTTTTATCTTTGAATAGACTTGAGGAGGCCAGAAGGATTTCACTACTGAACAGTCTTAGAATTCAGTAAGTGAAGAAACAAGAGTAAGGTTTTGCCTCTCCTAGGCAGCACTACGAATAAGTATTTGAAAATATCTTCCTCCTAAAGGAAATTCTTGAAACATTTTGATAGTAAGACCTAAAACTGCATTTAAAAAGAACATGTTCCAGCAATAACTGTACGTATTTCTGAAGTGTTTAATGATGATTAAACAACTCTGACAACAAGGAGGCTCAGAAGCTACAATGTCTATGTATGAAGGTGAGAAGAAACTGAAAAATACAAGCATTCTTGAGCAGTTTCACTCTACCACAAGCCTTAGCAGTTTTGGACAGGTATCACACAATGAACACATAGTACATTCTGTTCAATATTGAGACTTGAGACAAAAGCCAGCAGAGTATCCAGGTGGCCAAGAAGGCCAAAGGCATCTGGCCTGTATCAGCAATAGTGTGGCCAGCAGGACCAAGGCAGGGATTGTCCCCCTGTACTCTGTACTGGTGAAGACGCATCTTGAATGCTTTGTTCAGTTCTCACTACAAGAAAGACACTGAGGTGTTAGAGCATGAGTGGAGAAGGGGAACAGAGCTGGAGCACAAGTCCTGTGAGGAGTAGCTGAGGGAGCTGGGATTATTTATACTGGAGAAAAGGAGGCTCAGGGGGAGACCTCATCACTTGCTACAACCACCTGAAAGGAGGTTGCGGCCAGGCGGGGATCAGCCTATTCTCCCAGGCATCTAGAGGAAATGGCCTTAAACTGCACTGGACGAGGTTCAGGCAGGACCTAAGGAAGAATTTCTTCACTGAAAGGATGTGTAAGTATTGGAATGAACTGCCCAGGGAGGTGCTAGAGTCACTGTTCTTGGAGTTGTTCAGGAAATGACTGGACATGGCACTGGGTGCTAGTGTTTAGTTGGCATGATGCTTTTTCTTTAAAAGGTGGAACAGATGATCCTGGACATCTTTCTAACCTTAATAATCCTATGAAAACTACACCCATTATACAGAGAGGGCTTTATCTATTAATGGTGGAGTCATTCTGGAGTATTTCCTTTGGGAGAAGTCTTGGGCCATTACATATCGGAGAAGAAATATTTTTATCAAGACTGGATAACAAAAAAAACCAAAAAATTAAAAAAAAAAAAAAACAACAAAACCCAAAAACCAAAAAAACCAAAAAAAATAACCAAAACTTTAAAAACTTAAAAAATTCATAACATAGTTATGATGAGTTTGCTGGACCAGTTGAGATTCCAAGACTGATTTTTGTTCTGGTTATGTCAATGTCAATAAATAATATATAAATCTTCAGAAACTATCTTTAGGAATTAATGAAATTTCTTATTTTTGAGTCTAAATCTAGTGGTGGACAGTAATTCAGGAGAAAAATAAATCTGACTTTCTGTGGTTGATTTTTCATAGATAGTATCACTAAAAGAACTTTGTGTGAGCTCTCTTTATATAGCAGGAATATCTACATCTTCTGAGATAAAAGGCGGTTCTCCCTTGATTCAGGAAGGTCACTGTATCGTTACTAAACAGCAAATATTTACAGTCAACCAGGTAACACTGAACACAGCTGAGAAGCAGGTACCATCATAGGAAATGAAGTCTCTACAGAGAACAAACAAACACAACCATCAACAATACTTCTCTAATCTTTCAGCAACAGTCGTTCTGACCACTCATGATAATCCTAGGGCTAGTTCTTTACATTTCATAATTCTACTATTGGTTCCTCCTGGCAGATGGTAGATGGCACTGAGTATGGAAGAACTGCTGTAGCAATTTGCAAACACCTCTTTTTTCTGTGATTCTTGATTGATATCTTATCAAATCCTATATAATGCAATCAACTATAAAAAACAATTTAATTGCATTGACAGAGACTTAACCTTCTTTAAAATGCAAAGTTTTTAATCCACTTCTGGTTTGTTTACCCTGGTTCTCCCTGCTCATTATGTATCACTAGCTTGGATAGCAAAGAAGCTCCTGTCCAGGAGATTGAACACATCCCTGGTATCTCCATTTTACAGTCTTCTCTGTACTTGATAATCACACCACAATACTCACACCTTCTTTAAGTATTTGTGATACTTCTGATTATCTCTAAGCCTTTTCACATCACTTGCCTTTCAAAGATGATGCAGCAAAGTCACACCACTCTCTGTTGTGATCCACATGGTTAAAAAGCAATTACTAAGGCTATCAGTAAGTTAGGACTCACATATTTTTCAGTATTAAAACAGTTATTACCTTTGCACTTGTACAACAACAACTACAAAGAGTTCATATTCTTTTAATTCCCTTGCAGACAAAGGTTCTCAAACATTGATGAAACCCTTTCAACAATCCTACACCCTGCTTTTCCAGAAGTATCATTTCCTAAGCATGAAAGTTGGAAAAACTTCTAGACAACAAATGAAGACTAATGTTTAATAGTTGGTTCACAGCATATTGGAGAGAAACTTAAGAATGTTCAAGTGCTACACTTTTTAAAATCCATAGGAAAGAGATCTTCCACACTAATGGAAGATGATTTAAATAGGTAACAAACTGGTATATAAATCTGGACTCAACACTCCTGATATTTTACTAGGAAAGAGAGGCTTTAAGAAATGTGTATGTGCTACATGTGAATTAATAAGATTTCACATATGAATAATTAAGGACGGAAGTTGGAGAAGATAACCAGAGCATTCATACTGCATTCACAATGAGATCTGTCTGTTGGAAAAGCTAAGAGCACCGTGATTACAGAACCTGACGAACACACTATTGCCAACAGATTTTAAGAGACTACAGTTAAAATGTATAAATGAAGTGTGTCTTTTTTTTTTTCCCTTAACACAATCTTATTTATCACCTTCACATAAAAGGAAAGTTTCCATGAAAATGGGATCAGACAAATTCACCCTGGAAGTCTGGCTAAACCAGTGTCAACATTGGTAAAAACCACTTTGAGAATCTGTGCCTCCAGTAGACTCAAAAGAGAAAAATAGTCCCTTCAAAAGGATGGTAAAGACCCACCCAGAATATAACACATAGTCTGTCCTATTCAAGTACACACTGGAATAATTTTTCTGTAAGAACTGAGATGATGAAGAAATGGTATTCCAAAAGGAGTTTGTTAAGAATAAGTACCATCAAATCTTGAAGAGCTGAGTGCCATATCTGGGCTGTAGTGTGGCTTTCTAAATAGCTTCTCATAATTATTTCACTAACAAGCTGAAGAGGGTTAATCTAGTGTAATCTAGACAAAAATCTGTTGATTATTGTAAACCCTACTGTGAAGCTATATTTACACAAATTCGTGTCTTAATAAAAATAAAATGAGCATACATGAACAAGAGCAGCTTTTCAGAGCACTGTCATAACAATAATAATTTAAAATATTTGTCATTAATACCTTCTCCTCATGTAACACAATTAGAGAATATTTCATTAATCTAAATATCATTATTGCTTTTGGTTTTAATCTTTGAGAGGCCACTCCCTGCTTTTAGAAAGAGAATCAAAAGTTTTCTTGTCTAATTTGAGTAACTTTCTGAAACAAAACAAATTCAGTGACAAGAAAAAACTTCATTTCTCTGTGAACTGCAAGTCATAAGAGGAAGACAGACAAGGTCTACAAAAAGACAGTAGACTGTTTTACACAACTTGCAATATAATTCCAAGTTACCAGCAAAGAACAGCTATACTCACATACACATCACATATACAACAGTAGTATCACACAAAGTAGCCTCCAATACTTTCCTGACTACCCATCCTAAATCTTCAAATAGAGATGTATCAATGTCTTAGGACAGTAGAACATCAAGACAGGTTAGACTATATGAGAACAATTAAAAGTCAGTTTAAAACATCAGAGTCAACTGGACATTCACAAATGGTGACTTATGTAATGGTAATACAAACTGTGCAGTTCAGCTTAGATCAGATTAGTGCAAGACATGATAATGTTCTTTGATATGTAAATGTTTGATATTGAAAGAAAAGATGTAATCTGTTTTTCTTTGCCCATTGGAAAGAAGTCAAGAAGTATCATGACCAAATGCAACAAAAATTGTTCAGGTTAAGCATTAGGAGCTTTGTAGCATTAAGAATTTGAATAACTTCTATGGCAAAGCCAAGGAAACTCTGTTACTGAAATTGTAAAATATAAGGAAGTTACTGAGAGCAGTACTGCTACAACTCAGCCAGCATGAGTGCAAAAAGATGGCAAGATCTCAAGTCCTTTCCCACAGCTTTTTCTAAAATCCTTGCATCTTCTTCCAGAAGGTTTCCCAAATTTTGCATTAGATATAAAGAAAACATTTCTTAGTTTGATTAGCAGACAACAATGACACTTATTTTCAAAGAGCATAACTTAATTTAAAATTCAAAATTACAGGGATAGTATATGAGATAGATAAAGAACATACATTTGAGAAGTTTTTAGAGACAGTTTGTATTCACTTTTCATATCCTCTTCCAATAGTTTTCAGGGAAGAGTCCCACCACTCTACCAAGAATTTGAAATGCCTCATGAAAAACTCAGCTTTGGCTGTTCTACCTGAGAATGGATGTATTCAGAGCCTCCTTGCATAAAAATAAAGACTTGAAGGAAGAAACAAGAATAAGGGGTTTTTTTGGCGCTATCAGAAAAAAAACCTCTTGAATAAATTTCTTCTGCCTTTCTTTTGAAGGAGAGAAGGGAAGATAATACTTTTTCTGCATAAGTAGCAATGAAGAGAGAGCACTCAAGTCTAGACTATAGACTTGAGAAGATTTCTAATTCTTGTTATCTATTCTATATTCAGAGACCAACTGCAGTGCAATCTGTCCAGAAAAGTTCTGTGAAGTCCTGAGAAAATAGATGTCATCTTTCCAAATTATTCAGAAAATAATCAAATATTAATTAGCAGTTTCTGGAAGGAATACAACCTACTTGTGAAAAGAGTGCAAAATTACATAATTTAATGAGAGTTGTGGTTAATCCTTACAGATGTTTACCTAAGTATTTAGGAAACAGGACTGTAAATGATATGAACACACCTCTTCTTAAAGCAATGGACTAATAACATTGTAGAAGGTTTTTCTTTATCCAACTCTTCAGAAGTTTCCTCATGAAAACATTTAGAATTAAAATAAAATCCAAGGTTCCACAGCAGTAGGATAAAATGGATAAAATATTCTGATAACTAAACAATCTTCCATAATGGAATATAGGGCATATTTTACGAGGTCAAGAAGAGGAAAACACTCCATGATACTTCATACTCTATTCGCAGAATGAGTGTTTGAAAACTAGATGTGGCAACAAATGACAGCATGAAAACAGAGGCATTATGATATTCACATAGCTAAAACAAAGAAATTTTTGGGATTAAACTTCAGCTGCTCTTGTACCTTTAGTGAAGCAGAGGTGAAGCAAAGAGTGAAATTTTCTCCACTGATTAAGTGAATAACCACCCAAACCACAAATATAAGTCCTGCCATCTCTCAAATATTTGCCTGCGATGCAAACAAAACTTCTCCCTCATTCAGATTCTGTCAAACAGACAGCTACATTCAGTGTGAAGGTAATTCAAGACTGTGCAATCATGACCTCCACATCTCCAGAAGTCCTGTAACCTTCAGTAAATGCCTCAAATCTCTATGTTATATAAGGAAGCTCAGACATTATAACAACCTTTTAGAGACCTCTCTCTGATTATGACTGGTTGCACCTTTTGCCATTCTTTTTGTCCTTCCAGAAAAATGGTAAATATTTTGCTCATTTTCTTTATCAAGGCTTGTGACCTGCCAACCAAACTTCCAGGAACTAATAAGACAGCAACAAAAAGCTCAGCACAAATACTTGTATTTATCCCAACTTTCACTACAAATCATAGGCCAAAAATTCCCTGTAGGGGATCCTATGTGCTTAATAACACTGAAATTATTTACAACTCTTCCATACATTTCTAAAATACTAAATGGAGCATCAAGAAGTGGTTCTCTCAATCAGGGTTGATTGATGTCTTAAAGAGGGCAAAATGGTAACACCACTAGTAGCAGTATTTCAGTTGTGCAATTTGTCAAGGGGAAAAGCAGTTAACATAGAGATAAATAAATCAGAAAGCTCTTCTTGCACTTTAATGCTAATCTAAAACATTACAATCTAAACTATGCAATCAGTTTGTTTTCAGAAATAATCTGAAAAGGTATCACTTCAAAGCTGAGTTCTGAGACAGTCAATTGAAACAGCAGCAACTTAAAAAAAAGTCAGGTATTTTCAGACTGAGTTGTAACGCATATCTGAGTCATCTGGGTTATCTTAGATCCACAACCTTATTAAACCTATAAGTTTGACAAGGAGTGAAAAGTAACCACAAGTCTTAGAGGAAGTCCTTTAGAACAAGATCTCCTGAAATACTGAAGCTCCTGGCATTCTATACGCATACTTCTCACCTGAGCCATAGGATAATTCAGTTAGGAAGGAACCTCAGGAGATGATTAGTTCATCCTATGCTCAAAGGGGCAGGGACGCACTATGTCAGGTTTTATCCAACCTGATCCTGAAAACCCCCAAGGACAGAAAACTCACAGATTCTATGGGGATCCTTTTCCACTGCTTGCCTGTCCTGATAGTGAAAAAGTTTTTCCTTAGTTGTAGTTATAACCTCCTATTTAAATTTAAGTCCACTGTATTTCATCCTTCTTGCATAACGATGAAAAGACTAACAGATCTTCCTGATAATCTCATGATGGAGAGGGCTCTACAGGCCATGGAAAGGCTGCCCTGAGGTCCAGCCCTGACAAACATGTCTCTTATCCAGGCTGCATAATGCCTTCACTTTTTCTGTAATCTCCACCATCTTCTGTTCTCTTCTCTGCCTAAACTGATGACCCAGTAAAACTTATTTTTTTGTTTCAAGTCTAGAGAAGAAAGCACTGTTTCATTTTTCAATTACTGCCCTGTAAATGTACAACCATTGAAAAAGAAAATTAACAGGAGTATGTCCCAACCCCAACCTTACCAAGTGGATTTTAGTATAAAGAATTATTTTGAGCAGTTTTTTTTCCTGTTTCCTTTCAACTGACAGACAGTTCACCCTATACCTGTCCACAGCTAAGGTTTTCAGGCTTCATTTATGTCACGTGTATTGAACTCATTTATTTTCATACTTCCAAAATTTCAGGATTGCAATTAAGACAAGTGTTGCATATTAAAACACATTTGAGCTGGTTAAGGGTTCAATACTCGTAATGCTGCCTTTAAAACTTTTCTTATGAAGAGCAACTGAATTCTTGTAAATAATTTAATTTTCAGATTGGAAAGGATCTTAAATCCTTCTGTCCTCCATAAATTTGAGCTTTATTTTGAAGGATGATTAGTTAATTTTCAGGACATCAGAAATTTCTTCTGAATCAGGGCTCAAAATAATTTTGCATCCGAAACATAATGACACAGTTTCTAGTACTATTTAAACACAGAAGTCAGGAGGAAAAACTAAACACCTCTTTAAATTCTCTGTTCTTTAAAACTGGGAAAAATAAATTGATATATATATATATATATGACTGCTAGACTACCTTTAAGGGCTCCATCACTTCCAGCTGGAGAGCAGACTGACTGTGGTGACCTCAAGGAAAACGACGCAGCATTCCTTATTGAAGGATCGCCATCCTAAAGTAAGAATGATAAAAAAAAGTTAACATTTGAACATAAACATCTGTTAAAATAAAATCTGAAATTAGTACATAAATTGATAAGATGGATTGGGTAAAAATGCATTATAAGATACTAAACGAAGAGTCACTTGCATTAAGACCATTGTAATTTAGACTGCTATTAGACTACAATATAAGCAACGCTCCAGAGCTAAGAAGAATCTATAACCAGAACAGGCACACAAAACCAAATCTCTATATATGTTTTCTAGCTAGACAAACATTTTTTGGGTTTACACTAAGATTCCATTTAGAAGTTTTTGTTGCAAATACTCATAGTAAAGAGCTGAAGAGCAGATGCATGGCCTTTGTGCACAAATGACAATGCCATTTGAAAGAAATAGAGTATAAAATGTAGAAATTTAAAACTCCAGTATTTTACATAATCCACCCTTAAAAGATTATCTAGAATGCTATCTTACTATTACACTTTGACAAAGTAACACTTTTTATCTATATCCTTAGCATACAGATGCGAGGACTGAACAGAGTATCCAGCAGTCCCATTACAGCAGTTGGGTTAGTCTCATGTACAACACAGCTAGAGTGATTTCAGCTTGTAAGAGTTAAACAGGAAACAACTCGATGGCAATATGAATCACTTCCCCAAACTGCTCTAAAGCAATTAATAATTTCTGACAAACTTTTCCATAACATAATATTAATTGTAATGTAATTATGTCCATGATCTATTTTTAGCAATGTAAATGTGTATTTTTATCCCCACACAATCCTTACATAAAATGTGAAATGCATTATTCCAATCTCCATTTAGAGTTTTACATAGGTTTTTCCAATTCTTTTGTGAAGCCCTCTGCTGGCCATGACCACTCATTCATGCAATGCCCTAAGTAAACTTCAACTATAGAATGGTATTTCTCACTTCAACTAGGCTTTTTCTATAGCATCTATGAGAATGTTTGGGGAAAGTAAAAGCTAGTAAATTCTGTATCTATGAAGAGAATATTTCTATAATTACAAACAAAATCTAAAAATGTCATTCTTCCAAAAGGTACAGCCATACAAATGAAGTCTCCAAACAACTATACAGTTATTTCATGTTTCCTAATTAAATTGGTTGTTTCATTAGTTAACATTCTAATGTGACCCTTGTTGAGATAGCTGGATACAGGCAATTTTTTCACATAGCCTTCTTTTTCCTTTTTTAAAAAATCTGAATTCTCTGTCTGATGAATACTTTTCAACCTTTTGACTAATATATACCAAACTAATAGAGTGTTAGAAAGTTTAATTGCAATTATGGTTTTGCATGCCTACATGAAAGAAATCAGCATCCAGTAGTAAGATATAAAGTTTAATTGGTATTTCAAGAAGATAGCAGCCTACATAGATGGACAATCACACAGCCCCTCTGACAGTGGCCAAACAGCCAAATTCCACGTGTGCAGCCATAGACTGGGCCATGTACTGCCACAAGGCTATGCCTTGTGAAGGGATAGATGGTACTGCTAAGGGAAAAGGAAAGAGTTTGAGGTTAATGGACTTAAGGTGATTACAACTCAAAGAGCACAAATCCATAATAAATCAGATTTCATCAGTTTTACCACCTATTGGCACTTATCACACAAGTACATTAGATTTTTTTCTTTCCATTCACAGCACAATAAACCTAAACTTACACTGTGGTGTTAATTACACTTATTTTTTGCAAGAGTGCTTGCAAAAAGAATTGTTTCAATTTGAGGAAATTATCATGGTCAAAGGAGTTTAATATTCAGACCAACACAATAAATTAACTCTGTATCAAAAGAGTATATGATGCATTTTAAGTAAACTTGAACTGATGTCTTACTCAGTAATTTAGCTACTGCACTGAAATTATGGAACTGATATTCTGATATTTTTCCCAAAAGAATATCCCAAAGACTTTTCTTTGACTTGTAATAAAACTCAAAAAGATCCCCATACTGAAAAATAAGCTTAATAACTTCTTATCAAGTATGTTTTATCAAGTCAGGAGAAGATCTTTAACTATGATTGTCATAGATACAGGCAAAAACAACTTTAACTAAATTAACTAAACAGACCAACTAGGTATATGACATTTTGGGTAGAAATGTAATTTCTACCACAGCTGACAAATTTTCAGAAATCTGCATTTACATTTTCTTAGTTTGGAGCTTCACCAAATGATGAATTATATTCTAGGAACGGTCTCAAGTTTACCAAAAGTTGTCCTTAAGTTGAGTGAATATGTAGTGAGTCTCTAAGTATGTACTTGCTGATTTTGTATTTCAGAGATACACAATACACCTTTTTAAAGCAATAAAATCCTAAAATGAATACAAATAATTTAAGTTTTTGAATTTTGTAATTTTTAAAATAATTCATAAAGATCTTCTCCAAAGCAGAAGAGGCTGCAACATTACAATTATTATTCAAAAAGAGATGCAAAACTGTAGTCAAAATTCTTCAAATTGTTTTCTGCATCATAGCTTCTAAAATCAACTTCAAAAGTTACAATTACAAATAAAACACAGGTAACACATATGCACCATTAAGAAAGTACACAAAAGGATAAAAGTGCAAGTTTACAATATTTTCTACTTTTTATCTCTAACATTTCTCCAATTACACCAGCCAGTGAGGGTGTACTATGTTTTCACAGTCTGTCCATTTTCAAATGTGTCTAATCTCTAAAACAGAAATCTATCTTCAGTGGTTTTATCCATCAACAGCATTGTAAAATATCTGACTTCTAAGGCAGTTAAACACATACGTGCTTTATCACAGTAAATATCTGCTTTATCGTAATAAATTGATTTAGGTAACATACATCACTGCTGAGTCTGTGCACCATCTGTAGGTAGTCTTCACTTGAGCCATGTCTAGAATTATCAGCATGATGATTAGCTGAATTTCCAGACAATTGACTTGAAACTTTATTTTCATGGAGATTCCTCATCCCCGCTGTGACAATGGGACTGGATACAGAAGCTGAAATATAAAAAAAGTAAGCAACTATATTGATACAATCACACAGTCATGAACTTAAAAAGATTCAGAGAAAACATCCTAACACTGGATATTAAAACATTGGATACAAGAGGTCTGGAATCTTAACAAGAATCCAACTTGCCACAAATACTTGATTAAAAATACATTAGCTAAGATTTTCCAAAGTTATGTTGAATCTTAATTCCATGTACAAATTAGCCAATTTTCTCTCCATATCTATTCTTATTCCTCACTGATTACAGAAAACTTTGTTTACTTCTATATAGCTTGAATTCACTACCTTAGTAACTTGAAAGGTATTCATGAGATATACATCATTACATACAAAACAGCTGCATATATATATAAAACATAATGTTTTATTTTAAGAAAAAATTATTTAAAAGAATTGAATAGACTTTTACTTACTAACAAAGAAATGCCCTAGATACCTTAATACTGATCATGTGTTCAGTTTTTAGACAAGGGAAGAACAAAAATCCATTTGTTCTGAAGGTCATCTTTGCCAGTTACTGCATACCTTGAGCATAATTCTAGCCAACTTAGAATTAATCTGACATTAAATAGGGCCAGGAAAGCTAAAGAATCTCTAAAGTTAACTTTAGTTAATCTAAAGCTAAGAAAACTTAATTTTCATCGGCAGAAATGAGGTCTTCTGTAGTACATGTAAGTGAAGCTCACAGTCAACAAATGCAACTTAATGGGTTGTTCAGATTTTTTCTTGTTACATATAGAGGGCAACAATGCAAACCGGATATAAATAGGTGAGCACTGCAACACAAATGTGCTTTATCTTTTCTTTATCTATTTAATTTTTTTAAAACTAAGTAGATATCACCACTCTTTACAGCCAAAAAAAGCAAAGCTTAAATATACCTGCCTGAAAGATTTGTATTGAGCATGTGACTCTTTATAAGAAATTAGAAAACCATGAAAACAAAGTTGACATGAAATAGGAGAATAAAATAAACATCACAGACTTACCTTGCTGCATTTGAGGATGAGCCGTGTAACTTGGAGGATGTGAATATGGCATGTATCCCGCAGGGCTTTGAGGAGCATATGGACTAGGCACTGGACTGTTCTGTTGCGTCAAAAATCTGTTACCAGAGCTTGTCTGTGGTGGCACAAACCGGCTAAAAAACCACAAAATTGAAAAAAAATTAAAAATATGGAATAACAAATACAGACAAATTCATTATTTCTTTTGGAAATTATACCTTCAGAACATGAAAATTTCTTTAAATAAAAAAAAAAACCCAACACAATTGAGTGATTCAAAAGCAGTATTTTAACCGATCCATTCTTTCCTAACTACAAATGTTACTTAAGAGTCAGAAGATAATAAAAAGCATTCATAAGACCTCCACCTAGGGAAAGGAAACAATGACACAAATACATATGGAAATTAAATCTGCAATTTCCAAAATTTAATCTCAGAATGAATGAAAGTGACAGCAAAAGTTTTTATCAACTTGGTCATTAGGATTAACAAGGTGCCCTTTACTCTTTCTTTACTTTCAGTAAAGTTCCAAATAACTCCATCTAACAGAATTACACTGTCAAGATATAGGATACAGGCAGCTAGGTATGATCTGACTCAAGTTCGCTGAATACAACTTTCTCTTTCACAGCCTTTATCCTAGACTCATTCTACAGATAGGAAGCCAGAAAAACAACATTGACTTGTGACAATAATACATGCACATTATTACTTTCATTCTTATATGAGCTTCTCAAAATTAATACGAATACAAGCCGCAGCAATTTGACCAAAATTTTGGTGGAAACCCGGAAGTGCGGCTAATACTCAGGGGCGGCTAATATGTGAATAATTTTCTGACATTTACAACCCCAGACGTGCCAACCAGGGCGCCGAGCCAAGCACCTGCCAGTAAAAGCCAGCATTCCGTGATTGTTACAAAGTCTTACTCTGTTGCCCTGGCTCCCTGCAGGCAGCACGGGGGGCGGGGAGACAGGCAGGAGAGCTCTCTTCTTCCCTCCTCTGCCGCAGCTAGGGGGAGGGACGGGGGGGGCCCCGCGCCACCATTGCCACGGCCTGGGGGGGGTGGGGGGGGCCCACGCCACCATTGCCGCGGCCCGGGGAGGAGGGGCTCTGCCCCCGCCCTCCGCCGCCGTGGCGGGAGCAGGGGGTGCTCCGTGCCCAGCCGGTGCCGCGGCATGAGCAGGGCGTGCTCTCCGTGCCCGGCCAGCGCCACGGCGGGAGCGGGGCCAGGGCGAGTGAACCCAGAGGCGGTGGCCAGCCCCGAGCGGCACCACCGAGCTGGGCCACCTGGCCCCGTCAGCAGCCCCTAGCAGGCCGAGCCTGCACAGTCTTAGTTGAGCCAGTAAACCCCCCGCCATGCCGTGGTTCTGTTAGTATTTGGCAACTTTGTTGCACGCGGGTCCTCGCTGCAAACGACAGAGCGGCTTATATTCAGATGTGGCTTATTTATGGACAAAGAATGAAATGTTTGCCAACACCCAGAGATGCGCCTTATACTCAGTGCGGCTTGTATTCATGAATTTACTGTAGTCAAATAAATATACCAGAAAGTACATTACAAGCTTTCACAACCCTCAATTCTAAACAGGAACTCCATGAAGGTAAACTTCTATAGAAAGAAACAACTAAGTACTTAATGTCAGGATTTCAAGAAAAATTTGCAATATTGTAATATTCACAACTCAAACAACCTTTTTAGATATCCCTTTCAGATATAAAAGTTAAAAAGTGTATTGGTTCTTGTGAAGAAACAGAACATTTCATTCGTCAGTTACAGTAACTTGAACTGAAACCTGAAATTAGTTCATTTTAATAATGATACCTAACAACTGAAGGTGGGGGTCTGTTAGAGCCCAGTACCTGGTTGAAACTACAAGCAGAACTCTCTCCTCTAGTCCAGAGTACTTTAATTTATTAATAAAAGCCTAAATTATAATTAAATGCTCTTTGCAAACACTTGAAAACGTAACAGAAATCTGATGAGGATTCTGTTGGAAAATTGGTCAAACTATTCGGCCTATCTTTCTGCAAGAAGCCTTTTGCAAACTGTTACAGTAGTATTCCATGCTTTTACAAATCTTCTTTCCTATCATTCTGCTAAACCAGTACTGGGACAAGCTACAACACATCAGCCTATTCTGTCCTACCCTCTTGCCACTGGTCTCAGCCTCTGACATGGATAGAAGACAACCGGGGGGAACAGGAGGCAGAGGGACTCCTCAGGCAGGAAAGAAAGTTTGGCCAAATTAAGGGAAGAGAGAAGAGAATTCATGATGAATCATTAGAATACAAGGTTCACTGACAGAAAGATGTTTCTTTGTGCATGAAGACACTTACTCTGCTGTCAGACAAATGCCAATTTTGTCTTGACACTGATCACCTTCCACTTACACACTTGCAAACAAGAACTGGCAGTCAGGGTAGGAAGAACTTGTAGTTCACTCTCCTCCCACCCCAAAGAAAGGATTACCTGGAAGGGCTATGTGAGATAGTGGTTTGTTGATAATTGGAAGATGCAGGACTACCACGCATGGAATTCTGAGAAATATTAAACTGTGACATCATCATCCCTATTAAAAAAAAAGATAACAGGATTACTTTACACGTATTTCCTTTTCAATAATAAAGTATCTCATTTCAGAATTTATTATATACAATAAGATGATGACCTTTAATGAATTACAAAATTTACTGGCGTTAAGATCATCTACTCACAGCTGTTAAAAAAATTAGAAATTATTGAATCCTTGTATGATGTCCATTTTACATCATGACATAAAAAACGTGTTCCCTAAAGTTGTGTTAATTCAGTTACAAATATTGATAGTAGTTTCTTCATCTCTTCCTTAGAGATTCCTAAGTCAAAATCTATTAGTAAAGAGAAACATTTTAAACCAGGACATATATTCTGCACCCCAGGCTGGTGTGTACAATACTTGTTGTGCCAATAAGCAAAAGATTTGGCAGATTCACAGTCAGAAGAGCACAGAAAACTTATCTGCACTTATTGAAGCAAGTATAGCAATCAGCCATCCTGGGTTGAGTGCTGCAAGACATTCTCACTGCTCCAAAAATATTTAGTGCTCTCTTTCTACCCAGAGACAAAAGCCTTCTATTCCACCTCCACTAAACTTAGAGGGAAAGTTATCAAAGAAAGTGCTGAAATATTTCAACTGCAAAGCAGAACCGATATCCCAGCTGTGGCTTCCACAGCTAGCAGGTAACACAGTCATGGGTTGGAAGTTCAGGTGTTGAACCAGCTGGCAAGCCACATGTTCCTGAAACGAACTGATTTAAGAAGCATTTGGACAATGCCCTCAATTTGACTGAACTTTCAGTCAGCCCTGAAGTTTTCAGACAGCTGGATTAGATGATCATGGTAGGTCCCCTCCAACTGAAATATTCTATTCTATTCTGACTCATATTATTATAAAGCGGAATTTAAAGGAATCTTTTTTTCCTCTCTTCAGTACAGGAATAACGAATATACTAACAATTACATGACAAAATGACATAGAAACACAAAAATGTAAATGATTTTTAAGTTATTTTAGTGACAGAATTTAATGTCTTTCAGCTGAAAAAGTGTCAAAACTCATGAACACACAGTATCTTGGGTAGCCACAGCTAGTGATCTACAGCCTTAGGTAGAAGCTTATTAGTAGTACAAGTATTTTAGACAGTTAGACTTTTTGTCCAATATGAAATTATTGGAAGGTTTTTGTTAATCCTACAGGTGCTATCACCAACTACTGCAATAAACACATATGCAAAATTAGTTTCAGAAACCTGCCCTGTCATCCTCTTTTCTCCTCCACTCTCTCCAGCAGAGACAGTGATAATCTTGCAGGAACTAAGCCATAACAACTTCCCAGTTGGTGGTAAATGCTGCATGCTATGTACTTGAGCACACTAATACTGGCCCTGAACAAGAGTTGAAGTCCTGTGTTGTGCTGAAAAAAGTCAAGTATTTCCATATCTCAATATAGAGTACATTTCAGTGTCCAGAGCAACAGATGGGGACTCCTCAACTTCTACAAAATTTGTTTAAACTGGGTGCCTCACATAGAGGGAAGCGAACATCCAAGGGATTTTTTATGCAGGAAAGAGCACCCAGCATTGCACATTGTCCCCTCACCTCTCCCTGTCTCTCTCAACACAGCTAGGTACAGTATTTCAGGCAAACAACTAACTTTAACATTCCTGTACAGAAAGTTAACATAATGTAACCACATCAGCATGAACTATACAGACTAAGTTTCAATTTTGTGCTTAAAGTATGGAGCGCTCTTTTTAAGCACTTTAAAAATATATCTGTTATCCTGTCCCTAATTTAAAACATGCAATGAATCACAGATGTGGTAGTCTCTGGGTTAAAAGAAAACATATAATTAATTTTCTAATGCAATTTTTAAAAATACCCTAATTAACTTAATCTATGATTGATAGCTCTCACTTCTCCATCACTGTTATAGATGGCAGAGGCAAGACATGGAAGGCCCAGTCAAGGTAATGTAAAAGAAAAAAGAAAGGAAAAAAACCAAAACAAAACTTAACACCCCCCAAGAACAAAAAAACAGATTTTACAAAGTTTCCAGACAGATAACTGTGTATGTGATAATGATGTAATGAAAAAGAAATAAGATCAAGCCCCAAACATCAGGTCTAACATGGATTTGAAATTAGTTTGTGGCCATTAGCACTACAGTACCTTCTTTTACTTTTCCACATTGTTGTCATATTTCTACAAAGCACTGAGAAAACACCATCTCAGTAGAAGCATTACTAGAATGAGACTCCTTACATATACTCCCAGCCTCACTACAATTTTTCTTCTTGTAAAAAAGTGATATGAATAAATCCTTAGCATTCCTACCAAATGGCAAAGAATGCACTTCATAAAATCATAACTCAAGGTTACATAAATATTCTTGTACAACTAAACTGTATTACAGCATCATACATGCTTAAGCTAGGATGGCTCAACGACAGGTGATTTTTCAGTTAGACATATATTCTTATTAAAAGTGCGTGTGTGAAGTTCCTTTCTTTTACAGGCAGAAGTGCACTTGAGTTCTTGTATAAATGTGAAAACATACTGAAATAATTCACATTTTTGGAAAGATGCCTAAGGTTTTAGTCTCTCAAACTGCATAAATAGCTTAGAGTTGTAGGGCATCACAAGTTGCTAAGATGAGGAATGGCAGGGAGGAGCTGTTAAGGATTCCCTATTCAACCTTATTCCTTACTCTAAAACAGTTAAGAACTCTCACTGCAATGATGCATTATAATCATACAGATTTTCAATAAGATCAACAGATAAGTTTTCAACTTCCACCACTATTTACAAAGACAAACATATGAACCTAGACATAAAAATTCAAAATAAAAGTGTTTCAAAATAAAATCTAATTAGTTTTCCTAGAGACTGAAGTTTGAGTTGAAATGAAACATTTTTTAGAAAAATACCTGGTAGCTTTTATTTTCCTTCTTTTTACTATACAATTGCGCTTAGAAGATGTTAAGGAGCATAGGTTTAAATCACTATCAAACACAAGGTAAGGCATAAATACAACAGTTGTGTTCCAATACATATTTGTGGTAACAGTCCCCTAGATTTATAGAATAACATAAAATTAATCAATAGATAAGCAAAAATCCTTACCGCTTTGTACCCCGTATCTGTTTTGCATGCTTTTCTCCCTGAAAACATTAGGATTCCTTGCCAGAATAGCCTGCAGCAAGACTGGTATGTCTCCTTCTGGATCATCACTGCCAAGGTTATCTTTCAACTCTCTGGAATTGTGGAAGTAAGCAAATAAAGAGGCAAATGCATTTTCAAATTATAAGAAACTATGAGTCAAGTAAAAAAAAACAAAAACCAAAGAAACCAAAAGAAAAAAACCAAAACCAAAATGAAAGAAGACAATTTACTGTTAAAATATAGGAAAAATCAAGTCTGCAAAGCACTGCTTCCTGCCTCTATTTTTTTTCACCCTCTTCCTTAAAGAATCGCAGAAGAAATGTCTCCTACAAGTCCTCATCCTCACACTCACTTTCTGTCACTATGCTCTTACATATATGCGGCTGTCAGTTTAAGACTATCATAAGAAGCTTCTTAGGCCCATTTTTATATCACGATCTTCTCTATAAAAGAATGCTTTGGCATAACATCAAGACCATATTACTGTAGGAGTGAAAATAACATATGTATGAATGTATAACGTCCAGGTTTCAACCCAATGCTTTGAAAATCTTTTTATTTTGAAAAGGGGAAATTGGCATATCTTCAAGATCACAGGATTCCCTCTGAACCATAGACATGCAACGGATTTTCTATAAATGCATCTGTGCACTCACTTCTTGTATGCTTTGAAGACTTTAAAAAGCTACTTCCATTCGAACAAAAGAAATAAGGAAACAACAGGGTTGTCAACATAAAACAATTCAAAGGACACCAGGGAGAAAAAAAAATAACAAAAAGAGAAAACATTAGCATACCTGATGGCTTAATTGTTAGACTATTTAAGTTCAATACCTAATCAGAATTGACACAGGTGTTAAAAAATTTATTTTGGGTAATTTGTCTAGGTGCATTAGTGACTGACATTGAAGGCAAATTAGTATTGCATAATCAACACCACAAAGTCTACACTCTACATTATCAAGAATGGACTAAGTGTCAAATCTGTAAAATAACCCCCACAGCTACGTGTAAGGGTTGATGCACAATTATTAATGTTGTCTGACTTGAAATATTTGACCCTTATATTGCAGCCACTTGCTTAGGAAGCCTAAGGAAAAACTTGCATACTCTAAATTTCCATACTCTTACATATCCTTCTCAATCCAGTTAATTTTGATTTCAGGGAGTAAGGATGGTGATCTGATGTAGAAGTTTAAAATACATACATGTGATCTGTTGACACCTGATTGAGACTGTGGACAAGCTGTGAAACCAGATTTTCATCCCTGCAAGCCAGAAGGCAGTTCACCTCTTCAGCTATCCGTCCATTGAAAAGCAGGCTTTTTGTTGTGGTAGCAGGTAAAGGTGATGGAAGAGGCAGCTGGTTCAAAACTATTAGGAAACAGGAAGAACTTAAGAATCATTTAATGAGAAAAAAACCATACAAATGTGGACACTCCCTTCCTTACTCTCTCATGAGACTAAGAAACAAAACCTGATGACTAGATTTAAAGTACAGGGAGCACTTCTGCATTTTTTTTTAATTCTTGAATTAAAGAAACACAGACATACTCACACTGGGCTCTCAAAACATTCCAGAATATTAAGCTCATTACTACATTATGATACCTTTATTATGGAGCCAAAAGCATAGATTAAAAAAATGAAATGCAAAGTTTTTGTAGCTTCATGCAGTACTGCAAGGACATTGAGTATTTCAGTTTTTTACTCTGACCTGAATATTTCATCAGTGTTACTACTTCATATGGTCTTTTAAAAAAAACCAAAAAACCCCAACCCACGAAAAAACAACCCAACACTAATTAAATTCTCAGTTTGTTCTTCTGTTCTTGTATTTATTCCTATGTAAATCATCCTCTCAAGACAGGCTCAGTATTGTTGGTTGATGTGTTCATTAAAATGTCAATTCAGTCAAAAAAACTTACTCGCAAATCTCATGAAAAGATTTAGTGAAAACACTGTTTCAATCAGATTATAAGCACAGTTCAATTTCCTAGGGCATTCTTAGGTCTTTAGACATAGCAAGAAGTGTACATATAAGAAAGCCTGACCAGACAATTGTAGAGCTGCACAGACCAGAGCAGGGTATGCCAGGAGAGGTCAAAAGGCTAGATATAGAGTAAAGGTTCAGAGGCTAGGTTCAGAGTCCTGAACCTCAGTTGGTTCGGGAAAATGAGCTGACTCTAACTGCAAGTTACCAGGCTGATCACATACCTGAGATCCAAGTTTTAACTGTACCATTAGAAACAACTTCAGAAAAAAACCCCAGTCTAAGTGAAACATATTTTTTGTTCTTTCATATTTACAAATTATAAAAGTGGGGTGATTCCATTCAGCATTTTTACCCCTTATAATGCATATCATTGCTGTACTTAGAAATAAATTGCAATTAAGATAAAAGTGTGTAATATATTAAAATCACTAGCATTATTACAGTAATTTCACGACCATAAGGTGCACTGGACTATAAGGTGCAACCCTGGGGAGTTGGCAAAATTTGCAACTTTGTAGATCATATAAGGTACACCGGACTATAGGACGCACTTTTTATTTGCAGTGAGGCTCCGCCCCCAGCTCCCCCCACGCAGTTGCTGGACAAGGCCCCGCCTCAACCCGGCAGCCATGGGCCCTGGGCCTGCCTGTGTCTGGTGGGGCCAGGGCATGCCCGCTGCTGCTCCTTGCCACCTCTCTGGGGCCGGGCCATGCCCTCCACCCCTCCGTCCCGCCTGCACGGGGCCGGGGTATGCCTCTGGAGGGGCCGTCCCGCTTCCACGGGGCCGGGGCGTGTCTGTGGAGGAGCTGTCCCACCTGCACGGGGCCGGGGCATGCCTCTGGAGGGGCCGTCCTGCTTCCACGGGGCTGGGGTGTGCCCACCGCCACTCCGCCCCACCTCCACCTGGCAGCCATGGCCCTGCCAGCTCCCCCCGCAGCTCGCAGCTCTCACTTCCGGGTAGGCAAATTTCTGAACTTTGTCCATCAGATAAGGCGCACCAGACTATAAGGCACACTTCTGGGTTCAGGGGAAAATTTTAGTCAAAAGGGTGCGCCGTATAGTCGTGAAATTATTGTACTTGCATCAGATTACCTTGAATGTGCCTTGGAAAAATTAGAAAAATCAGCAAAACATATTGATTAAAGTAGCATAAATTTAGCAAGCCTGCTCTACTGCCTTCAGGCATCATATCATCCATGTTTTCACAGGGCAACTGGTCCTGTCCATTACAGTTCAGTGTTTAAAGGAACTCTTGCACCAGAGTCCAATCGGTGACTTCCACCAGTTATCTGCAAATGCTTAATTCTGGAAAACTGCCCCCAGCCAGAAACTTATTATTTGCATCCTGATGGTCTGATATTATAGATACACCTTTAAATACATAACGGGCATCTTCCACTTCAATACTTCAGAATATACCAGAAGAACATGAAGTGGATTTTTCCTCATAGATCTGCCTTTTTTACTGTGAGCAATTAAATTCAATTGCTGGATATATTCTGCCAGTGTTTCTTGGAAAGCCTCCAGTTTTCAACAGTGTAACAACAGACCTGCTGAGAAGAAGCACCTAAGGCCACTGAGTCCAATTATCCTCAGACAGACAACTGAGCTACAAAATCTTTCTTACGCTTTATATAAACAAAACACATCTTTGTCCCAACTGTTCTTACTGCAATGGTTGTTCTACGACCTCGCTATATAATAATAAGCCTCCTCTTAATTTTCACTAGAAATTATTTCTTAGTCAAATTGTAATGATTTGTTTCTGTGTCAATATCAGCTTGAAAATAGTTATTTTTCTTTCCTTTCATTTTGTCTTCCTGGAGTACTTTAAGTCAGCACACACGCTTCACATACTCCTATTGCAAGCTGAACAGCAAAGTAAAAAGACTCAGATTCAGCTGTTTGTTTTTATTCTAGCACTCATTTTCTGCACCTATTAACTAGTTCAAAATTAATGAACTAGGTTTCAAGTATATTCAATATTTTCTACAACTCTCTTGATTGGTTGCATATCAGTCTAACCCTGTATCTCTGTCTTTTCAGTGAGGATGATGGGATGCATGTTTTAGAAGTACTTCATCATTTATATGTTTTTCTTTATTTTTGTAGTACCCAGATATGTTATTTAATGATATTGTAAAAAAAATAATGAATTCCAATATTTTGTTTCAGGTTTCCTTATGGGTTTTTTTAACCTGCATTTCACTTTATGCTTAATTATGCATGGGGTTTTTTTGATCGACATTGACAATTTAAGCAATAACAAAGCTAACGTATTTAACGGCAAGTCTGACTTCATACAGATTTAGCTGTAAGAACATTTAAAATAAAAATCTTTCTAGAAAATTGCAAATGCAGGTATTTACCAAAGAGGTAGAAAACACCATACTAAAGATGAGAAAAAGAGGAGTACTTACGGTCTGTAAGACTAGCAATCCCTGCAAGAGTAGTGATGGGAACATGAGGCATATCCCCATTCATCCTGAAGTTCTGGGAGAGTAGTGCCTACACAGATATTTCAGTTCAGGTGCCAGCTGTCATTACTTCCCATCTCCCAAGCACTAAACACAAAACAAAAAACAAAACCAAATAAAATCTCTCTATTTACTTTTTTAAAATTTTACATTTGTTAACATAAATGAAACAGACCAATGCTAACTTTAGCTGCCACCAAGTAATTTTTTTAAAGAGTGGGTACAACAGAGTACATTTTAAGCAACAGTTGGCATTAGCCAACTAAAAGGCAAGCTTCCTTCTGGTCTCAGAAGCAACCCCTTCATCAATAAAAGATGCAAGATTAGGCAATTTTAAAAAACAGTTTGTCAGGTTATACAATACTCACTCATAAAAAGGTAATGGAACTTGTGTTAGTTCATGCTGAAGTGTGACAGCATTTAATGCATAACCAGTTTAAATAATTTTAAATAATTATCTGGTACATTTACTTCCCAGTTTTGCAGAAGGTGGCATTTTCATAAAGAGACTAGCAAAACTAAAATGAGCAATTCACAGATTCAAAAATAAAGGAGCAAACGTACTGAAAAATACAAAATCTGAGTACATTATAAAAGTAGTAGCTATTTCCAAATTGATTTGACAATATCGCTTCAATATCTAACTCTGTCTGGTCAAACTACTACCAGAAATTCTAATTACTCCTCCTGGGGGAAAAACAAAGTTTTGCCACCACGGAACTAGATCATTTATTTCCTGTAAAACAGCCCATTTTATCTATGACTACAGAAAAAGGAATTAGTTCACTTGGATTTCACTAATTTAAAAGATCACAAATGTAAGGAAGTCTGCACTGCTAAAAAAAGCCAAAAACTGCAATTGCAAACCGTAAAAAATTTACAAACATCACACAGTACAATCCCCTAGTATACAGTGAAATTGACATGATTTTTCCGAATACATTAAAGGAATTTGATATGTGGTTACCTGTTGTAACAGGGCCCTCTGTGTTGAGTTTGGGAAATAGTAAGGAATTTTACATAAACATTTCTCTTAATTACTGAAATACTGTAACATTATTTACTTGCCTACATTTTTGAGCATTACGTATAAAATACACACAAACCACGAGATCCTTGTAGTTTTTGAGAATTACAGTAATTTCACGATTTTAAGCCACAGTCCGGGTGTCAGCAACTGTCTTGGGTTACAATACAGAGTGTGATAAAAGGTATCTATTCTATCACCATCTGTTGAGGGTGGGGGCAGTGATCCTTATCTCAACGGCAGATATTCTGCTAATGGGCCATCCATTGAAACCAGGCAGGGCATTGTTCTTTATCTTTTCACAACCCATCCTTCCTCCAGCCAGTCATTTTCTGCTCATGGCCATTGAGTCCCACTGTGGGACTGATAAAATTACTGCATCCCATTGGAAGTTGCTCCAGCCAGGGAAAAGAGCCCAACATTTCTTACGAAGATAAAAACAGAGATTTTGGGACACTGAGGTAGCCCTTTTCTCCACTGGACTCCAGAGGAAAACTGGATTTCTCCACATCACCACTGGACCTCCGGAGGGAAACTGCACCGTCTACAGGAGCACTGCTTCAACTGAATCACATCTGTCACTGCAGGAGGATGCAGCCACCATTTAATGGGACTGCTACCAACACCCTGCCTGACAGGGTGTCAGGTTGTACTCTGACTTTATCAGGGTTTGCAGTTTGTTTCTTTGTAGTACTGTATTTCTATTTTAATTTCCCTAGAAAAGAACTGTTATTCCTAATTCCCATATCTTTGCCTGAAAGCCCCTTGATTTCAAAATTCTAATAATTTGGAGGGAGGGGGTTTACATTCTCCATTTCAAAGAGAGGCTCCTGCCTTTCTCAGCAGACACCTGTCCTCCAAACTAAAACAGCAACTTTTCGTTCTTTGTCCATATATAAGCGACACCTGATTATAAGCCGCACTTCCGGGTTTGGACCAAAATTTTAGTCAAAATGGTGCGGCTTATAATTGTGAAATTACTGTACATATTTACGATTTCCTTAGTAATGTTTTTTAGTAACATTCTTTCTTACGCCTCATCAACATGGCAACATATAGCAATATATAAAGCACCACTGCTTATAAATGCACATAGACTCCAAGACAAGGAAAACAAATGTTTTAAGTCTTTTTGCGCTCAAAGTTTTCATCAGCCAGTGAAATTACCTTTTCAAAGTTTTCCTATCTGCACATTCTTTGAAATAAATACTAACATGAGGTTAAACAGAACTGACAGTGAGTTGACTTCCTTTGCTGCACCTGCACACAGTCTCATTCTGACCTAAATTATTTTTAAAAATTAAAGTTATACTACATTGTAGATACAGAAATCTAGTGAATAAGGAAAACACTACAGAATAGAGACACATAGTCTATGTGGATTGCTGTGTTTCAAGGTTTTTTTTAATCCAGGAGAAAGCTTCCCTCAAAGCTGCTTCAAGCACTACTCGATTTTTTACCCTGAATGAATACAAATATATGCAGAATTTCCGTGGTTGTTTTGTTTCATAAACAAGAAATTCTTAAAAAGAAATTTTAAAAATCAAAGAAAATACTCCCAGAGAGTGCTGTAATGAGTCTGCAGCAACAAAGCCAGGAGATAATACTTTTAAAATCAAAGTTTTCACTGAAAGCCTAGAAACTAAAGAGTACCTTTCACACATAAATTGTATTTACTCTAAAAATGCCATGTCTGATGATTTCTCCTGACTAAAACTGCATCAAAGGAAAGGCCATGTAACCAGACAGTATTATCAGAACTTTTTATGTAGTACAGAAACAATGAAATATAAGAAAAACAATTCTATTCACTTTCACTTCCTCATCACATGAGAAAGTTGTTAACACAGAACCTGCCACTCCTATCAAGTTCATTCCTAGTTCAAGTATTACTCCCATAATAAAGAAAATTATATAGACATTTTACAGGAAAAATTCCTCCCAAGCCAGACAGTTAAATTTAGAAACCTTCTCTACAGATACATGATCAGAAACCTGAACCTGTCAAGGTCCAGATCTCAGAGTGGAGCAAGTGCAGTGATCAGGGGAAAAGTAAACTTTCTTTGTAAGAGAAGAGTAAAAGGGATTGGTTTGTTTAACTAACAAAACAAAGGTCAAGAGGCGATGTGGCTGTTCTCTTTAAGGCGGTCAAAGGAGGTTACAAAGGAAGAAAGCCAATGCTAATACAACAATAAATGAGTACATAAATGCAAGCAAGAAGAAAACCAGAACAGTTTTTCACCATCAGAGCTGCCAATTTCTCAAACATCTTTACATTAGTAGAGATAAGAACACCACTACTCTAAAGATGGAGGTTGTATATATGTTACAGAAGGGACAGGATGTGGTTGTCTGTACCAGCTGGGGACTAAGCATGGCAATTCCAGAAGTCTAGCACTGACATTATTGAAGTTTTTGTAAGCATGATGAAATGAATAAACAGATGAGAGTAAATGAGGGAAAGAGAGACTGAGGGGATTAAGTGATGAGATTAGTTTATGAAACAAACACAACACCAAGAAACCACATAGTAATCTGTGTCCAAATACTACATCTGTTGTGTTGAGGGCAAAATTGCATCTGTAATAAAATTGGCAAACAAGGTGGGATTCAATTCCAGAAGCATAGACGGAGATGCAGTGAAACTACAACTCAAATTGGCTGCTACTGAGAACATCAACAAACTCATTCATTTAAAGTTTTAAAATCTCAAGCAGTTGGGGGAACAAAGATTGACAATTCAAAATGGTGCATCTGTAGAGTGTGCAACAATAGCCTGACTGTCAGACAAGGTTTTTGGCGTTTTCTCCCTCACCTCCATTCCCAAATATAAGAAAAGTTAAAAGTATTCTTGTAGCAGCTCACTATTAGTCAAGAATAATAATAATTTTCAATGTCTAAAAATTTTCCATTGCCAGGCTTGTTCCGTGATTGTTAACAATAGTGTAACATTTTACCCCTTAACTGAAAAAATGAAGCTGTTAGTTATATTACCTGAATGAAGGAAATCAAAGATCTGCACTGTAAGGCTTTTAATCAATGCATTAGACTGTTGTGGAGCACTTCAGACAGAGTACAAGAAATCCAGTCTATACAAATGTATGTGGTCTCATATATTCAGTATATAGGTATATATGCTCTTGTTTCTTTACAAGAACGAACGGATACCATAGAAAACATTTTAGGGAGGAAGGAACTGCAGTGTGCAAAGGAAGCAACACAAATAACCCATCAGTGAAAGGAAAACAGTGAAATGGCAGCATACCTAAAGAATAGCACACAAAAAAGTTATCTTCATCATATACACTAATACAGAAAAGCCAAGTCAACATAGCAAGTAATGTACAGTAATTTCACGACTATAAGGCGCACCGGATTATAAGGTGCACTTCCGGGTGTCGGCAAATTTCCAAACTTTTGCTGATATATGAGGCGCATCAGACTATACGGCACACTTCTTTTGGCAATGAGGATCCGCTGCCGGCTCCCACCACGCAGTTGCTGGCCAAGGTCCCGCCTCCACTTGGCTGCCGTGGCACCGTGGGCCCCCCAGCACCCAGCAGCCGCGGCGCCCCTGGTCCCCGGGCTCGCCTGTACCCGGCAGAAATGGAGCCACGGGCCTCCGGGCCTGCCTGCACCTGGCAGCCACGGCCCTGCCAGCTCCCCCTGTGGCTTGTGGCTCACACTTCTGGGTTGGTAAATTTCCGAACTTTGTCCATATATAAGGTGCACTTTGGGTTCGGGCCAAAATTTTAGTCAATAAGGTGCGCCTTATAGTCGTGAAATTACTGTAATATTTAAAAAGTTTAGGCTATGGTTAATAAGTACAAATGTGACTTTTTTTTTTTTTTTTTAAATTATCTACATTGCCCTTTACTGTAAAGGCAAAGGGAGGAAAAGAGGATGAAAGTAAGTTGGGAACAATTTAAGATACTGACATCCAGCAAAGAGAAACTACAAGCATAAAAGGGAAAAAATAACAACAACCTAAGCCAACAAAACAAAAGAATTACCCCGTAAAAATAAAATAAGAAATAAAACCAAATTGCAAATGGTATTTTTTTCAGATATTGCAGCATTTAAATTTAACTATCAATTAAATGATGGAGGACTCTGACCACTAGTTATCATATAAAGGTAAAAGCTCTGCATTTAAGAAACATTCCTCTTGGTTGAGAAACTGCCTTGTCTCTAACAAAAATACCAGGTTTCCTCAGCTTTGCCATGTGCATGCATGAGAAGAGTAAAAAACAAACAAAGGAAAAATCTGCTTGTGCAGTAATAGAGAAAGTTTCAGCAGCAGAGTACATACAGACAGACCACCATCACAGCAGAGCACTCTCAGAATGTACATAGGAAATTGCCTATGTACATTTAAATATTTCATTTCTCATTCTCCAGAGTTTTCTTTAACTTATTATATCTTCAGGTTTAAAACAATTTATTATATATAAAAGTGACCTGATATTTTCCAAGAAGTAAAAGGGTGGATTAAAATTAAATTTTAAAGATATTAGATATTAGATATCTATGTTTTTCTTTTTAAAGTACATTCTACTAAGTACTATTCTCTTAAGAGTACTTTAAATAGCCTTGTTTTATTTCGCTTAGATTATGAAATCTGTATTTAGCATGAAAGTACTTTAAAAAGCAGTTTCAGTTTCCTATATGTTGAGTAAGATCATATATAACCAGATATAACCACAGCACCAAGATCTTGATTTCTTCAGCTGCATAAGCAAATTAACCAGTAAAACTCTGTATTAGCTAAATAATAATTTAGATGAAGAGCTGACATTTTCTTTTCTTTTAAACCAACACACCCACCTGAAATCACAAATTTGAGAATCTTTGTCTCATAGTCAGTTTTAAGCTTCTACATTTTGTAACAAAAGTACTTCTTTTGTTTGTTACTACATGAATCTGTGCTATCAGTCCATAAACTATTCGTAAAAAAAAATTCTTAAAGAACGAGAATCACAAAGAGAATCAATTAATACCCTTTACTTCTCATTCAGGTAAGATATTGTGACTGAGGTCATATAGATCATACATATTTATCCACAAGAGGGCAGGTTTCTGGTTTCTATTGCAGAGCTACAGTTTTATACAGTAACAGTAATTTTCTAGAAATAAATGCTTTCAAAAATACTTCAAAAACATACTAAAAAAGGAGATATCGTTGACAAAACATAATCTAATACTTAAGAATCTGGTATGGGCAAGCATACACATTTACAATATAAATAATTTAAAGTAATTCAACCTCAGAAAAGTCAGTATTGGAAATGAAGAATGAACATTAATTAATCAGCTGCCTGATGAAGCTGTTTAAGGTTAAAATAGTAACATGAAGAAATAGAAATAGAAAACATGAAGCTACTGTATATTTATTTGACAGCCAAAGAAGTGGCTGCAGCATGTGGGTGGAGGTAAGGAAAAGGGGGGGTGCAAGCAGAGGGGAGTGTGTGTGTGTGTGTGTGTATGTGTGTGTACACTAGTGAAATCTGTATGTTTCATTCATAAAGTGATCAGGCAGCAGAAACAGTGATGCTGACAAAACAAGTGGAAAATGAAGAAGTTTGAGACAGGGATTACCTAGTACAACTTCTGAACCAGTATTAGCATAATGTGTTTTTCTAGAGTAGGTGCTCAAATCATCACAAACTACAAACATTTTAAGAAAAAAAACCTTAGTGAAAAGTACTATCTGTACAATTGGAAGTTGCTTATCTGTATAAAGCAATCTTAAGAGAGAAAAAATATAAGCAGACAGCTTCTGAATCTGTAACTACTATCACATTCCTTTGGTCTCTGCTGCTCTAATTTGATAAACAATGACACTGATGTCTCTCCTGCCCATGCGATGCCAATGCCGTGACACCGCAGTACACAAAAAGAGAAATCAAAGTACAAGCAATAGAAGCAGGAGCACACATATTTCTACCAGGGTATGTATCAGTCATGCTCTGCACCTGTAGTAACTCCTCCTGGGAGAAGAGAGAAAGGCAGTTGACACAATCAGACCATGTCCAAATTCAGACCCAGCCATTAGCAGAGAACAAATGGTTGTAGGTAATACGCAGCTTCCCTGATCTCTGGGACAGGGGGACAGAGCGCACCCATGGCAGGTTTGCCAACAACTCTGAGCTGTGTGATGTAGTGCCATGCTGGAGGGAAGGGGTCTCATGGACCTGGAGACAGGCTTGAGAAGTGGGACTGTGCAGACCTTGCGAAGTGGAGCAGTCACAACACTAACTACCACTGAGAAACAAACATAAACAGAGAACAACACCAAACTACTTGAGTAGCTCATACATTTATTTCTCATCTGCAGTACATACTCCACATGCAATTTCTACTCCAATGAAGAAAGTAAGGCTCTTTTGAGTGAGCATAGCCCTTGTGTGTTACTCAGGCACATATGCAGCAGCTGATATTAGATACAATTCATGTAATTGGAAGAAAATAGCTAAGGGATGTTATAGAAGAGCAAGAGCAAATCAAAGAGTTCATTTAAGCCAGGTCTGTCAAATCGAAAATACTTTAGGTTGCAATACTCATCTACATTAATAAAGCAGTTGTGAGAGGTATTCGGGAGGAAGCAGCAGCTTGGTTTTTTTCAACTTTCTAGAATGTCTCATGTTAACTTTTAGTAGTCCTGCCCGCTCCTAAACACAGTTGTGTACTGACTTTTACTTGTATTTTAAAGACTTTTTGACCTTTTATTAGGCTGGAACTTAACCAGACTATAAGTCTAGTGATTAAACCTGAACCAAAACATACTTAATATAGTAATCTCTTCCAATTTTTAATCTTGCATTTCTGCACGACATGCAATTTTTGCCTCTTTTTTTTTTTGAAAATTAATTTAAATCCCACCAAACTTCTTCCATACACACCAAGAAAACATATACATCAGTATACCATTTCTTTAGTAACCCACAATAAACACCAACGTAAAACTCTATATAAACAGATTCAGTGAACTGCATTTCAAAACCACATCACTACCCCTTTATGTTGGAATTAATATTGACCAGTTATCCTGTTTGTCCTAATATTCATCTTGTTGCCTGTTTTTCAACTTTAATGTCTCCCACATACAAGAGAGATGCTCTATAGCATTCCAGGGAGTAAGAAGCTTTTTTTTCTGAATTACTATATTACTTCCCCTCATCCTCTCAACACAATGAAGCAATTCCTCCACAGAGGCTCTCAACTAGCCCTCTGTAACGTATCCAGTTTCCCTCTCTCATATCAAATCCACTCCCACATGTCTCAGCTGCTGGATGAAGAGAGACAGCACATGCTGTAGCCTCTTTCTCAATGGGAACACAAGAATCTCCTCTATTCAACAACCATTTTTCACAAACTAAACTGTCCTGAGACTTCCAGTCCTTGTAAATGATAGCTGAAATTTGCTGATGCTTTCCAAAATTATTAGGCTGAGGGATTACAGATCAAGAGGTGACTAATGATCAATATGTAGAAAATTATTAATCAGTGTTTTTAGTGACTGTGTGTAGAAATACAAATAGTTTCAGTTATACTGTCCTGCTGTACACACTTGTACAACTATGGCAACGTAATTATTTTTGTAATTTTATAGAATTCAGTACTGAAAATTTGTTCTGTTTGGTTCATTTTACACAAGGCATTATATATACAGGCAGATATATTCTCTAAAGGAAAGCATGCTGAGATTTAAGACACAAAATCCCTAAATAATCAATGGAATTTAACATTTTAATCAGGATTACTAATCTTGCAAAAACACATTGCTTCAAAAGTTTGAACACAAGAGCATTCACAAGAATGTTTAACTGCAGTGTTCATGTCTGATATATACAGAAACTGTGTAGAGACTTCAAAAGATTAAATTTTTCATATGTTTGATAGCTGATTTTAATTAATGTTTGTGTTCCAAAACTGAGAATTACATCAGCCTTTTGAAAACACACCATTCAACCTTGCAATGCTAAAACAGTAGAGCTCCATGACTTTGTGACCATAGTTAGTGTCAGGATTCCCTGACTTTTTCTTTATGGCATTAAAAAAATTATCTTCCTATCCTTTTTAGTTACAATTCCTATTAACATTATAAACAAAGACGTTACAAATAAGCCCTGCAAAACAGTATCACTAATCAGCCAAGGTAGTCCTCTTTCCCAATTCCACATACATTCTGGTTAACTAAACTTCTGAAGCAAAATGAGCACAAAGACATAGCACACAAAACAAATGAAGAATAGAGCTGGGGAAAACAATTCAAACACATTTAAGAAGTTACTAATAAACCCTAAAGCATAGTGCATGCAACATCTGGACGTATTGTGTTGGAATAACTGTAAATGCACTAAACTCAAATGAAGACCAGCTTACCATGAGCAATTAGGGCTAGACAGTAACAATCTGGAATCTCTCAACAGCTAGGAAAAATATTATTTTGGTGTTTGTCCTTGTAGGTCGGGGGATGGATTCACAGTGCTACCTATGAAAGTGCCTATGTAATTCTAAACATCTGTTGCTGCTGCTGGTTCTCCTACAGCTGCAGCAAAAACACAACAGACACTTCTTAAGCTCACAAACTGTACTGAAAAGTTGGATATATTTAAAAAAAAAAAATTCCTCTGAAGTGGTGCCACTTTCACCTTACTGACCATCTTCCACATCTTAGTCTTGATAGCCTGCAGATGTTACAAATCTACAAACCAAAACTATTGCACCAAGTAATTAGCAAAGCTGCTTGCAGCCTAAAACAAGCTCGCAGCTTCCATTAAGGTTAAGTTTTGCAACTTCCACAGTTTTCAAACTTAACCACTGTCAGAGCATAAACAAACATTCAATCAAGAACAATTATGGTGGTCATGCATAAAAAAAAGCTTGGGGATTTTTAACGTGTGGCCTGTCCATTTTAAACATTCTCAGTTCACCTTCACCTGCAGCAATACAAAGAAACACAGAATAGCTGTCAAGAGTGAACACATATTTGTAGAAGTCATATTTTAGAGCAAAACAAAAGGTAATTATTTATGTGGATAGGAATGCCATGACCCAGTTAGTATAAAACAAGTACAGCGAAGCACAATACTTTGACGAAAACCTCCTTTTCATAGAAATTCCCTAAAACATGCATCTGGTATTTTTCTTTAACAAACTAAACTGACTGAAACCAGTTTGGAAATTTTCTTCATACTTGAGTAGAGCTCACTCAATACAACTTAATTTTACAGTAAAATAAAACAAAATGAGTTTAAGCTACTAATTCTGAAAGATAATATAAACTCAAATGTTTAATGTAGCTCAACTAAACCACTTTAATTCTTTCTGTTAACTTGCATTAAAAATCTTAAGTACTGTCATGGTAGACATAGATTGACTAATGCCTTTATTCCTAATTATTTGAACAAAATAATACATTTTGAAATAGTTCAGCTGAACACAAATAATACACCCGCGAACTAGCTTCACATTTGTTTTTTCAAGAAACAAGAACAATTTAAATTTTCTACTTATGGTACAAACTTATCAATCACAATAAAGGTGTGTAGAACATAGAAGATTAGCTATGACATTTCAATACTGAACTGTTGCCAATCTAGCAGATTTTACTTTCACTTTAAAGAGCAGATCATAAACTGTGACACAAAGAGCTGAGAATTGAGGGATGGTGCAAAAAATTTCACTTCATTTGCAGACTTCTTTGAAAAACACAGAACATGGCCCATCTGTGATGGCTACCTCCTCATTTCACAACAATTCCACAAGGCAGGAATAGAGAAGGCCAAAGAGCTTTCTGAACAGTCCATGAAACTGATGTGATTACCAACCAAGCAAGTTATCTTTTGCTGAGCTTTTTCCCACATCCAAAATAGATGTTTTTAAATTTAATGTATTGGTACCCTAGTCTGGTTTTGTTCTGTTCCTTTAGGTCTATGTTTCATCATCTGTTTTACAGAATTCCCAAGGATGAGGCTGAGTCACAGAGTTACAGAACTGCAGCTCAGTTGCTCAGACAGGTGGATGTGCAGACATGGCTGCGCACTTACAGAGGACCGAGGAGGTAGATGGAAAAACGAGTTGAGATAAATCTAAGCAGTAACTCCAACTGGGATTCCCATTCTGTCACGGAATTTGACTTCTGCTGATGCAGAGAACAGCACAAAGACAAATAACTAAAAAGGAAGACAGATACACTTCCCAAAACATTTATGAACACTTGAAAACAGCATCTAGCTGACTGAAGGCGCAATACACAAACTTACTGGTTCCTGATCTTTCTCCTGATCCAAATGTTTATCATTTATCTCTGTCCACAATTAATCCCATTAACTGCATAAAAAACAGTCTGCCCAAGCATGTATCTCTCTAAAGCTCTCCTTTTCAGTATGCAACACAAAGAACAGCAGAAAACAAGTCACTTTAAATTTGACAGGACTGTAAACTGCCATCACCTCTGCAGCTGAACAACACCTTTTAGTACCAGTTCATGACAAGTATCAAAGACAATGAACACACATTTGTTTTCCCTTCTTTGTCCCCTCCACTCCTCACTCTTCAAAGGAGAAGGAAGGAATACAGAACTACTACTCTGTTTATGCATCCAGGAATAGTTATCTCACCACATTTTTCCCCAAAAAACCACAGAATGCTGAAGGAAGTGACTTCTGCACGATATCTTATTCCATCTCCCACTCAAACAGGGACACCATGTTGTCCAGAAAATTGGAGAGAGGGGAGAGATAATTTAAAAAAAAAAATTTAAAAATCCATGGACTCAAATCGACTATGCACTTTATTTTCTTTGGCTGTAATCTTTATTAAAGCTGACACAGAAATACTTGATTTGCTCTATAAAAAATAAATCCAAAGGCAATTCAACCATTAAGACTACATATTTTATTAGACTTAGGAAAAAAGATATTTGCAAAATTTAAGGCTCCCTATTCAGAAAGTCAAAGGGTAAAAAAATCTATAGAGCAACATTGTATTAGCAAAATTAGTATTTTCAATGACTGCAGAATACTCTCTTTTTGAGCTCCTCCTCTAGTAGACATTTTACCCATTGTAATTTTAAGAGCAAGCAGTGAATTTTAGATTACAAAGGCCCCAAAGAAAGTAACATTTCTAATCTTGACAGTGACTGCAACAAAACAAAAACTTCTCCTGAAGTTCACATTAACGTCTATCATTAGACCAGGTAAGTTACTGTTAACCACATGACCATACACCAAAAGTATATACAGCTAGAAAAGGTCACTACAAGATAAACGGGCATCAGTAATTGAGAAGCTGTACCAAATTATGCAAAGAATTAAGTCTACACTAAAGTTTATATTCCAAAGTTATTCCTTATTGTAGTTTTTACTTTTGGCTTTTAATTCTATTCATGCATTACTTTGATGGAATGTAGAAAGTAAGATACCTTGCTTGGAGACAGCTAGTCTACAATAAATAGTAATTTTTTTAAAAATCCCTTTTACTGCAAATAACAAATTAAAAAAACCAAACCAAACCAAACACAAACCACCAGAGGCTTTTCAAAAGCATCTCACAAAAAAGAAATGAGTATCTCAACATCTCCAATAGGAAGGGACTTTTTAAACAAAATTAGAAATATCTATAATGACAGAGACTTTTTTCCTACATGACTAGTGGATGCAATGAAGTCTTTTCTAGTCTTCTCAATTCACAGATTCATGGGACTGTAGAAGACTCAGCTTTCAGCTTTAAGTGCTTTTCAATATGACCCACAAGCTTTCTAGTCTTCCTCTGACAAATATGAATAACTTTGGTTAAACAAGCATTCCGCAACCAGATGAAGAAGTTGAAAGAGAAACACATCCAAGTATCTCTAACTTTTCTATTTGCTTAATCAGAGTGTAGCTGTAGTTTAGACTTCTCCTTAAGAGAACGCTATCTTGCTTAAGAGAAGCAACCTTTTTCTTAAATTACCAAATACAATGCCTTTCAACTGCTGAATTAACTATTATTCACACTCAGCATACAGACTCACAAACAAAACGTTTGCTTCCCAAGCCTTGAAGGAACAAAATATTTTGGCAAATTATTCAATTTTTCCCAATTCCTTTCACATCTGATCTGACCCATCTGAAACTTTTTTTGCAGGTTTCAAAGCAACAGTCATAGCCTTTGCAACTGTGACAGAAAATAACTGGCTGAAAATTAATAATAGGAGAAAAAATAGCATGATTTCAGTTTTCTTGCAAAAGTGTTGAAATCCCTTGTCAGTCAAAACTGCATGAGAATCAACTCCAAGTATAGACTACGACAAATCATGCATGGCCAAAACTATCTTCAGCTGAACTTTTTTCTGACCAAGTACAGAGGGAAACCAAGGAACTTCTTTCAAGAAGTCCCTACCATGACAGCACAAACACACGCATAAGTCCCTGTGACCCAATTAAAAGAGCACCTACACATGTACAGTATAATGCCCTTCAGCAGCTATCATTCATTCCTTGTGCCTGAAGAGCACATCACAGCACATCACTCTTCAAAACATCTGCATGAGACTGAGTGAAAGTATTCTCATATACCTTCTACAGTGCTGATTCAGAAAGTTTGCAAACAGCAAATGATTTTATAAAGTACGATTCAAGGCAAGGAGAGAAATAAAAACTTGCAATACATACTATCCAGGAAAAAATGGCTCTCTAGAGAAGAGTCTAAGATGTCTAAATGCACATGGAAATTTCGCACAATTTCCTTGTTTAAAATAAAGTATCACAATTACTGTCCAACACACAGGGACAACCGGGCTCAGTATGCTTCCTTTGCTCAACACAGAGAAGCAACAATGTAAACTTCATCAAGACAGTGAAGCCACATTCAGAAAAACTGAGTGAGCAGAACAACTCTCTACATAACCTTACCATAAAGATGAGAGGATACGTGTCTAGAGCTAGAAAGAAAGCTAAACTACTATTTTAGTTTACAATTTTTTTTATTCCATCTAAAACAGGGACTTTTATTAATCTGAGTATATATTTGGTTGACAGACAAAGTGTTTTTCAGACACTTTGCAAAATCATATCAGTACTTGACAGAAAAAAACAAAAAAGAGGTAACTAAAAATAAATTGGAGGAAAAACCACTTGCATGTTTTCCCACAGTAAGCTGTAATTTGATAAAAACTGATCACCAGTGCTTTAGAAAATAAAATTGCTTACTTTAACAGCACATTTCTTATACTGGAAAATAACAAAATCAAAGATCAAAAACATTGCAGAAAAAGGCAAAGACTTCTGCAACATGCATGAGATCTCAGGATTTAGAGTGCTAAAATTCAAACAAAACCAGAAAGCACTGTGAAACAAATGCAAAATCTAATACCAGAAACACTGATAAGGAATGTCATCAAAGTGTTTGACTAATGACATTAACTCAGGTATAAAAAATTGCCTTTCAAAAAGAACCATTCCTCAGAATGTATTTAATTTTACAAATTACAAAATAAGTTACGAATTTAAAATTGCAGTAATTTCACGACTATAAGGTGCACCCTTTTAGATTAAAATTTTAATTGAAACCTGGAAGTGCGCCTTATAGTCTGGTGTGCCTTACAGTCGCAAAATTACTATACATTGATCCATATCAGTTGTTAAATATACAATTTATAATTGCAGACAAGTGAAACTACTCCAGTAATTCTGGGTGGACATACCAAGCATTTTAAAGTTTCAGGGTAGTATTACTAATCATCATCATCCTCCTCTGAACACTGAAACAGAATTACTAAAAATCATGATCAGCCAGGATCTCAGTGTAAGATTTCTTCTGAGATGAAAAATGGTAACAACAAATAGTAAAGCTTCATTCTACATCTTTCACGTGTCAATTATCTAGAGATTAACAAAATATTAAATTCTTCCATCTTCTGGAGAGATGATCCAAGAAAATATGCTTTATTAAAAGCCTATCCTATAAATCACAGCATTGGCTCCTTCTCTGGTTATTGGTAAAACCATCAGATGGGTTCAAATGGCTAAATCAGATAACCACCTCATGACATTACAAAAAAATAAGAAAAGCTTGTGTATCTGTCAAGTAGTCAAGACAAGAACTATGCATTATCCCTACACTTATTTTACACACTTCCTGTGGGTTTTTATGTGGAGTTCTACCTCAGAAAGTTAAACAAACACTGACCCTTGCAAAACTGAAGCATATGATAGTTATGCGGTAGGAAAGTTTTGCTTTGGCTTTGCCATTTTGATTTGAGTTTGAGGGTGGGTTTTGGGTGTAGTTTAATTGTTTGGGGTTTTTTAATCTAACTACTCAATAATTCAATATTCAGTTTTAAATGTTGGTTCCAGGGTTTCTGAATGCAAGGAAATACACTGTCAACTACTGGACCGCTGCTTTGCATTACCTGTACAGTTACTGGCATACATTTCCATGTTCTTTTAGCTTTGGACACAACTGAATATTTTACAAATTTTTAACATTGTTCAGCAATACTCTGCACAATTTATAAGAAACTGTAGAGCTGTAACCAACTGGTCAGCTGGTTACTGACCAGTAAGCAGCACAGACTGCTAATTTTACATTTTCCTTCATCAGATTATTGATAACTAAACGAATAATAGCTGAACTTTTAAACTCCATAAAACTGGTTTTCTCCTTTGCCCCTGTAAGTTCCTCCAGTCATTGCAGCAATTTCTACAGAGGTCTGTCCTTCGTCTCAGTTTGTGTGGACTGACTATTGATTCCATGTGGAATGTTCCTCAAGGAATTATTCACATGGTTTGTTCAGCCTGGAGATCTCATAGCAGTCTAAAATTCCTCAGAAGGGGAAATGGAGAGGCAGGCACTGATCTGTCTCTCTGGTGACAAGTGAGACCATGGAAATGGTGAGAAGTTGTTTTAGGGAAGATTTAGTTTGAATATCAGAAGGTTCTTCCCCAGATGGTGGCTGAGCACTGAACAGGCTCCCCAGGACAGTGGTCACAGCACCAGCCCGACAGAGCTCAAGAAGTGTTTGGAAAATGCTCTCAGGCCCATGGTGTGACTGTGGGATGGCTGTGCAGGGCCAGGAGCTGGACTCAACTCAGTATATTCTATGATTCCATGACTTCAAATTCTACTTTGCATGACAAATAAAACACATTTGAACTACAGATTGCACTAACAAAAATGACAATGATGAGGATCTATCAATGACTCTTGAAGCTTTTGGACATGAGGTCCCATGAGTCACTGTTGGAGAATCCACCGTTTATGTCATCTGCTCCTCCTGAAAGTCAGCTATGGTACTTCTACACTGCAACAGTCAACACATCTCTCAATCTTTACCTTACAAATCCCCAAAAACTCATCAATCTATATGCTGGGAAGTATTTTCAACATTATGAGAACCTGAAGCACTTGATTTTTCCAATAAACAGTACAGAGAAAGGCAAGTCAAGCCAGTTTACCTTATAAACTCCCCTTTGCTATCAATAAAAACTAATAGTTACTTCCACAGTTGCAGAGTTCTTACTATGCTCTATACCTGACACTATCATACCTATTTATTTTCCTGAGCCCAAAAGAATCACACCCCAATACATTGCATGTCAATGCATGTACTCTGATACTTTCTACAAAGACATATCTCATCTGATAGATTAAAAAACTGCATATGCTTTTTAACAGTCTCATTCTGCTGATGACTAAGTATTTTGTAATAACTTTAATATACAGAGATCTTATGCTTCCTCTGACATATCATGTGGGAAAGTTGTCTGTTTACAGGATAAATTTTAGTAATAAATCTTTAAATGTACCAAATTTCACACGTGAATTTTATCCTACCTCTATTTCTGCAGTTCCTAAGGCCATCAAATATTTCTTGACAGGTATTCCAAACCTGGCAATAGATAATAACTTTGTATCCACAAGTGATAACTTATTTTTTTATTCATGGTTTTTTAACAAGTCTCTATTTTATAAAGCTTGTGGATTCATCTTTCAAAACTCTTATTTCCTTATAACAATCTTTTAATATCTAACACTGCTTAACATTATAGTGCATTCCTTCTTGCACTAACCTAAAAATTAGATTCTTAACTGGCATATAACTTTTCAGTAGCCAAAATAAAGTATGTTCTTTAGAAAATATTAAATTATATTATTTAAATATCACTACTGTGAAAGAATATTGAATTGAAGACATAACCTTAGTTTCCATCTACAAAAAAGCTACATCCATAGGAATTGGAAATAAAGAATAAAAATATTAGGAAGAAACAGAGCTTCTAATTATGATTGCTTTGAGTAACACCTAGGAAACACCTTTAGATAGATTACTTTATTACAACAATTCCCACTCTTTCTTTCATCATTTAAACACAGAATTTCAAAATCTGGATATGCAATTACAGTAAATCAGATCTAGAAGTTTGAATTTACATTTTAAAAGCTACTTTTTAGATACATATCTTTATCTAACTGAAATACCTAATTCCATCAAATCCATGGGAAGAACCGTATAACTCATCCCAGACAGGTGAGTAACTTCCAAATGTTGTGCTTAAATGAAACTTGGTATTCACACTCGGATTATCTTGAATATATCACCCAAGTAAGACAGAACTAGACCAGTACTTTAATGAAGCTTTCTTTCAGTAACTGCTGCTGCTACCAAGTATAGACAACGATTCTAAACAGAAGTTGGCACAAAATCAGCCTATTTACTATTAGAGGGACATCCAGACCAACCCTTTGCTCAAAGTAAGAGCAATCTCAAAGTTATGTCAGGTTACCAGTCAAAACCTGCTTTCAAGAAAGGGGATTCACTGTGAATTTTCTCCAGTTAAAACCAGTCAGAATTCCCTTATTGCAACAGCAGCTGTTGCTTCTTTTGTTTTGTCCCTCAGAGGAGTATGCCTTGCCATCTACATAAATGGTCCTTATTAGTCAGGTTAAAGACAGTATTTCAATCCCTCTCTTAGCTTTCTCTTCATCACAGCAACCAAATCTCAGATTCTGCTCCTACATTTCATGCTTCAGCCCCTTAACCATCTCAGTAGCCCTCTGTCACACTTGCTCTACTTGGTCATCTCTTTTTTAGCTGATTGTGTCATTTACATTCTGTTTTCAGATGGATTTTGTCTTCATGTCCCACAGTGCACTTCATTGTTACAGCTATCATCCTGGCATTTTGAGCCCACCTTTTTGTCTTCCACCAGCTTCCATATCTACCCCACAATGTTACAGCTGCAAGATTTGTGGTTTTTCCCATATCACTAACATGCTTTGTCTCACATCACACTTCATTCCATCTCCTCCACACTGCCAATAAGACCAGCCTCCTTTATCATTTGCTTCTCTCATACTAATAGTCAAATGCTTTGAATGCTTTGTTCTGTTTTCTGTATACAAAGTAAAATTCCTACATCACAAGTCCTTTCTGTTCTCCACCCTGGTATCTTTTTTGAACAATACTCTCCTTAAAAAGCACAGAATACTTGTTGATTATCCTGAGCAAGGTACAGCTTGTATACACGAAGGTGCTGGTTTCATCTGGGGTAGAATTAACCATAACTATTTATATAAACTTGTAAACATAACCGTATTTACCAATTTTATTTACCCACAAATTACTGAGACTTACTGCAACTTTTGGTTTAGAAAGCAGACATATAGCAGAGGAAATGAGCTGCTTCTGAAAAACTATTTATTTCAGATATGGATTTGATTGTTTTCCTGATAAATTGCTGAATGAGTTTATATTGCCGATATTGTGGCTTAGGTCTCTTCTTCAGGTTGCTGTGCACCAGCTGAAATACGGTCATCGCTGACTTCCTGCAGCTTTCCAACTCAAATATAGCAAAAGTGCAAACAAGCCTCTGTCAATATAGAAAAACATTGTGCTATCATACTTTGACAAGGGAAGTTTAAGCCTAGAAAATATGTATTTTATACATTAGCAATATTTCAGTTTAATTTACTTTTATGTTTTAAAAAACTTTTGTATTGTAGGCTAGATTAAAGATGGAAGCTGGAATCTGAATCACTTCAGAATTATTCACATATTTAAAATTTAGACTGTTCACAATCTAAAAGAATTTTAACAATTTATTGTATTGTGCACATTAAAGAAAAAATGGAGCACAAATTAACATGATCAGTTGACAAAAGTTAGTCCTGGTAGCCTTCCATAAATTACCAGATCAAGAAACAGGAAGAGTAAATAGGAATTAACATACAAAACAATAAATGGAGGACAACTTGAGAAAGGGAGATGCTGAGTGAGAGTAGTAGCACTAAAGGTGCTGACATAAAGCACAGGATAAAGTTCCATGTAACAGCTGAAATGACTGCCACTGAAAGCTACTGCTCTCACAGCACTGTCTTCAATTCATTATTCATTTCAATGAGAAAGCACAACATAGTACACAAACAGGAGGGTAAGAATGAGATGACCTAATCTTATCGTGAAAGCGGGTAGTCAAGAAAAAAAATCTGAATTTTAATTTTCTAATGCAATTAGGAGCTGGATTGAGAATCAGTCGAAAGGTGCTAACCATTTCTTTATCTCCCTTTGCCTTTCCTGTATATTCCAATCTCTAAAGAAGAAAACAAATATAGCTCCTTTCCTACTACTGTTGTAACCAGCAACACTTCAAACTGCTGTTTTATAAAAATGTTCTCAAATTCAACTATTTTACTTCTTACTACTTTCCTTTTTTCTCAGTTCTATTCACTAGCCATGTTTCCTTCAATGCTGCCCCCACTAGTTCTTGCAAAGATAAAGAGAAATATTTACTACATAAACAAAAAAACCCCCTTGGTAGTAGGATTAATCCTACTCATTTTGCTCCCTCAAGACAAGACACTCGCAATATAGCACCTCAATGTCAGCGTCGGTGGAACTAGTGGTGAGTAAAGGACATAATGTCTTAGAGCACAGATAGAGTGAATTATCCTGTCCCATCTATCAATATTTCCAAATTCTTAAATATTAGAGTAATAATTTAAACCTGAGATGTTTACCTGAGCCCAGATATATAGGAACAAAAAACTACAAGGAAAAACAAAACTGAGCAACCCCTTAAGTAAAGAAACAAAAAACTCACACAAAGAGAGAAAGGTCATAGCAACTTTATGATCAATGACGACAATTACTCTGATGAAAGGTTCTCACCTCCAACTACTTCGAAGACTATCCTGTGACCCAAAGCAGGTAATTTGTTTCACCCGTTTCTACCATCTTATCAAAAGTTGGTTTGTGTGGGGAAATTGGTCACTTCAAATATTCATATCCCAATGTTCATCAACTGTCAAACACCCTGAATGTCCCCACATACTTGACTCTATATATATATAATAAAACCATATACTATAACCACATTAAAATGAAAACTAAATAAAACTAATATACACCTAGGTCATTGAAGAACTATCATATTTGGGACAATCCATGAAACTTTACCTCACACTACAGCACTGCAGCATAACAACCCTGGCAACCTCTGGCCATTTTCACTGGTACTACTTTAGAAAAGAGTACCAAGTTACTACTGCGGTAGACTAGAAAGTCAGCAAAATTATCATGGCTTCTATTTTTATACCATAGAAGGATTATCCATGCTGCTCTCTGGAGAATCAAAGTCAAACTCCACCTGAATTTCACTTGCCAAGGAAACCCTAACAGTTCTTTGAAGGTGGTTTTGGTACTGAAGGTACTGAATAAAGTGACTGAAGACAACCCACAGTTGAGGTTTGAGACTTTTGTATATATGTAGATATTTAATCCATCACACAATGATGTACAGAAGAATATAAGGCATACTCTCAAGTTGATCCTCACTGTTCACTGAAAATGGCTAATTTTATACAGCTTCTTATTTCAGACATTAAAAGCAAGATCTTCTCTAACTTGAATTATATTCTGTGAACAAGACTGACCTCAAAACTCCAACTTAAGCATACAGGCCTTCTAAAGCATAACATCTTCCCTTTAATACCTCAGGAATATTCTGGCACCAGCTCTAACACTGTCAAGTAATCCTCTTCAAAAAGCTTAATGACCCAAGATGATTCATGACTTACAAACAACAGCACTGGTAAATACTAGAAATTAAGTAGTACTTCAATGAAGGGGCAAGTACAGCCCAAGCTTCAATAGCAATATTTCTCAGGAATATTTATGGATCCTGTAGATGTGTTTACTGGCCTGTAAAGGAGCAGAAAGTTATCCAGAGTTTTAAAGGGTGTCAGACAGACATGCCTGATCAATGTAAGATGTGGTGATCAAGGAAAGGCATTTGACCAGTAAAGTGCATGTAGTTATTTTCAGCCCTTAACTACATCTTTTTAAAAGATATAATCTTACACAGGAATTCAATGAGGCCTATTTAGCACACAGAAAATCCAAAGTCAAATGCAAAATATATGGTTAAGGAAAGGCCTAACCAAGAGAATGTAATAACACATTCTTTAAAATACCAGCTTGCATGTCAAGACAGTGTATTGCTATCCTAGTGGTAAACTTCAAACAACACAACCAAGATCTTGCAAGCAGTAGTTAGAAAAGGTGTTTCTTAACAATCTGTTTCTTAATAATTTAATTAACAATTAATTAATCATTCACACAATTCCAAGAGTCAAAAGACATCAGCTGTGTAAGCTGTGGAATGTTGAACTCAATGATCTACAGTTGGTCTCCATTTAGGAGGTCTTTTCCAACCAAAATAATTTTGTGATTCAAAGCTAGGTATGACACTCAGCCAGGAAGACTCTCTGCTGAACGAACTGGAAAATTTAAAAGTTGCAAAGCTTTTAAAAAGCCTTTTCCCCTCTTTTTTTAGTGATACCACCTTCTACATCATTTCACTGTGTTTTGCACACTCTTCAAGCTAAGAACTTGAAAAGCTGAGAAATTACATTCAGAGATAACTTCAAGTACAGAGAAGGGTGATTACCATTAACATACGGTCTTGTAGTATGTCTTTCACTGGTTTAATACATTCAGTTGAATAGACAAATCCTTATGAAAAATAATAAAGTGATTTCCAACACAGTAATGTGTGTCCTCCATTGTTTCAGAAAACAGACTGAAAGGCAACTGACATCATCACAGTGAAATAATCAAATATTCTGAAAGGCTGTTTTTAAGGAATCAATACATTTTTTGTTAAGAGTCACAGTTCGACTGCCTGGGGTTTTTTCCGCCTGGTACTCAAACTGGTTTTCAAACCACACATTTGTTAGTTCTTTTTGTATTATATACAGACACACACTCAGACAGATAATGCAAGCAAGGCTAATGATATCAAGCCAATAACAAAAATTTCTAGTCAGTAATACTTCCCAGCCACAGTACCTAAATTTAAAACTCTTTTAGTTTCAATAAATTAAAACTGTAGTTACAAGGGTGGTTGGACAAGCAATAGCAAAATGAGGTCTTAAGAGAAGAACCACTGTAAAGCTAGAAAATTATTAGAAGATTTCAGATTTCATCCGTGTTTTTCACAGTTAAACTCCTGCACATGACAATCTATTTAGTAATACGATTTAAAACTAATGCAAAACTGTATTTTTCATCTCAAACACAAAACATGGGAAGGGAAAGATGTAATCCAGAAAGGACTCTTCAGTCAACATCAACATGTAATGACTGCAGGCAAAGTATTACCACAGACATTTAATCTTTTTTTAAAACTGTCCTTTTCACAGATTTGCAGTGTTAAGGAGGCTCTTATCATAAAGGGTAAATAGAACTTGATAAAGAGGTTTCATTCACCAATTTCGAATAAAAGCATTTTTCCTTACTTTTCCAGTTTTGGAGAGTCAAATCATTTCTGTATACATCAACTATTTCTCACTACAACTCAACAGCTCTGAATAAACTAGTTTAACAGACTTATTTAATGTCAGTAATTGCAAAGCTCCTACACTACCTATGTGGAAAAAGTATCACTGTTCAGATAAACAAAGTACCTATTCTATAATTTAGGACAGGGTGTGCACTGACTAAGCATGGTCACTCCTAATAAACTTCCTTGCTCTGAGAAGAGAGATTTAATTTCACATCATCCATAAAAACTTGGATTTACAGTCTTTATGATACCCTAGTACTATACTGTCAAACTCATATAATTAAACCACCAATTTTATATTCCAGGAAATTAGTAAATTCAGCTAAACTTCACCGATTACCATAGTTTACCTAGCTGGTGTTAATATAATCATTGCAGTCAGAGTATTTTTTTTTTTTTAAGTTAGGGAAAATTAAATGTAGCACTCTCAAAACTGGGGAGCTGAAAAACAACAGATGTTCACATTACAATTGTTCTGCCATATGAACCTGACCAAAAAAAAATATAGTAGCCAGGGTTATGAACGAGAGATAACAAACTGAACCACAGTCACTTTAACTCTCTGCATCTTGTACTTTCGAAAAACACATCTGGTAAAAAAAAAAAATCATGCTTGTGCCAAGGCAACTGAATCTTCTTCTGAAGTCCTTGGCATCTCTTGCAATATCTTAATAAATCTGCCTATATATCAAACATTTTAAATAATCCTTGAGATCAAAGCTGTCTAAGGCTGTCTGAAGTGAACCATATTAGGATCTAGAAAATAACCGGAAAAGCAAGAAGCATACAAAACTGGGAGATATTTTACAGCTACTAACTTATAAAAACTAGCAGGAGTAATTTAATGGCCAGAAGTTTTAGGACATTATTCAGATTATATCACAGCATATGAGACCCCTATAAACAGAGAGGAGACACTGGTGAAAATCCCACTTCTCTCACCTTTAGTAGCTAGAGAGAAAACATTTATGCTCTTCCCAAACACCTATCCATTTAACTCAATGAGAATTTTTAAAATTAGAATGCTTCACTAAACACTGTCATATGTCAAAGTGGACCCATCTTAGAAAATATTTCCATTTAAATCAACTTAAAATAACAGAACTTAGTTGCTTTAGCTTTATAACATTACAGTATTTCTAAAATAAAAAACTTTAATTGCATTCTACAATTGCAGCTCTAGTATACACTTTGATTTGAATTCCTCCCCCAAATATCCCTGTGTTGCTTTCAAATGTTAGATTAAGGATTTTTATTGATGTAACATTTCCAAAAACCAGAGATGCCATACGCTGTTTCTGTTTTGCTTTGGAGCAGAGTCTTGTCAAAAACTGTACATTCCATAGAGAGAAAGTCCTCACTAGATCATATAACTGCTAAAACTTCATACAAATAAGAAAACAAGACAACACATTCATATATGTTAATCCATCTTACCCCAAAAACCAGGAAAATAAAAGAGCCAGGCAGAAATATCTGCACTATTAAATTGAAATGTTTAAGTTGTTAATATCTTCCAATCAGCCAAAACATTTCTCAGGATCTAGTTTAACAAGGTATTTTACAATTTATTGCCAAATTGTTTATAAATACTTTTAATCAAGCACTGCAATACTACAAAACAATGAAATTCATTGCAAATCAAGTTTTCTCCCACAAACCTACTCAACTCACTGACATCAAAACAGGTCTTGCAAGGTGAGAAAGGGACCATCACGTTCATGTCACATACTTGCAAAGCTCCAGCCCCATTCATATTTCACTCAACCATTATCTTCTGTCAATGATCCAAAGAAATAGAAAGATTTTTATTTCCCTCTACTACCTGAGTATTCTTTCATGATGTGCCTTCTTCACTGGCTTATGAGAGTCAGTGATTAAATAACCAATTGTAAAATTGTGGGAAAAGAGAGATGAGCAAGCCCTTCCTAATGAAAAATGACTACACTTTTCTAAAAGGTAGTTATTTAAACTGACATCAGAGAAATGCAGAAATCTTAGTCTCAGTTTAAGAGCAGCTTGGTTTAGGTTTATTTAAGCCTGTTTTCAACTTCACTTATTAAACCATTTACATGGCCTTTCTAGAAAGTATATTCTGTCACACATACAAGATCTCACTTACAAAGAGCCAGTGAAGTTGACAAATAAAAAATATGCCAAAAAAACCATTAATAATGTGAAAGAAAATAGTGCTCTTAGCAATACTTGTTCAAAGAAATGACTGGTAAAACCTGAGAGAGGATAAATGAACTGCTACTGCTCCTCTACTCATTCATGTACAACTACTGTTTTTTCCAAATTTATATAAATAAGTCACACCTTCCAAAATGACAAAGTTGGTCATCAATTAATGACCAAAAATGAAAAATTTGTATTTATCCATCTGTGAACTTTATTTCTATGAGCTGCAGATATAATTCAATTGATTAAATAAAAATCCTTGTGCATCCAATATCTAAATTTCTAAATTCTAAACTGATGCACTAACATAAAAGAAGTATGTCTTAGGCCAGGGACACAGCTCCAAGTTTTGGGCTGCACAGTTGACTGTGTTGTGGGCATATGGGTAAGGCCCAAGAACTCCTTCATGAAGATTCAGTTAGACCTCACAGGGTCACGCCTGTGACCTGAAAAATCCACAGAGAGTCCTTCCATCCCTGAAAACCCACAGATGTTCCTCTTTATCTTGTATGTATTTATTCTCTGTGTATTTCGTTCTAAACAACTATTGTCTCTTCTTAAAGGTTTGAACCTCCCTACTGTGGAAGAGAAGCCTAATTACAGCTCTCAATTTCACTTAGGTTTTAATACAAAACTTTGGACTAGACAGCACTATTGTCCCAGCTGTTGCTAAGGTAAAGGTGAACCGTGGCCCATATGCTACAAATACATGGATAATCACAATTGACCATGCAGATAATCAAATTAATGAAGGGAATCTAGTGAAGACTAGATTAGTAAGTCATGCTTAATTTTTTAATAGAAGTTGCAGAATTGGATGCTGAGAGTTTTATTTTTATAACTCGTTGAACCACAATAATTTGCAATTACACTTTCCCTTTTTCAAGGAAGGGAGTGGATTTTAAAATACAAGTAAGTTATATTTGAACATATTTGGTCCACATGGGGGTCAAATCCCCAACCTTGATGTTACTAGCAGCATGCTCTAACCAACTGAGTTAAATTTTACCTATCTTGAAAAAAAAGCATTAAACCCTCATAAAATTGAATTATTATCATTGTATCTTCTAATTACTTTAAAACTAAACACATTTAAATATCCTAAAATAATTGTGCTATGCTTTTCATAAAGTGTGCTATGCTCTTATAAGACAAGTAGAGTTACAGCTGTTTGCTGATCATAAATCACTGATGAATGAATACAAGTACATACAAAGTAAGATGTAAACCACAGCACTGCTACAAATATATACAGTAATTTCACTAATACAAGCCGCACGGACTATAAGCCGCATCGCTGGGTGTTGGCAAACATTTCGTTCTTTGTCCATAAATAAGCCGCACCCAATTATAAGCCGCTCTGTCGTTTGCAGCGAGGACCTGCGTGCAACAAAGTTGCCAAATAGTAACAGAATTGCGGCATGGCGGGGTTTACTGGCTCGGCTCGGGCCATGAGGGCTTGGGGCTGCCAACGAGGCCAGGTGGCCCAGCTCGGCGCTGCCGCTCCGCGGGGCCGCTCAGGGCTGGCCGCCGCCACCGCTGGGCTCGCTCACCCTGGCCCGGCCCGGCACTGCGCTGTGGTGGCAGGGGGGCACGGAGCCCGCCAGCACCCACGGCAGTGGTGGGAGGAGGGGATGGAGCCTGCTGGTACCCACGGTGGTGGCGGTAGCAGGAGGGGGCGGGAGCCCCCCGCCTCTCCCCAGGCCGTAGGGCCAGCAGGAGGGAGCTCCCCTCCCCCCCTCCACCCCGTGCTGCCAGCAGGGAGCCCGACTCCACCCGCGGCACAACAGAGTAACCAATTTGTAACAATCGTGAAATGCCGGGTTTTACTGTCAGGTGCTCAACTCGGCAACTCAGTTTGCACTTCCAGGGTTGGAAATGCCAGAAAATTATTCACATATTAGCTGCTCCTGAGTGTAAGCCACATTTCTGGTGTGGGAGCAAAATTTTAGTCAAAATGGTGCGGCTTGTAATCGTGAAATTACTGTACTTGTAGGGCAGTACCTTTGAGGGAAGACTGAAGTGTTCTTTGCAGTCTTTACTGAGATGCAGTCGGTAACATGCACCTTTTAGAATGATAGCTCAATCTTTTTGCTGTGAAACATCATTTCTCAAGTCACAAGACCATTTTGGAGTTTTTTCCTCAATTCTTTGCAGTATTGCTAGAATCTGTTCGGTTTTTTTACAAACTGGAAGTTGTTTTAGCAAAAAGGAGACATAGAAGCTACACATCTTTTTGGGAATATTTTAACAATTCAGAAGCAACAGAAATTAAGGATGATACCCTTCTAATTTCACACACATGTTATCTGCAGAGAAACCAGAAGCATCTCAAATGGACCAGGCCTCAAATACCTTAGATTTGCATCGAGACTGACATATGTACACACTAAAGTAGGAATAAAGAGCAGCTAATAGTCTTTCATTCTTATTTTGGATGCCAAGGCACTTATACAGGCAGGCACAGTAACCACTGGTAATCACTTGTCCACTGAAACTACTTTTCTCAACAAAGCAATTGCTAATTTACCAATCTCTGTGATTAAACACACAACTGAGAGAAGGACACCTTAGCAGCAAGGTAAAGATCTGTTCCTGTGTGAACATGTTGTTTACCTCCAGAAATAAATAAACTCTTCACATGAAACTCACAGGATATGGTTGTGGGACACATCTTAATTCAAAATCCTTTTTTCTCTTTAACAGTTGCCATGGGAGACCATAAATTAGAGCCTACAGAAGCACAAGTGGCCTTCCCAGGCCAAATGTTTGACATCATTGTTTGCATGCTTTGGCACATATGATAATACTAGTGTCTGACACAAATTTATATCGACAGTAGTATTCTGTCTAGTACTGAACTCCTATCTCACATAACCCAACATCCACTTACATTTGTGTCTTCCAGATTCATATAACAAGGAACTTGAGCTCCCTCCACTGCTAATTATTCCTGCTGTTTACTCACAACAAACATCCTCTTCTACATTTTCTAAGACAGTAACTGTTAAGTAGGTTAATTTTACGATTATAAGCCGCACCTGATTATAAGCCACACTCCCAGGTGTCAGCAACTTTTCGTTCTTTGTCCATATATAAGCCGCTCCTGATTATAAGCCCCACGTTACAATACAGAGTGTGATAAAAGGTATCTATTCTATCACCATCTGTTGAGGGTGGGGGCAGTGATCCTTATCTCAACGGCAGATATTCTGCTAATGGGCCATCCATTGAAACCAGGCAGGGCATTGTTCTTTATCTTTTCACAACCCATCCTTCCTCCAGCCAGTCATTTTCTGCTAATGGCCCATTGAGTCCCACTGTGGGACTGATAAAATTACTTCATCCCGTTGGAAGTTGCTCCAGCCAGGGGGAAGAGCCCAACATTTCTTACCAAGATAAAAACAGAGGTTTTGGGACACTAAGGGAGCCCTTTCTCCACCAGACTCCAGAGGAAAACCGGATTTCTCCACATCACCACTGGACCTCCAGAGGGAAAGTGCACCTTCTGCAGGAGCACTGTTCCAACTGAATCATATCTGTCACTGCAAGAGGATGCAGCCACCATTTAATGGGACTGCTACCAACACCCTGCCTGACGGGGTGTCAGGTTGTACTCTGACTTTGTCAGGGTTTGGAGTTTGTTTCCTTGTAGTAGTGTATTTCTATTTTAATTTCCCTAGAAAAGAACTGTTATTCCTAATTCCCATATCTTTGCCTGAAAGCCCCTTGATTTCAAAATTCTAATAATTTGGAGGGAGGGGGTTTACATTCTCCATTTCAAAGAGAAGCTCCTGCCTTTCTCAGCAGACACTTTTCCTCCAAACCAAAACAGCAACTTTCCGTTCTTTGTCCATATATAAGCCGCACCTGATTATAAGCCGCGCTCCGGGTTTGGACCAAAATTTTAGTCAAAATGGTGCGGCTTATAATCGTGAAATTGTGTACTTCTTATTTCTAAAAGATTTTAAGGTGAATGCTCAAAGATAACTCTCTGCTTTGTTGGTGAACAAGTATCTGAGTTATTACCCAAACAAATACATAAGCATTTTACACAGGTAGGTGTATATAAATATATATGTACATATGCATATGTGTGCATGTATATATATATATAAATATATAAAATCTTTCAAGTTATCTGATGCTAATTAACACACCACTGATAAGTGTGTTAGTAAGCTCAACGACTGCTGAACTTTTTAAACCATTATTTTTATTAAACTATGCTCAAAGTTCAGACAGTTACTGCAAAGCAATCACAACTGGAAGCCCACCACTACATTTCAGCAATTAGTACTCCAAATCACATCCCATCTCATTCCTCCATTATACAAAGATCTTTAACTCACAAAGATTTATAAAACACCTACCGATGACTATGAAAAAAACAAATTAACCACTGAACAATACTAAGCAACTATAACAGGATCACAAAGCTATTGCAAGTTTTAATGGGTAAATCTAGCTTAAAATTTATCATGCATTGTGTAAAGAAAAAAAGAGCTATTTTGTCTTGTGTGCACCCTACTTTCTACTATTATAAGTTCATTAAATAAATATTTTATTATATGCGGATACCTTAACATTAAGGTCTGTGTTACTTCTTATTTAAGGAAGCAAATACGCTGGTATCAATTTTAAGTAATCATACCTGTGTAAATCCACTGAAAGTAATCCATTTGCAAAAGTGTAATTTTAAAGCATTATTTATTAATGAACCTGCATGTAACTTGATTTACAGAATATTTATAAATCACAATCATGCACACAAAACTAAACTGAATTCTTTCTATCAATGTAACAGTCATTTTGCAAATAAAACTTCTAAGTTCTCTAAAGCAAGTTTAATATCTTCGGTAACTGATGTTCTTTCTATAGAGTCACCTCTAAAACTAAAGTTACATAGATTTTCTAATTTTTGTTTGATTCATTACAAAAAGCATCATCATAAAACCAATGTTTATGTTCTTGTTTAAAATAATTATCTGCTCTATCTATAACAAGTTTTATGGTATCTTCTATCAGATTTCAAAATTTGTGTATTTTACAATGAGGATTTCACTCATTTTATTTGTCCTTCCCAAAACACTTGTTCCAATTTACACCTGTATCAAGAAATAGGTACAGGTAGTAGACCTTACATGTTTTGGTTTCAGACTGTTCTCTCCCAAATTTTACGTAGGGCTACATGGAGTGTAGCCACACTTGGGCAAGCTGATTAGTCCAAGTAGATTACCCTCTCTAGTTAACTGTGCATCAGCTGACTTTCAGTAATTGTACATAATGCCCATGAAAAACGTAAATTAATCCAACTTTCCTCAGCCAATAATGAAACAGGTTTAAATTAACCCAAGTTATGTGCAATAATATACATTTTGTTTGTTATGTGCAAACACATACGCAACTGAACATTCACTGTAACTGAGCAGGCAATAACTTCAGATTATCAGGACTTGTGTTGAATTCTCAGAAGTCCACCTACAAAGCTCTTTATAATACTTCACTGACCAATCATTTATCAAGATGTGATTAGGAATTTGCCTAATTCCATGACATTATATGTCTACTTTGAGTCTAGAAAAAAGACTTGTCAGGAATAAACACTAACATTTACCAAAAAAAAAAAAAAGAGAGAATTCCTATTCTGAAGTCTACTAATTCAAGGCAGGCATTTAATATGGCACTGAATTAAATAAATGGTTCTCATTATTCTTTCTCCAGGTTGTGGGCTAAAATTATAGTATGATGTGAAAACTGAGAGTGTTTACTTTCCAGTAGTATGATGGCTTGTTCCTGTAATGATATTTAGTGAATTACAGACAAAACAGTCTTTAAACAGTTCCATTTTTTATTTCAATTCCTCAAATATTTTAATTATATTTTCCATGATAAAAATTAATTATCTATTTTTGCAAATAACATGACTAAATTTTACATCATGCTAGATAGAATGCCAGAGGGAATTACTCCAGTGAGTAAATATGCATAGTCATAACTCTAAATAATCTTTTATAGTAGTGACTGTAGAGCACACAGTGTGTTCTTACAGCTCTCCAAGCCATTAGTCGCCTAACTTATCACCAGAGAAGTTCACCTACAACCTTGCTTCAGCATATGTCAGAACTAAGCAGCTCAACACCTGTTTCACACCTAAGTCTGGGCAAGATCTTCCGAGTAAGAAAGTCCAGCCATACACATGCTTTGAACATACCTAATACAGAAAACTGATTACTTGGCACTGCCTACTAGCTACTGGTTCCAACACTTTCATTTAAAGTCTCAGAAGGACAGAGATTGAACACTTGCTTGAGGTACCAGACCAATTCTGAAATCCTCCTCAGTAGCAGGACACTCCTATCTCTTAGTGTCTTTAACTGGTTCTGTGTTTTACTGGGAGGTGACCATACTCTTATCCTCCTGCTGAACGAGTACTACATCACAGTGCAAAGCAAATTAATTAGAACAGGAAAAAAACCTGAAAGAGAGAATATGATTTTCAAATAAAGTGATTCAAACTGAACTCCAAGATGTAAAAATCTCTCCAGTGTTTTCTATCGACCAACCAATACAGATCCCTTACTTAGCACCACAGGAGCTGAGTTCCATTTTGCGTCTCATACATCTCAAACTTTTGACTGACATTCAAGGGCTGACCTTTTCAGCAACAGTATCACAACAAAGTCCCTTTTTGATCTCACTCCAATTCCTTTTTATGATGTAGAAATCAACACTGAAAATTTTACTTATTGCACTTTAACAGCTATTTTACAAGATAATGCTTAGAAATGCATCACATTAAATGCATAGTTGTATGTTGAAACTCCTATAATTAAAAATGTCAAAGGCATGACTTTGAACATCCTCTAAAGCAGAGTACTCAGCACTGAAAAGCTGATACAAATACTAAAACATTTTTTTCTGAGTATCAACTCAAAAGTTGCTAGACTTCCACAGGAAATTCCACATCCACAGGCTGAAAGTCTTTGCAAAGTCAATCAAAAGTTAATAAACGTCCCTTGCCTCCAACAATTCTGACACAGTTCTTGGATCATGTAATTGTGTAACACTTCTCTGCCACCCCCAGGCCCAATCTTCCTCCAGATTACAGGAGGGATCTACTCTGAAAAAGAATCAGAGGCTATTCATAAGGCTGTAAGGTCTGTTGTATACATGACACTTCAAGTCCAAGAAAAAAAGAAAAAAGAAGAGGCTTCAGATCAGATAGCAGGAAACAGAAAAAAAAACATTCTTGGGAATCTCATTCTATTTTATATTACCAATGGTAAATATTTCTGTGTTCCTTTTATCCTGCAGGCTCCAAAGTCTAATTTGAACGAGCACCAACTAGTCATATTTGTAACCAAAATTAACAAAATCTGTCCTACTATTACCATACAAATCATGATGCAAAAGAAGAGTCAGTTAATTTAAAATTAAGGTTCTATACTTGTTCCAGTTAGACTTCCAAAGATAATAAAGACCAACTTCTTCATCTCAGTACTCAACTTACGCAATTACATACTACCCTCAAAGACATTTAAAAAACAAGCATTTGCGGAACTTGATTGTGGAATTACATTATTCCAGTACAGGCCACAGAAAAGCCTATGAGGAAATTAAGACTTCTGTCTCCAGAGCAGGGCTTCACAACATGAAACAATTCAGGCAAAAGGCTACACACTGAACACCAAAGACAAATCAAAATGTTTAATCATGAAAGACGGGACTGAAAGTAATCTCCTTCCTCAAGGTAGAAGCAACAATATCTAAGGCAAATATTTGGGAGACATTCATATCATAATCTGTAATATTAAAAAAAAAAAAATTAAAACCACAACTTATTTTATACAATCAGTGAAACAGACATCCTATTGTCAGTAAAAAAGGGATGATAGATTTAAGAGTACCACAGTGCACTCACAAAGGTGGCACATGTACCTACACAGGTAATCTGAACCACAGAATCTCCTATTATTTGCTCTTACAATAAGTATTTCTGAGCTTTTTTTGTCCTAACTAATTTTCTCAGTTTAGGGAAAAAAAAAAAAAAAAAAAGGAAAACTCAAACAATGAATTCCTCTGTGTGAAATAATGCTTCTTTGCCCAGCCAATCCTTGTTTTCTACTTCTGGTTTCTCAGGCAATTTCTTCTCTTTCCCCTCTCTGGCCTCTGTCACAACACACTTCCCATCCATTCTCATCCCTGAACTACTTTCCTTGACTGTACAAACAAATCCACAGTACCTTGTTCTGCCTTGGCTTCTTGATAAGGTTGTTTCACAGCTCTTCCTTTATCTTTCTTAAGGGCTGCCCCACCAGCTCTTTTATCCAGTCACTACAGTTCAGTCATTATTTCACAGTATAATAGAATGAATCTGGGTTGGAAGAAACCTTAAAGGTCATCCTCCCTGCCATTGGTAAATACACCTTCCACTAACCCCATCTAGCTTGGCCTTGAACATATTTAGGGATGGGACAGCTACAATTTATTAGGGCAACATACCAAGTGTCTCACCACTCTCATAGTAAAAAATTCCTTCCTAAGACCTAATCTAAACCTTCCTTCTGTCATCTTAAAGCCATTCCCTGCTGTCCCAGCACTACATGCCCTTGTAAAAGACCCCTGTCCAGCTTTTGCAAAATGCCTCACTTAGGTACTGAAAGGTGCTATTAAGTCTGTCCCCAGAGCCTTCTTTTCTTCAGGCTGAACAATCCCAACTCTCTCAGAATTTCTTCATAGGAGATATGCTGATCATCTTAAGGAGTGGTCCTGCTCCTTAAGAACTTCAAAGTTCCTGCTTTCTCCCAATTCCTACCCTTCAAACTACATTCCCTCCCCATCTGTGTAAGCCCAGTTCCAGTCCACTGCTCTTCTGCATATGCTCACCCTTCCATACACCTGCAATTTCACTTCTTGTCTTTTACACACTCAATCTGTATTGTGGATAAGCAGAGAAGGGATACCACAAAACTTAGAGTTTGTACCTCTATCTCACTGCTTAGAACTTTTCAGGAAAGCTCTGTTGTGAGCACAAAATATTTCAACAATAGTGCCAACAATCAGGGAAGTCAGTTAATTTTTTAGGCACTACTAATTTGTCCAATTTCTTGAAAGCTTTTCAAATGGCAATAAAAGGCACATTCTTCATGTAAAAAGTCATCTCACACTGAAATTTTAAACTCCTTTTCCCAAAGAACAGCAGTGTTCCAATTGCTTGAAAAAAAGGTCAGGAATAATTTTTAAACTTTTTTTTTTCCCTCTATCACAACCCTTAGAAGTCAGTGAACTATGTTCACTTCAAACACTATTCAGAGAATAAGTCAATAAAGGGCATTTACTCAACATGGAAGATTTTGGCCCAAATGACTGAAGTTTGGCAAAGTCAGAAGTGAAAAAAAAAAGAAAAAAAAAAAAAGCCTTTAAATAGTACATCAGTAATCAGGAAACTGAGAGGAGAAGCAGTACTACCTACATGCGAAGAGAAACATGCATTCTTAAAGTCTGCTAGTAAGTCTGTTAAGCAATGCTTCAAATAATTTTAACTGCCAGATTTGAACAGGATAAATGAAGTTGTGCTATGTAACAGGTTATGCCTCAACATGAGTTTTTAAAAGAAACTGCCAGAAAGAGCCAACCATTACTGAGCATGCTAGCAGAAAAAAAAAAATCCATTTTCCATTATTTCAAAAGAAGGGAAAAACCAGGAAATTTAGCATCCACACAGTAAAAAGTAATTATATCACCTTAGTTTCAGCTAGAAACTTAACAAATGTATCACCAAGCGGATTTTAAATTTTCCCTTTAGAAAAAAACAAAACAACAAAGCAAAAAAAAGAATTCAAAGACTTTAGATCTTCACAAAGAACTCCCCATACGTTCTCACCACAGTCTTATTAGAATCTCAACAAAACTTTTCAAGCTTTTTAGGCTACAAAAAGCAGGTTTTTTCTACAGCAATTTTTTAAAGCCAGCTGCTGTACATAGCATCTGGTGAGGGCCCTCTAAACTCTTCTTCCAAACCTCAATATCTAGAAAGTACACCTGAGTAAAAAGAGAAAGCAACGTATCTGAATGGAAAATAACATGAAAGAAATGTGGACAGTCTTATTAAGTCATAAGACTTGGAAACAACATTTCAAAGACAGAATATTTGCAACTTCATTTGTTCTGAGGTCAACATAGAGGAAAGACTAAGTTCAAACATGAGAGGTAGAGACTGCATTATCACAGACATATGTTTGCTATTCAGGAAGCTTGTGGGAAAAAAGAGAGAAAAGGTTAGTACTACAAAAACAAGCATTGAAGTATTAAGAAATGCCAGAATTATGGTTTCTTATACCTATATTTCAGTTCCTTGTGCACTGACTTAATGGGATTGAGTTAGTGATAGTCATTGATTAAATTATCATATACCATTGCTTATTATTCACAGGATCACTGCCCTGTATACAGCACACAACATGTAAGTCATGGAACACAAACTTACAAAGTAAAAGGAGGTGCCTTAGGTGGAACATAACACTTTCCTACTAAGGTATTTGAATAAAACAGAGTTAATAAAACCAATTCACCGATAAGTTCCACATTCAAGACATCTTTTGCCAAAAACTTATATGTATGAAAATCAACTCTTGAAAAAAAATCAACTAAGAAAAACCAGGAAAAACTAAGAAAAAACCTCTACAAACATACTCTCACAGAAAACCTTCACAAGTCAGAAAGGAAAGAAGTTAGTAAGACTAAAGTACCACTTATTCTGCCTGTTCCATAATGTACTCTCAGCCCCTAAGCCATGCTTTGAGCATGATACAAAAAGCCATAGGGGAAGAAAAAAGTTCAAGAACTTCTGTGCCTGATACAATTATGCATTTGTGGCTGGACTTCCTACATCCCTGAAGCAATTTTCTGGCTAGGAATGCACTTACTACACCTCAGAACAGCCTTGCTTCACTAACAGTCTTAGAGGAGCCTGAAAACTGACAGACATCACAATGGTCTGACCACTGGGCGCCCAGGTGGGCATTCAAGCATTCTACATCAAGCGCAACAATTATCAGCTCACCAGCCAGAGTTTTACCCCCAAGAATCCCAACCCAATGCTTATTATACCCTCCAACAGACACTAGCAATCCTACAGAGTAACACTAACATTTTGTATCTGTGTAGAACAGCCACAACACTTAATATCTGGGGATTAAGTTAACAATCTATCCTGTTCTCTCCTCAAACTTTAAGAGATACATAGTGATTCGTTTTTAGGTTCTTCTCAGGACAGGAAGTTCGTTTTTTTTCCAATTGTTGGCATGATCATAAGAGTTGAAATTTAACAGATGTTTAAGGCCTTCAGTGAAAACCCATTCCATATTTTGTAGAGATTCACGAGGAGAAACAATGAACCTAACAAGTTGAAGTGTATAACACATATGACCAAAAATAAGGCAAACAAAAACAATTTTATGAACTTCCTAAGTAAAGTAACTTTAAAAATCTAAGAATAAAGCACGTAGATAAAATTTATAAGCTTTTAAAATTCACTATTTTGATTCCATTTCAGTCTTTCATCAATAAAATTTAAGAAATATTTTACACATGTGCAAAAACAAAGTGCTCGGATGTTTGCAAAGCACCTTATTTTGAGATAACTCTACAAATTAAAATATGAAAACACTTCAACCTTCCTGAAGGACTGGGATGTACGTAGCAGGTAATAAGGCAGCAGGCTACACGCTGAATAAGTACAGTAATTTCACGAATACAAGCCGCACCAATTTGACCAAAATTTTGGTGGAAACCCGGAAGTGCGGCTAATATTCCGGGGCGGCTAATCTATTAACAAAATTCTAAAAGCTGCCAACACGGAAGTGAGAGCCCGCGGCAGCCCCAAGCCAAGCTGGAGCCCGGCCGGCCCCGGCTGAGGTGGGAAAGCCTGGCAGAGGCGGGGCCAGCAGTGTGGGGGCGGGCGGCAGAGCCTGAGCCAGCAGGGCGGGGCAGGGAGGGCGGCAGAGCCTGAGCCAGCATGGCGGGGGAGCCCGGGAGAACTGGGGCTAGCAGTGCAGGGGAGCATGGCAGAAGCAGGAAGGCCGGCGGGTGGGGCTGCCTGGCAGCGGGGGAAGCCCAGCATAATCGGGGCCAGCAGCGTGGGGGAGCCCGGCGGTGCGGGGGCCTGCAGTGCCGGCCAGGGCGAGGAAACGCGGCGGCGGTGCAGACGGGAGGGGGCGGCCGGCGAGCCTGGTGGCGGCGGCGGCAGCCCTGCCGGCGGGGCGAGCGAAAGCGGCGCTCGCGAAAGCGCCGCCGCGAGCCGCGAGCCGCGAGCGCGCCGCCGCGAGCCGCGAACCGCGAACCGCGAGCCGCGAACCGCGAGCCGCGAACCGCGAGCCGCGAACCGCGAGCCGCGAGCCGCGAGCCGCGAGCCGCGAACCGCGAGCCGCGAACCGCGAGCCGCGAAAGCGCCACCGCGAGCCGCGAACCGCGAGCCGCGAACCGCGAGCCGCGAGCCGCGAACCGCGAGCCGCGATCCGCGAGCCGCGAGCCGCGAACCGCGAGCCGCGAACCGCGAGCCGCGAACCGCGAGCCGCGAACCGCGAGCCGCGAACCGCGAGCCGCGAACCGCGAGCCGCGAGCCGCGAGCCGCGAGCCGCGAGCCGCGAGCCGCGAGCCGCGAGCCGCGAACCGCGAGCCGCGAACCGCGAGCCGCGAACCGCGAGCCGCGAAAGCGCCACCGCGAGCCGCGAACCGCGAGCCGCGAGCCGCGAGCCGCGAACCGCGAGCCGCGAACCGCGAGCCGCGAACCGCGAGCCGCGAACCGCGAGCCGCGAGCCGCGAACCGCGAGCCGCGAAAGCGCCACCGCGAGCCGCGAGCCGCGAACCGCGAGCCGCGAACCGCGAGCCGCGAACCGCGAGCCGCGAACCGCGAGCCGCGAACCGCGAGCCGCGAACCGCGAGCCGCGAACCGCGAGCCGCGAACCGCGAGCCGCGAAAGCGCCACCGCGAGCCGCGAACCGCGAGCCGCGAGCCGCGAGCCGCGAACCGCGAGCCGCGAACCGCGAGCCGCGAACCGCGAGCCGCGAACCGCGAGCCGCGAGCCGCGAACCGCGAGCCGCGAAAGCGCCACCGCGAGCCGCGAGCCGCGAACCGCGAGCCGCGAACCGCGAGCCGCGAACCGCGAGCCGCGAACCGCGAGCCGCGAACCGCGAGCCGCGAACCGCGAGCCGCGAAAGCGCCGCCGCGAGCCGCGAAAGCGCCGCGGGGCGGGCGCGGCGCTCGCGAGGCGCGGCGCGGGGCGAGCGAAAGCGGCAGCGGGGCGGACGGCGAGCCCGGCGGCGGCAGCCCTGCCAGCCGGGCGAGCGAACGCGGCAGCGGGGCGGTGCTGACGGGAGAGGGGGGCCAGCGAGCCCGGCGGCGGCGGCAGCACCACCCGGCCAGCCCCGCCGAGCCGTGGCGCTGAGCTGGGCCACCCGGCCCCGTCGGCAACCATGAGCGGGCCGAGCCTGCCTGGCCCCGCCCCGAGCCAGTAAAGCCCGCTATGCCGCGATCCTGTTACTAATTGGCCAATTTGTGAAAGCTGCGCACGGATTCTCGCGACGAACGAAAGTGCGGCTAATATTCCGGGTGCGGCTTATCTATTGACAAAGACAGCAACATTGTCGAGGCACCGGGGGTGCGGCTTATAATCCGTGCGGCTTGTATTCGTGAAACTACTGTACATAAACTAGGTTGTAAGAGTATAGTGGTCAGCTGGCATTTCCCATGCATTGTATGAGGCACTGAACGGAGGCTGCAAGGGTAGGGTTGAATAGGGTGGCACAGCTAAAAGCCCAGCTCCTCAGTCTGTTGTTTCCTTATGGGACTTCCTTATTTTGCAGCCCAGGGCTTTCTGTCATTGCTTCTCTAAAACACATTGCATGTCTGCACATACACACTGCTAAAAACCCAAAGTGCTTCAAATCAGACCACAGCAATAAAACGAAAAATTTAATTTTCTCCTCATATAAAAACAAACTGAGATCTCTGATTACTTACAACTGATACAAATAAAGGCCATAAAATTACCTTTTCATAGAATTTTTTATGACTTCAACATGAAAACAGTCTTGAATATTTACATTCTTTTGAAGTTATTTGTGTAGACTAGGTAATCACCTTAAAATGTAGTATCAACAACAATGTTCATTCTGACTGGAATCCCTTTTGATTTCCACATACAGTTGGACCAAAGTCCTTTCTTCCCTCCCTTTTCCTGGGGACATTTTCCACGGTTAACAGTAGGGACAGGAAGTGAAATACAAATCACAATTCCCACACAATCTCCTCAAATGCAATTTCCTTACTCATGGGGTGTCATACATGTCAATGTAAAGCATTTCTTTCACAGGTACTTTGGGGGTCAGGATGAGTTACTAAGAAGCATGTTTGCCATACAAAGAAAATAAAAATACAAGTGCCAATTAATTATATTAAGGACTTTGCAATTGTTAAACATTTGTTTTCTTAATTTCAAGAATACTTCCTTTTTATTATTAAAAAGAGTCATTATTGTGCAGAGTTATTAGCAAATACACACATATAACCAATTTCAAACATTTCCTTGCAGGTATCACTCTGCCACTGAGTGCTCATTACTGCTGATGTTTCAAAATCAGAAGTTAACCTAACCTGAACTACTTCTAATAAAGGTAAATGGAAAAAAAAGATCAAAAATAAGTGGCATAGTACTGAAATGGCCATTCTTACAATGTTATATTTTCTTAGTGTTTTGTGAGAGATACTAAATAACTACCCTAAAGCTGGATAACCCACTTCACATCTAGCAGGCAACAAATTCTAAAGCTATCATTGCTCACATTCTTCTGATTCATGTGCCCATAGTTGTTATCCAAATTACACATATTCATTAATATTACACACTCCTCTAACATAATTTCTAGAAATCATGAAGTTGTAAATTTGAAGACTTGATTTATTTCCTAGGTCTAGATATTCAGGATAGAAATACATTTTTTTTCTCTCTAGTTACAGCAATTATCCAGAAACTTCATATGCCTTGTGCAATTTTAATGAAATATGAATATAAATTCGATATGATCAGTTTAACACTTGGTATTACAATAGACATAAAAATCCAGTTGCCACTGAACAAATAAAGATAGGAATAGGATCTCTAGCTCAAATAAATTCATATTTTTTACCTAGTATCCTCCAAAATATGGTTTATTTATACTGTAGAGGGCTATTTACATGAAACACTTAGAATTAAAGTGTTAATTAAATTAATAATTGCACTAACACAACAGCACAAACAAAAAGTTTCTGTCCTAAGGAAATCACTATTCTATGGCCTTGACTCTGCAAGAAGAGTTGTATGAACATTATGTACACTGAGTCTCAAGCATAAGTTTTCACAGGGTACCTGTGCTCTTAAGTAGAATAAGGATCTTCAAAACGGCTTAGGTATATAATGTTGCTTCCAAGTCAAAACTTAAACACTGCAATTTTTTTAAAAATTATTATTTTACTGCCATGCCTGATTTTTAAATTGTATACAATACCAGCTTGAATCAACAGCAAAAGACTTCAGGAAGAGATTTTTGTTGGAGTAACTTTAGGTAAAATGTTCAAGAAGTTGAGAGGAAAAAAACAAACTTCCAACCAACAAGAAGAAGTAAATTCAAAATGTACAAAGCAGGCAAAAGTACAAATTAAATGCAGAAATAAGCATTTTCCTCTTTTTGATAAAGTAATAGTTACAACTAACATCTTGAGAATAATTAATTTTGTATTTCTATAATATCAAAATAAATACATTGTTCTTAAGTGGCTAGCTGTTGTAATAAACACTGGACCAGCAGAAGCTCCTAACATCAAGGAAAAAGCAGTATGAAAGTGCCACAGGCCTGTTTCACACATGCGCACATATACATTCTTAAGTATGCTAAAACACACAACCCAGAAGAAATACAAGTCCTCTTATAAATATTTTAACTTCAAATATTTCTGAAAAACTATATAAACTATGATCAAGCAACTAATTCAAGATTAACCACATAAGGCTCATAAGAACACACCCAAAAAACTAATTACAAATAAAAATAGACAACATCTTAAATTCCCCTTTATAAATACACGTACTTTTCATTCCTGAAAAGTGCATCCGCTCCAATAAAAAAAAAAAAAAAAAAAAAAAAAAAAAAAAAAAGAGGGGAAAAAAAGTGCTGTAAACACAACCACACAACCCCGGCAAGATAAACTTGACAGGAACTGTGCAACTACAGCAGCTCATTTCCTGTTCATATCTAGAATATTTAAAGCAAACCTCCTTAAATGAAAAATCAGTCAGAAAAATTCACTACTGTTAGCTTAATAAACACATTCTTAGAGCGGCAGCTGCCTGAAACAGAGACAAAAAAACACTAGGGCTGTAATGTCGCTTCCTGATGATGAAAACTACCCAAGAACTACAACTACTTCTGCACAGTCCTTTCTTTCCTGTGAAGCCGAGTCACACTCCGTCTCCATGCACACTACGGGGCAAAAGCAAACAGCAATTCTGCTGTTACACACCGAGGTGGGCACAGTTAGAGACGACTAGTGGCTCCCTCTGCATTTCACAAAGTTTAAAAATAAAAAGCTGCTTTTTCGAACTGTAAATGGTTCCTCTCCACGCACGTAGGCCTGAGGCCCTGTTGCAAACAGTGTCTAACAGGACCAGGCAGCACAAAGACAGGAATGGGAGATTAGTGGGAGGAAGGGAGGCCGGGATTGGGGCTCAGCAGGATCTTCTGGCTTTTTAAAATTCAAACTGCTCCCTGACCAATACAAATCACGGACACACTACTGACTACTACACGGATTTACAGCATTAAAAACACGCCTTCTACGTGACAGCTATATTAACTTCACCCTTTTAAACATGTATCAGGGCATGCGGGAGGCACAGTTTCATTTACAAGACTCTGAACACAATGCACCAGAAAGTTACTCTATTAGATACAATAACCAGAATTACAATAACAAACCTACCCGAACAACTAAAAAACCTGCTGAAAATTTAACAAATTATGTAATATCAACAATCGTTGGCCACTAACAAAACTCCTTTCTACAAGGGTGAAAACTTTGAATCTTAAAATTTCCTGGAACTACGTACTTTCTGTAAAAGTATTTTTATTAGTTCACAGGATGTTTGTTTAAATGTGTCTTAGTTTTTAGCAACACTTACAGCTCTACTGCTTATAAGTCCAAGATCTACCTTGTTGCAAATCAGCTACCATTTACTTATAAAGACCTGAAACTAATAAACAGTCATTTTCAAAACACATTTGACCCGTAAAAATGACACCTAATTACATATTCAAACATCATGGACACAAACAGCCAATAACAACCTCGGGATCTCAAAGTTATATAGCCTGACAAGAAAAGATGACACTTTTAAAGTATTCCTGACATTTCACTTAAATAAATTTACATTTGATTCTCAAGTACTTTGGTTAAGATCTCATCTTCACCTTGGTCCCTTAAATGTCATAAATGCAGCACTTTACACATGATCCCTTGCCTGTTTTCCGTTTGCTAAAAGCAGAAAATGGTATTTCTTCTTTTAACATATATTCGTGTAATGTATACAGCACACAGACACAAAAATTGTGTGGAGTACCTGATACAATATGCTTGTCTATCTGTATTTCCTGGGTCTGCAGGTGTCCGTGTTGTGTCAATCACCCTTCAAGCACTACTTTATGCTATAAATACACTAAGTCATTAACATACTGATCAATAATGTTAATTAGAAACGAAACGTCTGTAGATTATAAACCCAAAAGCATCTAAACTTTTGAATGTTCAGAACACACTTAATTAGAAGAATAAGGTAAGAGCAAAGAGAAGTGGTATTTTTGTTCCTGACTATTTACATTGTCTCTCTCCCCCTATGCCTCCACTTACTCCTGGCCCATTTCAGAGGGCTGTCTGCTCTGGGACCCTCTTTCCTTGCCCTAGGTGAAGTTGTAAATATGGCAAAGGATCAGTGCACATTTGCGACTAATTGTATTGTTTCCTCCTCCTCCTCCTCCTGCTCTTTTCGGGTTGAGGCCTGTCACTGAGCAGCCGCTTCGCCTTTCTAATCCCCGAGCTGGAGTAAAGGCGCTGGCCGGCGGGCCTGCGCCCTCCGCCGGGCCTGGGCCTCCCGGCAGCCCGGCACGAACCAACTTCCTCCGCCAGACCCGACCGAGCAGGAAGGGGGGCTGCGAAATAAACACCTCCGGTTGCCACTTACTCCCCTCTACCCCGGATAACAGCTAATCCCCTCTGCTCCCGGCAGCGCTGGGCCGCTGGGCTGAGAGGCCCGGCCCGCTGCTGGAGAGGGCAGGGAGGGGAAGGGGAGACAAGGAGGGGGGATTACCTGAGCAAATCGGCGTCTGAATCCAACGAGAATCCGAGAGAGGGGAAGAGAAATCCGCCCCCCTCCCTCCTCAGAGGAGCCGCCGCCGCCGCTGGGCCGCCGCCGCCGCCGAGCAGGAGGAGGAGGGGAGATAATATAACAACAATAATCCGGGCCGGGAGGGGGGCTGGCTCCTCTTCCGTCTCCTCCTCAGTGCAGCGGACATGTAGAGCCAGGGGTGTGCGGCCGAGGCAAATCCCTTCCCCCGGAGCCTGCTTCACAACATCAACACGGGCCGCGCCGCGCCGAACCGGTTCCGAGCCGCGCTCCGAGCCGGGGAGAGCGGAGGGTGGCCGAGGGGCAGCGCTGCCAAGGGGCCGCCGCCGCCGTCGCTCCCTCCGAGAGTGCGAGCGCAGGAGGGCAGGGAGGGGCAGCTTGGGCACGGTGAGTCGGTACCGAGCGGGGGGGGTAGGGGGAGAGAAGGGCGAGAAGGAGGAGGAGGAGGAGGAGGGGGAAGGATCCTGTGTGTCTCTCTCGCTCCGTCTCAGAACAAAATGCCGACCGGAAGTGCAGCGGCAGGAATGACTCCCTCCACCGGCGCCAAACACCAGCAACCTCCCCCTTCCCTCCACTGCCTCCTCCTCGCCCGGTCGCTCCCTCACTCCACCAGCGCCGCTTCCGCCGCTGCAGCTGGAGGGGCTCCCTTGCCTCGCCTCTCCCGACACAACCTCCCCTGCATAGCTCCCCTCCTCTCTACATCCCTCCGGTTGCTGCACGATTTTCTTTTCTTCCTTTTTTTTTGTCCCCCCCTCCCCCCTGCCTTTTGGTGCGCGGAACGAGACCGAAGTTTACGCTTAAGCTTGCGCTGAGGATTTATGAAGAAGGGACCGTTGGGAAAGAATACACGTTTGGCGTTTATTTTTCGTCCTCCCTAAGCATGGTGGGGAGGACGAGGAGGAGGACTGCAAAAATGCTGCCTAGCAGGGGGCAGGCCTGGAAAGGGGCCTTAAACTGAACCCTCAAAGGCGGCACCCCTGCGGGTGGACACTCGCTGGAGTTTACTGTCGCCGCTCGTGCCCTTTCTCTGTGGATGTGAGAGGCCGCGCCGCAGGAACCGAAACACCCGCTGCTCAGAGCATTGCCGGGGCGAGGGATTTCCAGATGGACATACGGAACGGGAGTGGCTTTCATAAATGGGCTTTTTGGATGAGCACTGGGGAAAATACTGATGTTCAGGTGGAATATCCTTCGCTGGAGGCTGAGGCTCCACCGCCACCAGATTTACTGGAAATATTTTAATTGTGTGTTATGAAGGACTGTTTGGAGAAAGAGCATGTTCTAATCTGAAAGACTTTCTTGTACAGGTAAAACTGAATAATGATAGCACAGGATGAAAATGAAGAAGCATTTATGTATCCCATGAATTAACTATGTCTTTTAGTACTCACTTAACGTCGTTTTGCTGCTCAGTACTTGGACAAAAATCCTTTCCTTTCTAGAGGAAGCACTGCTTGTCTGTCGACTTCAGGAATCAGCTGGACACAGCTGTAAATACCCTGTGACATATAAACACACCCTTTCAGCTCTGGATGAATGTTATTTGCACAAAAGGATAAAATCTTGCACCAGTGCACCTGGATCTCTCCAATACTTAGGATTTTTTTAATAGTGCTCTGTCTTTAACACGGATTTCAAATGCCTCTCTCAAGCTTAAACTACTACAAAATTCGTAGTTTTGGATGAATCAAAGTTTGGTTTATAAGTGTACGTGTTTTTGTTTAAAAGTACAGAAATGAAGACAACACTGGAAAATACGGTAATTCAGTAGTGGAAATACTGTTATCTAATAGCACATATTAAAAGAGACAGAGTTAACTGGGTTCTGAAAAAAATGTATTAAAGACCTTTGTTCCAGGTTAATATAAAAGGTTCCAATCCTATGATAGTTTATGCATTTATAACATGAAGTTATCCATTTCAAATAAAAGGAAATAATCGGTGTTGCAAATGAAGTGTCCTTAAGTCTTTGCACTTAATACATTGCAATTCTAGAACTCAAGGGAAAACTATTTACATTCTCTTGGAAATGAAACATAATTTAATGAACTACCTATCTGGAGTAGGTACCATATATATGTGTACTTATACATCTATGAATTCTCAGGAAAATATCATTCTAGAGTTACAAAGCTCAGGAATACTATTTCAATCTACTGCTAAGTGATTGTTACCAATTCATGTTGATGGAGTCTTCCTGTGATTTTAGTAATCTATTTAAAGAATTCTTTTTCTTAGTTGGTGAATTAATATGTAAATAAAATACAAAACATTGACATTTTAATTTTCAAATGCCAAATATGTTTTAGACTTTACAAACATCTTGGTCAGGCACAACACCTATTTGATTATGGTTTCAGTGAGAATATCACTAGACCATTTAATGCTTTTGAAATACCAAAAGAACTTGTAGGAATGGCTGTTTTACTTGAGTGCTATGCTGCATTACCTGCACAAGAGGACAACTAATTTAAGCCATTAGTTCTTTTAGAAGGTTGCGTGTAACACACATGGGCAAATCAAAATTTTATTTTCCTTAAGGGAAACTAAATATTTTTATTCCACTTTTTAAAATGAAAGATCGAATTCTTTGGCTGCATTCGGACAAGTGGTTCCTTGTATTCCGCTTCAAAAGCTCACTCACGGCAATCTGTTGCAGAATGGAGGTTCTCTACATTTCTAAAAACACTTCAGTATGCGCAGGGTTCATGTCATTATGCCAGAAAAGTGATAAATCAAGTATTTCAGATCACCTGGTAACTACTGCAAAAGCCTTTAAACGTTTATTTTTGTTCCAGGCCTTAGTCATGGGGTGGGGATAGCCCTAATCGGTATGGGAGGAGCTATGCAGCCACGCAACCATGACTGTAGCACACTAAGGAGCATACACTGCATGAACAAAGCTGGTCGCAGTGTGGAGAAGGGCAGAACTCTGAATTCCCCTTACAATCCACACCTATGTAGTCTAGAAAATAAAGTTTCAGGGTAAAGCTTTAGAACCTAATCCTGCTCCCTTTGATGTCAAGGGCGAATGCATCTTTTGCCCAAAACAAACAACTGAGTTCCCATAAATTTAAGCTATTTATACAGGCTGTTACTCTCAGACTTGTTTCTTGTTCTTCAAAGTGAATCTTAATTCGAAAGGCAGGAATTAAAGATCTTAATGTAGAGAGTATTCAAGCTATTTTCACAAAATACATGGAAAGCTGTAGGTATGTATCTTGCTGCTGTTTACAACTGCTGCTGCTGTGTACTGAGATAAGCTTTCTAAATGCAAAGATAATATTTGTGAGTACACTGCTGAAAGTAGAGAAGGGACCTCTTTGCCTCTCCGCTCTGATGTTCATTTCCCTCACTGCTACATGTCATTATTCAGCTTCATAAATTATGGACAGCATGTAATACTGGAGTAAAAATACACCTGGAACCAATGTTTTCTTAGATATGATTGTTGTAATTTGATTTTTTTTATGCAGAATGAATGAAAAATGCACTGTTTTTCATCACTTTTGTCTCCTTAAGGGCCAGTATAACATTCAGGTACCTGTCATTTTAAGTTTTTATGTGATGTACAAACACTGTGCATTCTGTTTACCTCTTAGTCATTTACAGGTATGCTTATTACCCATATTAAAATATATGTATTTCTAGGCAGATTTTTTACATAATTAGGACAGGTAAGTAAAATAATATTTTTAATTACAACTGTATATTTCATATACTCTCTTAATAATTGAAAAGAACTTTGCTATAAAATGTGTGAGCTTGTTATCTGAATACAGTAACAATCATTAACTGTCATCCTAAATTTAAGTACTCAAATTATTTAGAATCTGGCGTTAAGGCTGTATCACACAATGATTAGGAAGAATTTAATAATGTATGCTATATGACAAGTTATAGAAAGTTATGTCCTTTGCATTGCCTTTAGTTCACAGAAACAAATAACAGCAACATGTAATTAATTGACTGGAAAATATTCACTGTGGAAAGTAAGCAGCCTAAATATGAAACTTTCAATGGTACAGGTTAAATAAAAAGCCAAGGAAGCCTGTAGACTGAAGAGTCTAATATTTGTAGGGTTACTTGCTTTAAATTTAAACTTCATGGAGACTACTGATTTTTATTTATTTTTCCTGGTAACCCAGATAGAGGTAATATTTTTTCCTTCTTCTAATTATTTAGCTTAATTGAATAAAAAGAATTTAATAACAAATTCAATAGTACTTTTTCATTCTAAGTGACAAATTTGCATTATCTCTACCCTGTTAAGAATGAGTTTCTGCTTGTACACAATATGAATTCTATGGCTGGCATATATATTAAAATGTATAATAATGTTTCTATGGAGAAAAAATGACAGAAGACAAAACTCTGGTACTTTCATTTCAGTGTTAAAGTAAGCTCTTGATTATGCAAAGCAGTTAAATAAAATAAAGCTGATTAAAACATGTAATTTAGAATATAAAACATACATAATAATAAGACACATATTATATATTTTAAAAATGGCCAGTAATAGATTGCTGGACAGAATTCTGCTGTTCCATAATTGTTACATCAGGGCATAAAAACAGACCTAATAACAGTTGATTTTTTAGAGAAGATAAATAATCAGTTACACAAGCAATGTTTTTTAGGCTCTTTTCTCACTATTGCTGAACTTCAGAAAGGAAGCAGATATAATTTTATTTTGAGCATTATATAACTATCCTCTCAATTGTCTTGGTTTGTCTAGGCACTGGGAAGACAACTTACTGTCATGTTAGCCACATAAGAAATACTGTTCAATTTCCTACAAGACTGTTGTTGAAGCCCACTATGGGAAATTTTAGGACAGAAATATAAAAACATCCAGCCTTTTTTTTTTCTTTCTCCACTTTTTAAGAAGTAAAGCTAAATCAGTATAGAACTTCACAAGCCAGCAAATAAGTGTGGACATTCATCTTCTGGCAAAAGACGGAACTTAAAAATTCGCCTTAAGGGCTATTTCATTCAGCTGAAAGTCATTCTTGTTTTCATTAAAAAAAAAAAAGAGAATAATATAAGATGCCTTGCCATTCAATTTTTAATCAACTTGCCAAAAAAAAGATTTAAGACAGAGATATGCTTATCTATATAAAAAAGCCTCTTGGGCTCAGGCCTTTAAAAACTGCTTCCTTGGAAGAGAAAACTTTCCTATTCTTCAGAAGTGTTCACTATCCTCAGCTAAAGCATGAAATGTCTACATATAAGTATCAGGTTAAACATTCCTGGGACTGTTCTCTGGCATCGGAGCTTGTAGCCACATAATTCCATGTTTGACAAACATCCCATGTTTGACTCTTCTATTTTTCTAAGCAGGACAGTCACGTGTGTTTTGCCCATTAGGAATAGTTCATTACTAACACAAATGCTTAAATTATGCACAGAAATTGCTTGGGAAAGTGAAAGCTGGCATGCTTTGCGCCTGTGCCAAGGTCTGTTAAACACCTTAATATGCAATTTTTAGACAAGATTATTTACAATGTCCATGCAGGTTCCATTTATGTTGCCTTTCATAGACACACCTAAAACAATCTTCTCAAAGTGATTTGCCAAAAGGAAGGTGAGAAGAAACTGTGGTTTCCCATCTAGGGATAAATCACATTCACATTTCTAATTATTTCTTTATTCAAGCAAATAATGACCTATCCAGAAACCTGATAAAAGAAAGCTGATTGAAATTTGGCTATATCAATTTAGATATTTGTTCACATGAACAAATGTCCGACAGAGTATCTAAACCAGACTTCTAACCTGTAGCAGATGTTCTTCTTGGTTTAGACACCCTGTGGCCTTCATGAAAGGATGTTACAGTGAGATAGGGAAGAGAAAACATAGTGCAATAAAATTAAATAAGAACAAGTAATTTTTGCACTCCTGTGGGTTATGGCTGTCAACATCAATTTGTAAGGAAAATTACTTCTGAAGTGTAATTTATTGATTTTTTTAGATAAGAACAGAAAATAAAACATCATCTGAATGCTGAGTGTTTAATTTATAACTTTTATTTTCTTTTTCCTTTTTTTTACGTAGCTGGACACATGCTGGAAATTTGCTTCTCAGCACAGCCATGGACAAATAGTACTGCATCTACTTTGTTGGGACTTTTAGAAGATGTATGGGTGCTCCTTTAGTGAACCAAAAAGCAGTACAAATTTGTCGCTGATGTAATTTCTCACAGACTTGCAATACTGTGCATTTTAAGCACAAAGCCTTTTTAAAATTTTTGTTTAAACTTTTGACAGGGACAATAATTGGTCCAGAAAACTGAGCTGTTGACGTGGAGAAGCTCAAGCCAAATACAAATATATGTCTCTGGCTAGATGATGCAGCTTTAAAATCAAAAGGATTTATTTATGAAAAATGTCATTTTCTGGATCATGATGTATTTAAATTCCAGTTTTTGATGTTCACATTTCTGTGCTTATCCTCCCACTATTTTAAAATACATGCTCACCTTCCTCAGGTTTCTTAAATGTAATTCATCTTATAGAAGAAGCACACCATAGAAAATTTTTGCCTCAGAGGCATACATTTAGAGAAATAACACACTAAGCATAAGAAGTTTCCTTAAAGCTTATAGGTAAGTGGAAATAATTTAAAAATCGTGATGATAATGATAGACCACTAGTGTGCACAGCACTGATAATTTGTAGATTTGAATTATTACTGTACATTTTGTAGGTTTGCCAACTTTTTCTACTGTTGATTGCATTCCAGTGCAAGTACTCATATCTGAGGAGGCTATGATCTGTATACCTGTGCTATTGCTAGTATGTTTTCCATGCTGGGTTCAATTTATTAATGCGGTCTTATTCATTTATTATCTATAAAATTGCTGTTAGATAAAACATATTACAGATAATTGTCATAGGCAGTGCTCTTCAACGTCACTGTAAGTAGTTTTAACTTTCTGAAAAAAAAAGAACTAGTTTCCACAAGAACATGGGTGCATGTCACCACCAAAAACAAAGACAGATGTGGTTGGTACATGTTTTGTTTGAGGATAGGCATGTGTGAGAAAAAAGATGTAAAATGCCATAGAAACAGATGAAAAGAATACACAGAAACCCATACAGGCCTGAGCAATCACTGGGAATGTAGCTGTAAGAAAAGCAGAGCAAGAGAGATTCAAGATGACTATCAGCCAAAAAGGAGTTGAGACTGAGTGAAACATTCACACAGTTTCAGAGGAAAAGAATGTACACACAATCTTTATAGAGTGCATCAAAACATCTGATGCCATCTATTTTCTCTGACCAGAGACACTGCACTAACCAAGTCAAAATAAGTAAGAATATATTACCAATTTTAAAGACAGTTGCCTTCTAAATAGATCCATAAAGTACAATAACTTGACAACATTCAAAATTCCCTGTCAGAAAAATATGTGTATATCCACCACAAAATATTCTATATACTTTAATTCACTAGACTTTTTCCTAAACTTATTCATTACTTTCATACCTTCCATTGCTGTTTGCCCTCATTTCCAGACTTAAGAAAGTCTTTTGTTTATTCCAGGCTACACTAGTGATTACTCTCTTCTGGTTAAAGTGCTTTTTTTCCTCCTGCATTTCCTTAGGCAATGTTTATCTTTCCTCTGCCATTAGGCTGTGTTTTCCCTAACATTTTGCATTGCTTCCTTCTTACTTGCTCCCAAATGTTAGGGGCAGCATGTAAAAGCCCTTACTTTTTTTATTTTCCTACTTTTCTTTTTCTTCATTGGCAAAATAATCCATGATGTGAATCTCTATCTGCTCCACTAAGAGACTCACTGGCTCAAAAAGAGGATGTCTCTATAAAAAATTATCTTACTGGGTTTATTTTTTTTTCTTATAAATCATGTTTACAGCATAGCCAAATGCACAGAGAGGCAAAAGAAGAGTGCACTATAAGAGTAGAAAGTGAATGATAAACTGACTTTGTTGGGTGTGCAATTTTAATGCTGTAGAAAAGGAATTTGTGATTGAATTATGTTTGGATAAAAAGTTCAGTTAAATAAGGGATAATCTGCTGGCAAAGAGATTATTTGCGAAAGTCATGCTATAAATTTCTGTTTAAATTATAGGATAGTACAAAAAGTACTTACATGAAAAACTGTCACAAAAACTGTTATATGTGTGCAGACCTGAAAATATGACCTTTCCTTTTAAAATTTTTTTCACACCAAATTTCATCTAGACTGTTGTTTAAATGTGAGTGAATTGTTTAAATTGTGAGTGCATTTTTTTTCAATTTAAAACTGTAGCTGTTCTGCTCTATTTATGACTGTCTGTGAATAATTTTGCATACTACTAAATTCGGATGTTGCCTCATAATGTTCAGAAGTACTGAAGTTGAGTCCAGCCTAGGGGCATGCCAAGTAGAGTTGTTACCCATATCTGAGCTTTCCTTAAGAATTAAATTTAATGAAAAATTGATCATCTAAAAAATCAGTGCTAGATGTTTAGGGAGTTTGTTTTGGTTTTAAAAACTAGATTTATAAAGGTAAATGCAGTTTTTTCTAGTCCATCTGAATTCTGATTGGCAAGTGTGTTTTATTTTACAGTTAGTCATGATATCCTTATTGTCCCCTTATTTTTTACATCTTCTCATATATACCTTCTAGAACTTAAAAAGTGAGGAAAAATCCTTGGTATTCTTTTACTGATGATGATTAACTCAAAAATATAACATAGCCTACAGGGAAAGGGGTGTCACATACACGTCGGATAGCCTGGCTGTGAGGCATTGTTTCATTACGATGGACACTGTGTTACACATCGTTCCTGCCACCTTCATGGTGTTACGAAGTTAGCATAAAACTGTGTAACAGCTGAACATTCAAGATCTACCAAACTGATTAACTTTAGCAGTTACACCTTCTTCCTCCTTCTCACTCCTTTAGTAATCTTCCCTCCCAACAATAAAATTGTGTATATTTAAATGAAGATTTCTTACCAGGCCTCTACCAGCTTTACCCTCTTCTAAAAGCAGTTCAGAGATGTCTATATGAGACTTCTTTATGGCTGGTGTTCTTCACATGTAATAGATATAATCTGTCCAGTTCCCAAAAATTTCATTCAAAATGCTATTTATTGCTGTCAAAATGCCTGAAATAGAAAATTTCACATGTAATTTCAGGGAAGTTATAGAGTTGTAATAACCTGGCTATAGTAATACAATTACAGGTTTGGTAGCTGTAGAATAATATATAATTATTGCCCCTAGGAATATTGGGGGGGTGGGGTGGGGGTGGGGGGGTGGTGTCCATCTGCAGAAATTTAAAGGATAAGAACTCTGTATGGGCCAAGCAAAAATTTACAGTACTATTAATCCAACAGGTTTTCTCCAGCATATACACTTTCCTTCAATTGCAAAAACATACTGCAACTTAGGAAAGGTTCTGGATTGCTAGCCTAGTGTAGTGAGAGTCTTATTTAGCCACAAAAAACAAAACAAAACCAAAACCAAAACGAACAAACAAAAAAAAAGTGCCCCAAACCAAAAAACCCCACACCAAACAGCGCAGGAATAATGATTAAAGCACACTTCCTGGTGCTGCTTCACTGTTGCACCCCAGAGGGACCCAGGTTATAATGTAGTTCTCTCACACATAGAGTTTTCTCTCTCTGAAATAACGTGGATTATCCATCTATACTGTTACCACAGTATTACTGAAACAATACTGCTCAGCTGGTACTGTAGAATAATTAGGCAGACAAGAAATCTTCTTATAAATAATACAGAAGAAAATACGCTACAAAAAATTAATTTGGCTTCTCGAAGACAATGCCCCTCCTATTCCCTCATTGTAAGCTCTAAATTTGTTAATACTCTGTGGCTTTGATCTACTTTCAAGTTTCAGAGTTTCTCAAAGGAAGTGGGATTGGCATTTTATAATTGCCTGGGAAGCACTGCCCATGTTTATGATTCCACAGAAATATTTTTAGTATGATGGAAAGCTCTCTATCTATCACTAATAGCTGCTTTTAAACCAGCTCCTTTATAAGACTTAAAGCACCCTCAGTTTCCCTCTGTCAAGGCGCAGAACTAAGAACTCAGCTCCTCACTTTCTTAATTCTTACCATTAACAGCAAAAAAAAAAAAAAAAAGCGGCGCTTTTTTTTTTTTTCCCCTTTTTTTTTCCTACATTGACATATTAAATTGATCCTAAAGAACACAGACAATGTCTCTAAGTCATTCTAAAGCACTGGTGTGAGCAGATGTCCGAGGACGCCCTCCGCCTGTTCCCGAACCGCCTGGGGCGGATCTCAGCCCCGGCTTTCCAACATCGCCTGAGAAATCCGGCCGAGTTACTCGCGTTTACGCTCAGGACTCCCAAACCTGTTTGTCACACCTCTTCCGCTGGGCTCGGCCAGCGAAGGCGACAGAATCTATCATTATTTGAACTCAAGAAAGCCACTGACCCCCTGACGGAGCAGCACCCGGGCTGCCCCGGCCGCTTCCCGCGCCTTTGTCACCTCAGAACCCCTCCTGCCGTCACCGCTTCCCTGCCCGCCCTTCCTCCTCCCCTCTCAGTCTCGCTTAGGCAAACGAAGCCTGTTACAAGCAGCCAGTGAAGAGGAAAACCCTAGCGAAGCTAAAAGGAGAAATTAAAGTGTATCTAAAACTCCTACAGCACCCTGCGAACCCCAAACACGCTACCGGGGTGCCGCCTCGCCTCCTCCCTCAGACCGGGCTGAGCGCAACTTGCCCACGCAGGGGAACAGCCTGAGGTGCCCTCAGGATTTTACCTCAGGTTCACCTATTTTAACTCACAAACCTGATTCTCATGCTTTAAAACGACAGCTTATAGCTTTTATTTCTGAGTCTTAGCATTATCTGACAGGGAATAATTATCAATGTGTAAGTGTGTCCCCCCTCTCGAGGTAATGGAACGGTCCGCCGAGTTCCAGGCTCCGCGTCTCCGCGTTTAACCCCTTTCCTGCCGATCCCGAAGGATCTGCCCGACGGAGGCGGGCTGGGATCCTGCCTCGGGTCTCCTGCGCTGGGCAGACCAGTGAACACACCTCATACAGGCGGTGTGAAGTGGGGGCAGCGGCCACCCCCCCCAAAACGATCTTAAATGACATCTGGGGCACAAGCCCGTGCGGTTTTCTCTCTCGTGGTTTTTGGGGATGCAGCCTCCTTTTATCCTGAACTCCCGGCTGCATGTTGCCTTCTTCCTTTCTCCATTGCCTGAGGTACTAGGAAGGTACAGCCTTCCCAAATCGCCTACCCCATATTCCCCCTTCAACTTGTCATTTTACCCCAAAGTTCAGAAGTTGAGGCTTGTGCATACTCCTGCCTGTTTCAGGAGTTAAGCTGTCTGGTCTCTAACAAACCTGTGGCTTGAAGTTAGGAAAGCTATTAAGACCCATTTCAAAGATGTTAACACCCATTCCTTCACCCATGGAATTGTTTGTAAAGGCATATCTTTGCACATGTCTTTCCTACCAGTCACCTCTCACAAACTCTCCAGCAATAACTGGAGAAATGGATGTGTCGTGACCTTGAAAGCTGGGGTCCCAACCTGCCTTTCCCAATTTAAGCACTTAAACGTCTAAGGTAAGACAGTATGGGTTTTTGACACACAGTCTTTCAAAACTACAGTTGCTGAGATATTAAAGTTTTAAATTTTATACTTACAGTAATTTCACGAGTATAAACTGCAACTGATTATAAACCGCAGGTCCGGCTGTCAGCAACCGTCTTGGGTTACAGTAGAGAGTGTGATAAAAGGTATCTATTCTATCACCAACTGTTGAGGGTGGGGGCAGTGATCCTTATCTCCGTGGGAGATATTCTGCTAATGGGCCATCCATTGAAACCAGGCAGGGCATTGTTCTTTATCTTTTCACAACCCATCCTTCCTCCAGCGAGTCATTTTCTGCTAATGGCCCATTGAGTCCCACTGTGGGACTGATAAAATTACTGCATCCCATTGGAAGTTGCTTCAGCCAGGGGGAAGAGCCCAACATTTCTTACCAAGATAAAAACAGAGGTTTTTGGACACTAAGGGAGCCCCTTCCTCCACTGGACTCCAGAGGAAAACCGGATTTCTCCACATCACCACTGGACCTCCGGAGGGAAACTGCACCTTGTACAGGAGCACTGCTCCAACTGAATCACATCTGTCACTGCAGGAGGATGCAGCCACCATTTAATGGGACTGCTGCCAACACCCTGCCTGACAGGGTGTCAGGTTGTACTCTGACTTTATCAGAGTTTGGAGTTTGTTTCTTTGTAGTACTGTATTTCTATTTTAATTTCCCTAGAAAAGAACTGTTATTCTTAATTTCCATATCTTTGCCTGAAAGCCCCTTGATTTCAAAATTATAATAATTTGGAGGGAGGGGGTTTACATTCTCCATTTCAAAGAGAAGCTCCTGCCTTTCTTAGCAGACACCTGTCCTCCAGACTAAAACAGCAACTTTTCGTTCTTTGTTCGTATATAAGCCGCACTTCGGGTTTGGACCAAAATTTTAGTCAAAATGGTGCAGTTTATGATAGTGAAATTACTGTGCTTTTTAAAATTGTATAATGCAAAGGGTCATTTAGCTGAATTTTCCAGGTTTTATCTTTTTGTTACTATTCCTTATTTTTCTGTTCCTGCTTCTCCTTAACTTCAAGTGGCAATTCAATTCCTCCAAAAGTTTTTGTTAAACAACAAAAAAAAGCATGTTAAAACTTCTCAATTCTTAGTCTCTTCAGACTATTGCTATATTAAATACTAGAAACTCTATTTCCCTTCCTCACATTGTCTCCTAGGGCCACAGTACTGGATCCCTGTGGTGTTTACACTGATGCTAATGCCTGAAATTAATGTTTTCCTTTCAGTATCTTCCATCTTTGACAAGTTTTCCATGTCAATATTCCTTCTCAGAACTATACTTATTCTTTCCTTTCTCTTTGATTCTCTGATTCTCCCAGAATAATGGCCTGAACCATATTGAACTGTACAGCAAAAGCCATTTACATTTTTTAAGAAGGGAAGGAATATCACTTAAAGTAAGAGGAAATTGGTAATTTTACTCCATTTTATTAAAGTCAATCCAAGTTATTAATGATTAGGCTTGCATTGATAGCAAGGAGCATGTGGAAAGGCTTCTGGCAGATAAACTTCTGCAAGTCACATGCGTGCAGGAGAGCTTTTTCTAGAAGCCTCCCAAGTGATATGAATGCATCTACAAATTCAAGTTCCTGGTCTGCTTAAGGCCAAGCAAGGTGAGTTACTTGTGCTGGTGTCTGACAAATCATATACAGTGACATAATATTTTCCTTTAACATACTAGACATTATAATATCTAAATTCATTGCAGCTGCGTAACTTCCTGTCTGAAAAGTGTTTTGCACTTTCAGTTTATGTTTCAACATCAAGTCTGGCTATCTAATCTAGAAAGCACACATGGTGCACAACTGTAAACACGGTCTTCAAAAATGAAAGGAGAAGGAAAACTCATTTTGCAAAATAACAGCAACAAAATGGAAGATTTTGTTTAAGACATTGCAAATGAGTAATGTCTGCTTTTGCTTAGAGTTGGATGAGTGCTTAAAAAAGTTTAAAGCAGGGGATTGTACTCACTGAGTGAATTTTGTTGTTTGCTTGTCTTCCATAGAATGCAGAACCCACCTTGTCATACAAGAAAGTGTTGTGAGCACTGGGAACTTTTGAAGTGGTGTTTGATTCTGTTGACCTCCTGTTGACCCTTCTCTAGGTAGAAATCTGCTTTTTACTCTAAAACTTGCAAGATGACTACAATTCTTTGGGTTTTGGGCTTTGTTGTTTGTCTATTTTGAGGTCTTTGCGTGTGGTGGTGCCCAGGAAGTTCCACTCGACCATGAGTAAGAACTCCTTTTCTGTGCAGTGACCAAGCACTGGAGCAGGTTGCCCAGGGAGGTTGTGGAGCCTCCCTCAACATGCCTGGATACAATCCTGTGCTTGAGCAGGACTAGATAACTCACTGTGGACCCTTACAACCTCACTCCTTCTGTGATTCTGTGAATGTATTTAGGTATGAAAATACACACTTAGGTCAGAAAAAAACCCTAACATTTATTTATGACGATACATATCACACTCTTTAATAGCTGCAATCTATCAGAAGTACATACACTATGATACCTCAGCCCCAGTAAAATTTTGAGAACAGTTACCATATCCATCTAATGTCACTAAAAATATCAACATAACTTTTAAATATTAGCCCTACTGGATATAAAATTTGTCTCTGAATCAAATTTTCCCTTTACTATTTCCCATACTACTGCATTAGAGTTACTATTACAAGAAAGGATAAATGTTAGAAATCTTTCTCTGTTCTTTGAATGCTTACCCCGTAGACAAGATTTTCACAGTAGTGACTTTTTGTCCTTATTTCAGGAGTTGAGCAAATTGTGCCCAGTTGTTTTATTTCCCTAAAATATTTATGCTGATTTGGTGGCTCATTAATTTGAAAGAAATCAATTGTTTGTGATGAATCTCTACTCCAAATGACAGTCAGGGAACAGTTTCTAGTTTTTCACCTCCACACATATTATTTATGACATTAAAAAAAATATGCTGAACGTTTTGTTCCAAGAAGGCAAAAGGTTAAAAAAGAAAAGGTATCCAGAGCTCTCAGGTTATTTTGAAGATACTCTGATGTAAGTTCCAGCTTCCTGTCTGGATGGCAGTTGATCTCTGAGCATAAAGATTTAGGTGAAGCAGGTAGTGTGCAATCCATCAGTTGAAGTTCAGTCAGGAACCTGCTCGTGCTCATGGAGCTCGGCTGTGTTAGGAGCAGCAGGGTTTTTCCCCACTAGATGGTGATACAGGAGCAGCTCTGGTTTCCCTGTTTTTAGAGCAGCAGGTTCACCTCCTGCCGGTTCATGTTCCCACTCTTGAATAGTCTCGAAAGTGCTTTCAAGTAAAGCTCTTCCTTGTTTTGTAAAAAGCGAAGATTCTGGTAAGATTTTAAAGAAAGTTGAACTTTACAAAGAGACAAAATATTCAAGTCACTCAATGAATGTGCAAAACTTATTAGGATGCTTTGAAGGAATGGCTGTTTCAGAAATTAGACATTCTAAATGATATAAGTTACACAGTCTTTTGTCTGACTCAGAAAGAATGGTTTAATTCACCACATAGCAATCTATCAATCCGTATGTCAGGAATTATTCTGTGGAAGATCTTAGTTATATCAGAGGGATATCTGTGGAACTGTTCTTCATTTGTAAAGGCAGCAGCAAAAGCTGAAGCTGTGAATATATTTGCAAACAAAGGCAAGTAGTTGTATTACAAAATACATGATAGAAACTTTAGCCAACTGGATGGTAAAGCCTGTGGGGAAATACTGGTGCTTATGATGCATAACTGATAGCAAAATCTCACAGTTCTTTCTTACCTATGAAATGTCAATTTTTTAAAAATAGAAAGGTAAAAATCCTCCTCAGATGAACAATTTCATAAGTGTGGACCTGTTGCAAAATAATTCCTCCACAGTTTTTGCTCCCCAGTGGTTTTCATGCTTCTTTCTCTGATCCTCTGCATATTATCTCAATGCTTACTCTCCAGGGCTTATTCCTCTAAAAAGGTGTGGGTTATCCGAGGTGCAGACAGCAACCATGAAAATACTGCAAATGGAAAATAGGAACATTGAATAATAAAGTTAATTTGGAAAGCCTTTGTTTGTTAATCATAAGTGAGAGGCTAAGAAAATTACTTAAAGTAGTTTAGCAAATGAAAAAATAACTTCGCTCCCTACACTGAAAAATTTAAATTTGGTCTTTGTAATTTTCCTCGTAAGCATCCAGTTTTAATTTCTGAAATACTAAGTTGTGATAAGAGTTATTGCTATTAGAAATAGGAAGGAAGTATGACATTTTCAGAAATAAGAAATTTTTCAGTATAATATTTTTGTTGTCAGTATGATTATTGATATTTGATGCCAAAACATCTTGGCAGAACCTTATCATTTGAGACTTTCCTTCTGACTTTCTTGACAGACACCTTGATGTTGTCACTCATCCTGTCTTACCGTATCTCTTGTGATAGTTCAAATGTTCTTTTCACAATGTTGATAATTATTTCATCTTTGCAGGTAATAAAATGTCTTTCTTGAGAAATCTGTGGTTAATTTTCTCTACTACTATTGCCCTGAGTAGGATCAGATGGTATACCTGTGATATGTCCTCCCTATATACTGTAGCTTCCACTGATAGAAACACCAATAGAGTTGCATTAGTAGATGAAAAATAAACAAATAGCACAAAAATCACTTAGAGATATTTCATTAAGGTTGTGACAGTTATTTGCTGGAATTTCTACATATAATTTAATTTTCCCTCTCAGTTTGAGCAAAAGTTCTTGGATATAAGCTATCACAAAATTATCACGTCCGTATTTTGCTCTGGAATATATATATTTTAACACATTTTTGCTAATGCTCTGCTTAGTTCTCACAATAATTTCTGCTTCTCAACCAGTTTCTATCTTTATTTTTATTACTTCCCGTAATGTTGCATTTGAGAAAGAATGATTCAAAAGACATCTAGACATACCCATGAAAACCAGAAAAAATTAATGTTTCAGAGTTTTGTTTCTGAAGGAAAGGATTTTTGGAACCACAGTCTTAGACATCAGATTTCGAAATATGAAACAGACAGATTTAGCAAAGGGGAAAAAAAAGAAAAAAGAGCATAATTTGTAGAGCAAGTAGGTTAAAGAAATAGTAAAGCAACTGCGTTTAAAAAGTAGTATAGAAAGTTGTTAGTGTTGAGCAACTGAGTGATTTTTACATCTTTTAATTATGTTTGTCACCTTCTACCAAATTTGTTTGTGCCAGGAGTTAACCAGCATTTGAAAATGTATTTAGTGAAATGTAAAAAATCGTGTAGAGCATTCTGTGTATTAAGAGTTGGATCCATGAAGATTACATGTAATAGAAAAAATTAAGAGTTGATCTAGAGTAGCCCAAGAGATTTATGAAAAATTATTTTACTCTAGAAAGGCAAATTCACACTTCTCTTTTTACTAACATTTATCCATATGCCCATTATGTGCATATTTCAATATAATTTTTGCCTGCAGTGAACATCAGGCTTTCTAGGCTGTAGTTCCAGGTATACTGGGGAAAAATTTATGACTGCAATTTTATTTCATTATAGTTTTGTTGTGGTACATGAAGTATGGGAGTTTTACAGGTGAGAAAAGAAAAACTATTTAGAATTTTATCTTTAAATAAGCAGATAATATCAATTTAAGTAAAGTGACAAAAGCAATGACTTTATGCAAAACTTACATGGAATTGCACTGAGGAACAAGACCTGGTCAAAGGCATTTAGAATCGAATTTACTAACAACTGTGATATGTAGAACTGTTATTATGTATTATAATAAATAGAAGTACTGTTACTCAGGACTAAAAACTAGTTTCTGCTTTTCTGCAATATGATTTGAGTCCCCATCTTTAAGACAGGCAAAAATGCATTGTACTTTTTTAATGTATTCTTACAAATTCCGTAAGTACAACAATCAATAAATTCCTGTCATTTAGAGTCTATTCTGTTTTACATCTAGTGATTTGGACAAACGAATAAACCTCCCTATCATGTTTCCCTCTTAGGTAGACTCAGTACATGCAACTGCACACAAAATAATTTTCTTAATCAATTAAGAGAATCTGATAATCTACTGGTTATATCGTGTCTTCAGTGATAAACACACATATTGTTTATTTCCATTTTGAAAACAAAGCAGTATTTGCTAGTACTTTTGGTTGGCCTTGACAAAGAAAATTTTTCCATTTTAAAAAAAGAAATGGGTTAGAATAAAGATAGAGCTGTCTGTAAAATAACTGTGTTGTAATGTCACTATAATATTGCTAAGCTAGCCACTGAGAAAGGGAAATATCTTTTTTCAGACCCAGTCACTATTACATGTAAAACTGTCAGTGTAAAGCTTGGAATTTTCTTCCCAATAGTGTTTTGACTTTGCCAATTTCAACTACATGGAAGCTATATAATGTGAAATTTCCAGTTAGAAACCTTCAGCTCTGTTGAATGAGAGCAATAGTCACACTAGAATGGTTCACTCCTGTCTCGTTTTCAACCCCTTCCAGTGCTTTAGTAGGTGCTTCCATTCTGTCTTTCCAATGCTTCTTGTTGCTGTTGGCACTGCCAACTTCTCTGCTTTAACTCCAGGGATCTGGCTCATTAATTTATTTAATCTCAACTTATTTCCAGTTTTCTACTCTGAGGTGTTGAGTCTGTTTTCTAAGCCTTACTCTTGATTGTTAAAAAAATCTGTTGTGTTTGTATGAAAGAGAATATACATATTGTTGTTTATAATATTGCTTGTTAGTACAGAATGTCAGCAATCTGTATTGACAAGTCAGAAAACAACCTCCTCACCCTAAACAGGTTACAATTTAAACAAACTGCCAAGGGAAGAAGGACTGAATGGGAAATAATCACAGAATCACAGAATCATTAGGTTGGATCAAGATCATCAATTCCAACCCATGCCCTAACACTTCAACTAAACCATGGCACTGAGTGCCACATCCAGTCTTTTTTTAAACACATCCAGGGATGGTGACTCCACCACCTCCTTGGGCAGACCATTCCAGTACTTTATCTTTTACTCTTTCAGTAAATAACTTTCTCCTAATATCCAACCTATATTTCCCTTGGCACAGCCTAAGGCTGTGTCCTCTGGTTCTGTCAGTGCTACCAGGAGAAAGAGACCAACCCCACCTGACTGCAGCCACCTTTCAGGGAGCTGTGGAGAGTGATAAGGTCACCCCTGAGTCTCCTTTTCTCCAGGATAAACAAGCCCAGCTCCCTCAGCTGTTCCTCACAGGGTTTGTGTTCCCAGCCCCTCCCCAGCCTCGTTGCCTCCTCTGGATGCACTCGAGCGTCTCCACGTCCTCCCTGAACTGAGGGGCCAGAACTGGACACAGCACTCAAGGTGTGGCCTCACCAGTGCTGAGTAGAGGGGAATAATGACCACCCTGCTCCTGCTGGCCACACCATTCCTGACACAGGCCATGGGCCATCGGCCCTCTTGGCCACCAGGGCACACTGCTGGCTCATGCTCAGTTGGCTGCTGACCAGCACCCCCAGGTCCCTTTCCGCCTGGGCACTGTCCAGCTACACCATCCCCAGCCTCTAACACTGCAGGGGTTTATTGTGACCAAAATGCAGGACTCAGCACTTGGACTTGTTAAACTTCATCTTACAGGACTCTGCCCATCCATCCAACCATTCCAGGTGTCTCTGCAGACCCTCCTACCTTCCAATAGATCGACACATGCTCCCAGCTTAGTGTCATCTGCAAATCTACTAATGGAAGATTCCTTGCCCTCATCCATGTCATCAATGAAAATATTGAACAGGACTGACCCCAGCACAGACCCCTGAGGGACACCACTGGTGACTGATCCCCAGCTGGCAGCAGCTCCATTCACCACCCCTCTCTGGGCCCGGCCATCCAGCCAGTTCTTAACCCAGCCCAGAGTGCTCCAGTCCAAGCCATGGGCTGCAGCTTTTCCAGGGAATGTTGTGGGAGACAGTGTCAAAGGCTTTGTGAAGTTCAGGTACACAACATCCACAGCCTTTCTCTCATCCACCAGGCGGGTCACCTGGTCATAAAAGGAGATCAGGTTGGTCAAACACGACATACCCCTCCTAAATCCCTGCTGGCTGGGTCTGATACCCTGGCCATCCTGTAAGTGCTGCCTGATGAACTGTTCCATTACCTTACCAGGTACTGAGGTCAGGCTGAGGGAAAAGTAGAACAACTGAGCAACTGAGTTTAATGCTTATCTTGTTATGCTGTTTGTTCTTTTATTTTTTACCTCACCTCTCCTTAAAAATGGAGAGTATTTTGTTTTCCTACTAGTTTTTGAACTGACATGGGGATCTGACTTCCATTTAATTTGTTTTGTTTTTCTTTAAGGCCCACATACATGTATTAAGGAAAAAAATCATGTAAATACATTTAACAAGGTATTATTTTGATTTTTAAGAACAAATCTATGCATGTTAGTAGACCAATTTATTTCCACAGATTGTTCTAATGCACCAGCAGTTACAGTAATTTCACGACTACAAGGCGCACCCTTTTCACTAAAATTTTGACCCTAACCCAGAAGTGTGCCTTATAGTCCGGTGTGCCTTATATAATGGACAAAGTTGTGAAATTTGCCAAACCGGAAGTGCAAGCCGCAATGGGGGGGTGGTGCCATGGGAGCGCTGAGTTGCGAGGTGGGGCGGGAGCGGGCCGCCACGGCTGGCAGGAGCTGCGCGGGGAGGGAGGGAGCTGCCGCCGGCCTTGGCCTGGGTGCGGGGGGAAGAAGAAGTTGGGCGGCGCTGGCCCCAGCCCAGGCACAGGGGGAAGAAGAAACCAACCCCAACTCAGCACGAGCTGCGCAGGGAAGGAGGGAGGGAGCTGCTGACCCCAAACCACTGCGAGCCACGGGCGCCCCGAGCTGTGCCTCGCCAGCCAGCGCCGGAGGCGGGCAGAAGTGCTGAAGCCCATGGCACGGGGAGGGCGCCTGGGACTGTGTATAAAGGCTATGCCAATCTGTGAAAAATGTTTGCGAATTGATCACCTGTCAGTAATTCGTTACTTTGTTGTACGCAGCACAGCTCCACGCTGCAAAACAAAAGTACAGCTTTTAGTCTGGTGCGCCTTATGTAATGTACAAAGTTGTGAAATTTACTGGCTCCCAGAGGTGCACCTTATGATCTGGTGCACCTTATGGTCGTGAAATTACTGTACTTAACTGTTTCCTATAAGATTTTTTCAAAGATACAAACTCTTCCAAATAAACTATTTTAGCATTCATGTGCAGTTCTAAATTGTGTCAGTTTCTGCTATCAGATTCATTCTGATAATAGAAAGATTCACAGAAAAAGGTGAAATCAGTTTGCAGTTGTCTTAAGCATTGTTTAGGGGCTGTGCTGTGCCCTATATGGATAAGGCTGCAGACACAAGGTCCATGACCAGGACATACCCAGATGTATTTCTGTCTAGAGTGGTTTTCATATCTAGACTCTAATGTAATCATACAGAAATGATGAGGGAAACTTCCCCCAGCAAAAGTCTTGGGGAATGTTAATGGTGCAAATACTGCTTTCTCTCTTGCAAAAATAAATCACTCAGTGGGTAAAGTGCAGCCTCAGCTGGAGTAAAATTTTAATTTGCATACTTCATGTGTATAAAATAATTGCATTGTAATTCCAGCCCTCAGAATCTGGAATAACAATGTATTATATCTTAAAAGCTTATTTGAAAACTGTCCATCTAAGTAGATACTACAGACAGTGTGATTTCTCTCTACCTGATCAGCAAAAGAGCCTAATAAATAAAAACAGACTGCTTTACTTTCTATTTCACTACCTAAGTGTGTATCCTGCTTGAGAATTTTGTGGATTGAAATGTGGATTTTCAGAGAAAATACTTGCTCATAGTTCTGCAACCATTTAATTTTTCTAAGTTTCCCTATTTTGGTTCTGAGTAGTTGCATCAGACATAACAGATTTACTGTGCTATTATTGCCAAACTGTATTATTTATGTCCTAAAATGTTCACAAATGATTAATTGAACATTTAATAAAATATAAATATACTAAATATAAATATAATAAATAATAATACAATCAATAAATACAATAAATTGCACAACACATTAAAATAATATTCAAATTAAGGTGCACTTTCTAGAAAATGCATATTTTAAATTATATTAGTTAAATGTCTCACTAAGACAGCAGTTAAATGAATCCTCAAAAAAGAACAATGGATTTCAAAGGTTTTTCTTGTACACCTGCAGATGATTAAGGAAAATTTAATGAAGATGTAAGTAAACCTTTCTAATTGTACCAGACAGTCCATCAGTTTTTTCTGGTATTATTTTGAAATACAGACATATAAACCAATTAAAAATATTCTTTCCAAAGACAGTAACAACATAGTGATATGAATACATTTTGACACTAGGATAAGTATTTGGTGATAGGGTAATAATAATAATATTAGCACAACAACTGGACAACTTCTCAGCCTTATTGAGCTGCTGAAAAATTTTGCATCTAAAATTTGCATTAGACACTTTTTATTTTTAGAAAAGTTCTATTACTTTTAATATTATTATTTATTAGTATGGGTGATTTGTTTTAGAGGTATGCATTCACCAGGTTTAAAAACCATGCTGTCATACTGCACTGTTGGGAAACCCAGTTAGTAATACACCCATTTGTGAAGTGAGAACGAAAACAAATTAGGCAGATAAAAATCATATGTTTGACCTAACAGTAGTTAAGTCTCATGATTCAAGTATGAAGATAGAATACGAAATTTTATTAGGAATAACAGTGAAAAAAGAGGAGTAAGATATTATTCCATATATTCCATATATAACTTGCTCTGAGTGGCTGAATCTGTAAAGTCCATAACAGTGATAAAAGGGAAAAATCATAAAGGCACTTCTGTGGTCAGCCAGGATGAAACATCAGGCAAAGGCAGATGAAATAATTTGATACTAGACAGAACTTTGATAGAAGTAGAGCATATAGCAAGATGCTATATGCATCTAAATATTAACAAGGTCTTGGAATGTGTTGACCATATTTGTTACTTCAGCCTTAAGAAGTTGAAAAGCAAGGTGAAATGCATCTGACATTGAAATTGTCAGTATAGGATTCTGGGAGAATTTCAAGATGAAAAGCAACATTGATGATTGTGGTAAGGAAATAACAGAACTCATGATTTTTAGTATTAAAATAAAAATGTCATCAGTAAGAAATCCCTTTGTAAAGGATCATAATGGAATAAAGACCTCAGAATTCCAGCAGATCCTTAGAAAAAATATTTGCAACATTAAATGCAGAAATATTTCAATTTGATGAAGCTTGGAATAATAAAACAAAAAGCAGAATAACAAATGACAGATTTGCAAAGAAGCATGAGTATTAGTAGCTGTCCTGAATATCCTTCAGAACTGTCATACTACAATCAATAATCAAGCACAATGTTTAGATACTTAAATAAAAGTATCCTCACTAAGATAAATGAAGTAGTATGTCCACTGTATTTGAAACTGAAAAAGACTAAAATGGAGTGGGGTTTTTCTTGGTTTTTATGACCACATTTTGTTAGAATTTTGGACAACTTGCGAATCAGCAGAGAAAAACATGCTCAAACATGGTACAGTAAGAACAAGCCACTGGAAAACATGATATGCCTAGCAACCTGAACAAAATGAACTTTACAAAAATATAAATGAACAAAATAACATAAAATTAATTCTGGCTGTACAACCAAAAGTAAGATGGCTTGTGTTCAAATACATAAAGCATATTTGAAAATGGGAAGGCAAATACCAGTGTTTGTTCTGAGACACAAATCAGAGCTCGTTTGCAGGAAGAAAGATTTGTGTTAAGCATTAGAGGAAAAACAAACAAACAAACACCCCCCCCCCCCCCCCCAAAATAAGCACCAACAACAACAAACAAAACCAAACAACAAAAAAACCAAAACCGAAAAAAACCCCAAAACCAGTATTTTCACAAATTGATCATTAAATGCTGAAGTTAAAGGCCTGGACAGATTGTAGTGTCTTTATCACTGAAGATTTAAAGACAGGTGCTGCAAACAGTTTAAATCTTATCTTTGGGCAAGAGAATGGACTAAATCAGTTTCCTTTCAATTCTTTCTGATTCTTGTATTTTATATCTCCTTTACAGGATGAAATCAACTGTGGGAAAAAGGCACAGAGAGTAACAGGGTAAATGTACGTAGCTTTTACCTGAATTATTGTCCCCTGTAGTGTAGGCAGAGATTTGCACTGTTATTTTAAAAACAGAAGCATTTGTAGTTTCCAGTTGGAATATAAGTTTGCAAAAATGAAAAAAAAAACTTCATCTCTGTAATGACACATTGATGATAATAATTTTTTAACAAGTTATTGTATTCTGGAGTTAATGGGATTTGTACATATAGGAATGTATTTCAGGTAGTTCCACAGTAATATAAATAAATTAAAGGTGAAACGGCCTTTAAGAAGGATTGATTTGATGCAATCCTTTCCTTTAAAACCCTTCAGATTATACCTCTTGTGAAATGATTTATATCTAATGCATCTGCATTAACATCAGTTGCAGAGTATGACTTGTAGATGTGAGCCTTAGATACTGCAATGGTTGTCTTGAGCCCTGTTTTTCTCCAGGACCACATTTAAAATACTAAACTATGTTAAAAGAAATGTAAAGTATGGAGCTACACTTAAGAAGCTTTTTTTTTTTGGCTGTTTACACTGTGCACGTTAGTAAATAATAAATTTTATTGCCTTTTAATGGCTGGTTGATTGGTTGCTTGGGGTTTTTTGTTTGGCTGGCTTTGATTTGCTTTGGTTTTTTGGTTTGATTTTTCATTTCTCCTCCAGACTACAGCATCTCATAGATGATGAAAGTCTTCCTCAAGTTGAAAATTGTAAGGAGTCTGTAATCACAAGTTGATTTGGATTAATTTACAGTAATTTCACGATTATAAGTTGCACCATTTTGGCTAAAATTTTGGTCTGAACCCAAAGTGCGGCTTATAATCAGGTGCGGCTTATATACGAACAAAGAACGAAAAGTTGCTGTTTTAGTCTGGAGGACAGGTGTCTGCTGAGAAAGGCAGGACCTTCTCTTTGAAATGGAGAATGTAAACCCCCTCCCTCCAAATTATTATAATTTTGAAATCAAGGGGCTTTCAGGCAAAGATATGGGAATTAGGAATAACAGTTCTTTACTAGGGAAATTAAAATAGAAATACACTACTACAAAGGAACAAACTCCAAACCCTGACAAAGTCAGAGTACAACCTGACACCTCGTCAGGCAGGGTGTTGGTAGCAGTCCCATTAAATGGTGGCTGTAGTCCTCTTGCAGTGACAGATGTGATTCAGTTGAAGCAGTGCTCCTGTAGGAGGTGCAGTTTCCCTCCGGAGGTCCAGTGGTGATGTGGAGAAATCCAGTTTTCCTCTGGAGTCCAATGGAGAAAGGGGCTCCCTTAGTGTCCCAAAACCTCTGTTTTTATCTTGGTAAGAAATGTTGGGCTCTTCCCCTGGCTGAAGCAACTTCCAACGGGATGCAGTAATTTTATCAGTCCCACAGTGGGACTCAATGGGCCATTAGCAGAAAATGACTCGGTGGAGGAAGGATGGGTTGTGAAAAGATAAAGAACAATGCCCTGCCTGGTTTCAGTGGATGGCCCATTAGCAGAATATCTGCCGTTGAGATAAGGATCACTGCCCCCACCCTCAACAGATGGTGATAGAATAGATACCTTTTATCACACTCTATATTGTAACGTGCGGCTTATAATCAGATGCAGCTCATGTATGCACAAAGAATGAAAAGTTGCCGACACCCGGAAATGTGGCTTATAATCAGGTGTGGCTTATAATCGTGAAATTACGTCTATTACTTCTATTACTTCTATTACTGTCTGTAATAGAAGCTATGAGCTACAGTTCAAACACTCTAAGGATGGTGGGATAACTGTGATCTTAGCACATATGAAATTGTTCATGCAAATTGAGGGTTGTAGATTTTTAACTCCAGTGGTGGTGGTGATGACTTTATCATGTAGGCAGAAATTGGAAGCAGCTCCCAATTTGCCTGCCTTCTTTTCTTGTGTGTTTTGAGTGTATTCAATTTCAAACAACATATTTCAGTGTCTTCTGTCTTTTAGTTAATATATGGATTATGATCATGGTATGGTTTTGGTTTGTGTATTTGATGCATTTGATTGAGGAGTCACTCAAGAATGATAAGGGCCCTGACCCAAAATCCAATACTGTTGGTAAAAATCTCCTGCTCACTTAAAAAGAAATAGAGGTAGGCTCTAAAGAGGCTAGCCTGGCTTTCATGAGCACATTTTCTTCCAACAAGGTATTTTGCTCTTACACTGTATAACACAACCTTTGTATGTTTGTGATACTAGTGAAGACAAAGAGCATAGGGGTCACCGCAAGAATGAAAACTCACGTTTTTTAAGTGCATGACTTTTATTTCTTCTACTTAACATTTTCCAATAAAAGGAAATTGAGACCAATGACATTTTATTTCTTTGTACACTTGGGCTTTGCAGCTATGGTGATCATTTGAAGCAGTCATCTAAGTAGCAATATTTACAATGCAATTCTCATGTAATATTAATTCAATTTTTTATTAATGTAGTAAATCCGACTGCTGCCTCTCTCTAGAAGTTTTATTACTAGCACCTGCCCTGTTTCACTTGGCTACAAATGTATAGGAAAGGTGATTTCTGTCTTTACTTCAGCCACATTCACAGTCTTTTTTGCCCAACAAGCATCGACACTTTTCAGGTATTTACTTTGTATCCTCTTATCCCTCAGAATGGAAAAAGCCTTGTGACAAAGCAATCAAATAACTTGCTTTCACAATTGTTCTCCACATCTTTTCCCATGACATTTACAATAAACATGTTTTGCTCATTTTCCTCAGCAGTTCTATAGATCAATTAATGTATCTCAGCTAACCATCAGTTTGCGGTCCCTTACCTTGGACCAACCTTATGTATCTAATTTCCTTGTACTGGAAGATGACACTGTACTCTTTTTGACACAGTTAATGCATTTTTGCTCATCATTTAGTGTGATGGTGAAGATTTTGAGTGGTAGAAAACCCAGCTAATAAAAGTAAACAGGAAAAGAGAGACCTTGTAGGACTTCATACCTTACATAATTTGAGTATCTGACCTGAGAGCTTAATGAATCCTGTTCCTTTGGGGGAAGACGCTTAGTGTTTTTCCCAGGGACCAAGTTGGCAAGTTTGGTCACACTAATACTAAGTTTCATTTGGTTCTAATTAATATATAAATCTTAAACTGTTATGTTCTCTGTAGAAAAATGACATGCTTGTAAATAAGCTCTGGCAAACTTTCAAAAATTTTAATTCCCCTCACTATCCTGATTTTCACATGTCCAAATGCTTTTCCTTCAAGGTGTTCTTTCTTTAAGAAATTTCTTTCTACGACACTAATCTGCTCTTAGATCATTGTATTGGTTCAATATACATCAGAAAATAATTTAAAAATGCACATTTATTAGTGTTTTAGTTTTGAAGCAACCAGCTCACTTATGTTTTTGTAACAAGTGACACAAGGAAAACTCTTATTTGGAAAATACCTGAATTACAATATGTAGCAATTAATCTTCTTTTTCTAAATAAATTTTTCTTCTTTAAATGAATTTTTATAATTAATTTAGTGGTGTTTAACTGATGCTATAATCTGTTTGAAAGTATTATTCTAACATTTTCCTGTTAATCTTTTAATAATTCTACTCTGAGGAACACTGTTACAGGTATTCACTGGGAAAAAGGAGACTGGAAGGCTATGAGCTGCGAGAAGGAAAATTTCATCTCATGAATTATTTTGTGTTCCATTGGCGTATACTCAAAATTTTTCTAACTGAAGCAAGATAATTAATTTTAACCCTAAATCACCACTTTCATCATGTCATCACATTTAAAATATTAATTATAACATCATATATTGTCAAAGAGCAGTGATTTAGAATACTGTATTTTACTGTAGGACATAAATTTCTGTTTTTCTTGACTGGATTATTTACAGTGCTTTGAAGTTATTTTGGCACGAGAGGTACTATGGAAATGAAGATGGCAGCTTTTCCTTCTGCTATGTACTGGCATCACGATACACCTACACAGACATGATTGGGTTTGTGGGATGGAAAACAACATCCCTTGAAATTAAATGATGGAATCAATCTCATGACAAATGAGGTTATGAAAATTAATTACTCTGCCTGCTCAATAAAGATTTTCTGAATGTACACACAGTATGATTTTTTAATGTAGTGAAACTGCTCCATTTGTTAGCAGCTTGAAAATGTTACCTTCTATATGTAATTCCTAAACAGGAAAATATTATTTTCAACTCAGTAGGTGGAGGCAGAAATCAGTACATTTGGTTTAGAAAAGAAGAGAGAAAAATCAGGAAAGAAGATATTAAAAATATTTTTTTTAAAAAAGGAAAGAGAATATACTGTATTATTCACAGAAGTCCAGACTATTTTGAAGTGTTGAAATATTACAGACTTCATAGTGGATTTTAAAACAGAAAGTCAACCCAGTGTTAATTGCAGGAGTTTTTGTCAGACATATGTCAACAGGCAGTTGAGAGCTCCATTTATAACTTTTGTCAAACACATCTAAACCAGAAGGTACTTTTTCCTGTTACAGTTAGATGAGAATCAGTTCACTGGCCAAGAATGGCATCACCTTTGGGGTTGAAACATGACAATGTAGCCAAATGAAGTCATGCTCCTCAGATTTCTTTAATATGAGAATAGAGATATTTGTAGCTTGGATCAAAAGCTGCAGGGAGAATTTTGCTAGAAGTGATTTTACTATTCAGGATACAGGAATTTTACTATTCAGGAAATTTTGCTTCAAGTGTAAGTGAAGCTAGAATGTAAAAAAATAAAATAAAATATATAAACCTCTGCAGCAGATATATTCCTGACAACCCTCAATTCAAAGACTAGCCTGACTTTATGTAGCTTTTCAGGTAATGTGTAAAGAAAGTAAAATTCGCACTAATTTATAAAAAATGTAAATTTTTGCTTGCAGTGATGGGCAATTCACGTGATAATTCCGCATTTTATAAGAGAGATCTAGATATGTGCTCTTTGTATATGACTATTCCAGTTAAGTAAAGTTTGTTGTTTTTAAATATGATCATTTTTTTCTGGCCACTAATAAAGTTTTTACTAATAAATACCTCAGAAATTAAGGTTCTGATCTCTTGCATCACTATTATCACTCATGTATGAGCATTAATGATGCTTTTGAAACATCAGAGTTCTGTCACTCAGAATCTTCATTGCATCCGTTTGTTCATCCTCTAGACTGAAACTTAAATTTGTGGATTCATCTTGCCCACACTTCTGTTGTAGTTCTCATTGTTCTAAGACTTCTTGTTCTTAACCTTGCAACCTTTAAAAGTCCCTTAAAATGCCCTTCCTAAATTTTGGGAAACTAACTACCCAGCTATTTGAGACACCTCAAGTAAGTAAATAAATAAACTTAAGTATTGGTTTATTTAATCTTCTTCTATATTTACAGCACTAATGTCCCTATTCTGAAAGGGGAAATTACTGTTTATTTGTAAGGGCCATAACACTTTATTAAAGAACATGTAATCTCTGAAGTATAAGTTGAAGGTAAAATCATTTTTTTTCTGTTAATCACTTATTTAGGGAAAGCTCGAAAGGGGGGATGAAGTAACATCATCTGCAGCTCTTCACCTTTACACAACAGTTTGAGATTTCACTCTAGGGTAAATGTTTACTGGTTTTCTTGAAGGTCAGTCTCGTTTCTCGCTATCCTCCCACAATGGGAGCTGCTGTACACAACCATAGGATAACAATGGTCTCTATTGTCCCCGCAGTTACCAGGGAGACTGAACTAATCAAGAACCATGTACATTGAAAGGACTTTCAGTTAAGGATTGGGAAAAGCAGAAATTGTTCTTGAGTAAGAAAAAATAATAATAATATTTGTCCTTATAAAATTTTGGGTTTGCCTCATTAAAACTAGTAAGACAATTTTCACTCTAGAACTTTACACATCCTCCTTATTACCCAGCTTTCCTACTGGTATAACACTTGTGCCTGAAATTTTGAAAAATTTAATGAACTTCAGGTAAATAAAATTACAGAACAATGTCTTTGACCTAAAAATCTGTTACAGCATCTGATCCTGGTCATGCTAACCAGAATGACCAAAACTCCATGAACTTCAATGATGTAAGTTAGGGTCCTAAGAATACATTTAGAACATAAGTGTACTTGTTTATTTTGATTATGGCTTTGTATTTAAATCCACTGAAGATTTGTGTATTATTCTTATTCAAGTGGGATATTTTATATCGTCGCATACTTTGAGAGGCAGCTATTCTAACAACAAGAACCTTGGGAAATTTTAAGTTGATACGATTTTAATATAAATTCTTGTATATTTTACAATACTCGTTTCTTTATTCTGTAAGCTAAGAAAATGTCATTATTCAAATTTTTTTGCAGCGAGCTAATATCTTCTAAACACCTAGTCTTTTAAAATAACTCACCTTGTTGAATTTTCTGGGTTTCCATGAAGTTTTCTGTGCTGTCTTTCATGGTATCCTCCTGGACAAAATGTCCCGCTCACAGCTGGACAAACACATCATACCATAGCTGATTAGGTGGCCCAGGGGTGGGGCACAAAGGGTTACAGTGACTGGAGTGACATCAGACTGGTGACCTGTCACTGCTGGGGTTCCACAGGATTCATCCTCAGCCCTGTGCTCTTCAGCATCTTCCTAAACTTGGACACAGGACTGGAATGGATGCTAAGCAAGTTTGCCAATGAAACAAAATTTGAAGGGGCTTCTGACTTCCTCAAAGGAAGAAAGAACATGTGAAAATCCTCAGGAAATGAGCAGGCTGGGCAATCACAAATCATGTGAAGTTTGACAAGGGCAAGTGATAGATTCCGGCACCTGGCAACCCTTATTGTGTCTATAGACTGGGGAAGGAGATGCTGGTGTGCCACAGAAAGGCACAGTGATGAGTGGAACATGAGCCAGCAGTGCCCTGGCATGTCCTGGGGGCATCAGGCACAGCATCACCAGCTGGGCAAGGGAGGGGATTGTCCTGCTCTGCTCTGAGCTGGGGCAGCCTCACCTCCAGGGCTGGGGCAGCTTTGGGTGCCACAGTGTAAGAAAGGCATTAAACCCTTAGAGAGTGTCCAAAGGAGGGCAATGAGGATGGTGAAGGGTCTGGAGGAGAAGCCATGTGAGGAGAGGCTGAGGTCACTGGGTCTGTTCAACCTGGAGGAGACTGAGGGGACACCTCATTGCAGTTACAGCTCCCTCATGAGGGGAAGATGTGGGGCAGACACTGATATCTGCTCTGTGGTGACAGTGACAGGACCCGATTGAACAGCATGGAGTTGGGGAGGTTTAGGTTGGAAAAATTGAGAGAGGTTGTACGCTTCTACCCCCAGAGAAAGATCTGGTACTGTAATAGGCTCCCCAGGGAAGTGGTCACAGCACCAATCCTGGGCAATGCTCTGTGGCACATGGTGTGAAGTGTCCTGTGCAGAGCCAGGAGTTGGACTTGATGATCCTGGTGAGTCCCTTCCAACTCAGAACATTCTGTGATTCTGTGAAATAATGTTTTGGTTTGAAAGACAGATGTCTATTAAGGAAGACAGGAGCTTTCCTTGAAATGGCAAATCTAAACCCCCACCTTTTGAATTATTATAATTTTGAAATTAAGGGGCTCTTAGGCAAATGTGTGGGAATAGGAATAACAGTTCTTTACTAGTATGTGTAAATATTAAAAAACCCAAACAAACTACACCAGAACAGGAAAATTAAAATAAAACACAGTAGTACAAAAAAATCACTGTCAGTCAGAATACAACCTGACAACCTGCCAGTCCATGTGGTGTCAGCAGTCCAATTAAATGGTGACTGCAGTTCTCCTGCAGTGACAGATATGGTTCAGTTGAAGCAGTGGTCCTGTAGAAGGGTCATCCAAAGGTCCAGCGATGATGTAGAAGGGTCTGGTTTTCCTCTGGAATCCAGTGGAAAAAGGCTACCATATGTTCCAAATCTCAGCTCCTGGCTGGAGCATCACTCAGTGGGATGATGTAATTTTATCAGTCATACAGTGGGATTCAATGGCCCATTAACAGAAGATATTTTCCTGGAAGAAGGATGGGTTGTGGAAAATATAAAGAGCACTGCCCCACCTTTTTTTTAGCAGATGGTTTATTAACAGAAGTTCAGATATCTCCCCAGGAGATAAATATCACTGACCCATTAGGTTTCAAACAGATGGTGATAGAATACAAACTTTTGGTTACATCCTGCATTGCAACGTAAGACAAATGTTGAGAAATGGATTACCTTTCTGCTTATATTTACATGCATCAAAATCTGCCATGCAAATAAACAAATAATGTTGTTTCTGAAGATTCTGTAGCTGAACCTATGGTTCCATGAAGGAAATAATTACCAAGATTATTCTATTTATCAACTTCACGAGAATTTAGAGGGTAGCTAGTAAGTGGCTCTTTATTGTACTTAATGATGCAGACAGTAAAAAAAACAAGCAAAACCAAACTTCACCTTGAAAATTGAAAGGAGAAACTATCTTGAGATGATTGTAGGCTGAAATCTTGAAGACAATAATCTCAGCACACAAATAGAGCATTAGCTTTTTAATCAGACAAGATTAGATTGAGTTCAGTGTTGAAGTTCCTCATGTTTGCAAAAATCTGAAATTTGCCTAAAGTGAAAATTGCTGAAGAAATATGAAGAGTTACCATACCTGTTTAATCACACAGAACATAACTGTACTTCTCAAATCAATAGCAATATAATTGCTGATACTGACAGAAGGAGAACTGAGTCCATATTTTCTGGACAGCAAAATTTCTTCATAGAATTTCTTTTTTTTTTTAAATGTAGCTGGCACATATGACTCCAAAGAAATAAAATTTACAGAAAATATGATGGACTAGTAAAAAATTATCTTTGATCTAGGCCCAAAAACATGAGAAACAAACTAAAAATGTTTCAGCCAAATAATTTGCTGATGTTCTACATTAAAAAAAAAAAAAAGAATAATTGTCTTTCCAAGTTTGAAGGTGGAACCTACTTTATATTCAGTTTATATCTTGTAATTTTTAGGCAGAGAAATACCAGTGCAGACTGCAATAATACTAAACCAAAGCAGTTGAAGACTAACCTGTTGTCAGTCTTAACTACGAAAAGAATATTGTAACATATCAGTGCCAGTTATTCTTCTGGCAAATAGCTTGGATTGTGAAATATTGTGATTTTTTGGAGGGAATATAATGTTGTTGAGGGGACTGGTTGACATACTTTGTGTTTATACTTTTTGTTATAGAGCAGAAACATCAGTTAATTTATTTTTATGAGTTTTACCAATTAATAGCCACACTGTATGAGAAACTAAACTATGTGCTTTATGCTTGATTGCTGAAGAATTATTTCTTTATCTTACTATCTTTTTTAGTTAATAAGTGATTGATTCACAATGTACCAACAAATACAACATAACACCTGGTAAATGCCAGGCTGTAAGCTGAAGCAATGGAAGCATAGAGGATTTCTGAGTGTGTTACGACATTACTCTTGCAGGTAAGATAAACAGTCAAGTGAAAGGACACCCAAAATCAGTCATATATACTTTTCAGTTCCTGCTACCCAACATGTAATACTTATGTAAGTATATATGAAAAATCAGTATCATTATTTCATTTGTTCTGATATATCTAGGCCACAAATGAACACCCTTTTAGTATTCTTCCCTTCATTAAAACTGCATCATTGATGATTATAGTCACAAGTTAAATTCTACTATTTTGAGCAACATCAGACTGTTTTCCTAAGTACTCTTCTGTGAGTGCAGAACACCTATTCTCCATTCCATTCCTCCTCACACATCATTTCAGTAATGTTTCTTTCATCTTCATTCATAAAGATGCAAATATTGGACTTTTCATAAACAGCAGAAAGCTTACACCAGCAGAAAGAAAGAGGCTGCAGAAATGAGACATGATGCCAATTATGCTGATCTTTCTCTTCTGGATTCTGAAAAAAGTTCACCATGATCTTCACTGCATAATTTTGGTGTCCTACAGTTGGAAGGGCAACAAGCATTTTGGTAACAGACTTCTACACTTTGCTTGCATGCATACTTTTGCTTTACTTATTTGTTTCTGTAGGATCTGCTGGGCTGTATGATAGGACATACTTAGGAGTGAAATCTTTTGACAAGTTGAACAGAGGAAAACTGGTAAAGCCCAAGAACCTACGACAGACTCAGTTTGCTACTTTTAATCACGTTAGGCTAACTGTGCTGAGTATGCTAAACTGTGATATGTAGTGATGTTAGCAATTTATACCACAAAAAGCAGTGACAGTTTACCCTTGTATTTGAGATCTATATGTGATAAGGAGGAGTTAATTACAAGGATTATAGCAATAAACTGTGAGAATATGATTGCTTTTTGCCTTTGTCCACCTGAGAATTACATAAACTATCTGATTATTGCACATGCTGAGATGGCTTATAGCTATCATCTTGAATCATCCTTTCATGTGGGAGAAAGAAAATGGAAACTGGAATTATGTCAGTGATGGTCACCTCCCACTTACAAAACATTTACCTTTTGTATTTGCTATTTGACAAACACAGCCATTTGGATCAGCAGTTGTTGCACAGAATTCAATAGAGGCCTTTTGTTTCATAGCTACTGAGAAGTTCCAAGCAAGGTAAAATATTTGATCAGACTACAAAATGCTACTGAAGACCTTCATGGCATGTGTAGTGTTTTGAAACTATTATATTGGTTTTCTGTCCATAATCCTTCTGTACCCAGATCTTACTTGGCATTACATTACCTTCTCCTTTTCTCTGCCTTGTTTTTTTACTTTCTTGCAGCTACATGTTTGCATACACTGGTGCATGCCTTCTTATTATGATCCAGTCGAGCAGGGTTGAGAATTCATACAGAACTTGTCAGGAATCAGGATGTGGTTTTGTAAAGTCATTGTGTGTGTTTGTGTTTTCAGGGTGATAAATCAGGACTTGTGGTTTGCACTGGGAATCTGATAGATGTATTCTGGTATGATGAAATAGGGTTACATATGAGAACAGTGCCTGCCAAACTTCTGTAGCATAGGATTTCACCATTTACTTTGCAGATTCGAGATCAGTTCCTCTCACAAATTGTTCATTGTTCTTCATTCTGTGAATACACGCATATAACATTCAACATACCTTGTACACATATATTCAGTTTTCTGAGAACTAGAGTTGTCGTTTTGTGAGGCTTCTTTACATCCACAAAAGTAATGGACGCAAAAGAAACAACTTGGGTAGTGTCTTTAGGTCAGTTTGTAAGAAAGTTACTGACTCCTACAAGAAGAAATGGATCCTTTACAGGAGCCTCTTACAGTTTCTCTCATTGAGCTTTAAAAAATAAAAAAATAAAAAACCCCAAAAAAACCTGAAAAAAAATTAATTAACATTTTCAAGCATCACAGAATCATTCATGTTGGAAGAGACCTTCAAGATCATCAAGTCCAACAGCACTACCATAATCACCTTTAAGCCATATCCAAAAGTGCCACATCCACGTGCCTTTTGAGCACTTCCAAAAGCAGTGATTCCATCACCTGTCTGGCCAACTTATTCCAATGCCTAACCTCTCTTCCAGTTATAAAAAATATTTCTAATACCTAATCGGAACCTCCAAATATTGACCTTGGAAAGTAGCATTTAATAGTATTCATAAAATGTGCTTAATTACAAAGATCAAAAGAAATTGTGGCTAAATGCATAGTGCATTACTTGGGGTGATGTGAGGCATCTTGGACCACCCACCTGAAAAAGAGAATGCCTCTGCAATAAAATCTGTGGGAAACTCTGGGCAGAGGATGTAAACCTAAGATGTAATATACATTAACATTGAATTTGAAATCAGACTTTTAATATGGCATCACCATTTCTTTAATGCTTGGACTGTACTGTGGTCTCTGTAAAGATGTCACTTCTCTGTAGGTGCTCCTGAGATGTTCCAGCCATTTTCAGAGCTAAGCCTTTATTCTTCTTAAACACTTATTCAGGTAAATTGGTAGAAACAATAGGAATCCATGCACATATGAATCTCTGAGATTTGTTCAAGTACAAAAGAAATTACTTTCAAAGAATATATTTGAATTGAAGATAAAAACAGTTTCAAATTTGTTATATGAAAAATTAAAATAATTAACCAAATTATCTTTGAATTTCTGTGTACTACTTTAAAAGATTTTACCTTTGTTATGCATCAGTGGGAGAAGCATTCCGGGAGTACTACGTTCTCCATTTGTTTGTCAAAACAAGAGTATCCTATTTTATTGCTAATTACACTTCTTTGTCACATGGTAGCAAAGATACTTTAATTCTGGATTTTTTAAAGTGGTTTACTCTTCCTTATAATAAAGTGATGATTAAAACGCACTTTATATTATGTCACTGTTTCTTTAAAGAGTAGCATTTAGGTTAGGGGTAGGAGAAGCTCATAAAATAATGACAACCTGTTTTGATAAAATAATTTTTCTAATCAATTCCTTTGGTATCAAAAGGTCATTAATTTTAATTTGTTCAGAGGGCACACTGTAAAAAGGCAGCCTACATTTACATAGCATACTGTAGGTTGAAAGCTTATGGAAGACATACAAGAAATAGACTTTATTATTACTTAGAAAATACAGCTTATTTATACAATGTAGGAAACTTCTTGGTATTCTCAGCTGGTTTATGTGGATAGGGATTTTTCCCATGAATAATTAATTTTTCTGTATTTGGAATTAGTTCACAAATATTATGAGCTAATTAAGGTGCCAGATAATTTACTCATTGTCACTTATTGTTACATTTATACATTTTTCAACATTTTGCATGTTCAATTTCTTCTTCCCCCTTTGCTATAAAACACTGTGTTTAACTTCAAGACGAGATACTGTCCTATTGAAATCCCAATAAAGATATATGCACTTGGCTTCTCGACTAAGCTTTTCAGACACTGATAAACCTCTGATTCAGTTACACCAGAGCGGAGACAATCTACAAAGTTTTAGTTGATGCAGCGTTTGTTGACACTGCGCTAACACAGCAGGAGCTGGCAGTGCAGAGCAAGGAGGTTTGCCAGTTTTCCCACTCGCCATTCTGACATCTAGGCAGATCAAAAAGAAAAGATGTACGGGTATTAAAGGAAAGAAATTATCCTGATTTGAATGGCTGTGCTTGTATCAGACAATAATTTCCTGGATGAGGTTGTCACTCAGGGATGACATTTCTAATAATTGTGGCAATTTCTAATTAGGGTCCTAAATTCATGCTTCTGAGAGGATTTTGATGAGTCCTTGGCTGGAGAAAGCTAGATGGAGACAAGAATCCAGCACATGCTTGTCTTCTGCTGCTCTTCTCATGATTCATGTGGTCCTCATAAAATTTGACTCCTTTCCTAATAAAGTCCTGTAAGAATAATTCTGGAGGCCTTGTGGACTGCTAGAGGTCCAATTCCTCATGTTCCTACCACTTCCTGACATCCACAACCCGCGTCTTTCAGGGGGCTGTGTGAAAGCATGTGCCTAGCCATTTACAAACAAGATACTTTTAACCCGCACCTCTGATGAGCCATAGTGCTGGCCCGAAGTAGTACAGCCTCACTGACCTGAGGTGTGATTAACGCCTGTGTGGACTGTGCCGAGCAGAGGTGTCCCCACTGCTGGGAAAGTTCCCAGGCTATGCTATGGAGACACTAGCTTGAGGTCAGGCATCTTCATTATGCACTGACAAATAGCAAGTTCAGGAAATTCAAGGCTAGTATTGTGTTTACAAAAAGTGTAAGGATTCATCTTACCTCCCAATTCAGTGATAAGCTGTATGAGATACTCAGCAAGGAGCTGAACTTGAACTTCTGACAGTTTAACAGTATGTGAACTTGTAACACAGGGAGCTGATGCCAAGGAATCCAAGGATGTAGGTGGAGGGATCCTTATTGCCAAGCCACCACAATTCCCACTGTCATTGGCTGTCAGAGAGATTGGCTGGTTTAGAACAAGGCACTGCCCTAACAAGAGCCTAGACTTAATGCACTTTCTTAAATATCTATATGGCATTGCAAGGGCAATCCTATTCAAGAGAGGGGATCCTGACAAGAACTTCTGCAGCAGGTGATTGCAGGCCGGTCAGGACAGTCTAAGGACATTAGCGCATGCTCTCCAAGTCCAGTCCATGAATTCCTAGGACATGTGTGTCAGATCACCTGACAAAATCCATGTCACTATCACGTGAGGGAAAGCAATGAGAGCAACACAGGACTTCTTCAGAGAAGAGGCTGTTTGTTCACCAGAACACGGGCATATTTGTGATGAGGATTGCAAAGCTCAGGCAGGACAGAAAATTATTGGACAGAATAGGAGAACTATCTCCATCACGTACTCACAAAACAGCAGGTGTTCAATCTATGTTTTTCTTTTCCTGCCTGGGAATGTCTGCAGCCCCAGAGCTGAGTATTCAAAACAACCCGGGAAAGTTTTAGTTCCCAAGAGAAACTAAAGCTGTGTGCTTGCTACAGCCTGAGAGAATTAGGGCTGGAAATTTTCCTAGGCCCTATACAGCCACAAATCCAGAGCGTTCAAATATCAGATCTATTTCCCAGAATGAATTGAGAACTGCTTTTCTGAAATGCTGAAATCTGGCAAATACTTTTGAGTGAAATTTCCCGTGAGACATAGGTATTAATGTAAAAATATAATACATAGGAAAGTTGGACATGGATTTGGAAATAGCAAGCACTTGCAAGGATAATAAAAATCCTGTTTCACAAAGAAAATTCTGAGAGTTTTATAAAAGAAGGAATTTGCCTACCTAAAATAGAGCATGAAAAAAATGATTGGCTACCAGGACAAATATCTTTCATTAAAAGATCTCAACACATTCAGAAGTGTCAGCCAACAGGATTGTTATATACAGTAATTTCATGATTATAAGACGCACCATTTTGACTAAAATTTTGCTCCCAAACCAGAAGTGCGGCTTACATTCAGGAGCGGCTTATATATGAACAAATTTTGGAAATTTCCCAACCTGGAAGTCCGAGCCTGCAGCAGCCCCGAACCAAGCCGGAGCCCACCCGGCCCCGGGCAGTGGGGCAGTGGCGGCGCAACTGCAGTGCTGCCTGGCCCCCAGGGGGTGCCGTGGCGGCACTGGCCGGGCACGCCCCTCTCCCTCCTCCTGGTGGCACTGGCCGGGCACGCCCCTCTCCCTCTTGCCGGTGGCACCGGCCGGGCACGCCACTCCCCTGCCTCCCGGTGGCAGCGGCCAGTGGGGCTGGGGCTGCTCCCTGGTGGCCGCCCTGAGCAGGGCCGAGCCAGTAAACCCCGTGATCCTGCAATTCTGTTACTAATTGGCAACTTTGTGAAAGTTGCACGCGGATTGTCACTGCGAACGAAAGTGCGGCTTACAATCCGGTGCGGCTTATATATGGACAAAGAACGAAATGTTGCCGACACCTGGAGCTGTGGTTTATAATCAGGTGTGGCTTGTAATTGTGAAATTACTATAATTTTTAAAATAAAAGGAACAAATGCATAAACCCACCAACTTTTCTTCAGAGCTTTCCAAGAGCTGCAGAATTCTTACTAAGCAAAAGGTCAAAGTTCCACGAAAGCCAACAGCAACAAAGTCTCAGCTGGGTTTCTTGACAGAGACAAAAAGTTTGACTGAAGAGAAGTTTGTGACTCCAGAAATAAATCAACTTAAAATGAAGTAGGTAGTTTCAGTCGGCTTGACTTCAGTGGAGAGATTCTTCACTTTGGAGTGGAAAAGCTGGGGCAGGAAGATGCAGCATAAAGTATTACCCCAGTATTACCATGCCATCTAGAGCCTGCCTATTTACCTTGTACACGATACAAAAAAAAAAAAAGCTTTAAGGACTGAATCACTTCTATAAATCTACATACATTACAGATGGTGTCTCCTACCCCCCAATTATTGCAATAGAAGATAAGATAATTATAAATTACTGGACTTTTGCATAGCATCAAGAAGGTAATGATATTATTTTGTTATTACATTATAGGTGACAGGAAGAAATGGAAATGCCTATGTGTTTGCTATGGTAGTCAGATTGTTATTAAAAATATGTTACTGGATTGTTAAACAATGGCTGTGATAAAGCCAGAAAAGTTGAGAATTATTACAGACCTGAGTAAGGTCCTAAAATTTGAGCATTACGCCATGAAAATTATTCAGGGAGAGATTTTAAGCTCTGTATGTAAAAAAAAAAATATTTGAAAGCACTGGTTTTATATTTTAAAAAAGATTGAAAATCACAGGTACACAGCACTTTTCTTTGCTGTGTTTCTATTTATGTGACATTCCATCAGTATAGCCTTAGTAGTAAGGTACACTAAGCCTTAGTAGTAAGGTACACTAATGTGGGTCTTTCACAGAGAAAGTAAGTATTAGTGTGTTCTTAATTTATTGTGAACTTCGTGACAGTGTTTGACTGTATAATGCTGCGATAGGTATGAAAGAAAAGAGCTTGTCAATGAAGAGAAGCAAATACCAGACAGAGTTGAATGAGATTAACTTGAGACTATTAAAAGAAACTACAAGAGAAAGATGAAGTGTATTGCATACGTGCAAAACTAGAGGTGAAAGCTGTATGATACCTAATAGTGTATTTCAGTTAATTAATCATTTATTTGCTAAAATGAAATATTTCCCTTAAAATTTGCTCGAACGAAATGTTTCCCTCAAAATTCTTGGACTGACCTTACAAAGCAAAGTGAAACTGGAGAGGAAGAGAAATACTGGAAGAAACAATATTTTGAAAATAGACAACAGGAGTGTACTCTGAATCACTTTCTAATGAATCCTACTATCTTAATCGCATGCTGTCTGGAACTCCTTTTTTAAACATTGTCTAATTGTCTTTGAAAATTGTTGAATAAAAGTTTTAAAAATACTGAAACAGGAAAACTGACACTGTTAGGTTTTCAAGTGGCTACTTGGATCTGAGGTCATCACGAGTTCCATAGCAACACGTAAAGCACAACCTACATTTTAGAAAACAATATTTGATTGTTAAATCTGAAAATCAAGCACAGGTATATTTTTGACAAACAGTGAGATATGCAGTAGGCAGCACAATCTATTACCTCTTGCTTATTTTTTTCTTTTTTAAGTTAAAAATACCATTTTCCTTTTATTTGAATGTGATCTACATGGTGATGAAGAAAATTCAGGGGAACAACAAAGAGTTTATTCTGGGATCTAAAGTACTCACTGCAAATACTCAGTTTTTCACCCAACAGCAGTGTTTGGAGGTGAAACCTCTCCCCTTTCCCAAGTGTCAAGAAGTGTCAACTTCTTGCTCCTACTTATTTATTAGCTACGTATTAGAAAATGCAAGTGCTCTTGAGGAAGGCTGTCCTTTGCCTGATGCCTTCCCTCTGCATACCATGGCATTATGACAGCAGGGTGGGGAAGAACAACTGTGTTTTGAATACATTAGGTGCATTCTGCAGACTTTCATGGTTAAACTGCTTGGGAAAACACCACATTGCACTAAGATCACCAAAGAAATAACATGGGGTTTTTACAGATGGTGCATCAGTTGTTGCTTTTTATTTTTCACAGCTGTGTGTGCTATAGTATCAGAGTGTGTGTGTGTGTATATATATATCTATCTATATCTATATCTATCTATCTATCTATCTATATATGTATATGTATCACACACTCTCCTCACATTTTGTAAATTAAATGCATATGAATTTAAAACCCTTAAGTATGTCAACCTTTATCTAAATGGTAAGCAGCCTACCATGTCCACATCAGTCCTCCACAAAGGCAACAGTTTAATAAGCAGTATGCAGGAGAGTTTTTCAGTGAAAATTCTGCTTTCAGATACTGCTGCCATCTCCAGGCAATGGAATGCCATATCACTGACAGCCTGGGTGTTTGCAAGTCATTTGTGATGGGAGAGGAAGAGCTTCATCACTGGAATTAATAACGAAAGAGTTAAAATGTAATCTTGAGAGATAATCCTGTTAAAAGGAAAACTGAAAAATATTTAAAGACCCTGCTTTATACTTACAGGCTATTCTATAAAATTATATCTAAGATAAATACTCAGATTTTGTAGACAAAATTTCCTCAGTATGTTTAAAAGCTTCTCTGAGTCTTTTTTTTTTTCAGATTACATTTTTTTCCTTTCTTTTACCAGAGCAAAATATCATGTCTTAAGGATAAAATAGTATTTTAAAGAGAAATATTCAAAAACATTTTATTCTTTTTGCTGTTTCATTTCAAATACATGGTTGATTTACTTTTAAATTTTAACCAAATTAATTACTTTCTTGAGAATCAAAAAATAACTGGAAGTGGTTTCTTTCTACCCACTATAATTCAGGCGAAGTACCTTTCTTAGGGAAGCAGATCTCAGCTGCCTGTTTGAAGCTAGGTTCTTTTTTTTATGGGAGAGCAGAGGAACGAGTGGCTCGGGAGCTTCCCCTGCCTCGGGCAGTTTGTGAAAATACCAAGAATTGCAACCTTTTTAAGGATGGGGCTGGAAGAGCTACTTTGCATTCCTGTTCTTTCCAGTGGAATGATACAGAAACTATGCTTTAACAGATTAACTCTCAGTGTTACCTTGGAACTGTATCAATAGTCGATCTATGCTAACAAAAAGTTAGTAAGCATCTAGAAATTACATTATTTTTAAGTACAATTCTTCATTCCTCACAAGAATAATAAAGATTTCATGATTAAGTTGAAGTCTGAACAAGAGAATATAGACTTTAAATACTTGAAGCAGCTGTAGGGTGTGTAACAAAAGGTAGAGTTAAAAATAAATTATTTTAGGAATAACAGGAAAAATCTGCTAGTTGTTTCAATCTGCTGATTTTTATGAGTCCTAACAAATAAAGTAATTTTCACATTTTAACATGTCTCTTTTAATTACCTTAGCGCAAAATTGAAAACTAGTGATTCGTCAGAACAAAAATACCTGCAAGAATGATACTACCAAGAGAAGGTTTTGTTTTTTGTTATGGAAATTTGATAAACAGAACTTTGAAATATACATTTGAAATTGGAGTCAGATTTTCAGAAGAAAAGTAATGTACAATTTGGGCATTTGAAATTTGGAGAAGAATAAAAATACCTATACCATAATATTTTGAGTATTAACACAATACTGCAAGGTCTGGTTCACTGAAAACTGATGAATGTGTTTGAGTCCATGTACTTTAACTTATTCATGGCAGACTGGATTTATTTTACTTTACTGGGTTAAAGCCTGTACTAGAAACAGCAGTCAGAAGAGAGTTTTTGCAAAGTCAGGTCCTTAGATAGCAATGCAGGTGTTTCCTGCAGAGAGATAGTGAAAAATAAAGTGAGAGCTGTGGAAGAAAAGAGGGAAGTTGTTCTGAGTTTACAGCAGGTGCAATTGTTGTCATGTAAATACCCAGCATGCATAGGTATAAGCATTTGTAGTAGAAAATGTTAAGATATGAAAATCAGAAAAAAGTTTGGAACAAGTGATTGCAACAATAAGTGAAACTACATTATATGAGAAAACCCTGTATAGATGACAAACTAATGGAAAAATAATTCAATTATAGACCTACAGCTTTTTAATTGTATTCATAACGGAAGTATTTTCTCCTTCTCTTCCTCTTCTTTTTTTTTACTCTAATGCTCCTTCCTGCTTTGCTCCTTCTTTTTCTTCCTATTGAACATAAACATTATTTCCTAATATGTGATTCTTCTGGCACTACATGCTCCACATATCATCTTAGTAATTAATAAATAATTATACTTACTGAAGCTTTATTAGCATTTTCATTGTATAAACAAGGAGTAAAAGATACGTATTGAGAGATGGATGGGCATTCGGAAGTTAATGTAAAATTTAGAAATTATTAAGTTCTGAAGAGTCTAGATGGAAAGAATGCTGTCAGCATGCTGGGGGATGGCTGGTTTCCAGAGGGAAAAAAGCTATGGATCCTGAAATTAGAGAACTGCTACTACAGCCTTACACTTCAAAATAAGACAGAAAATATAGAGTGCTTTTATGAGGTTAAGTGTTACGTTTCCTGCAGACTTGAAGCAGAGAGGTATATCTGGGTGAAAGGAACAGTGGCGAAAATTGCAGAGCTTCAAAGAGTTACCACAGCATGTGTTTTTCTGTGATTGCAGCTACCCTATGCTTCCACAGCCTTCATGGAAATGGCAGTCTCCTCTCTCCTAAAAGGTAGTTGCAAACCAGCATAGAAATGGCTCTATTCCTACCACTCTATCTTCTCCATGGAGAGGGAGTTTTCTCCAAGCACTTCAGGCAATATGAGAGCAATCCCAGAATCTCAAAGAGGACAAAGAAGGCATTGAAAAGAAGAGTGGGAAGAGCTTCAAGAACACTGAGAAATTAATGCAAATAAGCTGCATTGACCTGTAGTACATATAAAGTGATTCAGCTGCTTCTACAATGTATTTTTCACTTCAGAATTGGGGTCTGAAGAGAGGGTATTTTCAGAGATTTTTACTTCCATAGCGTAGAACTTTGAGGACCAAAAGGAAGCGGTGTGTGTAACATCTCTGAAAACATCATGGTTGAAGAGATATGTAAACATTTGATTTCATTGTGAAATAATTAATTCCAAGCACTTGGCTTAGAATAACAACCGATGGCTCCAGAAGCTGCTGTGCCTGCTAGATCTACACTCTTTGTTTCAGCACTCAGAGTGGAGATGTTTGGTGCATAAGGGATCTGACTCTCAGGGGAAACTGATACAGATGGAAAGGGTAGGAGTCAGCTCAGGTCCTGATAATTATTCACTGGAAACAATGCTCTGAATGGTGCATGCTGAAGATCTCATGCTATATGAAGACAATACAGCGATCAGGAACTCCCACAAGGCTTTCACAGGTGGGAGCACAGACCTTGTGAGCAATTTCTGAAAATACGCACCCCTGGCACTCTGCAGTGCAAACTCTCAAGTTTGACTGGAGACGATATTTTATTGTTTGGTTTTCCTACTAGAATTGTCTTTCATTGTAACTAGAGCGAAATATATTTTTCCAGAATGTGAGGATTATGTCGCTGTTACCATCTTCTACAGATTTCTTGACAAAGCACTCACAAGGACAGCATGGGAAGAAATGTGTGTTCCTTTCTCACACAGAGAACAGGGAAAATAATCTAGAACTGTCTGGTGGAAACATCACTTATTTTCCTTGATATCTTTATAAAGGCCATATCAGACCAAAAGTTCAGTTAGTGCAGACTGGTTTAGTTCCACTGAAATCAATGACATTACACAAAAACCTCAACCTCTGTATATAGATATTGCCAAAGAGTCTGCTGTGTTGCTCAGTTGTTTGATCTTGTTTGCTTTTGATGAGTGATACATGTAATTTACTCTCTTTCCCTGCCCTCTAGGGGGTAAGCAATGAACCTACACAGTCCCTGAAGGCAAAGGCAGTGAGAGATCAGGGCTGGGAGTCAGAACCTGACCAAGTGGTTGTTTCAATCATTTGCAAATTGTTCCACAGTGTTTATTGCTTTTATTGGAGTTTCTTGGATCCTCTTTCATCAGTCTCAATTTGAGATAATTAGCACTTGAGGAATAGTTTATCAGATTTTCTTTATTTGTTTCAAAAGCTTTTCTTGTGGATGGGTTTTTCTTTCCTATTGAATAACTTACATTAATAGTAATATACTCTAACAATTGTACATTGGTTTACTTAGTAGAATCAATGGTTAGCTGCTATTGTATTCTGCCTGAGTTTGCTAAACCATTCTGTAGCTTGATATAAAACTACTAATTTTACTATAGTAGGGTACTAAGATATCCTAACAAAAAATTTAAAGAGTAGCCTGATGCATTTTATCCAGTTAAATTCAGCTTGCTCATTACCTGTGGTGTGAAAAATAGGGAGATACAAGATACATAACTTCAAGTATTTTTTTTGTCTTTCTTCTGTCTTGCAGAAGACAAAAGATCAAAATGAGCTGTTACAGAAATACAAGCATCTCAGTTTAAAACTTCTGAAGTTAGAGAATGAGTAGGAAAAGACTTTGTATGGACTTCCTGCTCTGCTAGTTTTCTCCCAAGCAGAAAAAATTTTATTAGGATATATCAAGATGAAGGATGTAAGAATCTGGATCTTAGCTAGTTTCAAACCAAAGACTAAACAGAATTAACCTTTAAGATACTATAGCGGTCCTAAACCATCTATTAAAGCATGACTATTCCAACATTTTACTCCAACATATCAAGGCTTTTGAAGTGAGGTAAATAAAGAGAAAATCAGCAGCAACTAACTCACTGAGATAATACCTGGACAAAGCATTTATTGCTGTAAAATGAATCACATGGCAGAGTTTCAGAAGCAGAACTTGGAATTACACCTGTCTTCATATACATGGTGATTTATTTGAGTGCTCAACTGATCTTCAACCTGAGAGAAAAAGGGGACTGTTTGTTATCATATCATAAAAATGTGACTGAAAGAAATTATGAAAATAAACTTTTTATTTACTGATACTAGATTGACAATATACTGAATATTTCCAAAAAGAAATTATTCAATTCAATTGGAAAATCTGATGGAATGGGATGAATATATTTGAAAAATTATTGTCTCCTATTCAGTTTGTAATAACACAAATTATTTTAAAAAATCTTTTTAAACATTTGTTGGCCATAAACTTCATCCAGTACCCAAATCCTGTATACATCCATATTAAAAAAAAAACCATTTAAATTTGGAGGACATCAAATAAAATGTTAGTGAGTTAAGAGAGATGACACAAGCAAGGCATTTCTAGTCTGTTCTTCCTTTCTTAATTTAATAGATTTTTCCATAGTTAAAATAACTTTTACACATTTTTTCACCCATAGATCTTAGGGGATCTAAAAAATGGTATTATTTATATGTATAAGATTATATTACGTAATTAATTTCCTGGAAGACCTGCTTGGTCAAACACAAATCATTGGGCTTAATGTAATGGTGCCTTCGGCCTCACAACTCTTGGTATGTTTTTACTTTTTTTGCAAATGAAGGTACAGGGGATAGAAATTAGTCATCTGAGAGAGATGCAGAACAAAGCAGAACAGAGATGACACATCTCGTTTTTCTGCAATCAACACCCTCAAGCTATTACAAAATTTTGACAGAAATCGTCTGTTCTAACAAAAGTTAACAGTGTGGTAAGAGTCTCTGAGTGTCACAGGCAAACTCAGAGTACAGTAATTTCACGAATACAAGCCACACCAATTTGACCAAAATTTTGATGGAAACCCGGAAGTGGGGCCAATATTCGGGGGTAGCTAATATATGAACAATATTCTAAAAGCTGCCAACACGGAAGTGAGAGCCCGCGGCAGCCCCAAGCCAAGCTGGAGCCCGGCCGGCCCCAGCAGAGGTGGGAAAGCCTGGCAGAGGCGGGGCCAGCAGTGCGGGGGGCGGGCGGCAGAGCCTGGGCCAGCAGGGCGGGGCAGGGGGGGCGGCAGAGCCCGGGCCAGCAGGGCGGGGGAGCCCGGGAGAACTGGGGCTAGCAGTGCAGGGGAGCATGGCAGAAGCAGGAAGCCCGGTGGGTGGGGCTGCCTGGCAGCGGGGGAAGCCCAGCAGAATCGGGGCCAGCAGCGTGGGGGAGCCCGGCGGTGCGGGGGCCTGCAGTGCCAGCCAGGGCGAGGAAACGCGGCGGCGGTGCAGACGGGAGGGGGCGGCCGGCGAGCCTGGCGGCGGCCGCCCTACCGACCTGGCGAGCAAATGCGGCGCGGGGTGGCCAGCGAGCCCAGCGGCAGCAGCCGCCCCGCCGGCAGGGCGAGCAAATGTGGCAGCGGGGCTGTGCTGACGGGAGAGGGGGGCCAGCAAGCCCGGCGGCTGCAGCAGCACCACCCGGCCGGCCCCGCTGAGCCGTGGCGCTGAGCTGGGCCACCCGGCCCCGTCAGCAACCATGAGCGGGCCGAGCCTGCCTGGCCCCACCCCGAGCCAGTAAACCCCGCTATGCCGCGATCCTGTTACTAATTGGCCAATTTGTGAAAGCTGCGCACGGATTCTCGCTATGAACGAAAGTGCGGCTAATATTCGGGGTGCGGCTTATCTATTGACAAAGACAGCAACATTGTCGACGCACCGGAAGTGCGGCTTATACTCCGTGCAGCTTGTATTCGTGAAACTACTGTAGGTCCTTCTGCCTAGTGAATTAATAACTCTGGGACTGGTAAGTGGGACTTGCTGCAATGTCCAAGTCCCCTTTGGTGACGTTTGGGTTGCAGATCAATGGCTTGGAAGACCATAACAACTGAGAAGGCATCACAATCAATGGATCAGCAGAACATTATTTACCGCAGGAGAAGATTTTGTCTGTTGTGCCAAAGGTGATTGCAGCACTGACTTTATAAAGTTATCTGAACTGCAACAATCAGTGACATCCAGATATTAATTTTGCTATTGTACACATATTTGTGCATATTGTGTATTTTTAAGATGAGTTCTGGTGCTACCCTGTGCTCCAGACAGTCATTTGCACACTACCATTCTCCATTAGGGCTGTCCTTCCACTACTTTGCCCATTTTAGCTGAGGAAATCCATGCTGCTCCCTGTCGCAGCTAACAGGCCTCACTAAAATCTGATTTAGGATGCTTTATGGTTAAAGGGGAGAACTCTGGTTTCCCAGGTGCTCCTGGTATGAACATCAAGGCAGAAAATTCAAACTGTCACAAATGGTCATTGTCAGAGGTGGATTTATGCATGTGGGTTTATGTGTGTATAATTTGTCTAATTGTGGACAACTTTTCCTCTTTGTCTTTCTGCTCAGTAGAGAAAATGCACAGAAGTCCTTTTATTAGTTAATTATTATTGTTATTTTAATAAAACACTAAGTACCTCGAAGAAACTTTAATAACCTGCAAAAGATTACCATGCAAAGTAAAAAAAGCAACAAAAAGTCTACTGGAACACTGCACTCTGAAACTTAGTTGCTCCGAGACATCCTAAAGGATGGGTAATTCAAGTAATTTAATGTATAGTAAAACTCTAATAAGAGAAGAAATTTCTTAATAATTTTATAAAATGATTTTTAAAATAACTTCTTTGTTTCAGAAAAGGCAACAGAAATTTAAATAAATCACATATAGTTTGCCCTTTTCTGAGGTAAAATTCCTGTTCCAGTATTTGCAAAAGATAATCCCCTGAGGAACAAGAGAAGTCTCTCACTGAATATAGAAATCAACAAAACATGTTGGTCAGTTCAGAAACTTACACTGTAAATGGAAGTATTTTATGGTGAATAAATGAATAACAGTATCCTTTTATGTCTGAATAGCAAATTAAGTAACTTAAAGTACTCTCTGACTTCATTGTCATGTAGGTTGGTAACTTATAGATAATCCCTTTAGACTGTTTTTCAGGTTGTATAGACCAAACATTCAGCGTAGAATCAAAAAGAAAACAATAGTAGAAGACAGAAGTTGAAAAACTGTTGTAGCTTCTGCTCATTATAACAACTCACGAAGTTAATACTCCATCATGTCCCTTGTGGATTTCTTGTATTAGTGTTTTAAATTGCATTTGATGCAGGATCACCTGAAGGGAGTCAGTCCAGATGCCAGAGGTACAGGTGACTAAGGGAGCTCTGGAATGAGAAGGGAAGCCCACAAGAGATGACAAGAGATGTGGAAATAATTTATGCCGCTTGTGATTTGAGAAATAGGTTGCATCTAAAATCTTTTTGTAGCTCAAAACAGTCGCTAAGGGGACCATAAACCTGTGCCTATCAAATGCAGAATATTCTTCTGTAAACTTATGGCATTGCTGTAGACCCATTTGTCCTGTCCTTCATGCCAGCTGTGCCTTTTCATTCAGCATCCTTAGCAAAAAAATTTTTGACTGACTCATTACAACCATTCCATACATTTTCTCAGCAAAGCAAAGGGTATTTTAGTATTTCAGTTGGCTTGCAGCATGGCTGTTGAGCTTTGGTGTCTTTGTAGAGTTCTTGCAGGCAGGGATGATCTGCAAGGTGCCACACAGTGAATTGACTCTTTGGAGGTACTCGGGTGGTGCAAGAGCCATCCTACTGACTCACAGTGGAAGGCAGACTGCCTCAGAAGTGTAATTGATAGACTGTTCCTAGAGTGATACTTACAGTATCTAAAATAACCTTTCTAGACACTCATTCTGTCTAAAATAACCCATTTAAATGTTCATGTTAGCTACTTTCCAGTGTACTAGAAATCAGGATTGTGGAATTATTTCCATTAGCAATGGTTGAGCAGTGGCACAAACAAGTGTGGCAAAATGAGATGACATTGACAGGGAGTGATAATGCAAATATATATCTACTTGGTGTTTTTAACATTTAAGATTTTTAATAAAACATTGATGTTTATAACAGATGGGTCTGTTATCTGGGATCCATCTGTGCATTTGCAACAAAAAAAGATTGACTTCTCCTATACAACATCTCTCAGACTTATCTGCTGGCAAGAAGAAAGCAAATGTGGTGGAATGCATCAGCCTTTCTTTGCCTAGTAAGAATCTTCCCATAATACACATTCACATCATGGCTACACTTTCAACTTCAAATGCAAATTAATACTATTTGTTTTTAGGCTCTTCTCATTCCTGTTAATCTGTGGAATCCAGCAGATATTTTGTTGGTGCAGTGAATATTGTCAAGAGTTATGAGCGTTGTCAAGATATATTCCAATTGTCAATTTTTCTTTTTACTTAACATTTCTAGAAGTATTTTTGCTCCTCTTCCATGATTTCATCTTCATTGTGGGATTTAAGCAAGCACAGGTGAAAATTAAGGCTGTCATTTACAACTAAAAAAGGCGTATGGCTCTTGTTGACACTACAGAAAAATAGTCATTAAAATGTTCCTGAATGCACAGCACAAAGACTCTGAAAATATGTGCTGGTTAGGGAGCTAGAGCATTTGCAACATCTCTGTAATAGCTTGAAAATCTCATTACTCTGAATGAGAAACTATTGCTATGAAATCCAAACATTTAAATTAGCATATGCTGTAAGCAGGCTTGGCCATGTGACTCAACCTAGTTAAAGCTCAATATCTCTTTCTTCTGAGTTCTAAATCCAAAACCTGTTAAAAAAAAGCCATGGGCTATCACACATCACACAAATGTACAAGCATACAGTAATTTCACGAATACAAACCGCACCAGTTTGACTAAGATTTGGCTCCCAAACCGGATATGCGGCTAATATTCAGGAGCGGCTAATATGTGAATAATTTTCTGACATTTACAACCTCAGAAGTGCCAGGCAGAGTGCCGAAACGAGCAACTGCAAAGCCGGCATTTCGCGATTGTTGCAAATTGCTACTTTGTTGCACCGCGGGTGGAGCCTGGCTGCCTGCAGGCAGCACTGGGGGCGGGGAGAGAGGAGGGAGAGCTCTTTCCTTCCCTCCTCTGCCGCAGTCCGGGGGAGAGACGGGGGGGCCCCGCGCCGCCATTGCCGCGGCTTGGGGAGGAGGCGGGGTGCTCCGTCCCCGCCCGCCGTGGCAGGAGCAGGGAAATTCCGTCCCCGCCCGCCGCCGCCGCCACGGGCGCGGGAAAGCTCCGTCCCCGCCCACCGCCACTGCCGTAGGAGCGGGGAAAGCTCCGTCCCTGCCTGCCACCGCGGGGCAGCGCCGGGCTGGGGTGACTGAGCCCAGTGGCAGCGGCGGCCGGTCCCGAGCGGCAGCGCCAGGCTTGGCCACCTGGTCCCGTTGGCAACCCCGAGTGGGCCGAGCCTGCACAGCCCGAGCCGAGCCAGTAAACCCTGCTCTCCTGCGGTTCTGTTACTATTTGGCAACTTTGTTGCACGCGGGTCCTCGCTGCGAAGGACAGAGCGGCTTATACTCGGGTGTGGCTTACTTATGGACAAAAAACGAAATGTTTGCCAACACCCAGAGATGTGGCTTATACTCAGTGCGGCTTGTATTCGTGAATTTACTGTACTTGTCTTAGATGTCCTTGGAGATCAGGCAAATCACTTCCGTACTTTGTCCCTCATTGTCACAAACACTATATATACCCTTTTCCATTACATTTCATAAAACTCTTTTTTCTAGTTAGAGCTACATTTTCTTTATGCTGTAAAAAGGATATATCTGGCAACTACAAAAAAATTTGTCCTATTATGTAGAGAAAGGTGTTCATTCAGTGTTCCTGCAACACATTACCTTAGTGATAGGATAGTAAGTTTTCCCAGTGATTCCTAGGATGTGGACCTGAATATTTAAACCTTAAGGGAAGGGTTAGAGTCTGCATTTTCAGTGATAAGTAATTCCTTGATTCTAACAGACTCTCCCACGATGCACAACAGTAAGTACAAAGCAGTTTTGTAGCAAGACCTCTGCAGTTACCCAAGGTGATCATCCAGATTTCTGCTCATGTAGCCTAAAAGCTCATATAGCCCATGGACAGAATTCAGATATTCAGAATTCACTTTACAAGTCACAGATTTTTTCTGTGGCACCAAAGATTTTCTGTTACTGTCCATGACAGAAAGCCGGAAAGCCTTGTTCCCACTGTACAGAGGTTAACCAAAACACTCATTACGGTGTTTACACCTGTGCCACAGCCTGAGGCCCTTATTGAAGGTGAATTTGTCGAAGGACTAATTAAGGTCTAAGCTGAGAAAACATTAAAATAGCAGGGAGAATGAAGCAAGTATTCTGAGTAGCCTAAACCCCACATTTCCTTTCCCCCTTATGGCAGACCAGCAAAAGGACTTGCTATACTGGTCAGATCTACTCATAGCTTTGAGCTTTATTGCCACTGACTAACTCTTTATGTTAGCCACAGACGAAATTTTAAAACTGGCAGGTGTAAAATAGTCCTTTAACTATGTGATTTGACAAACCTCAAGCTGAAAGGTTTTATGTCTTGCTACTCTTGTTTTGGAAATAGCCTAATTTCTCAGAAACTCTGTACTTAAAAAATATCCAAGGGATGGGTTGCAAACCCTACAGGGATTGTTTTTCTTCTTTAGCACACTGCTATTCCATTTGAAATAATGAAACGTTTTTGAAACACACAGGTAAATTTTGTGCTATTAACTTTTATAAAACACATAATCTGGGATCCTATTTACCCTAGCAGTTTCTCATAAAATTATTAAATAATGAAATATTTGCAAAATGTGTTTGGAGAGGGGGAATCTGATTCTTTGGACATTATTACAGCCAGTTACAAGAAAAGCTCCTGATCTTGCAGGCATTTAGAGGGCAATACCAATTGAGATACCAAATGTCAAGACTTGCTGCTGTTATATGAAAAGTAACAGATAGAAATGCTATTACTCTGCAAATCTCAAAACTATTTTGTAAGACAGATTAAGACAGAAAATGCGTAGTTTTAAAGGGAGCAGAATGAACTGGATAGTTTTTTCATTCTTCCACTCCTTCGTTTATGCAAAGATCTGAACAGAGAAGTCTATAGTGCAGGCCTGAGAGATTCCACAGAAAGATGTCTTTGTTTAGAGGCCACTGAATATCATTGCTTTTCCATTTTCAGTCACAAATACCACAACACAACTCTGCAGCATGAAGTTCTAAGGCTGGGACTGAAAGAGTGATTTAAGACGAAATGGGTACAATCAGGTTGTGGAAGTTTAATTAAACTAAATTGGCATAATGGGAGAGTCTCAGGAAAGCAGTTCTTAAGTGCTTACTCAAATATCCTTTAGTGTCTCTCCCTTGAGAGATGTGGTGATTCTGTCAAGACTATGATGATATATTGGGAGCGGTAAACAACATTGAGGGACTTAAACACCAGCTGGAACTTCAAGTAAAGGACTTAAAAGCTGAGATAATTCATTATTTACAGCTGCAAGTAGAGTATTTTTGTAGATTTAAAATACTGGTTTTGAGCAGAAGAAGCTGGTAGGGTTTCCCAGTTCAAGACTGATTAATTTATTTGTTATAATAACAGGATTTCAGAATTAAACGTAAGTCTTTAAAAGAATTAAGTATCTAAGTGAAAAAGCAGTTGAGATCTAGTGCATTCCTGGTCATGCTGTTTGTACTCCTAGTGCATTTTTTTGTAATTTCACCTAATTGTCCTCTGAAGTGTAGTCCAGACAGTTACATAACCTCAAGGCTGAGCTACCAGTTGTATTAATTGTTGTGGGACATGCATAACTCCCCTCAAATAAGCACAATTTTGATGACATTTATTCACTGCCTAGGAGATTGCTAAACATGGAGCTATAAATATACAGTGTATTTGTATGTGACTGTGGTTTGTAAGTGTTGGCTAGTTTTCCTTTCCTGCTAACCTCACAATCTTTCAGCCACTGACATATAATCTGTCTTCATACTGGTGATGTGGCTCGAGCTCTAACTACTGCAAGGCTCACTTCTGGGAAGAACTGTGCTTGGTGTGACAGGATCATGGCCATATTTACAACTAGGAAACCCTTGAACCTTCCCAGTTCTGGTGATGGTCATTGGATGTGGAAAGGACAGGCAATGATACAAGGTCTAGAGCCCTTTTATGAATTAATGGTCTACAATATGTGTCTTTATTTGGTCATAGGTGATCAGGCTACAGGAGACTTAAGACACACTTCAGGAGTGCTTCAAGTTAAGAAACTGTAAACTGTGTTACTGCTTTTTCCTCCAGACTTAAGAAACAGTAAAAAGCAGGTACTGTCAAAATAATATTACAAAATCAGCAATGTGTGGAAGATGCAGCAGTTGTGCTCTATTGAGTTGTGAGAGGATTCCAATTTACTTTAAATGTCCGATACTGAACCCCAGAGGTGAAAGAGCATTGCCAACATTCTAACATAAAAATAAACAAAGCATAATCCTACAGTGCACTTTTAGCCTTCAGGGCTCACTTTAAGCACCATTGAGGATAATTCTGACCATTCAAAACTGCTCTGTGTATTGCCATTAAATTTCTGATTTACATTTGAGAATTACCCTAAACTGTGTGCTCTGTTTGGGACACAGGAATTAGCTACTCCAAGTGCCACTGCATGGCTGGTGAAACCCTGACAGACTGGTGCCAGATGGTTAAAAATGAGATATGTCAGTGTCCTGAAGATCAATCTTGACTCTATTTTTGACACGGGTCCAAGAACTCAAGTATCAAAGAGTGGAGGAATTCCAGCTAGGCCTGTGTTTATAAATCACTTTCATCTTTATTCCCCTCCTCATCACATACTCTTTCACAGCCTCCAAAGTTTGCTGAATGGTGTGGGAACCCAGGACATCCCTCTGGCTGTCCTGGATGGTTTGAGACCCTGGCAGGGGGTTCAGAAGCCTTGGCACAGAGCCCAAGACCCCTGTGCCTTTGATTTCAACCACTGGGAAAAATCAACACCTTTGCATGAAGAGTCACAAGTCACAAAAAATAAGTAGAGTGTAAGTTAGTTTATCACAAGGTGAAAAAGTAGATTTTAAAGATTTTTTAGAATAGGGGTCCAGGGTCAAGATGGAGGAATTTGGGCATGTTCTGTCCTTCTTTCTCCTTCTTCTTAGCATCCATCTTCTGGATGATGTTGGCACTTTTAGATTGGTTTAGAGTAGAACTAGACTGTACAATATAAGTAATGGATATTGGAAGATAACTGTAAATAATGTTCATGTAGTTTGTAGTATAAAAAGACCATACTGCCCTGAAGGTGAGCAGTGTGCCTTGGACTGACCTGCTGGGTGGATCTCGGCTGGTCAGGGAAAGAACTGCTTAGATTAGATAAAATAAACAACAGAAGATGACTCCTGACTCCTTCTTCAGTTCTCAGGCTGGGAAACAGAGACTTTAAACTACACAGGTGGTCATCTCAAGCTCCTGACACCACTGACAGAATGGAACTGAAATCCAAAAGGAGCTGAGAGACCAGAATATATGTCAGATTAATCTTTGACTTTCAGCAAGTTGGTGATGTTTCAGTTGTTTGTGGTGCTGGTTTTAGCTGCTCCGAGACAGAATGTGTTCTCCAGACATGGCACTGCAGATGACTTGCAAGGTTTGCTTGAACATGGTCATGTGTGCCAGCTCTGCCAAATCTGCTGGAGCTCAGGCAGGGACCAATCTAGGAGTTAGATCTACCTGTGCTACCCCCAGAACTGACTAGAATATATACATATATATATATATTATACTTATCGTAACTAATAATGAGCACATACTACAAGTAATGATGAAGCAGAACCTCCTGATGGATGTGAACTTAGCTTGTGTGAAAGAGAGTTTCAGATTACTCTTTGTGAAAGGACCAGTGCCATGTGAAAGGAGTGCTTTAGCAAGGTGAGTAGTAAACATTTTTTGGGGAGCAGATCAGGTGGTAGCAGATGTGAATTTTTGTTTCTAGGTCTTCGATTCACAGTGTGGCCTTGGTTAAATTTGATCTGAACCTTTTATTTTCTCAGCTGTTTTCCCTCCTTTTGAGGAATAGTTTTTTTTAGATGGAAGATAGCATCTAAAACAAAGTATCAGCACTGCTGCAATTCTGTTGTCTTTCCAGTTATTTTTCTTTTGATTCTCTGTGGTGAGGATACTTCCACTCCACAGCTTTCGTTATCTGCCTTCCTTTTGGCTGATGAGACATTTTCTAGTAAGTCCTTTATGTCTATACAAAATAAGCACTTACTATATCTGATGTTCAGAAGACATAGCCAATGTTACCAGGCTTTGGGAGCCCTGCACACCTGTGGATGGGATGTGCCTTCCATCCTCACTGACAACACACTGTTCCCGTATCTTGTACTGTTCATTTCATACTGCATGCACACAAGTGGTGACTCCCTAAGTTTCAGGGAGGATGCCAGCCAGGTCTTTGTGCCTTCCTATTTACAGAAGTATAAACGTTACCATGCTGAAACCAGGAGAGTGTAATTTCTGTAAAATAGTTTGCATATGTGGGAAAGCAGTCAGTTCCTTTTGGAACTAAACAGTCTCAAACTTTGAAAATCTCCAAAGTGAGGCTTTTGTTCATAGTCCCAGGTATCCCTGTGGTTTAAATGTAAGCAGCTGAGACCTTGCTACTTAGTCGTGGATATTGGGGTAAATATCCTCCATTCCTCATTTGCCCTGGATGATTTTAAGTGGATATCAAGACAGCCTAGATACTGGTTTTGCTAATATCCTATTTTCTGGGTTATGGAAACTCTGTCTTACAAATTAGTCTTCTAATGGTATTTCTTTAGAACTCACTCTGAGTTTTATTTAAGACCCAAAAATCCAAAAATTACTTTGAAGGAAAATTACATGAAATGAAGAATCTATTCTGAATTTTGTAAGAATAAACATAATCTCTGACAATGTCTACTCTTTTCTTGGCTATTAAGTACCTTGTAATTCCCTCTCCCTCCTTTTTGATCAGTACACATCAGCCTCCTTCAGTTTAACTGGATTGTCAGTTCGTCAATAAATGCAGCTTCAGGTTTCTTCTGTAAGGCAGTACATATACAAACGATATAAAGAGATGCTGTAAGTAAAATTCTTGCCAGCATAGTAAAGGTATGGTGTGTTGTTATACCCCATTGTAACATATTAACAGATGTTCAGAATTAGCTGGTCTGCCCTCAGTTACAGTCAGTTAGACACCATTATCTGCCTGAAAAGAAAACAAATGACCATAGCTCTTTCTCCTCCGAGATACTCAACTTCCCACCTACCTTGGAGTACAAATTCAGTGAGTTGGAACAGCAAGAATGCTGTTGATGCTCTGTGCTCCTTTTTGTCATTTTCTTCTGAAAAGGATGCCTTCTTTCACATATTCTGGCTTTATCTTTGTAATTTTTCCTTTTGTACACTGATATGCAACACAGTTTCTTCTTTTTTTTTTAATTTAAATGGTGAAAAAGTTGAATAAATGAGATACTGCATTTTAAGTTTTGTTAAATGATTTTAGTACAGAAGACAGTTTTAAAGCTCACAGTTTCTTCATAAGAGACATTGTAAAATCGACCTTATCATATTGCCCTCTGGTGGTATGAAATGGGAGTTTAAAACACCTTTAATAATGTGGGGGAAATACCATCTCAAGGAAAGAAATCGAGAAAACACAATTATTGCAACAATGATATTACAGTTCAATATTAAACAGCATTTTCTGCTCTTGTTGAATAAAACATGATTTAATTGATACAGATTTGGCTGGAACAATTCCAAATATAATTTTGAGATAAACTGTAGTCATTTCATGATCTTAAAAACTTCCAATATGATAATTTGTTATTATGGCCTTCCAATATGGTAGTTTACAGGAGAGAATTTGATTTTGAAGACAAGACACCAATAGTCATCTTTCCAATGAGCACAAACAAAATACTTGCAATAAAACATGAATAGATATAATGAGAACAGTTTACTGCTATTTGTGTAAAGGGCTATAAATGTAATAATCTGGTTTTTGCAGATAGTTTTCCATTCTCCAGCAGAACTAACTACAGTTTGTGACTAGAAGGTCAATATTTAAAATGTACTCACTTGTACCTTCCTAGAATGAGTAAACAGAAATAAATGATGAACAGGCAACAATAAGGTGCCACATTTCACACCAATATGCATTTTTTAATATGCGTTTTTTAATATGCTGTGAAGCTGCCGGAATGTGCTAGGCTCTGCACAACGTTAGGGAGCAGGTACCCCTCCCTTACACAGATTACCTATATTACTTTCTGTAGAGGACAAAGTGGAATTTTCTCCTCATTAATCAATCTGTAAATTTTTAATCTTGAAGTCGTTTATTTTAACATATTTATTTGCTCCAGGTAGTGGAATTCTCTTTTTTTGTGAAAAGAAGAGTCACAAAATGATGTTTTAAACATAGCTGAGCATGGAAGAGTTTCAGAACATCTGGCTCCTAAAATCACTCCTGAAAGTTCACCTGTGTTTGAAAGTGAAACCATTGAGGCAGGCAAACCAGGTTCTGATCAAAGAGATGCTACCTCCATTTTGTACATAGTTCAGATATGAAATAAGCTTCAAATAAACAGCAAGTTAATTTGGTATACCTGAAAATAAAATGAAAATTAATGTGCCATCTAAATGAAATTTCATTGTATTATTTATCATTTAAGTGGAAAAGTGGGCTGTAATACAAAGCTTTACTTTTGAGGCTTTTCTGGGGGTTTTTTTGGTTGGTTTTTTTTGGGAGGGGTGATTTGTTTGAGTTTTTTTTCTTTCTTTTGTTTTCTTTCCTTTGTCTTGTTTTTGGTTTGGTTTTGGTTTGCTTTGTTTTTGTTTTGTGTTTTTGTTTGTTTAGTTTTGGTTTGGTTTGTTTGTTTATAAACAGATATTTCCAATTTGGCTTCAAAATTAGAGAAAATGAGATGAGACTTATGGGGTGCTTGTCCCTGCAGACAGGTTGGAAGTTTGGAGCAGAGTGGATTCCAGGGTATTTTGGGGTTTTGTCTCTTATCTTTTGTCTCTTTGTCTCTATCCAGTCACCATAATCTTGAGTGGGTTTACTGTCAGAGGAGGCTCATAGCAGGTGGAGGAATGAAATACTTGCCTGCCCTGGTGGAGGACTTGAGCCCCAGCGCAGGTCTCTGCCCAGCTCACGGCTGCCCTTTTCCTCAGGAACTCTCACATGCAAAGTCAGCTGAGGATGTTGTGCTTCCCAGGGTGCTTCCAGCTCTAAGGGTTGAAAATCTGAAGGTAATGGAAATAGCCTTGAAGTTGCTGCACATTTTTGGGGAAAGAAAGGTCTGTTGACATTCCATGTAATGAGTCAGTGCTGAAAGGTAGCTTATTTCTATCCTTCTCTGTTACACTCCTTTGGGAAGTTCCAGAGTACATCTGAGGTAGGCAGAGGAACTCAATAATGTTGCATCAGATGTAACTAGGGAATAAAATAGATAAAAAAAGATAAGCTTTTCAGAAACTCTGTTGAGATTGTTGCTTTAATTTGGAACATGTCTGAAGATGCATCTTTGAATGTCCAGCACCTTACATACAGGATGCATTTAGCTCCTAGTGGAAAGAGCCCAACAGCTGAGCTACATTACACAGAAACTCAAAGTTCCTTTAGTTGAAGCAGTAAGTGCAAAAGTAAGACCAAAATAAATAATTACCTCAGTGGTAGTCATTCCTTTTTCTTAACACTTGTGTCCTGCTACCTCTGGCTTGTTTCTTCTCCTGAACACTAAGGACCATGGCTGCCATTGGGCTTAAAGCCAGCTGGAGATTTGCATTGTACAACAACTGGCCATGTTCTTCTCACTTTGACTCTTCTCTTTCCTCTGTCCTTCCTCACTCTTCCTTATTTTCAATGAGCTTTGCTTGGCCTGCTGAATGCTCAGGGCTTTGCTGGCTGCCAAGCAGTGGAGCCTGACCCAATTTTAGCCTGAGAAACAGCAGCTCCTAAAAGGCTGCTAATGCCTGCTGACCTCCTTGTGACCCCTGTAGCATGAACATACTACCTTGTGTCTTGTTTCAGCCCAAGTGGCCCAGGATTTACTGCAGCATGAGATTAATCTTGCCTGTGTGCAGAAGGACTGTGGTAACACTGACCTGTGCTGAGAGAACACTTTGAAACCAAATAGAACAAGTAAAACCAGATCGCTGGTTTCCTGTGCTCTTGGGATTTTGTGCGGCACTTGCATTGTGTTTGGCTAAGGACAATCAGTTCAATACTATGTTCTGACTCTAGGAAATAAATTTATTTTCTTCAGCAGACCAGCAAGGGAGGAACCCTGCGGGAAGGCATATTTGATGTAGTGAACTGCCTGCATTGGAGAAATGCTTGCCCATTTCTCTTTACTCTATAAGAACCATGCATGCTCAGTGCCCCAAGATTCCTCACAGAAATAAAGTGGAGACCGAACCTCAATGGACAAATTCCTATAAATGCAGCAGCCATGACTCTGTGAGACTAAAGGTCCCAGAACCGAGTTAGAGGAGAATGACACAACAGCAGAAGGAATGAGATAACACACATATGAATCCTTTCGTTTGATCTGAACTACACATGCAGGTTCAGTCTGACTGCATACTACAGAAGGTTTCAGGCAAGAATTAGGATTTCTGATTTTTCTGTGACTATGCACATGTCATTCCTTTAGGTGTCTTGCATGGGTCTTATCCCTAGTGGAGAAGTTAAAACTTAGAGTTGGGAATCTTGAATGAATTTTGCTGGACTACACTCTGATCAAACATTTAGAAAATATTTGTCCGTCCCCATTGGAAACCAGCCTCTCTGGAGCATTCTTCTTACTTCCACAGACTTATTCCTGGGAAGGATATGAAGAGTTGGAAAGGAATCTGGAGAAAGCACAGGTTGTACATCAAATGGATTCCACCTCTTGTTTTTTAAACTAGACCAGACTAGATTAGAATAATTCAGTTGGAAGTGACATACACTGGTCATCTAATCCAACTGCCAGACCACTCCAGGGAGGACCAGAAGTTAAAGTCTGTTATTAATGGTACTGACAAAACACCTCTTGAGCATTGACAGACTTGGGGCATTGACCACCTCTCCAGGACACTGGTGTTTGACCACACTCCCACTGGAGAAATGCCTCCTGTTTTCCAGTCTGAACCTCCATGATGTAGCTTTGCTTTTTACCAGTATTACCAGTATAATCCTTGATGGCCTAAAAAAAATCTTTGTTTTGAAAGAAATAAAGTGACCCATACAGAGAAGCTGGGGTTATTCCAAATTTTGCCAATTTATGTAAAATTTCTAGATGCTTCCTACCATCTTATTCTCTGATGTGTAGAACAAGTTTTGCAAGAGGTGTAATTTTCTCTCAGTCTCTTCAAAGAGCTACTATTCTCTTGAGTAAAGTGATGAGACCAGTTCTTTAAAACTGCTCTTTGGTTTGTGTACTAGCAGGGGTTTGCCAGTGCTCTTTCATGCTAATTCAGGTTGTGTTATTTGTGAATTTCATAAATCTTGCTTCTCCAACATATGAACTTTATAACTCCGGTGAAAGCTCAGCCTAGGCAGATTCAGCTGCTTTGCCTTACAAATGTTATGCATGCAGAGCACTCAGAAGTTTCCTGTAGTTCACACAGTGTACAAAAATTTGCTTGGCTATGCCCACAAGAATCATGCTACTGTAATGCTGATCTAGGTGCAAAGTGTGGATTGTGTTTTCCTGCACAAAGCCTTGGCAAAGGAGTGTGAATTGTGTTTTCCTGGACAAAGCCTTGGCAAAGACCTTTCAGGGCACTTAGACATAGAATGAAAAGCTAGGCATACAGCTGCACTGCAATAACTACAGATTCACATTGGGTCCAGCATGGATTTTAGTTTCTTTGCTCATGTTTTCTAATAAGGAAACCAGACCCCCAAGATGATTATCTTTCAGTCCTGCGATTCTCTCTGATGTGAAGTAGCTTGCAGGATCAATCCTGTACAGAGGTTGCCATGTAGGGACAGAATAATACTTAAACCATTATTTGAACAGAACAGCTGATTAAACATCTCTCAGGGCAGAACATACACTGTAATCCCAAGGAAATCAACAGAGACCAAAACTGAGCTAGGCTCTAGGTGAACTTGGTGTTTCATGTTTGGACCATTCTGATTTCTTAATTACACAAGATAGTCTTAGCTCCATCATGGCACCTTTCGGTGATCTGTATGGCTCCATGTCTTTATACTGATAGATCACAAACCAACCTGAGTCCTTCCCATCTACCCTTCTTGCATGCATTCATTTCTCTTTTTGCTCTGTTATGAAATTCATTGATCATGTACTCTCACCCAAATCTCTTGATCTTTGCTCCCAAGACATTGCTGCACATTTCCAGGCATTGGCATTACCACCTCACTACTGCATAACCTCTCACTGGTCCACATAGATAGGGGCTGTTTTTACTTTGCTTTCAGCACCTGTTGTTTCTGGTTCTGAACAAAGGATGTTCCACCCAGCTGATAACAATCCTCATAATTTGAATATCAACATCTTCTGTTCTGGGACCATCCTCACCACACCACCCACTCCTTTGGCTCCAAATCCCTCAGCCCGCTGTTATTTTGAATTCCCATTTGCCCTAAAAACCTCCTCTTTTGCTTTGCACCTCAGGTAATTTTAGAGGCACAGAAAAGTTTTATCAGGCTTTGAGCATAATTCAGATTACAGGACATTAATGGCATCTCCCAGCTGAAGATATGTGGGATGCAAAATTGTTGAATGATTGGGGTGAGGCTGATCCCCAAGAGTACATCATCTGTAGTTTCTTAACATTTAACCCTGAAGCCACTAATAGGGTTTTTTACTCCTCCAATATGAGAGGAAACGCTACTGGAAACACAGACCTGCTTAGGTCTTTAGGGACATACAAATTTATATATCTGCTCCCTTGGCTCATGAGACCTCTACATATCCTGCCACCCTGAACGTATCAAGGTTATGCCAGAGGCGATTTTTGTGGTGATGAGGATTGTTGCACTACAGCAACTCCCTGTCTCTGCTGTATGTTTTGGTTTTCTTGCCCTGTTTGTATTTTGCTTCACACATTTTTAGGAACAGAAGGGCTAAAATTAATCTCTGATGTTCAGAAAGTATTTCAAAGATGCCTGCGCATGATTGGTGCTGCTATTGTGAAAATGCATTTTCCATCTCTGTCAAGCATGGCATAATGAGCACATACCCATTCCAAAGGCACTCCCAGCAGTCCTGGCCTCTCCCAGGTGGCAGAGCAGAGAGCTGCTGCCCTGCTGGGCCTGCTCCCTCAGCCACCCCTTTCTACATCTGACTCATGCCTTTTTATACTGGCTGAATAATTACTCTTTGAGAATAAAAGATTCCAAACTACACATGGCACAGATTTCTTACTCCAGGTTAACATTAAATGTTGGAAGCATGAATCCTTCATAGACTGAAAAGGAAGAGGTGGGGCTGCTTTGTGACATTTGGTTCCTACATCAGATGATGGAAAACTAATGAAGGAATGGGTGCCAGAAGCTGGATTTTCACAGGACAGCCAAAGGTGCCATGGAACAACTTCTCTGAGGGGTGACTCTGGTTGTAAACATGACTTGGACACATCAATCTATGAAGACAGCGAGGTATTTCCTTCAGTGAGCTTGAAAGGCTCAGACTGAGGCAGAATTGTTGTTTCTGGCAGGAATAGATTTCCCCAGGTGAATCTAGTAATTTCAAGACATCTGCTTGTAGATTTAGACAGGGCATATCCTTAGCCTAGAGAAAGCTTCCCCACCTAATCTCTCCTGTTATAAATGCCACTGACTTCAATCAGGAAAACAGAAGGACTGTGAAATGTGCAAACAACCTCTTCAAATAGGTAGTTATTTAGTGCTCAAGAAGACAATGAAAGTTTCATGGAAAATGTCAGGATCCATGCAGAGCACCAAGCTCACTGCGGTGGCTTAAGACAGGATGCTGGCACATCTGGAATGAGGGCTGTTCCTGGCCACAGTTCTTCTGAGTTTGCTGATGTCTTTAGGTAAGTGCCTTGTGGTGAGCAGTTGACTGGATGCAGTGGTCTTTGGAAACACACAGGTAAATCCTGCAGGAACATATCCTGTGCAGGTCAGAGCACAATATCCTATTGTCTCCTCAGCACTTTGCAGGACTTACTCTGTTGCTGAGCCAAGATGATTTATTTCCCTTATAAAATCACTCAGATGTAAACTGAGAAGGTCACTGTTCGTGTGAGGGGAATTCAACATAGTCGTCTTCTGCCACTGACTCTCTGACAGAAAATAAACATAATTGGATCCCATATTCTTTCCTATGTTGGAAGATGTCCTGTAAAATATCACTAAGTTCTCTTTCTCACTTTCCCATCCCTCCTCCCTTCTTTTCCTCTCCCTCTGCCTAACACTAAAACCAGTTTTAATGAAGGTATTGCTGCCAGTAAGATGGTGGGTATATTTGTTTCATGAGCCTGTTCCAATGTGTCATTTAATTGCTCTATTATTTCCTTTGTCACCCTCTAGATAACAAAGTTATAGGTATTTGACTAATTTTTCATGCTTGGATTAAAATATATCAGTAAATACAATGTCAGCTGCAAAGAGGAACTATCAGTAAAGTACTGGAATTTGAGACTTGGTTTGTTGTTTTTATCCTTTCTCTGAGTAGTAATCAGTGAGGTAAGTGAAGCTTCTGGGAACCGCACTGAGTATAAGCCGCACTTCCAGGTGCCAGTAACTTTTCATTCTTTGTCCATACATAAGCCGCACCTGATTATAAGCCCCACGTTACAATACAGAGTGTGATAAAAGGTATCTATTCTATCACCATCTGTTGAGGGTGGGGGCAGTGATCCTTATCTCCACGGCAGATATTCTGCTAATGGGCCATCCATTGAAACCAGGCAGGGCATTGTTCTTTATCTTTTCACAACCCATCCTTCCTCCAGCGAGTCATTTTCTGCTAATGGCCATTGAGTCCCACTGTGGGACTGATAAAATTACTGCATCCCATTGGAAGTTGCTCCAGCCAGGGAAAAGAGCCCAACATTTCTTACCAAGATAAAAACAGAGATTTTGGGACACTAAGGGAGCCCCTTTCTCCACTGGACTCCAGAGGAAAACCGGATTTCTCCACATCACCACTGGACCTCCGGAGGGAAACTGCACCTTGTATAGGAGCACTGCTCCAACTGAATCACATCTGTCACTGCAGGAGGATGCAGCCACCATTTAATGGGACTGCTGCCAACACCCTGCCTGACGGGGTGTCAGGTTGTACTCTGACTTTGTCAGGGTTTGGAGTTTGTTTCTTTGTAGTACTGTATTTCTATTTTAATTTCCCTAGTAAAGAACTGTTATTCCTAATTCCCATATCTTTGCCTGAAAGCCCCTTGATTTCAAAATTATAATAATTTGGAGAGAGGAGGTTTACATTCTCCATTTCAAAGAGAAGCTCCTGTCTTTCTCAGCAGACACCTGTCCTCCAAACTAAAATAGCAACTTTTCGTTCTTTGTCTGTATATAAACCACACCTGATCATAAGCTGCACTTTGGGTTTGGACCAAAATTTTAGTCAAAATGGTACGGCTTATAATCGTGCAGCTTTCTAGAAGGGAAGATATATGCTCCTGTCTGAGTGAAGCATGAACAAGAATAAATACAGAATACTTAGTGCAAGACTCACAGGGAAGGCAGACAGTAAAATGCTAATGCTAGGTTTTATGGCCCTCACATTTAGGTAACAAAATATTGCATAACTCAAGTGATGGCTACTAATTTAGTATTTTTATCTGGGACAGGCCAGTCTCCTTCCCTGAGGACGTATACTCAAAGGACACTTCAACTCAAATTTCTTACTTTCCTTTCCAAAGAGAGGTGTTTGTAGCACTATCACTGGGAAATTGGAGCACAAGTCTTCAGGGGTAAAATACACTGCGGTCCCTATGGTCAGTGCTGTAAGGGATAGATTAGACCTGGCTCCTATAGCGTGACTGTGGGGTGCAGAATGGGAGGAAAAAGGGAAGAGGAAGAAAATCTGACTGAATTCCATCCTGAGCTTTTCATTAACCCTGAAGTGAGTACTTCTGTAAGCAGATAAGTTCAGAATGTGACCCACAGTGATCTCAAACTCAGCAATTGTACTCAGAAAATGAGTGGGGAAAAGCCGCTGAAAGGTCTCTTGGCTTTTTGCAAGAAGATGCTTTCAAACAGGACAGATTCTGAATTCTCAAATTACAAAGAGAGAGTTTTTGTAGCCTTTTGATCTGCAGAAAACAGAGGTTTTTCCTTCTTTGTTGCCAAGCAAGTCCAGGTTCCTAAAACCCCTTGAGACATCCTGTCACTATTCAGCATGGAGCGTCAGAAAGTGGGACGCTTGAAAAGCTACCAGGAATTGGAACACACCTTCATTCTAAAACCTGTGATTGTTGCAGGACAACATCTTTTCCAGCTTGTTTCTTCTAAACACAGGGTAGTAGAAGGTGAGATAAGAGCAAGCCACTGGAAATCCTCCTGTCATGGAGCAGCAGAGACTAGGGGTGGGGATTGCAGCATTTTCTGAGACAGAGGGGTTAATGTTAACAAGTGGTAAATAAGGTACAGCTGCCACCTGGGGAATGTCTCTTGCATCAGATAGTCAGGCACTTTGGTCATGGCTGTTCAGACAAGACTGGAATTCAAGCCTGTGAGCTGATGCAATGATGCTTCTGGAGCTGACAGCAAGGGATTAGTTATCTCTTTGATGGAAGAGAGTGAAAGAAAAACTCCCAAACATACAGCGCCTAGTATCTGAATTAGAATACAATGGGAACCTCAAGAACAAATCAGTGCTGCAGAAAATTGTGCAAGATAGAAAGTATTTCACTAAAGCTTCTACTTGGGGAAACGCTTCATAGGAAAAACCTTAGTAAATTTGTGTGTGTTAATAATAACTCTTTTGAAGTAGTAATCAAAACCAGCACAAATTAGCTCTATAGAGTGATTGAGTATACTTAAGTTTTCAAGTCTGGGCTTCAGATATGTAGAGGAAAGGGAAAAAAATTCAAATGGACAGCAGGTGCACCTAGTTGGTCAATACCCAGTGAAACGTTTGCTTCATACTAGGGCTCATTTTGTGTATATTTGTTTGTATAGCACATATCTATATATGAGCAAAAGTACGCAACCTGTTTTTTGTCGTACAACAAATATTCACTGTACTTTATCATGTTTCAATCATTCATGTTTGAAACAAGAATTACCTGATTTTTGGTATGGTAAACCATAATAAATAGATTATAATTTTAAATAATTTTATTGAATAAAGTAGAGAAAATCCCAGAAAGATATGAAATAAAATTCACACTTGTAAAACATGCTATTTAGAGTGGCTGAGAGAATGGGGTTTGTTTGAATGTCAAGGCAGAAGACAGCAAAACAGCCACAGTCTGCCCATGTGGCAAGACTATTGTAAAACAGTGATAAATAATTTTCTCTTATGTGCAGAAAAAGAACAAGATAAACCACTTTTTAAACCATAAACCATTTTTTTTGTTGCAGAGAGAGTTTGGAATGAACAGCAGGAGATACTTCTAACTGGAGTGTAACACTGGGTTAATTGATGATTTTTACAGCCATGATAAGTTTTGGAAGCAGGTTAATCTGTCAAGGACAATATTGGTTGTGCCTTATCTTGTCTCTGCATAGGTGTTTAGACTGTGCAGATCCCTCTGAAGCCCCATGGCTGTGACACCAAGCCTAGGCTGTGCTTAGGAGGATGCAAGACTTGGCAAACTTCAGAAGGGAGTGAGATGAGATGATGTGTAGGGGCTAAATGAAACAGGATAAAATCCAGTGTAAACTCATAAGGTATGGGTCATCCAAACTTGATGCATCATTATCTTTCTAAACACAAGTAATATTCTTGACAAGAATAGTTTGCTAGGTCTCCTTTTTTTTTTTTTTTTTTTTTAATATTCAACATGATGCCTGGTCTTGAAGTAAACTATTTGTTGCATTGAAGAAGATTTGTTTGAACTGCACAGGAGTTTGAGACAGTATTAAAGACGAAAGTAGAAGAGTGACATTGAAGAGGAGGGAGGTACTAGTAAAGTATCCCATTTGAGGCCTGTCTTAATAATTCTGTTACTGACTTCAATATAAAAAGGATTCAAGTACTGATGCAAGCAGTGAAATTCATTTGAGCAAAGGTGCTCTTAAGGAAAAATAATGAGGATTTCTGCTATAAACTCGGAGATAGCTAGTTGAAAGTGTTTAAAGGATACTGCATGTAGAGAGAATGAGATGCTAGTAAAACAGTAAATCAGATTTTGGGTTGTGTCAGTAAAGTATTTGGTAGCTATTAGCAAGAATATAATTTATAATTTTATAATTTTTTGTGCATCCCAAACTTCACCTAAAGCACCATTTGCAGTTTTGGTCACCTATATGCAAGAAGGGTAAAAGCTTAAAAGCACAATCAGGGGAGCAAAGATGCATGTGAGTAATCTGAAAAATTTACTTAGTCCAGGAAAAGAAAGGCTGAAAGGTTGTAAGTCAAGAAGGGGAGTGAACAGAGATACTTACATGCTAGAAAGCATAAAGAACAAAACCAAATACAGTAATTTCACGACTATAAGGCGCACCCTTTTCACTAAAATTTTCACCCCAACCCAGAAGTGCACCTTACAGTCCAATGAGCCTTATGCATGGGCAAAAGTTCGGAAATTTGCCAACCCAGAAGTGTGAGCCACGAGCCGCAGGGGGAGCCGGTAGGGCCGTGGCTTCCAGGTAGAGGCAGGGCCATGGGGCCACGGCTGCCGGGTGCAGGGGGGCCCGTGGCGCCCCGGCAGGCATGTCCTGGCCCCGTGGAGGTGGCGCCGAGTGGTGGCAGGCATAGCCCGGCCCCGGGCACGCCGCATGGAGCAGCAGCGGGCATGCCCTGGCCCTGCCGGGTACAAGCGGGCCCAGGGGCCCATGGCTGCCGGGTTGAGGCGGGGCCTCGTCCAGCAACTGCATGGAGGGAGCTGGGGGTGGAGCCTCACTGCAAAAAAAAGTGCGCCTTATAGTCCAGTGCGCCTTATGGTCCTGAAATTACTGTAATTATATAAAACAGGATATGAAAAGGAAATTCCTAGCCATTAGATATTTTAATAAACGGCTTCTCAATTACAAAGGTGGAAGCAAAAAGCTAAATCCTAATTGCACTTAAAATGGAACGTGGTGAGTTCATGACATGAAATTTATGGTTTGTTATCAGCGGTAGGAGGGGTCCTGCTTTCTTGACTTCCTATCCTCCATTAATAAACATAATAAAACGTAAAACAAAAAGTCTTTTCCCATGCTGCTGTGGTAACTGGGGATGAGGGCTGCCATCCTGGATCAGACCTCATTTGATAATTTGATTTTGGCAACAATTGCAAGCTGAAGTTTCAGTGAATATACAAGACTTCTAAACACAACCTGTAATCTAATGTGCTCCTGGGGGATTTCCTTCCTACTCAGCATAAAGGGAATAATCAATATCCTCAGGGAAGATAATTTCTACCTCTTACAAAATTTATATATGATTCTATCTGTTGTAAGAAAGTTGCTGTTGTCTTTATAAACTTGGAAACTCCTGGATTCTGCTGAAATCTTCAATGTAATTTGAAGTAACTAACTGCAATGTGTGAATTTTCAGCCTTTCATTTAATGGACTGCCACTTTGCTGTTTCCTTTGAGAAGGATGTAAGTGACATATCTTCTTGACACTTCGTGGAATTCTTGGCCTCTTAGCATCTTCTTTAGCAGCACTCCAACTAGGTCTACTCCTTCCTTTCAGGGAGGAGGCTTTCCACTCCTCCAGTGTAATTTATTGTCATAGAATCGCAGCATCACAGAATATCCTGAGTTGGAAGCGACCCATCTAGGTCATAAAATACAAATCCTGCCTCTGCACAGGGCATCCCAAGAGTCACACCATGTGCCTGAGAGTGTTCTTGAGCTCTGCCAGGCTGGTGCTGTGAGCACTGCCCTGGGGAGCCTGTTCCAGTGCCCAGCCATCAGCTGGGGAAGAACCTTCTCTTGATATCCAACCTAAACCTCCCCTGACACAGCTTCAGGCCATTTTCTTGCATCCTGTCACTGTCACCACAGAGCAGAGATTTGTGTCTACCCCTTTGCTTCCCCTCATGAGGGAGCTGTAACTGCAATGAGGTGTCCCCTCAGTCTCCTCCAGGCTGAACAGACCCAGTGACCTCAGCCTCTCCTCACACGGCTTCTCCTCCAGACCCTTCACCATCCTCACTGCCCTCCTGTGGACACTCTCTAAGGGTTTAATGCCTTTCTTACACTGTGGCACCCAAAGCTGCCCCAGCCCTGGAGGTGAGGCTGCCCCAGCTCAGAGCAGAGCAGGACAATCCCCTCCCTTGCCCAGCTGGTGATGCTGGGCCTGATGCCCCCAGGACAGGGTTGGCCCTCCTGGCTGCCAGGGCACTGCTGGCTTGTGTTCAACTTGCCATGGACCAGAACCCCAGGGCCCTTGCCACAGTGCTGCTTTTAACCCTCTCCTTCCCCAGCCTGTCTGCACATCCAGGACTGCCCTGCCCCAAGTGCAGAATCCAGAACTTGTCCTCGCTAAAACACACAAGGTGGGTGAAAAATGCACAAGGTGGGTGATTGCCCGTCTCTTTAATTTACCAGGTTTCTCTGCAGGGCCTCTCTGCCCTCAAGGGAGTTTTGTCTTTCTTGAAAGGCTTTTTTGCTGTTGCATAGTTTTTGAGCTGATGTAGCCAAAGATAAAAGTGAGGAATTTTTATTTAACCCCCTGGAACAAAACTCCACAACTATTTTCTACTTTTATCCATCCATTCAGGGTTAGGATTTTTTAATACTGCATTTCATACTGGTAGTTCTTATGTTTGTTTTAGAAAATTGTAGCTGAAAAAGATATTAATTCCTTAAATTTGAATAATGAAAAGTCAAAATTAAGGTTCAAAAACTCTAAAATGAATTTGCATATATGTCTTGTACTGAGCGCCATGTCCAAAGGTAACCCAACTAGTCAGGAAAATCTGTACTTTTACTACTTTCAAAAACAAGACAATTACAAGACAACTGTACTACCATTATTTTGCTGGTCATGTATCAGAGCTGTTCTTCCTCAACATTTTTGTATACATGAGGAAGACACAATGGCAAGTAATTGTTTTGAAAATCAATGGACATCTCTATACTTCATTTAAGTTTTTTGCTTCACTTGACAAGTAAGCAGAATTCAGATCAAAAGGCTGATTTAAATAATCTTCAGGTGAAAATGCTATAAAAGATCATAAGCCAGTAAATTCTCGTGACATAGAGACTGAGGGTGTACTATCCCAACAGGAAACTCGAAGAGAAGCTGTCCAGAACTGCTGAAAATGTTTCTGTTTAGGACCACTAGATGTCAGGCAAAACGAAGAATTCACCCCACCTTAACTAGGGTGAATTCCATCCTGGCAAGGGGTTACTGCAAAGACGGTGAATCCACCTGGGGAATGGACGTGGAAACAAGCTCCCAGCCTCTGGACTTGCTTTATCTGCATGGCTGTGCGTCACATCTGTTGCTCAAATTTCCTTTGCACTTCCAGTGTGGTGCAGCTTCTGGATAAAAGCACTCTGCTGAAAGCAGAACCTCACTGGTTTAGTACAGCTTAAAGCCACAAAATCTCTATCATGTGGGAGCTAATAAGTTCTTGTCCTACCTGCTTCTTACCTCAACCAGTTCCATGACACAAGGATAGATGTCCACTGCCCAGGCTCTGAGAGGGATTTCCAGGAGCTCTCTTACTTAACAGTCAATGTACATGAATGTACAAAACCCACCAGTCTGAGATCCAGAAATAAGAGTCAGGGGAGAAAAGAGTAAAGGAGGAGGGAGACAAAAAGGGATAAATATCAAATGAACAGAGCTGCTATCCTTTGTACTCTGCTATAAATTAGTGCTTCATTCTGTGGTGTCAGCTGAAGATATGGTTAATAATGGCTAATCAGACCAAGGAATGATCTCTCTCAGACTAATATAACTATTTACAGACCTCACCTGCTCAGGGGAGGAAATCACAAGTCTCACATTCCCATAAACTTGGCACACTGGTTAGAATAGGAACATCACATCATGTATGCCATTTCTACATATCTTGTGCTAGGTTTTCTAAGTAAACTGCTTTTAATCAAACACTTCCAAAGATTTGCTAGCCAAAGCTGAAAATCTATAAAAACATTTAAATAAGAACATTTAAATTATCATTTTTGTTGGAAAATTATAATAGTTTAGTTTATTAAAAGTAATTTGTATTGATAACATTTTAAATGGAGCTTTTCAGCAATTGGTTCTAAGAGTACTTTCATTAAGAGATTAGTGAAACTCTTCATTAAGAGATTAATGAAACTCTGGTGAAAACACCAGGTTGCACTCTTTATCTATTTGCTTTCTCCAGTCAAAGGTGTGGAATAAATTTTTTTTCCACAGTTTAAATAATTTCAGGAGTTCTTTCATAGAATATTGCATGCAATGGAGGAAACATAAGAATAACAAAAGGAGTTTTGGGAAACTGCGTGTAAATGAGCTGAAGCCCCCCTGCTCCAGACTTTGAACTTTGCCTGCATAAATGGACCATCTGGAAAACAGCAGAGCATGAATTTACAGCTGTGTATTGGCACTTACCAGGCTGCTCCACTGGATTTTCTGAAATTGATTAAGGAATTGTAAAGCAAGAGATGAGAAGATGTGACATTTTATTCAGCATCTCACCTGATGTTTCTTGCATTGCCCAAACTGCATAATGGTGCTTACTGGGAGTTTTTGGGAGTGGGTCTTGCTGCTCCAAGCCTAGAAGAGAGGTCTGTGCCTGGAGAAGTCATGTCAGTTTTGTAAAAGGTTTAGGCAAAGGAATTTTGAAACATGCTGTAAAGGAGGAAGATAGCAGATTTTACACATGAGCACACACAGCATCACAAGTGGGAAGGTAGAAAATAGTTTATTCTGAAACATAGGAGTCATCAATTTGCAGCTCCAGAGTGACTACTTTATGCAGGACGCATAACTTGAAGGCGAGTGTTGGTGAAGTGGAAAGTCATGGAAGGAATTACTGTGTCATAGAATACTTATTAGCAGATAACAGAATGAGCTATGATACACTGCCTAAATTCTCGCTGTTGTTGGACAGATGGAAAAAATAAACACATTAGGAATCTCCTGCAGGATCAGCCCCCTGCTCTGTTAAAACCAGCATTTTCTCCTTGACACTGTTTCATGAAAGTATGTGAGCTGCCACTTTTCTGGGTGGCTTCTGTAACTTTCAAAGTTGTTATATTAAGGTACCCGCTTTTCGGCCTGTTTCTGAATTTATATAATCTCTTTTTGATACTGCTGCCTCCTAGTGTCCTGTGACAATATAGTTCCAGAGTTCACCACCCACTTTGTAAAGCTGTACTCCTTAACCAGTTTAAACTCTGTTTTAAAGTATCCACTCAGTTTCCCCTGTGAGTAGTGCTGTTGGATATAGTGATTAACATATCTACATTTTGTTTATCAGTTTCCTTCGTGTTTTTGTTTTACTTCATCATACAGCTTCTGCAGTTAAGGACTTTTTTGTATCTCCCAGATTTTTCTATCACCTCTTGGGGAAGTTTTACTGCTATTCAAGTCTCTGCACTGCTCTTAATTCCTCTAAGTCCTCCTTGAAACATCTTAAGCAATTTGTGGTGTGTCAGCAACAAGGACCTTAATAGCAGCAAAATTATATCCTTTTTTCTCTTTGTTCTGAATACCTTGGCTGGTTACTCCCAGCATCTTGCTGCCTTTTTTTGGCCAGTACATTGATCCAGTGATTCCAGGAAACAGCAGCAACTCTAAGATCCTTTCTTTGGCTTATAACTACTAGTTTTGAGGTCAGCATTGGGTACTTGCCATTTAGAATTTTTCCCTGAAGGTGCACTAGTTTGTATTTTTCTGAAGGGAAAATGACCTAGAAAACTTTCACCCATTCAGATTTGTGGGCCCCTTCTGGAATTTTGATGGCATTGTCAAGGAACACAACTACTTTACAGAAAGAGCAAGATGCTATTTTATAACTTACAGAGATTGCACTGCAAAATTTCTTGTCCAAGGAATTTATAAAGCTGTTCAATAAAATTAGTCCCCAATGTATCTTGTGTGGGGACTCACTTTAAACACTTCTTACTGAGGAGTGTTGTTTAAACACTTCCATTTGTTTTTCATCTTATAACAAGCTTTAAATCTGTAAAGAACCTATCTTTCAGTCCATGGCATCTCATTTTCTCTATTAGCCTTTGGTGTAGGACATAATCTATGGCTTTCTGAAAATGCAGATACTTGCATCCACTACTGCTACTACTTTCTTTCCTAGTGCACCTAAAGAAGACCAGGAGGTCCATGAGACAGATTTCCCTGAGACAGATTTTCTCTTTGCTGGAATCCTATCAGCTACTTAGCAATATCCTCCTATGTTTGCTCACGCGCTGGGTGGGTTTGTGTTATTATCTTGCCATGGTAGGAAGTAAGAGTTGCTGCTCTGTTCCCAGTATCTCCCCTGCACCCTTTTACCCATTCAATTGTCTCTGTCTTGTGTTCACAGCTCAGCTTATATTTGGAGAATTCTTTACCCCCCAGACTAAAGTATGCTGTGAAAAGTAATGAATTGAAAGGGAGGAGGCAGCAAGCAAAGCTTGGCTGCAGTCTATTGGTGATGGGTCTGAAGCAGAAGAGCTGTTGTGTGCCAGAATGCTCATGGAATTATATTTACAACTTTAAAACACTTCTTTGTATTTTCAGCAGATGGTGCACTTTATGGTATTGGTGGAGTTTCATGGTAGTTTGATTACTGCTGAACTGTGAATTACCTGCTGCAGTTTGACAAAGACAGTAATTGCAAGGAAGAGCAATATTTTCTGGAGTAACTTTTGAGCGATGTAATTTTAATAGGATTCAGTATTACAGATATCCAATTTTCAAAATCATGACTCAAGTCCTTTTGAGTCTGACTTAAAAATTGTAATTTTGAACTCTTTTTCTTTGCTTTCTGATCCTTTGTGTCATGTGATGTTTTCAGATGATGCTAAGGGCTGGAAATTAATTCCAAGACAGTGTAAGCAAAATTCCCCCAATTCTGTCTCTAGGAGTTTGAAATACAACATTAGTACTACAAGTATTGGCAGTGCTGCTGGTTTGTAAATGAAGCTTAGGCCCTGGCCAGATGCCACACAGCATTTCCTTCACAGAATCACAGAAATGTTTAGGTTGGAAAAGACCTCTAAGGCCATTGAGTCCAACCCTTAACCCAGCATTGCCAAGTCCGTTGCTAATCCTTGTCCCCAAGTGCCACATCTGCACAGCTCCAAAAAACCTCAGAAATGGTGAGGCCCTGGCAGCCTATTCTAATGCTTGACAACCCTTCCCAGGAATAAACTTTCCCTAATATCTATCTAAACCTCCCCTAGTGAATCTTGAGGTCACTTCATCTCACTATCCCTTGTTCTCTGGGAGAAAAGACCAATCCTCCACTTCCACAAGCTCCTTTCAGTTGTAGAAAATGATAAGGCCTGGCCTGAGCCTCCTTTTCTCCAGGCTAAACACCCTCAGCTGCTCCTCATCCTTTGGCATGAGTTGTATCTAGGTACACTCTAAACACTTCAACAGGGCCAAGATTCCAAGTGTGCAAATCTACCATTTTCATAAAACCTTGGGCCACATCAGGTTACCAAAAGACAGGCCTTCAAAGGGAAACAACTGATACTGGAAGGCAGATTAGTACTGTGTGAAACTCTGCTATGTTAACAATTAGTGCTAGCAGAATAGTCCAAACACAAAAGGGAATGTTTTGGGGACACTGGCACACATTTTCCCCAAAACAACTTCATCTTGCTTGAGAGATGTTTAGAGAAAGCAGAGACAATGAACACAAACACCAAAGAATCAATATAAGAATGACAGTGTTACACTAAACCTCTTCAAGGCTGTGCCAAACAGAGGTCAAGATGAACAGTTATATTCTTTGTGTGAGTAATAATAAAAATAACAACAATAGCAGCAGCAACAACATTCTGCAGCTGAACAAATGTTAAATGCTGTGCTCAACACATTAAGTGCTGTGCTCCACTGTCCATCAGAGCATTTTTATTAATTTTTAAAAATTGGATGCAAAAGGTGCTTTATAAAAACAATTGCCACACGATGGCAGCATAATCCAGCGAGACAAAAAAACTTGGCTGTCATTGCTGGGAAACTGCAGTTTTTAGGGGGCTGATTGTTGAAGAGCCTCAGTACATCTGAAAATGAGGCGCTGGCAGCCGCTGAATAGCTCTTTTGCAGTGTGCAGGCTAAGTGGCACAGTGGGTTAGTACTGTCGGCTTTTTCTTCTGCAGGCTCGGGCTTACATCCTGGCTGAGCCTGTAAATGAAAGCAAACTGGGTGGTCTCATCCCAGTCCCCATTTGTGCCTATCACAAAACCACCGGGCAATTTGGCATGACCAGAGGTGCTGCCTGGGAGAGAAGCAGGGCTGGAACAGGAGAGGGACTGCGGGTCATGGGCAAGGCGAACTGGAGACATGGGAAGGGAGATTGGTGTGGCACCTGCTCAGAACGAGTGGCTGTCACCATCTGCCATCACTGCTAATGTTGCTGTGAATGGATTTGCAGAGCAGTGCTCGAAATCCAGCTCAGATCATGATTTTATCCCTCTCTGCTATTCACTGTAGTTTTGCCAGTAGAAGGAGCCAGGGAGCGCGATTTAGCCTGTTTTTTGGTATAATTGTGAAGAACAAATTCATTCTAATTTCTGTTCTGAAAAAAGGGTAAATTCTTAAATTCACCCAGGTATCTGGAGCACAGCAGATAAAAGTACAAGGGTGCTACACAAATCCTCAGGGTCTGGACGGTCCCAAGACAGGGCTCAGTGTCTGTGTCAGCCCTGTTGTACAGGCTCTCCACAATCTTAATTTCTCTGGAAAACCTTGTGCCAGGGCAGTGCCATTGTCCATATTTTATTGGTCAGGAACCAAAACTCAGAAAGTCTGGGTCATGTTGGAGACTGAGAATACTCCTGAGATCTGAATCAAGACCTGTTGTAAGGGGGGTCTTGCGGGAGCTGTAAAAATGAGGCGTAAAGCCATGAGAGCAACTGGGACAGATGGAAAAAGGAATATGGTACTACAGAAAATGGGAAACTGATCCAGGTTTTGAAAAGAAATAATGCAGACAATGAGCACAAGATAAGGAGCCAGAGTAATAGTAACAGTAGTGGACAAATATCAGAAGAGAGTTAGTTTTTTAATTATTTTTACTAAGTATCAAAGCTCTAAAAAAGCCAATAGTACAATGAAGAATAAACTATAAGTAATCAGAAAAAAACAAAAAAATGTGCAATGTCTGGAGAAAGGAAGTTGTAAAGAACAAAGAAAAAGCATGAATATAAAATATACTGCTGGAAAACGCAGTTTTTGAGGCAAGTATTTGTGAAGTTGTGCCAATTTCTATAAATACAATTGGCTTTAAAATGCGGAGATAATATAGAAAAGTTGAAACATTTCATTTTGGCGTTTTCCTAGCAAAATGATTCAATGTTTTATTTCCAAGTTCAGTTCATTTTACAGCTGAGTTTGTCTTAATTTAAAATAGAGTAAAAACAATCTAAAAGTGTGATAGGATTTTTTTTAAGCAACAGAAAATTGTTTCAGTGATGCCTTGGAAGAATTATTTTCCCCAGTTTTTCAGTTATATCACTGAAGTGAAAAATCAATTATTTGTGCAGTCCTAGTTGTGTAATGAGGCATGTTCAAGAGAAACTTTGGTTAGAAATGTGGGTACTGCTGTCTTAAAATCTGGAATTTTAGATACATCTGTGTATCTCAGAGGCATCTGAGGAGCTGGGTGGCGGAAGGGGCAAAGGAAAGAGCTCATCAGGAAGGACTATATCACCTGACTACTGCTTTCTGTTATCCGTGGAAATCTTGTTACCTCACTGATGCTGCAAGTCTGGGTTTTCAGTTCAGCATGGAGGTGTAAAAATCTTCCCTCTTATCCATGTTTCCAGGATAAGCTGATCCCTTTAGAAAGAGGGAAATCCAGACAGGTATAATCTCAGAATTTTTGTCTTGTTCTGGGAAATGGCTGATCACACCAGAGCCAAGTTGATCAGATGCTGTTATCACAACTGTTGATCACATGAGAAACAAGATATACTCTTCTGTACCATTTCTGTTGTAACTTTATTAAAACAAGCAAGGGTTAGTTGAAAAAAATGCCTTAAATTTCTTGTCAGTTGTGCCTGCATTGGAGCACTAATGTCATTTGTGTGAATTCAGTCCTTCAGAAGAAGTACTCTCCTGTGCCAGCAGCTGATTTTTCACATGCATAGTCACTTTGATTTTACCGGCCACACACTGTTACAGGGACAGAAATTCTTGCCTAAGAATGACAATGCTGCTTTTTCCACAACTTCTTAATGAAAATACTTCTGAAAAATTATGGAATACCAGAGATCCCACTTCTGCATGAGGGCACGGAAGAAAAAGCCAGGCCACTGTGCCACTAATATCTCCAAGTGCAATGCTGGAGTATGTCCGGAGAAGGGCAGTGGAACTGGGGAAGGGTCTGGAGTGCAAGTCATGTAAAGAGTGTCTGAGGGAGCTGAGGGAGTGTCTGAGAGTTTTTTCAGAGAACAGGAGGCTCAAGGGGAATCTTATCTCTCTTCACAACACCCTGAAAGGTGAGTGTAGCCAGACAGGGTTTCATCTCTCTTTCCAAGGGACATGTGATGAGAGGAAATGGCCTCAAGCTAAGCCACAGGAGGTTCAGGTTGGACATCAGGAAGAATTTCTTCACAGAAAAGATTGTCAGGTATTGGAATGGACTGTCCTGGGAGATGTTGGAGTCATCATCCCTGGTGTTCAGGAAAAGAATGGACATGGCAGTCAGTGCCATGGTCTAGTTTAGAAAACTTTGATCAGACAAAGGCTGTACTCAATGATCTTGGAGGTCTTTTCCAACCTAAATGATTCTGTGATACTCTAGTCCACTTTCTTTACCCTCTTCCCATCATAACAGTAGTTCCAAAGACACGAAGATACTTATCTGGATTGGGTGAACGAACACGTAGATAACTAGCAACAAAATTGTGAAAAGTTATTCTCATGTGCTCTGTAAAACCACACCTTCTCTGATCTTTTTTCTACTCTGATGTTTCTCAAAAAAATTGTTTACACTTAAAACACCACAGACATATTCACAGAGGTCATTGTTTGGTGTTTTGCTGATATATATTCAGGAAGGCAAGGCTTTGCCCTGCTGTCTCTATTTGCTCCAAACAAAACAACTTCCCCGATCCAAAGTGATTCAGCTTGGATCTTTTATACCTTTCCAGTACCTCTGATGAGATAGTCACTTCTATTAGATGATAGCTGCTAGCTGAAGTTTTTGTCAAATGAACTCAACACTATAAACTGCTTTCGTGGGCATAACAGTGGATTGTCTAGGAAGGTTGTTATGTTACAAAGCTGAATTTGGGGTTTGAATCATCTAATTATGCATCCAAAATGAAGCAGTAGCTGAATCACTGAAAATGTAAACACCTTTTTTTTCCCCTTCAGATTTTGCAGATATTAATATATATAAACATACTTGAATTTGAATGGACTTTGGTGGGATAAACACCGATTCCTTTAATTCTTAATGTTCCTGCCTCCCACCCTTTACTTCTTTATTTTTGATAATGAAACTAAACAAGTATTTGTAGCGAGGAAGACCTGTTCAAAGCCCTGCTGTAAAAAATGACCTGTAATTCCTGAAATCCCATACTATGAGCTTGTCATCTCTGAGTTTGTGCAAAGCTTGTATTAGATAGCTTTTGAAAGAAATCTATATCACAATAAGAGCAGTAATGTAAAACTATTTTTATTGAAAATACATCTACAAAGTAATGTTTCTCAATCCACCCTGGGTGCATACCAATGCAGAACCAGTGAGGCATGGGGAAAGGAATCTTTCTATAGTACCCGATTTCCATAAGAAACAAAGTTAGTATAAAAAAGATCACATTCTTTGTGACACAATTCATTTTTCTCAGCTGATGTCATAGAAAGACAGCCTTTTACATTGTCTTTGCAATGTATTTCCAAATAAAATCTTAACAAAAATTTTAAATGTTATGCCATAAATTCTACAGTTAATGTTTATACACACATTCTGAGTACAGTATCTATATAAAAATATCTCTAATTATATATCAGAAAATGCCTGTCTGTATCCTAGATTTGCATTCTGTTAGCAAAAAAAAAAAACAACAACCAAACCAAAAATGTAAAAACAACCCATATTTTCTTTCAGTCATTCATTTAGGGATTCTTTTAGGGCTTTCTTGGTTTGACACTCAATAACCTATATTAAACTCTGCTCACTTCATTCACTTGAGAGTTCTTGCTCATATTTTCTGAATTACTCAGCTGGAGAAGATCGACAGGAATTTTCAGTCCCAAAAAACCAATCTTGTCTGGGAAAAGGTTTGTCTTTGACCAGCATGCTGACATTTTTGCTAGTTACTTTTACACCCTGTTTATGGACTTTAGGTGACAGATGCAACATATTGAATGTTTTTTGAATGGCAGCTGGGACAATACAAGGAGTCCTTCATTTCAGTCATCAGAATTATTTTGGCAAGGGGAGGAATAAAGGAGAAAGCTTAATATTTTTAATAAAATAGAACATTGAACATTATTGTGCCTGTCCATTAATATTTTCTCTTTCTCCCAACTGCGTCTGCATTACAAAACATTCTGGTTTAACCTTTCCAATAATACAAGGCAAAAAGGAAAAAGTACATAATTTGTATTTCTAGAAAAGGGCTTCCTCAGGAAAAATTTTGAACAAAAAAGCCAATGTATTACAAGTGCATTGTTTTTTCTTTTCATTCTTTCCTTATCTATTCCCTGAAAATTTCTTACAATACTTCATTTTAAAATCCCTTCTAATTAAAATTTCAACATATATTATAGTTTTACTAGTTTTCAATTTGCATCTCTTTTCCTAATAAAAATGCAAAAGCATTAATTTTATTTTCTAAAGGATTTTACCTTCTTTTTCAGGTACTACTGGTAAACTCTCTAGGAATTAAAAATTTCACATTAAGATAGGGAGCCTTCTCCAGATAGCAGAATGTAAATCCAGTTCATGCCTCTACAATTTATTAGTGGATCAAGAATTTGAAAGGTTTCCAATCAGGAAACCTCTGCTGGTCTCAGGGATTCAGATTCAGAATGCAGCCCATTTAGGATCTGAACATCTCACCCTCTGCACCTTCTGTAGAAGGCTGGCATTGCCTTCTTATAATTGCTTATTAAATAGCTCATTAGTGCATCCAGAACGTGCAAATTTTTTTATCCAAACAGAGATGAAGACACATTTTCTGTCCCAGACCAGGGCTTTGCTCCTACAAACACATACACAGATTGTTTAACTGGATTGTGATGTTGAAATTAAGGGAGCAAATCCAGATTGAAAGTACATGTATGCATACGTAAATGTTTGCGAGTCAGTGGGAGCCAACTAGGCTAAATTTTTATAAAGATCAGCTGAATCTAATTTGAAAAACTGTCTAGATAAAATAACTTTCTCAGAAATATTTCATCTCAGCTGGTAAAAGTGCTGATTTGGGGGTATAGTCTTTTCTTTATTTATATATCTTCCCCCTTTTTATCCCCTCAATTAATCTCCTGCTTTTATTTGTCCTGCTAGTATTTTAACAATAATATAACACTAGAGAAAAAAAAAATTCAGATAAAACAGCAAAAGTCCTGTTAATTTACTTAGCTGGATGCAGTTATCTAGTCAGAAGTGTTGATTGTGTGTTTATAGATGTTAGGAATTTTGCAACAGGTATTTAAAAAAATAAAACCATTTTCAGGCTCTGTTATCTGTTTTTACTTTCCAGTTCATAAAAAAAAAAAGTTTCACAGGACTGAGTAACATATACACAATCTCTTTTTTTATCCCCAGTTAGCATGTGTCTAGCAGGACCAGTGTTGTTGCCTGTTAATTTTTTTTTAAGTGGGAAGCCAACATATACCATGATCGCTGCTAGTTTGGAATATATTTTCATTAATTCTTTCCAGTGCGAGCATAAAGGGAGAAATCAAGGAATAGATGAAGTTGGTGAATTCAAGACATAAATCGCCGGAAAAAGTGTGTGTTTTCCCACACTTGCGGTGTTGAACTCACGCTTTCTCTAGCCTACATCTTGGTTTCACTATCTATTGGTTTCTCATTCTCATTCTCTTGCGAGATCAGTTGGTATGGTTTCTTCATTTCATTCTCCTCTATCACGGAATTTCCCATCTCAGCATCCCTGTTCTTCAGCTCGTGCCGTGATAAATGTTCAACAATTCCTGCTCCAATGGAGTCTCCCAAGACATTGGTAGTGGTACGGAGACGATCCCTAGGGAAAAAGCACTGAGTTACTTTCATCCCTTGCTCAAGGAAGCAAGCTGACTAGCTGCTAAAACAGCCCTCAAACAGCTGCTAGATGAGTCCCCTGTTTCATATACATTTGCTTATCTGAACTGTTAATGCCATGATTTCTTCTACAGGAATTAACAAATGTGGAGGGATATGGAGTCACAAAATACGTCAATACTCTTAGCAACTTCACAGCAAGAAACCGTCATGTGATGAGGATGGCAAAGGGAGCACATGGCTTCTTGGAGGCATCTTGATATTCTTTGGTATCAAGAGTTTGGGTTTATATCCACTGAATTGTAAGCCAGAAAGAATTTACCGTGTTAGGTTTGTTTGTTTCCTGTCCATAAGATTTGATGTGTACAGTAATTTCACGATTACAAGCCGCACCATTTTGACTAAAATTTTGCTCCCACACTGGAAATGCAGCTTACACTCAGGAGTGGCTAATATGTGAATAATTTTCTGACATTTCCAACCCGGAAGTGCCAGCCAGGGTGCCGAGCCGAGCACCTGCCAGTAAAACCCAGGATTTCGCGATTGTTACGAATTGGTTACTGTGTTGCGCGGTGGGTGGGGCCAGCTCAGTACCGGCAGCATGAGGAGGGGGAGGGAAGAGGGGAGCTCCCTCCTTCAGGTGGGGAGGAGGCGGGGGCTCTGTGCTGACATCCCCGCGGCCTGTGGGGTAAGTGGGGGGCTCCTGCCCCTGCCTGCTGCCGCCGTGGCGGGAGCGAGGGTGCTCCTTCCCCACCCGCTGCCGTAGGTGCTGGCGGGCTCCATGCTGCCTGCTGCTGCTGCCACCACGAGACAGTGCCGGGCCGTGGCGAGCAAGCTCAGAGGCGGCAGCCAGCCAGCCCCGAGCGGCCCCGCTGAGCGGCCCCATCGAGCTGGGACACCTGGCCCCGTCAGCAGCCCCGAGCAGGCTGAGCCTGCACAGCCTTAGCCGAGCCAGTAAATCCCACCATGCCGCGGTTCTGTTACTATTTGGCAACTTTGTTGCACGTGGGTCCTCGCTGCGAACGACAGAGCGGCTTATACTCAGATGCGGCTTACTTATGGACAAAGAACGAAATGTTTGCCAACACCCGGACATGCGGCTTATAGTCCGTGCGGCTTGTATTTGCGAAATTACTGCAATTTAGGGTGGAATTGTGCAGGAATGACTCAAATTAAACATGAAAATTCATCCCTCTCAGAGGGCTCTGCCCTGCAGATGCAGAAGACAGCTTGACAAGGAGTGACTGGCAGTGTGAGCTAAGCATCCACCTGCATCAGGTGATTAAATAATCAGTTGAAGAGGTTATGTTCTGATAACAACAGAGGCAACTTCTTTCAGCGATCATTTGAGAAGATTGAAGGGTAAGGGCCCCCAGAAAAGCTAAATAATAGGTGTTAGATGAAATACAGGTTGAAAATATCTTCCTCTCATTTATATCCCGGACCTAGGAGAATACATATCTAAAGGTGTCTGTCATCCTCTACAGATACACAAATAGAAAAACTGAGGAGGAATACTTTGTGGTGGTAGTTACACAATTATTTTTCATTTCTCTGTTCATGGGATAGACAGATGAATGTTTCCTAGATTAGACAGTCAGCAAGGCTACAATGAATTTGTTGGATCTGATCCAGTTCCAAGTCTGATTGACTGAAAAGTTTTCACTGTCATCCTACAAAAAATAAAAGACTAAAACAATTCTTTGCTTATTTAATTACAGTGTATCTGAGTTTTGTAGTATCTTAACAATGTAGATTTCTATGTAATCTTTTGCATGCAAAAGGAACCATAATTAAGCAACATCCCTCACCATCTGCTCTAAATAATACCTTACTAACAAGAAATAGTGATTCTGATTCTTTTTAACACTTGTTTCCAGATGCTTTCCAGAGCAAAACATTGTAGTACACCCAAAATGTCCCTAAATATGGTCTAAACCCTTAACAACTCCATAAAAATACTTACAAGAACCAGTCCACTGCAATGATAAGAGTGATATCATCTGTAGGCAAACCTACTGATGTGAGCACAATGACCATGGTGACCAGCCCAGCCTGAGGAATGCCTGCAGCCCCAATACTGGCAGCTGTAGCAGTGATGCTGTGCAAAGAGATGGCAAGAGCAATTAATTGATTTCTGTGATTAAACTGTAACAAAAACTCTCTTTATGTGTCAAACTTTAAAACCAGAGATAAAGCAAGAAGGCATTTACTCATCAGTAAATAAAAAGATGAGCCTAGTCCCTTATCTGAACACCCTATAGCTGCAGGGGACTATGACCCTTGATCCAAAGTGTCTCACTAAACCTCTATCCAGAAACTTTGAAACGTGATTTTGTTAGGTGATAAATTCCTTACTAGATGCCAAGGGTCAGAAAAAAAAATTATAGTTAAATTTCCCCACCCATTGAAAAAACTCTCCCCACAAGCTCAAACACGTTGAAAGAAAAACTGAGAAGATAGTTTTATCCTGACAGATCTAACTCAAGAACTTTTGCTCTCTGTCCACCTCACTACAGCTCCGTGCCAGGTGAAGTCTCTGTCCTCCAGCAGTTGGAGTTCTGCCATCAGAAAACAGAAAGCTGCCAGAAACCCTGAGTCATGCAGTCTAGCACTTTGTAGAAATACACTTGTTCACACCTGGTTTAGGGAGAATTTGTTTTCTCAGGCGGTTTTCCAGGGAGCAGCTCTAGTACTAATGAATGTGAAACAATTGCTTCGGAGGGTGAAGGCACAGTTTTGCCTCAGGCTAATGACTACTGAAATGAACTGTTGGGTTTTATGGAGCACTGTATCCGAACTTTCAGTATTCCTGTGTGATAGATATGTGTCTTTGTCCCACAGTGCCCACCTATCCCCTCACTGACCTTCCTTTCTTCTGCACCCATCACCCTTTTCCCTCAAACAGTGGTAAACATAAAGAAATTAAAGCAGATTAGTTATCGTTGAATGTTAACTAGTGGGTTGTTTGCTGCTGTATTTCAAACAAGAAGGGTTGTGTGCTTAAAAATACAACCTGTGTGCACCACTTCTGTCAGCTGATGTAATAAAATTGCATTACTGCTTCTTACACAGCTAGCCCCAGTTGTATCCTGAAACCAGGAAACCACTACCGCTTCTAGCAATAACATTGTGATGACTTTATGCTTCAGCTTTGTACATGCAGTATAAACTCAGATACAAAATGTACAGGTGCTCATTACAAATCTGTAGGTCTCGACAGCTACATGAGCTCTAAAGAAAGAAAAATTTGAAACTAATTAAATCTTGTCCTTGTCTTTATTAAGTGCAGTAATGGGTGTGTCATGTTACAGTTTTGTCAAAATTTTATTTAAATGAGAATATGTGCTGGGGATCCTTTTGTGTGAAGAAGATGTATATTACAGATAATCTGATACTGTAGCAGTTCTTTTTTATAGTTCTAGGTGCTTTTGTTTTATTCCCCTTAAACCAGGAAGGGGTCATCACAAAGGTGTTTTTATTAAATAGGTAACCGCAGTTTCCATACCTGATTGTGATAATCTGCCCAAAGTTCAGATCAAAGTTGTTGACCTGTGCAATGAAAATTGCAGCCAAAGCCTCATACAAAGCAGTTCCATCCATATTAATTGTAGCACCAACTGGGAGTACAAATCTTGTAACTCGTTTGTCCACTCCATTGATTTCTTCTAGACACTTAAATGTAACAGGTAGTGTTGCAGAACTGAAACAAACAAAATAATAGATGACATAAATTCTGCAAAGAAGGAAAGAGACAGGCGAGACAATTCTGTCTTATTTTTTATGTGACCTACCAGAATAATTTTTGGGTTTTTATGCAAATGCTGAATTTAAGCATTTCTAATAGTGAAGGTCCTTCTGATGCTTTGGAAACTTTTTCCACCTGTTAATTACTGCCATTGTCTATGTAATCCCTGGTCTAAAAGTGTCTAAATTCAGAATTTTGTCGCAAGGTTCTTCTGCCAGGCACAAGAATCTATTTAAAATTCCCGTTTTTCAGTTTCAGGTCATGGAGCTGTGATTGAATCATCCCTAAGCATGGTTTTCTTGAAGGTAAACCAGTTGGGCTATTCAAACCTTCTGTAAAAAGGTTTTTTTTGTGGACTCTCCTGAAAAGGGCATTTGGATTGATGGTTGCATTATTTTCCCACCTATAGGCTAACACCAGTAGGCAGCTGAGCACCACACAGCCACTCACTGCCTCCACACCTCGATGGGACAGGCAAAACTGAAAGGAACAGTAAGAACAAGAAAATGGAGGGGTTGAGAAAAAAATTGTTTAATAAATGTCGGAGAAGTTTGAAAGAAGAACAGAAGAAAACACAACAATACAGGTGATGCTTATGCACCAGTCCCACAGATGGATCAGTGACCAGCAAGTTCTGGAGTCCTTGGCCAACCTTCCTGAAATCCTTTTCTCCTTTCGTTGCCAAGCATGATGTATGTGGCATGGAATATCTCTTTACTTACTTTGGTTCATCTGCCTGGCTGTGTGCCTTCCCAACCTGCTGTGAGCCCCTCAATCCCACTGTGGGGGCAGAGTGAGAGTCAGAGAAGGCCTTGGTGCTGTGCAAATACTTAACAACAGCTAAAATGTCAGCATGTGGTCATTGTTGTTTTGGCCAAAAATCTACAACATGGCACTTTATGAGTTCCTATGAAGAAAGTTAAGGCATGTACAGCTAGATCTGATCACACCCAAATAAAGACGTTTTCCAAGACATGGCAATTCAGGTTTCTTGATCCCCGCGAAGCCTTCATTGCTAAATATTTAATGGGCTTTCTAGTCTTTGAAAGCACTATCAATATTGATAAAATACTGACCAAAAGTAGAGGGGTTGTGGAAGATTAAAAAAATACCTTTGTGTTAAAAAACCCCCTTTGCTGACAATCATCTTACAGCTGAATTTTAAATGATTTTTAAAAATCCACTCGCAGTACAGTATGCTGTCTTTCATCGGCCTAGGTTTTTATTTCAAAATAATCTCAAACATCAAAGACTCAAATTTAGCATCACAGAATATCTGACTGAAACCCCCTGTCTTTAGGATACATTTTTAAAATCTATTAAAATGGCAGCTGTTTTATGAAAGATTGAATGGTATAGAAATGTACACTTTATTTTAATGTTTCCTTCTGTCATAAACGCAAACAGATTTTTTAAATTCACATGACATAACTATTACCACCTGCAAAGAGCAAAAGTGGCCTCTGTTGTAGGTTCTGTATACATTATTGGCTATCAGGACTTTGGGCACAAAATATCAGCTGCCAATAGGAATCCTCTCAGAGCTGTTTGCTGCTCCATTTTGCAATGCAAAAAATTCTTTGCCAGCTCTACCCTTCATTATCAAATCATCACAAGCTACTTAGAACAGCAAACACCAAGACTAACCAAACTAACAAGGGTTCTGGCCATGCAGTCTGAGTCACCAAACAGATTAATTTCATCTCAGTTTAGGGTTTCTTACAGAAAGCAGAATTCAAATCAGTATCGGAGAGCAGCAGAACTGAAATACAGTGCCCAAGTGAATATGGTGTTCAACAAGCATTAAACAAAATTGTTCTTTAAACCAATAATACTAAAAAAACCCATAGCTTCAAAGAATTGTGTTATACCTGGAAGATGTTCCCAAAGCTGTGACTAATGCCTGGATTAAGCCTCCAATAAATACCCACGGATTCTTACGAGTGATCACGAAGTAGAGAAGAGGTAGGACAATGACAGCATGAATTAGCAAACCGATGATAACTGTAACAGTGTACATGGCAAGCTGACCACCAATCACACCCATATCTTCCATCTCAACAATTTTCCCAGCAATCAAGAAGAGAATTCCAAGCGGAGCATACCTGCAAATAAGAAATCAAAACAGTGTCACAAAACAAAGCAGAGATTCGGTTCCCCCATCTATTCTGTTTGTGTTTATACAGATAAATGCAGAATTTCACTGTCAGGCTGCTCCTATTCAGAATCAGTTCAAAAATTCAGCTCTTCAACTCTTAACAATTCAAGCTGCATTGAATCACAGTAGTGAATATTTTTGAAGGGATTCAGTGGATTCAACATCTGGCAAGGATTTCAAGATGTGTAGCATGCCTTTTGGATAGGTAGGGAAATGAATTCTCCTTGGAATTCAAGTGTAATTTGAATGCTAGTTTAGCCAATCCTATTATACAGTAATTTCACGATTATAAGCCGCACTGAGTATAAGCCGCATTTCTGGGTTTCAGCAACTTTTTGGTTTTTGTCCATACATAAGCCGCACCTGATTATAAGCCGCATGTTACAATACAGAGTGTGATAAAAGGTATCTGTTCTATCACCATCTGTTGAGGGTGGGGACAGTGATCCTTATCTCAATGGCAGATAATTTGCTAATGGGCCATCCATTGAAACCAGGCGGGGCATTGTTCTTTATCTTTTCACACCCCATCCTTCCTCCAGCCAGTCTGCTAATGGCCCATTGAGTCCCACTGCTGACTGATAAAATTACTGCATCCCATTGGAAGTTGCTCCAGCCAGGGGGAAGAGCCCAACATTTCTTACCAAGATAAAAACAGAGGTTTTGGGACAATAAGGTAGCCCCTTTCTCCACTGGACTCCAGAGGAAAACCGGATTTCTCCACATCACCACTGGACCTCCAGAGGGAAACTGCACCTTCTACAGGAGCACTGCTCCAACTGAGCCACATCTGTCACTGCAAGGGGACTGCAATCACCATTTAACGGGACTGCTACCAACACCCTGCCTGACGGGGTGTCAGGTTGTACTCTGACTGTGTCAGGGTTTGGAGTTTGTTTCTTTGTAGTAGTGTATTTCTATTTTAATTTCCCTAGAAAAGAACTGTTATTCCTAATTCCCATATCTTTGCCTGAAAGCCCCTTGATTTCAAAATTCTAATAATTTGGAGAGAGGGGGTTTGCATTCTCCATTTCAAAGAGAAACTCCTGCCTTTCTCAGCAGACACCTGTCCTCCAAACTAAAACAGCAACTTTTCGTTCTTTGTCCATATATAAGCCGCACCTGATTATAAGCCGCACTTTGGGTTCAGACCAAAATTTTAGTCAAAATGGTGCGACTTATAATCGTGAAATTACTGTAATTCTGCCCGCGTGAATGAAGGTTGAACTGACATAAGTGCACACTATGCCAAGTTCTATTCCAGTGCTGTTTCCCATGTTGTTGGGGAAGAAACCTACCCAGAAGTCTGGTAACTTCTGAAAATTTCAAGTTACTTCTGATGCCTAAGATTTTTACCTTTTTATATTTTTCACATATTTATAGCTTTGTAACTTTGCTACAGCTTCTAGTATTTTTCCTATCTTTCTTCCCCACTGTTAGGAGCAATAAGCTAACCTTATAAATGCATTCCTAAATATTTAGTTTTATTCCAAGAAGAGTATCAGCTGCAAGGATGTTTTCTAGCCAGAATCTGAACTAGACATATCAAAAATGGGGCAAAAGAAATTTCTGGACTGCTTCCAGTGGGCCAGGACCCCAGGAATTTTTACCTAACTAACTAACCTTTTAATTGGACAGTGTGTGATAAGTAAAATAATAGAATAGCCTTATGAATATTGTAGAAATAATAATCGACATGTGATTTTTGTCATATTTTGAAACCTGAGAGATTTCAAGTAAAGATTTGCTTTTATATTCACTCTAATGTTTTTGGGAAGATCTTTCTACTTTCCAGGCATCACTTCTGGCTGTGTCTCATATCATCTAATGGGGCACTGCATAAATATGTTCATCAGCATGAAGAATCTGCATGACAAAGGTTGGCTGCATTGTGGAACAGCAGCCCCAGGTGGGATGAATTGCTTTTGCCTATCACGAAGCACAGCTAGAGCTGAAGAAAGAGCTGGTGCTGAGCATAAAACTCAAATATAATTCTGCTGCAGCAGTACTTTAGGTACAGCCCTACTCCTATAAATGTCCACGTGCCTTCTCACAGTAAGATACCACAGAACAGAATCTACCCACTCTATCTCAAGTGCCCTTTATGCCATCAAGTCCGTGTGGAAATTCATCTGAATCCTCTGCTTTAACATTTTAAATCTGCTTGTGAAGGAGGAAATATTTTAGTTAATGGAGTAAATATCCTTATTTTTGGATTTGTATCTAGTATGGCAGTATATATGTGTGCTCCTGGATACACTTTTGGAAGTTAGTTTTTTTCCTGTAGTAAAGCTTAAAGAAGGGAACAAGATATAATTTCTTTTCACAGCTGATCTTCTACCTGGAAAATAACGAGTCTTAATTTCTGAAAAGATTTCATACCTTGAGGGAAATGGTATTTATTTTATTTACTTAATGGATGCGATAGAAAAAGCAGGAAAATTATGTGCATGTGTGAGCAGCGCAGCTACAATGCAAGGACATACATATAAACCCCACAACTACAGGAACCAGCTGTGTTGGAAAATTATGATAACAAGGTCTTGCTGTGTAGAAATAAGATTATGGGAGAGGTTTGTCGGTTTCCTTTAATGAACTCAGATTAGGATGTAAGGAAACTTCAATAGCTTATTGCTGTGATTGCTATCTTTATGAAGACAGAGAAGGGGTCTGTATAAGGGCAACAACTTCTGCTATAGACCCTGATTTTTTCGAGTCAAATGTGAAACCCTCTGAAAGAGTTTGTATGTCTGGGCAGATTATTGTCACAGAGAGTTAGAGCTCTTGCATTCACTCATGAATAAAGTTCCAAGGTAGATACAATCTCATTGTCTGACTTTCTGCCAAATAGATTCTTGCTACTCAGTGCCTGACTATGATGAAAAAATATTGTTAGTAGCTTAAAACAGAATTTATCGAAGAGGCACTTACCACATGATTAGAGCTACCAATCTCATGATAGCCTCATTAAGGCTATCAAAGAAGTCTTTCAATGCCTGACCTTGCTCCCTCATGCTCCCAATCACCAGGCCAAAGCTTATTGAGAACACCACCAAGCCAAGGGCATTCACTCCATTCACAGAACCTGGAACAGGAACTATTTCCTCTTTCATTCGGGTGAGAGCTTCCATTGCTTCTGACACATTGCTTATTATGGAAGTCACTGTGGATGTGTCATTGGATGGGATAGCTACTTTAAACTTTCTCTTTTCATAGTTGGTTTTGAACTGTTAAAACGAAAATAAAAGAAAGAGAGAAAATTGGTGAATCATAGCAAAAGAAGGCTAAAATCACAAATTAAATTATTATTTACTATTGTAGGACATTCGAATTTTTTGATTAATATTTCTAGGTAAAATGTACTACGATGGAAACTTGGTTTTCCTGAATGCAGCAAAAGTCCATATTAATTTGAAAAGCTAAATCTTCAGCTTTAGCTTCTAGAAATAATTTTCTGATAAATAGGCTGAAGCCAAAGATGCACATTTGTCTGTAACAAAATTATTGATTCTTAATTTGCTTTTTATATAAATCATTATTTTTCCTAACAACAAAATTCCAGATATTTATAGCCTTTTCTTGGCTAGTGAGAATATTTTCTTGTGCTCTGGACTTTCTTTATTTCTTCATCTTTTTTGTGCTAAAAAAAATAAGGCTGAAGCTAACTGAAATAGAACATACCTCTTTTTTCTTTTGTTGTGGCAAAGCCTTTAGTTTACTCTGCAGTACACGTCACTACATACCTTAATTAAGGAAAGGGTTATACTTTAAATGCTTCCTTTATGGAACAGAAGAACTAATTTTTGAATCTCTATATGGTCCTAAATGTTTGCTTTGAAAACCAGTCCTTCACCCCCTAATGTTTTTCCAAAGAGAAATTTACACTCTGAATATTTCTGTCTGGGCTCAAAAAGCCCCACAGCTCTGTCCTGGTTAAACTCTGTTGAACAAAAAGCACACTGAATGTCACTAGTATAATGTTTCTTACATATCTCAGGATGCTAGTCCATTAAAGCAGTAGAATGCTGGTGTTGAGGTTATTCAGCAACTTTGGATTTTTATTCTTTTGGAGCTAACAGGAAAAGTTTTAGTATCCTTACTGATATCTGCAGACCTGTTGAACCCTTGAAAAGTACTTGAGTGAAATGAAGCAATTATGACCAAGATGGAAAGCCCAAATATCATCTATCAACACCAGCCTGATTTAATGTTACTTTCTGCACCAGAGTAGTTTTATGCACTCCTTCCACATGTTTGAGATATTCCTCTAAAGGCTCTGTCTCTCAGAATGTCAAATAAAACCTGCTTACTGGACATTTATGGAAGGTTTCTGAATAATATGTAGCAGAACCAAGATTCATGAAGGTCAGATACTCTTGAGTTTTGATAAAATTTGCTAAAATCTTTTCAGATTTGGGCTGTACAGAATTCAGTTGAGAGGGGTATGAGCAGTTGGCTGACATGAAAAAGTCCAGTTCCACTGCCTCAGCCACTCACATCCAACCTGTGATAATTCTTGTTTGATCTCTTAGTGAGAAAATTCTACTTTTTAAAGTGGCAGAAATCTCACCAAGCAAAAAATGTCACCACTTTTTGGGTAAAGTCTGGGGAAGTGAATCAGGTCCCACTGACTGTTGAAATATCAGAGAGGGAAGAAAGCAGAGACTGGAACTACACAACCAGGGAAGAAGGGATGGGGTTGTCTCCAGGTAGCAGGGTGGTATTAAAGTGTAAAAGGAGAAGTAATGTAAGTGCTCGTTAAAGTGTTTTTTATTCTGCCAGGAATGTTAAAACACTGCCTAACACTTCACATCAAACAATCTTTTTCTTTTTACCAGGTGTGGTAATTGTGTTACATTTATATTTTTATTGCTATTTCTCAATAGGAAAAAACCTTAGGTGCAAATTCCTTATTACAAATGTCTGAAGGATGTAACTATATTGCATTTGCAGGCACAGAGATTAGATGAAAGTAGAAAAGCAAGCAGTTTAATAAGTTCTGAAACAATGAATTCTGGAATGAAAACCTAATTTCTTATGAACTTTCCTACTCACTTCCCACTTTCCCAAGCACATCATAACGTACTTGGTTCTGAATCTCCTCCATTAGCTCAGGTTCTTCTCTCATTCCTACCTGACTAGCTCCAAAATGTGATACAACTGCTGGGCAGAGCTGGATGTGAGCTGCCTGCCTGTTGGAACAAGCCATGAGCAAAGTCATAAATCACTTTTCCATCAGAGGCAGCATGATCTTTATTTTTCTGAGAATTGCCCCCTTCATGTCAGATTAGGTCAGAGTTGCCCATGCAGCTACAAAATTATGGTGGGGGACTGACAATCATACAAAGGTTCTTACCTTCAAAAACCTCTGTTAGAAAGAATTTCAGGTGGTAATAAGAATATGCCTTCATTTTATGCTCATTCTGGAATTCAGTCACAGCGGGAACATGCTTTTAATTCATTAGTTAAGTGTCTTTAGGAGTATAATATGATTTTTAGGAACTCAGCAAAGCCCTTCTCCATTTCAGCTACCAGACTGGCCCACAGAGATGCAGGTTTTATCTATTTGTTAACTTACGAATCAGACTTAAGTATTCAGAAATATTATTAGGGAGAATAGTCTTTCTAGAACCCCTTCCAGGGGAGAAACAGCATAGAATGAGATTCAAAATGTTAACCTAAGCAACAGAAATCAGAGCAACTTTATTTCCATTTAAATATTTACTTGAGCTGCTCCTTCTTTCATTGTAGCTGACTGAGCTCCTGGAGATCCCTGTAGATATGCCGTCTGTGGATTTGTCTTATGCCCAAAGTTGTCTATCAAAAGTCATGAAAATTTTCCTGGTGAAGCAAAAGAAATCAAGGCAAACCAGACACAGCCAACACAATGGATATGTCTACTGAGGAAAGAAATGTAGGGTGTTAGTTGAGTTTTATTCTTACTGTTGCTTCTTCAAGCGATATTAAAGGCAAAACAAAAAATTGCTCAACCTCCACAAAATATATTTTCTCTGTGTGAAATGGTGAAAAAACGAATTGCTTATAGGAAGTGACTGAATGAAGGACCACCTTCAAAATATTAGAAGCTGTTTTGAAATAAATGAATTACTAGTAGGGTTAAATATTACTGCTCTGCAGAGCAACTGGTGGTACAATAATATTTTGATTTTAATAACATTCCTATTTTCAGTGGATTTTTATCTCGGTGGCAATCAGAGTTGTCAGCTTATAGTGCAGCTCAAACTGACGGTTTTATTTCACATGATTCCGCTGTTTCTTGTTCCTTTGCAGCTTTCAGAAATAGAAGAAATCAGGCAAAATAAAACCACTCATTGTAGGCTTAAGAAGAGAGATCCGAGGTCCATACACTGATAATAGGTAACACCTGTGAAGTCCTATAATTTTGTACAGAAGACAATTGAAGAGTGAGATAAGTGTTATTTGAACGTATTAATTTGGACAACTTTCTATAAACAATCACCTCTGCAAGAAAAACACAAAAGTAATGCATTTCTGGCCTTTTTTTACAAGACAGAGTGGTAATGAACAACTGAAAAATTATTTTTAATTAACTTAGCTCACTATGAAATAGATAATGTAGGTTTTGTATTGAACAATGCAATGAATCAGTCACTTACACGTTATTATTTTGGCTTTATTAGTGATACAATATACCCAGCCATTTGACTTGGATATATTGAAGGACTTCTAAAGAAGCAACATTATAACCTGGCAGCTGCACATCCCAGTGGTTTAACTTGCAGGAAAGGTAATTGCAATGGTAACTATTCTGGAAATTAATAATTTGCTGTCATAATTTACTCTGAGATAGTCATTAGTACTGTCTGTGTTAAGTCTGTATGATGATGCAGCATTTGGTGAATAATGAATTTGGAAGCAAGAAGTTTGGTTAAAAGCAATCCAAAAATATTAAAAGACAGAGATGTTACATCTTAATTTTTTTCTTTGCTTTCCTTATGGATATGTGCAAAAGCATTCTAAATTTTCTGTGTAAAAGTTGATGACACAAGTCATAATACATCTTTACTAGCTTAAATTATCATGAAAAATAAACACCAGAGATAGTATTAATTTCTGGATATGTGATTAACACAATTCCCTTGATAATGACAAGTTCAGGAAAGACTATGTAATTAAAAGATCTCAGAAGGAATGCAGTTATCAGATGCAGATCTTTAAGCTTCAGCTGGCATCAAATTCTACCTATTCACAGTAGAATGACCCTCCCCAAATTTTTAGATTGATTCTGTTTCTCTTGATTTTGAGAGTTTGCTTGTGTGGCTTCCACCCTTTGATAGACCTCCAGAGCACAGCACGAAGAACAAGCAGCTAAGAAGCAGCATCTGCCTAACAAGCAGAGTGCTTACTAGTGCTCAGCCCCAGGCTAGACAGCATCTTTTAATTTAGCAAAGAAAGAGAAAGAGATAGTGGCTAGAGCTGAAAGATAAACCCAAAGATTTCTTTAGATGTCCCTAAACTGGGTGTGTATGCAGGGACACAGAGAAAATTTTGAACAAAGTAATCTAATTTTAGGTAAGTGTGAAATATTTATGTGCAGTCAATCTATTCAGATTCTCTTGTTACTCATAAAAATCACAAAACCTCATGTGATCCGTGCATAGTGAATGTCATGACATTCATATGAAAGCAACCATCATCAGAAAAGGTGTTATTTAGATTAATAATCTGCTGTTGAACAATCAGCCAGAGAAGACTGAGGTACTCAGTGAGTTCCTTGTCTCAGCCCCCATTGTCTGGCTTATCTCTCCATATCTCTCAAGTCCCTGAATCTCCAGGTAGAATTTGGAGGAGAATAGTCCCTCCCACTTTAAGCAAAGGTTTGGAATCACCTGATGAACCTGAATGGAGGTATATGGGACATGAAAGGATCTGAGGGAACCAAACCACTCCCCATCATATTTGAAAATTCATGTCAGTCAAATGGAAAAGGGAAAAAGCAAATGTACAAAGAAGGAGAATGATGGGAAGTAAAAGAAGGGGAGGCAGTCTTGTTGGGAAGAAAAAGGAAATGAAATCCAAAGGCCCAAACAACTGAAACAGGAACAGTAGAAAATTTAGGAAGATATTTCCTAGATAAGTCCTAAGTTCCAGTGTCCCTCCGGGACTGTCTCCCAGCAGCAGCCATATCAAGCATTGCCAGCTCCACTTGAAATCTCTCCCACGTTGGTTATGCTCTTTATTTCATTTCACACCTTCCCGTGGCTTCCATAAAAACTGGGAAAGAAACTGCTTAAGGATGCTGTAAGACATGATGTGCACATCTGATCTACCCAAAGATGTGAGTTAAATGTGCAGTGCATATTCCAGTGATGAATTCCAGGTGTGTAAAGCTGTGGGTTGGTATTACACCACTGAGTGTGGACAGCTATGAGAAAGTTCTGTGTTTAGTGTTTGCACCATCAAACACGGTGTTACAGAAACAGATTTGTGCCAGATGGATCATTCCTCTTCATAAATCTTCTGAGAAACATACATAATAATGAATGGAAACTTTTGAGAAGAAAATTGTGGGTCCAGATGTACAAAACAATCTGGATACCTGAGAATATTACACACACTTGTAATTAAAGACCTTTTTTTCATGAATCTGTACAACAAAATAACTTTTATGCAAAAATCTAGGGTTTGGTACCAATTCAAAGTAATGATATGACAAAAATCCTTTAAATTTCTGCTACTTCAGAAAATCCAGGTACTTTCAGTTGCTGCTGAAAGTCAGTAAAACCTTTCACTAAATATGTCCTTTTTTTTCTAGATTGTTTTTTAGAAACCTCCTTAAGTTTTAAAGCACATGAGAAATACAAGATTCTTAGATGCTAACATAATCTACAGGACATCTTTAATTAAGAACATAGGTTTAGAACTGCTGGTTATTGAGCCAAGTTTTCTGTTGCAGTAGAATACTATCAAAAGAATTTTTTAAACCATATTGGAAAATTCCTGAACCGTTCCTACAATTCCTAAATGAAGATGTTTCAGGAATTCAACTTTAAGTTTTGTGGGGTTAAAAATGTTACTAATTTCCAATTTAAATTCAGTAATAGTGATTTCCATTTCTTTTTGCATGTTTTTATCCTAGGTCTGTTCCCACTTTTTTGGAGTTGAATAGTTTCTCAGTCAATATTTTTTTGCTTTACATATTGTGTTCTTTTGATATTCCAACAACTCCCCTCTTCACTGTGTTTATTTTGCATGAATCTATGAAGGAAGAAAACTGCATATGTTCACATATTCTCTGGTTTTAGTTCATGTCTTGGTGTTCTGTCACTTATATATATCCTAGAGGTGAATTGAACATTTTTGATTTTTTGGATGATAATTTGCCATGTCAAAGCAGAAATTACTGTTAAATCATAAATGTTTACCTCACATGCGTTGAAGAGCTACAAGAAGGTAACAAAACATGCCAACACATGCAAGAGCTGAGTTATTTTGTTGCTGTGACTTTACAAAATTGTGTTGTGTCAGATCTTATCAACTTCTTTAGCATTTTATTTTGATATCTCAACACAAAATGCTTGGACTTTCTTGTCATCTGTAAATTTAACTGTGTGCATCTTATGGCAAGTCATTCATAAAAATATCAACTCCCAGTCCTTCAGAAACTTCTATTGCTGTCTCCACAAATTTTAAAATTCTTCCAGTCCCCTGCTCAACCATTTCAATTTTGGTCATGTTAAAACTCTATTCTTTCTCAGAAGTCAACCTCACCCCCCAACCCCTAAAAAACAAAATAGACAAAATAGAAAAACCCAAACAAAACAAGCAGCAACAACAAATTTAAAAGAAAGAAAGAAAGAAAGAGGAAATGAGCAATATTATAGAAGAAAAATGGTACAAATTATGTTTCAGAAACTTTTGTGGTTTTTCTAGTTTGTTTGTTTTATATATTTTTCACTTTTGTTTATTACGAAGTCTCTACTTTTTCCTTTAAGGCATTTATATTCTTCACTATAACTGAGATCAAACTAATGGCCTGCTATCTGCTTAAATAATTTCCCAAATGTTTTTGAAACTGCAATCTGGAAGACACTTTGATTGCTTTCAAGAGCTCTAGATAATAACTTCCAAACTTGAGAGATTTATGAAAAATACTTGCTGCTATATCCACAACTTTATGCCCTAATTATTTCAGTATTTTGAGATAAAGATCATATAATTCCTGTACTTTATTACATTACATTCTTTGAATTTATTTCTAGTTTAGATGTGGAACTTTTGCCTTTCTATACTGCTCTTTTGCATCACTGCACTGAGTTTATCCTTGCTGAAGACAAGGCATAGCATTTGGACCTGGGTCTAGTTGGCTTTTTAATCCTTAATCTAAAAATCTTTAATGCAGAAAGTGACTCCTTTTTATTGGTTTCTGTTTATACAACTAAAGATATTGTTATAATTTCTTTTCAATTCTTCTGCAAGATGTAACTCAGCTGGATTTTGGAAAGTTTATACTTTATGCTCTTCTTGACCTCCACATGTCAGCTTTTTTACTGCTACAGCAGTAACTGGTAAAAAACATCAGTTCAAGATTGTCTGTTAGGTCAATATGAAACAATTTGATTATGGAAAGATACATTCTAGGTTTCACTGTATAGCTAATGTCCTCCTTTTTAAAAAAACAATGTAACTAGTTATTATTTATTTTCTCCAAAGAACAGCTAAGATTCAGACCAAGCTAATGATTATGAGAAGCAACATAAAAAAACCACTCCTATGGACTTCTACTGTAGGTGACAAGAAATTCTTAATTTGCTTTTTTTGTTAACGTCCACAAATTTTTTCCCTCTGTTTTGAATGTATGCATACTTGGCACATGACTTCCTTGAAAATCTTCCAGTCTTTGCACAGATGGTGAATATCTCAGTATCTCCCAGTTTAGCATAACACTGTTTTAGAAAAGCAGATCCTGAATTCACCTTGATGAAGGTTGCTGCCAACTTATGAATTTGACATTTGAAAAAAAGCAATTTTTTGATTTGCCAGGTTGTGTGGATTTTCTTCACTTCTTATAGCAAATACTGTTGTCTCAATGTGATTGGAAACAAAGCATAGATTTGGTTGGTTCAGTTCAGGGGTTTTTTTTTAAATCTGGCAGCAAATGTAAGTTATATTTTTACTATAAGTACAAGAACATGATATTCCTAAGGCAAATGTGTTTACATTTAATTTCTTACTTTTTCATGCTTTATATGGAATTTGAAAAAATATTTTTTACCTGTTTAAAGCAAGCTTCCACCAGATTTGGAGGGAACATATTTCTGTGAAAGAGAAAGAATATAACATGAGGAGTAATACACTAATAATTCCTTTAGTAAGGACACAGCTAAAAAAAGAATTGAACACCAAATTTTGAGGAATCCTAAGATACAGTGAGTAGAACTTTGAATGTAGCATTGGCCTGGTTAGCTTTACCAGGATGAAATGTAGGGTTGGATAGTTCCTTATAATTGGAATCTCTGTATTCAGTATTGCATAGCAGGTCTGGTTATGCAGAAGTATATCAGCTAAATTACCAAATGAACAAAGGTCTATGGCCTCACTTTTAATTTTGTACTTATTAAAGCATTATGAATCCAGACTAATAAATAATTTAATAATATTTAATGTATTTTGAGTTCTTAAAAAATTTTTGCATGTATGTAGTCAAATACTTAATATTTATCACTTGATTTAGTCCTGTTGTGGTTACGCCCAAATCTTTCAGAAGATTGCACATTGTATAATAATAATCATACATACATGTCTGTGCACATTTGTTGCAGATGGGGGTTGTTATTTTTTCCTTTGTTTTCTGCATTTCTGAGGGATTCAGAAGCAGCCTAACTGAACGAATCTTGAGGAATCTGAGTGCAAACCTCTTCATGGAGGTTTCTGTAGTCCCCCTTTCTGGCAGCGTGATCCTTGGAAGCCTTTCTCCGTGTCTCCGGATTCTCCAAATGGGTTAGTGGAACACAAAATTTTGGTGGTTTTACCTGTGGAAAAGCTCCTGAGTTCAAAACCTCAGCTTCCCTACTTCCTGGAATATATCTGTGACATATTAGCTCTGTAAAAGAGGTACTGCGGAGTCTCTGAGCAAGGAAAAAACATGATTTTATGTCTGTGCCCTCTATTTCAAGCATTTTACTTGCCTGTTCCTGGAAGTTATTTCCCATTCATGTAATTGAATAAATTGAGCAGATGCACCCAGATTGGTGGCTACAATTCAAAATTAAAATATATAACTAAATCAGGGGTTCAAGTGAAGAGAGGAAACCACTGCAGCTTGGAAGAAATGGGGGGGGAATTCAGTAATAAGGTCTGCTATGGAAGGAGGAAAAAAGACCCATGAAGAAAGAAAGAAAGAAAGAAAGAAAGAAAGAAAGAAAGAAAGAAAGAAAGAAAGAAAGAAAGAAAGAAAGAAAGAAAGAAAGAAAGAAAGAAAGAAAGAAAGAAAGAAAGAAAGAAAGAAAGAAAGAAAGAAAGAAAGAGAAAGAAAGAAAGAAAGAAAGAAAGAAAAAAGAAAAGGAAAGAAAGAAAGAAAGAAAGAAAGAAAGAAAGAAAGAAAGAAAGAAAGAAAGAAAGAAAGAAAGAAAGAAAGAAAGAAAGAAAGAAAGAAAGAAAGAAAGAAAGAAAGGAAAAAAAGAAAGAAAAAAGAAAAAAGCAAGGAAAAAAAAGCAAGAAAAAGCAAGAAAAAGTAAGAAAAAGCAAGAAAAAGAAAGAATCTTCCTTCTAGCATTAAAAGCAGTTTTCTCCTCTGCAACAGCTTGATTTGGAAACAAATCCATGCATCCCTTTATACCATTGTAAGAGTCAGAGATGTTGATATCACACAGTTGAAAGAAATTTGGTAACTTTATGCAGTCACTGTTTAAAATTCTCTCCTTTTGTTCTCTGTGAATCTAAGATTACTGTCATAGCTATTGGTACAGAAAATGTGCAATATTATAGCCATACCTGATTAAATCAAGGAAGGCATCTGCTGCTGTCACTTGCACAATTTTGCCTTCTCTGTGCATGTTTTCCTTTGTACCTTTCCCGGGGTGGATGATGACCACAATGATTATGCCAATCAGCACAGCAATGATTGTAGTGCTCATGTAGTAGACTACTGCTCGGACTCCCATCTTCCCTGAGGCTTTACTATCCAGGGCAGCAATTCCTAGTAAATTCAAGCACAGTGACATTCATACAGTTTTGAGTAAAGAGGATGAACTAAACATGATGAAAATAGTTCTGTGGGAAGAGTTTTGATGACCACACTTAAAGCTACCCAAGGCAAGACATCCATCTTCTGCAGTTCATACTGTCAGTGTATTCCCATCCCACCCCAGCTATATAATTCTCTATTAAAAGAGTTACAGCTTTCTGTGCTTTCTTAACACTTCGTTAAAAGTAAATATTATAGGTCTGATGCAGCATAGCACTCCCTATATTCCAGTCAGACAATTCATGGTTTCTGATTAATGCAGTTACCATAGTCTGAAAAATGTGCTGTACATAATTTGTAATTGTAAGATAGAAAAAGAGAGTAGTCTGAAGTAATGTTGATAATGTTTGGAACAATTAGCATGTATGAAGAGATTTCTTTCATTTCCAAAGGGCAATTAGATTACCTCTGTCCCAAACTCTGAGAGTTTAAAACAGATTAAATGCTGCTAGCCCGTTCCAGAAAATCCTTACCATTGCATGAATAAGACTTTATAGTCTTTCATAAACTTTGCAGAACTTGCTACATTAATCCTAATTCCTGGCTCTATTTTGATCTACTATGAACATTAGGGTGCTCCCTATGGCATCTTCTATAGGATTTTTTCCCAGATTGCACTGATGAATGGCTGCGATGTGTTTTTTAATAGAAGGTGCAGTTCTGCCAGGGAAAGAGTTCCGAGCCTCTGAGAAGGAATGTCTCATGAGGGCTGTCAGAAATGGAAATGCTCTTTCTCTTTCTGGCAGATGCAGTTAAGTTTGATAGTTCTCCTTAAAATGTCCCACTGCTCCTTCTCCTTGATATTTGCCCATATTCCATCAGGAAGGCTGTGCCATCTGCCTCAAAGCAGTGCTCATGCTTCTTGTTGCAATCGAGTTTTCAAAGTGCAGAATGAAAAAAGGGGTTAGAAAAGGATCTCCTAGCTTTATTTCTTCCTCCTGTATGAAATTGCCTAATCCATACTTACAAAGACTGCCGACACATTTATATGAATGCCACCTTTGAACATATACTCTGGGTATCCATCTCACAGGAGAAATTTAAAATAAGGCAAGATGACTATAAGAATATAAATAATATGGGAACTCGAATCATAACCAGTCAAAACTAAATGTTTTTAAAATTACTTTAGATATATAAGACTTCTGCCTGTCTTTTAAAGGAAGTGATACATTTTTTTGAAGCTACAGTGAAAGCATTCTAGTCCCTGATGTTGCTGAGATCAAGGATGTGTCCCAGGCTCTGATCAAATCCTTGAAGTATAAAACCAATCACATGCTTCATACTTACCCTCTCTGTTCAGCTTTTTTCATTTTCTGCCCTCTTGGCAGAAACCATTAGAGCCAGTAAGATTTGTACCCACAAAAGGAATTGCAAAGGGACATCACTAGATTCTGAATTGCTTGGTTTATGTGTGTGCCATTGTAGTGGAAGAACAAAGAGTTACTGGCACAGCAAGAAACTGAACATAGAAATCCAACATTTGAAGCGTTTGGGCCTTCATTTCTCTACTCAGCTTTTCCATCTACAAAACTGAATTATTATGTTTGTGATAAGTTTACATTTATGATTTAAAATGCTGTGAGGAAAATGGTTGCAATGGTTGCAAATGGAAAGTTAGAAACAGCTTTTTTAACTTTACAAATGGGAAGTCCTGTAACCCTCTTATTTGTGAACGGAAGGTTAGTTTTTTTTTTAGAGCCCTCAAGCAATGTAAATATGAAATAATGCAAATACTGTTAGCCAATAAAAGAAATAATATTTTTTTGAGAATTTCAGATCTGCTATCATACTGCACAGCATTTATATCAGACAGCATTCATTACAAATTTGATTTTCAAAGTATTAATACGAAACTTGAAATAAAACATTACTTACAAAGTAAAAAATGAATATTTACATACTAGTCCAGTCAATTTAATTTTTTAATATTTTATTTGGCTTTTTTCTGTTCTTACTTTTTCCTCCTAAAGTAGAAACAACAGTCTATCTATTTTTTGTTTTGGATAAAACCATTTTTTCATTTGTTTTACAACCTGAGCACAAAAATTTAACCAGTACAGTTTAGTAGGAATGTTTGAAAATGCAGAGATTTTGGATCAGTCAGTTCCCAGTATTCTGGCCTTTACAGATAATAGATTTAGGACCGGAGGGTGAGTACTTCCATTCTTAGAGGATTTGCAGGGACACCTGCCTGTGCTTTAACCAAGCCTGTTTTTTGTACTTCACTCTCTATAGTAGTTTGATCCTCCTACACTCCAAAAATCACTAGAAGCCAGTGTAGGTCATACATCACCAATAAAGATTGCTGTTTTGAAGGATTAGATCTTTTGATCCTATTTTTTTCTTGGTCTGATTCTGGGATAGAGCAGTGAGCCATGTGAAAGAGTGGTGAGAGTCTGTCAGAGAGCAAGAGTCATGCTCTTGTCTTTGTGAGCTGCTTTCCAGCCTGGCTTCCTGGGGTGCACTCTAGCTGGGATTATATGGCTCCTTATTTTAGGTTGCTTAGTCTCATTCCTGCTCTTGCTATCATGTAATTTATTTCTCAGCTCGGACATAGGGAACAGCAATTCCTCTTTCCTTGGGCTGTAGCTGCTCGTGGCAGGTATGGCAGAAAGCAGAGGGATGCAGGCCTGAGTATGAACAAAAGCTGTAGGAGGATGAAGCAAGTGCTCACCTCCGAGAGCCCTTATTGAGGACCTGCTGGGCAGTCTCCCCTCCCACCGCAATTAATGGGAACCCTGCAAACTGCAGAAGTTTCCAGCATACCAACAACAACAATTGTCTAAAATAATATTTAAAATCTGTTTCTAAAGCACGAGAAAATGAAGGGTTGTTTTCTTTGCATTTTAAGATGTTGACAAGACTTCTTGGAGCTGAGTGGGGCTCTGGAAAGCTCCCCAGAGCTTTCATGTATCACAAAGCATTGTGTCCTCAGTGTGTCTTTTCACAGTCAGCCAGCAAAACCCCCATTGTCCCGCGGGAGATGTATGTGCCCCTTTCATCCCACTGCTGCTCTCTGCTCCACACGCTGCTGGCTCCAGCACCTCTGCCTCCCCTCTTCCTCTGCCTCCCTTCCCCAGGGGGCCTGGGAAACTCTGCCGTGCCACCAGTCCCCACCACAGGGATGCCTTGGGGTTGTCAAGGCGATCTGGAGCAGAGCCCCTGTAATTTCTCCCAGCGTGTGCGCTCACACAACATGAATGGGAATGATTTTTTAAGTACTGATGGGGAGGGAGGGAGGCTGGGGAGAAGGAAGGGAAGAAAAGAAAGAAGAGGGTATGCATAAGTCTGTAAAACTGCAAAGAAACCCCCAGCCTTTACGCCTGTCTTCTCCCTTCACCTACCCCTTCCCTCTCTTGAGAAGTAGCACTGTGTATGAAATAAAGACATGAGAGGGAGTTCTCCAGAGTGTCACAAAGCAAGGCACTGTTTTGTTCTTTAACAAAGATGTTTGAGAAGAAATGAGAATATTTTGAATATAGGAAAGGCAAGGAGAAGGTATATCTATATAATTACAAGAGGAGAAAGAGAGAGAAAAGATGCAGGGAAAGGGAGGAAAAAATCTACTTAGGACAACTTTAACAATTCTGAATTGTTAATCTGATAGTTCTGACTGCTCACGTGACTTGATCACTGTTCTGTAAATTGGCATGAACTATTGATTCTAGGAATCATCATGAATAGCTACTATATTATGAATAGTTACAATATTATGAATAGTTTTGTGTCAATTGTATTTGTTTATATTGTACTTATGATTTTGCATTATAAAGAATTTTAGAATTTACCAAATCCAGAGTTGCTGCAATTTTTAGTTTTCTAGATATTGAAAGCATGCTGCACATCATGTATGTGTAATCTTGGATTACAGCGGGGCACACTAATGCAGAGATACTGAACTCCTGGAAGATGAAACATAAAATACACTGAGCACGTTTTCTTTAGATAATTTTTAAACCAAACAGCTTTGAATCTGATTTTTCAATAATAAATTCCAAGAAATTGTTTTAAAACTGAAACACAGAACCTATGCTAGAAGTCCTACAGCTTCAGTATACTTGCTCCCTTTAATTAGTACAGTAGAGTCAATGGAATAAAATGATTTTTGAAGAACAGTCCAATGTCCTCAATGAGCTATTTCAGTCTGAGATTTGAGTTTATGCCTAATTTTCCCTATTACACTATTAGAAAATTTCTACTTGTAGGGTTTTGTTGTTGTTTTTTTTTTCATTTGTTCGTTTGTTTTTGAAAGGAGAAATACACATTTTAGACCATTAGATACAAAATACTTTTTTTCCACAACAGTAACTGGTCAGCAGCTGGTATGCCTGAAGTCCTGTTTCTGTGTGTAAACTCCTAGTCAGCAAAGCATCCTTGGGTTTATATTTGGCTCCAAAATTAATCACTAACTAACAAATGAGAGCCCATAAATAGTAGCTTTTTAATAGGATCTGTTTTCTTACCCTCCAAAGTAAATAGCAACCCTCTGAGGAAAAACAGTCATTATGTAGGATTGATTCTAGTACCTTGGGTGATTTTATCTTTCTTCAGAGCAAGCAGGACTGCTACCAGGGATAGAAGGTGTGCATGTGAACATTTATGCATGATACATTTATGCAAGCCTTAATTTCAGTTTGAAAGCAGTTAAAGTGCTCAGCCCCTGCTTATCATATTGAAAGTCCCTGTTTCCGAATATTTTTGCCATAATTTGAAAACTTTTGAAAAAATCAAGTAGTTTGTGTTGGCTTTCCTACTAAAATTCTTGTGATTTTTAGCCTTTTCCACAGTGTTTTAAAATTTTTGTTTCTTGAAAATCCCTTTTGATGCATAATGATAAGTATTTTAAATATAGAACATATCAGCTTTTAAAATATAGAACATTTCAGCTGGGGCTGAAATGACCATCTAAGCCAACTAAACTTCAGGACTGACCAAAAATTAAAGTCAATAATGGCATTGACTTCTTCAACACTGACAGATAGAGGTTATTGGCCACCACTCTGAGAAGTTTGGTCCAGTGTGCTACCTCTGTCTGGAAAGAGACGTTTCTTAAGGTCCAATATGAGCCTCCCCTGGCACAGTTTGAACCATTCCCATTGATCCAGGAAGTGAGATCAGCATTGCTCTCTCCTCTTCCCCTCCTCAGGAAGTTGCAGAGAACAGAGGTCACCTCTCCGCCTCCTTTTCTCCAAACTAGACAAGCCCAAAGTCCTCAGTCGCTCCTCCCAGGACAGTGGTGACTCTGCTCAGCAGGGCAGAGACTGTGTGCTCAGAGCCCAGGTGTGGGCTCCTGGCTGAGCACTCACTGCTGTGAGGTTCCCACCTCTGGGCACAAGAACCAGCACCTCCAGGTCAGGATTCTGACAAGATGTAGCAACATGTTGATAGGAGTGCATAAAAGAATGAAGCAGTTCTGAATGAGTGTGTAGAACAAACTGTCCTTTCTGCTCCTTACACATATTGACTTCTTGAAACAAAAAGAAGAGGATTTCTATGGCCGTGATGAATTCTTTCCTTATTCTGCATATTAGAACTGATGTCACTTGTCTGCCAATGGGAGATTTTTATATAAATTCCCTTTAGATGTTTTGAGCTAAGTCTTTATACACAAAACATTATGAACAGAGCATCTTTTTATTCCTAATTATTTTCCTGTTTACTTTTTATGGTCTCTTCATTAGGAAATTGCAGTTGCTTGTTAAGGACTCCTATGGTGGAGCAGCAATAATGGCAACTGTTGACTCAGGAGTGTTGCCCTAATTTTGTTTCTTTAAGGTTGTCTTTCACTCTCCTAATGAAGCAGTTTCAAATGGGCTACTCCCACCCCCTACATCCTCTAAGCACTGTGTGATGAGTAAACTCTCAGTGTGAGACCACGAGAACAATCCCTTTTGTGTATGTTGATGAGGATTTGTGGAAATGAATAGCACTGTGCAAGGTCACGGTAAAATATGCTGACAGAAAATTTGTAAGGAAAAGCAATAGTTAGGTAAAGACAGTGGAGGTAGTGACCAAGTTTAATTAACATGATTAAGCACTAGAGCTTTATTCTAATAGCCGATGAGAATGTCTTCTGACATTCCCGGAAATCAAAAGTTGAATTTAGGCTTTGACATTTGGGCCCTTTGCAAGATCAGGTACAAATTTGACCAATCTCTAGCTTACAGTTTTTAATAGTAGTAACACTAAAATAATAAAATTACAAAGAAAAAAAGACAATAACATTTTCAGTGAGCTGTATGTATAGGTAAAGTTAATTGATATTAAATCAATACAGCTAATGAAGCCACTTGAAATATGTTGTCTGAAATATAGCTCTGTATATATTTTTACATGAGCTGAGGAGACAGGTTGCTCCCAAATTGTAATTTAACTTATCTTTGTTTAGATATGAATTTTTAGATAACAAAATTAGATATTGTATTATTTTTTTTCCAGTTCTGTTTAGAACAGTGGGCAAATAAAGGAAAATTAGCAGTTGTAGTTGATCCAAAATTATGTGACTGTGATTAAGCCAAGCTGACTAATGAAATCCATGGCTGGGGTATAGTAACGCGATTCAAAGAGCCAATTAAATGGCTAAGAGTGGCTCTTAAATTACTAGCCTTGCCCCACAGTCCTGCCCCATCCTTGCCAGAAAACTATCAACTTGGGTTTTGCAGAGATAGTTTTTTCTACCAGTTTGTAATTTTGAATCACCCCAAAATTGTGTCACACGAACACCAGAACTTTAACAAGGAAAGCAGAAGGAAAGAGTGTCTGGGGCAGAAAACTAGCAAACACCTGCTTTTTTAGCCACTGTTTATTCCTTAGAAAGAGAATGTTTGTGAAATCATGGCACAATAATGTCTGAACATCATTGGGTGATGTAAATGGAAGAGGTCATAATAATCTCAGTGAGTTTTACCTTTCAGTTAACCGTGAATAATAAAAGTGTTTTGCTGTAGTCCATCACTGATTAACACTCTCCCAGTAAAATAGCTTCACTTTATGAAACTTAATCTTCAGTGTTAGCACATTTTAACTGTTATAAAAAATATGACAGTAATCCATGCTTGAAAGCATTTTTTGGGCTGTCAAGTTTAGCCTTCTGATAGAGCAGAAAAATATGTTCTACACTATTGGTTAAAAACTTGCTGAGCTTGGGGTTCAAACCAATAGCAATTTTTATCCAAACAATTTTTATGTTTGTGTATTCCAGAGCCTTACTCTCCTTTTAGTTTTCTAATTTCAGTGTAAAAATGTCCAGATGGAGACCTGTGATGATGGCGTTCCCCAGGAGTCTGTGCTGTATCGGCACTAGTTGATATTTTCGTCAATGACACAGACAGTGGGATTGAGTGCAGCCTCAGTAGGTTTGCAGATGACACCAAGGAAAGAGGTGTTTGACACCCCTGAGGAACAAGATGTCATCCAGAGGACCTGGAAAAGCTCAAGGAGAGGCCCAGGGGAACATCATGAGGTTTAACAAGGCCAAGTGCTGGTGCTGCCCCTGGGTCAGATCAGCCCCTGGTATCAGCACAGGCTGGGCATGAACAGACCCAGAGCAGCCCTGCCCAGAAGGACTTGGGGGTGCTGTGGGTGAGAGGCTGCACGTGAGCCAGCAAAAGAAGAGTAACCAGCAGGTGAAGAGAGGTGCTTCTTCTTCCTCTACTCTGCCCTCATCAGACTCCACCTGCATAGGGGTGGAGCACTGCATCCACCTCTTGGATCCTCAGCACAAGAAAGATGTGGACCTGTCAGAGCAGGTTCAGGGACCACAAAGATGTCAGAGGGATGGAGCTCCTCTCATTCGAGGACAACCTGAGAGAGTTGGGGTCAATCAGGAGAGCAGATGGCTCTGGGGAGACCTTTCAGCACCTTCTGGTACATTAAGGAGCCCTGTAAGAAAGATGGGGACAGATTTTTTAGAAGCCTGTTACTACAGGAAACGGGATAATGGTTTTAAAAAGGGTAGATTGAGGTAGAACATAAAGAAAAACTTTCTTACAATAAGGGAGTTGAAACACTCTTGGCCAGAGATGGTGTCTCTCCCATCCATGGAAACTGTCAAGGGCAGGCTGGAGAGGGCTCTGAGTGCCCTGACCTAGCTGAAGCTGTCCCAGCTAATTGCAAGGGGTTGGACTAGATGACCTTAAAGGCCCCTTCCAACACAAACTGTTTTGTGCTTCTTGCTTTAAAATTCTTCTCTCTGTTAGTATGAGACACTGAGGACAGGGAAGAATTTCATAAACCTCCCCAGATTCTGCTTGTTGTTGCTAAAATATTTATAAACAACGAAGTACAACACCTCCTGGTAAAATGAAATGCCAATATGCAACTCTTGGTGCATCTACAGAGTGTCAATGATGCTTACTTTACTACATGAAAACTCCTGAAAAATTATGTTCTTCTGTTCTGAAAAGTGTAGTTGGCTTGCTTTTCAGGTTTGCAGTATAACAGGATACATTTGAAGAACCAGTAGGAAAGTACATTTCCTGAAACACATCTGCCTGAGAAGGACCCTGCTGTGGGGCTGTTGAGATACTCATTTAACTCTTCGCATTATTCCGTCTTTTGCTCACAGTATTGGAATGTGACAAACAATATGCTTTTTGAAGGGAAACTAGGGAGTAATTTATCTTCTTTATGTGTGCTAAGCAGAGCAGGAGGGAGATGCAAGCAGGGATTCACAGCAAGCCATGGAGCAGTGATTAGTAACAGCTGACAGTCTCAAACCAAGACTCTCTTTCTTTGGTTACCTCATTGTAATAACAGAGTACAAAGAACTGACTGTATTCAAGCCAAGAATCAGAGACCCAGGAACACAGAAAATAGTAGTTCAATATTTTTTTTGGTAACAAAACACTATTGCTACCTGCACAGCGCAATTCTAAAAAGACATCCTTTTATGTCAAGACACTTGGACTAAGCTTTCCTGGAAATTGGATTCTTATTTTGGCCATAAAGCTGATTATTTTCTGTGTAAGGAGTGAAAACAATAACTATATTTGTCAATGAAAAAGCATAATGTAACATGGCAAATTATTTCAGTTTAATCAAGAAACAAGTTTATTTTGGTAGCTGATAAGCCAAAGCACATTCAAACACATTAAATCCTAAAGTGCATGTTGCTGTATGACTGAAATAAATATGGTAGTAGTTGTAAGACTTTCATCCTATTCCCAGAGGATGAAATACTAGTTTTCATTCATTCTGAATGTACTGCCAAAAATACCTGCTTAAAGCATGAAATGCCCTGTGTCTATTGAAGTCATACAAGTGATAAAATTACCTTTGCCTCTGAATGGTGTTGAGCACATCACCCAGTGCTCCATAAAGGTCCATAATCTAATTTCCCGAAATACACGTGCAAACCTTTAATTTGCTAAAATACTGGTCTGAGTGTTGGCAGACTGTGCTGGGAGTTCTTCACAGAATGTTTCTGTATGTGCAGCACTTATTAAACAATATTCCACAAATGTACAGTGTCTCTTGTATCTGCCTGGCTTTGTACAGTGTGATGAAGCTGCAAAGTATTTATTACACTAAATCACTCCTGATGTACATTAGTTGCTACTGAAAAAATAGTGAGAGATTAGAGGTGTCCATAAGGGAACAGTAGCTAGCAGTGCAGTCTAGTGTAAAGAATAATTTGCTTTTACATCTTGGGTATGTGGCAAGTGCCTGAAGACACATTTATACGAATTGCTAGAAAAAGTAATTCTAGTTCAGAGTGGTACAAAATTTAGAGAATGGGAAACTAAGGTTCCCCCTCTAAAAAGAGATGGATGTCTTTATCTGTGTGCAAAACAAAATAGGTTTTGGGGCATGGGATCGCTCTGATCAGTAATTGGTCAGAGCTCTATGCAGGAGATTCAAAATATGATTCACTACTGTTGGTGAATCTGCTCTTGGCTTCTTCAATGAAACTTCCAAAAATAGACCATACTGGAATACTAGTATCTTATTTGGATGTTTGTCCACTAGGATCTGACACTAGTTAAGTTAATTTTATAGAGTTTGTGCAGCTACCATAATTTGGAATGAAGCTTTGCCCAGCTGGATGTGACTTGATAAAGATTTGAATCAATGGTAATATGTGACTAATGCATCAGGTAACAACCTAGCCTTTGGATTTCTGATCGTATTTTTGATTTTAGCACAATTTTTAAAACACTGAGAACATTGTTTGTTAATCCATCTATACTAAGATAATTTGGAAACAAATGGTGTGATGTTGCCTTTAGGTATGTACAAAGAGACTTGACTTTTTTGAGTAATCTGAAGTTCCACTAGTAACAGTTTACTCACTAAAGAAGCTTTCACAGATTTTGTTATTGCAGCACTGACTATTTATTCTTGCAACAGTGAATTATTAATAAAAATAGCTCTGCTTTGTTGTTTTGCTTTTTTTTAATAAATCTTGTCAGTGATACACTAATTTGTGCATCTGTGTCCGACTTAAAAATTCTAAGTGTTCATTTTGCTTTCAAGTTAGCAGTTCATTTATCTGCTGCTGTTTTACCCATTGATCTTCCATGAGCAGCTAGTGGAGCTAGTGCTTTCTTTTTGTCTATGTTGCACACACTCTGCTGGTGTTCCACATCACCTTGTAAATCTTTTAGTTTATTTCATTCCTCCCCATGTGCCCTGCATTTTCTCAGTCTGTACTATTTTGCAGCGCTGTGTATGCTTCCATGGGCTGTTCTTGATGGATTCACACTTTGTTTGCTGACTTTTCTCCTTTCACACTCCAAGTATAATTTTAACTCCCAGCAAGTTTGATTGCTATCTGCCCTGTGGCAACATAAATCACTTTCAGTGAAACTCCGTGGTACTACTGCTATTCTGCTCCCCATATGATAAAAGTTAGTTCAGTTATCTCTCTGTGACAGGGATCTTGGTAGAACAGCTTCTCAGTCTGGGGAGGTTTGTCCTGAAAGACATTATGCCCAAGTCCTGACATTTGTGCAGGACCTAATGTAGAGATGCCTCAGTTTCTCTGAGAGTTCAGGCACCAAGAAGATGCACAACTACACAGTATCTATCCATGTCAAAATAAAATACACAGACCTCTTTCATGCCCCTAAGAGATTATTTGAACTAGAAACTTCAGAGCAGTATCTAATTAGACAACACAGACTGCTTTAGGGTTCTTATTTTTAAAGAATCACGAGAACTCGCATTTGACAAAAGAAATAATGCATATAAAGTTTTATATCAAAAAATGAATCCCTTGTTGATAAAGAATCTAGAAACAATCTAAGACTGCTTTATAATATATAATCAAGTCTGTTTAAAGAGAATGGGATCTGATACAGGAATTATTTTTTTAAAAATTGTATAGACATTATTATATTTATGAACTTGCAAGATTTAAAACCCCACTTATTATCCATTAATTAATATGTTAATAATAAATGAGCACATCCTAATGCATAACATGATGGCATTTTTCCTTTTTTTCATAGGAGTAAATCAGAACCTAACTACACTCTAAGTTCTCCCCAAGAATTTAATTAATAACAATCAGATCAAGTTTAAGAAGAAAATAGTTTCTATTTGTGAATTTAAGGTCCTCTGGTAATATGCCGTATGAATACTAAGGAGTCATTACTTTAGCTGCAATTAGTCTCTTATGTTTTAAATTGTCATTATAATTTGGAGGGGTTTTTTCACAACTCAGTAATGATGTTAAGGCTCTTCTGAGAACTCATTAAGAAAGTGTGGAATTGGAGTTTCATGTGAACAGGCTTTTGTTTTCCTTCTTTTCTCTCTTTTGTTTCAATGACCTCTTGAACTTTGGGTCACTGATTCAGTTACAGCCTTGCAACATCAAAGACGTACATTTTTTTTCTTTGTATTTCTTCATCTTACAGACTTGTAGGAGGGAATGGAAAGAAGTTAATACTTACTCTGGAATGCCTGACAGTAGCAATCAGTACTTTTTAATAATATTATTCCACTCTTTTCAGGATGTTACAGCACTAAGTACAGATGAAAAAGAGGGTTTGGCATCCACAATTCAAGTGCTATACAGTTGCCATCTGGGCATTATCTGCTTGTTGGCAGGTTACAGAATATGAATCTCTATGACAGGTCAGAGAAAGGAAATATCAGCTGATTTCAAACTAAACACATGAAAGAGAAGAGAGGGTTTTTTTAGGTTACTCTTATTACTGGACTGTGATGTTCTGCAGAAGAGAAAACTAAACTTTTATTTATTTATTTTTTTCAACAAACTAGTAATCATCCTATCTTGAATTTGAAATATTTATTTTCTTAATGGATGATGGTCCTGTGCACAGGTTCATTGACCATAAGTCAGACACTTGCCTGGCTTACTAAGAACATGTTCTGCCATTTGGTTTTCAGAGTCTGAGGAAGTAAGACATACTGAAATTGTAAAATCTGGACAAAGCTGATTTTCAGTGCAAGAATGAATTAGTGCATTAATGAAATAGCCATTCATTAGGTGAACTCTTGACCAAAACCTACTTTCCCTCTAGCTCTGAAAAGAAACTATATTCACCAGAGAAGCTCTGATATTATCTAAGTATTCAGAAATAAGTTAGAAGTGGGTGGTGAAACATCAGACTGAAGTATTTAGATTTGCATGTAAGTAAAGAGAAAATGAGAGAGCTGTTATGGAGGGAAGAATCAGATCCATTATGTTAACTGTGGTGCAAATAGTGTATTTCTAGTGTTATGCTGTAGTTTTGTTTTTCCTATCTACCACCAGTAAGGAGCTACTTGTACCATTTTCTGAGGATGAAAAAATGCATTTTTCTGAAAAAGAGTTAATCCTGTTTAAGTGTACAATTATAACAAATCAAAGTCTCATTCTGAAAATGTGATGAATTGAGGCATATAAAAAATATTTGTGTTAATGCACATAGTCCAAAAACCTCTTGATAACTTGTGATACTTGAAGCCCTTCAAGATCTTCAGTGAAGTAAAGAAGATGGATATTGCTGGAAGATTAATACCAGATCTGATAAATCAGAAACTAGAAATCATATTCTCCAAATACTGGAATACTGGTAAACCCTGATTTTTTTCAAACAAATCCTCTCTATTGTGTGACTCTTGAGTTTTCAGAATATATTCAGGATCTATCTGTGAGCTTCTTTTTACAACCAGAGGCCCAGAATTTACTTTGCATTGATTTTTGACTTCCAGAGATGATGGTTCTTTATGAATAATGTTAAGATCTGAAAGCTTTTGTTGGCACAAATGCTCAGTTTTCTGTATTTGCATGTTAATTCCTCTTAGAATTGAATTGCTATTCAACTGTGTGAAACTGTAAAGAACTTTGCCTTTTCCTTTCTACATGATAGTACTTTTTCCTCTTTTATTTTTTGCACAAGTCTCTCTGTACTTTTGACTTGTCTTTGCAGATCATCATTAGTATATCTTCCTTTGATAGACTTCTGCAGACAAAAGGATCTTTTCAAGATGCTGTTGATAGAAGGAATAGACAGAGCTTATGTATCTGGTAACCCAATGAACCAAAATTTTAGAGCTTGTCATTCCAGGTGCCTTTCTTGCTAGTTTGCTAGACACCCCACACTAGCAGTACTCTGGGGTGTACTGAAGTGCCTATTTTTACTGAGCATGCAAACCTCTGAGGAATCAGTGTTTGTATTGATTGAACATGTCCCTTTTTTCTTTGGAAATGGCGTGCTGTGCAAAGACGTGCACCTGTCCAAAATCAAAACCACTAAAAATAAGCTCTGTTGACCCAAGGAACAATCAGACAATTCAAGAAAGGTCTACCTTGAGGACAGGTTGAGGCCTGCCAAAAGAGACTTTCTACCTCAATTAAAGAAAACTGGTAATTCTGTGAAGAGATTGTAGTCTGCAGCAAATACTTTGCAATGCTCATGACTTTCTCAGGCATTCATCTGGAGACAGCATTGCAGCAAGAGAATAAGGAGAAGATATTCTATCATTTCTTTGCAAAAAGCTAAAAACTAGGGAAAGGGACTATGATACAACTGGAAAGCAATTCCTATTAATGAGGTCAGCTCTTACATATTTGCAATGATTGTCTTTTGACACCATATACAACGGCATCATTTTTATTTTGTTGTAGTCATTTCTCAAGATCTGAACTGGGCAATATAGAATATGCTCAGAAACAACCTCAAGTAAAGAAAAAAATATGGATGAAAAGAATTCTAGCACATGAAGGAACTGCTTTTTCACTCCCTTACATATAACTGAAATCCCAGATATTCTGGCCTTTAGTTATTTATATATGTAGCCTCAACAAATTATTAGAGATTTTTGTTCTGAGTGTTTCTGTTTTCTCGTTCTGAGTGGGATCTGTGACATGTGGCTAAAATACTAGGATAAGCAATTATCTGGGAAACCTTCCTCCTCTTCCTAACAACCCAATATCTTGCTGGAATCCAGACCCAAGGATTGAGTTCTGAAAGTCTTGTAGTCCACAGAGGCTCTCCTCATTTTCCATTGCTCAGAATTCAGAATTCAGTGCTATCAAGACACCGGCTTTCAGTATATCTGCCTCCAGTGATGGTGACGATGATGGATCTACCTTATAGAAGTTTATAATCCAGATACAAGGCTGAAGTACAGTATATAGTAGATCCAATGATCAGCTTTGAGAATTAAATAGAAATAATATGTTATAGGTCAACAACTGTCCATTATCAAAAAGGGAAAAAAAAGCCAGAGTGAAAACAAGGCTAGAGGAACTAATGATAGCTCCACAGAACCATGTTTCTGAAAATGACAATGTTCTACATCTTCTACAATGATCTGTGTAGCTGATGCAATCATTCAGAAAGTACTCTGTGTCTTGCCACATTTCACAGTGCTGATGAAACAATGAAACGTGTTACTTCTCCTGGTGTGCAAGTACTCCCAGTAACATTCCCAGTAACATTCCTGATGTTCCCAAAATTCAGTCTCAGGAATTTTCTTCCTTGGATTCTTCCTGTTTTCACAAGCAGTTACAGGAAAGACAGACTGACAAGGAAGAAGAAATGATGGAATTGTGCTAAATTCGAATGTAGGAAATGAGGATCACTGTGTTCAAGGAAGAGAGAAGGAGGGGAAAGGAGTAGGAAAGTGAAAACTGATTAAGCCTGAAAGAAGCCTGCATGCACCTAACTATGCCATGTTTTCTGGCTGGTTTTGTTACATTTTGATATTTTGATAACGGCTCTTACACTGTTGCTATTTGCAAAATTCCCAAAAGTGGGATAATTAAGAGCTGCCAATACTGTTGTGTGTATTTCTTTCCCCCTTCCTTGACAGATGGTTTGCTTTAGCTCTTTTATTTTGAAGTCTAATTTCATGCCAATGGAGTAAGTTATTATCTGATTAAGATGACATGATTCTTAAACCCTGGAACTGTTTTTCTCAGGTTTTGAACTGGTCTTTGAAGAGCTGTCTGTGTCATAAAGCTGCAATTGTATACAGTGGTCAATGCCTCAGAGTAATTGGTAGGTGAAATCTTTGCCAGTGAAAACAGAGAGATACTTTCAATCTGTTAATAAATTCTAAGGAGTGTAAAACCAACATAGAACTACAGGAAATAAATTAGTCCAATGGTTGTCCAACCCATTTGTCTTCACATTTATCTGACAAAAAGTTCTTACTGAAAGACTATGAAGAACAGAAAAAGATAGAGTTAATTGCCCTTGTTTGTCCTCCCTGGAACAAGGGAGCAGTGGGGCCTAGGGCCTTGCTACATTGTGAGTTTCACAAGTTTATTAGCCAGAGATGACTGCATCTGTTAACTCCATTTTAATTTAATTTAATTTTAATTTTAAACTATTTAATTAAATTAATTTAATTTAAATTTGAAACTATTAACATAATTTAACTGAATTGTGTCATGTGAAAAAGTGCTTCCTTTAATACAAATGCATGCTCTTGTTATTTTTTAGAATGCCCTATTTTTCTTTTATTATGAAATATAGTTAGGAGATACAGTAATAAATAGCTACTCCATTGTAGCTTCACAAGGAGTTAATGATTTCTGTGGACTTTTACAGCAACTTCTGTGGTTCTATCTTTTTGAAGCCCAAAAAAACGAAGTCTGTTTAATTCCTCCTTGTGCTTCACTGTAAGTTCATTCCAGCCCTGTCACCCTTTCTGGACTGTTCCCGGTGAGTCTGAGAACTCTTGGCTGTGCTAATGCCCATGTGAGAACTCAAGATTAGGTGCAGCACATTCCCCTTTCCCAGGTGTATTACCTTGCACTTGCCACCATTCCAGTTCACCTGTCAGGTTATCACAGTCTCATTCATTATTGAAAACATCATTCTTTACAGTTTCAGTCTTCAGTCTCCTGAGTAAAATGCTTGCTCTCAGTGTCCTAATTCTCAAAATGCTGGGAGTTGGTTTTGCATTTTACTGTACAAAATGTAAACCAAGTCTTTTCCATTTAAACACTAATGTAGCTGGCTTTACAGCTGATTTTTAATATTTTTAAGTTTTTAAAATTTTCAGGTCTGCTGTTTTTCTGTAAACAACACATGTTTGTATTAAACCCAAAAAAAGTGTTTTGGGTTTTTCCTAATAAATTTTCAGCCCTTCTGCCCTTGAGTGAAATGTTAAGAAGGAGACAGTGTGGTTTTACAATGGTCCACCAGTGCTCAGGCAAGATGCTTTAATTCTTATTCAAACAGTTTTTGCTTTTTGCTTTGTCAGCAAGCAAAGTATTGATGCTATGCATTTGAACTAAGATATAAAAGCAAAACAAATCATTGTGGGTGAGAGGTTGCTCCCTATTGTTAATTCAGCTGGAATCTCATGCAGAATGCAAACTGAACAAAAATATAACAACCTGTTATTCAATACTTTGGGCAGGAACTAAAGTTGCATTTTGCAATTAAGTTTAAATCAGCCTTCAATTAAGAACCACTAGGAAAATTGAATTATTTTAGAGGAGCTCTTAAGTTTTACTATCTTTAGTCATTGTAGACTTTGTTCTTGAGCACCCCTGCTGTTTCTGCTGCTTTCAGAGACTAAGACTTCAAAAACCACACTGCTCTGTACTTTCTGCTTTTGGATGCTCTATGTCTTGCTTAGGTTTTCTCTTCTATGGCATAATCAAATCTTATCTTACACAGACTGTTATTTTATGCAGGAATTTAATCTCTGCTGTTATTGCATTTTAATTCTTAGTCAAATCTGACTATGGATTCACTTAGAATTTTTCTCTTAGGTTCTTGTAAAGATACATTTCTGTGTATTCCATATTGTCAAATTATTTCAGAAATGGCTCAGAAATAATGAGTTATAATTTAATTTTATGAACCTTTCTGAAGTTCTTGTTTTTAGTATGTGCATAGATTAAGATGTATAGCAGTTTTTGAGGCACCCAAAGGTATATTTATTTTACAAATACTTATGATGTTTTATTACGATTTTCTGACTTCCAGGCCTTGTAAAACACTGGGTATATTTTATTTCCTAACTGATTGCCAGCACATTCAGAATCTGCACATCATTTCTTTAGCATTTTTACATCAAAGTTGATGTTTCTAGGTGCTGAATGCTTCCTAAGCTACCTTTCTTTTTTTTTATTTTTTTTAAATTTTTTTTTAATGTAGCTGCTTGCTATTAAAACTCAGTTTTTTACCTTCAGAAATGACTTTCCAAAATATTTAAGATTTGCATGACATTATTGGGAAGCCTGTATTGCCCCCATTGTCTTAAAACTGTGGAGTGTAATAACATAAAAAAGTTCAAATCTTGCCACCTTTGAATGCCTATGTCAATAATTATTATTAAAGAATATATGCCAGACTAGATGGAAATTTTTTATACAGAAATACAGCTACTGAAGGGAAGGTCTTTAAAGTAGTTATATGAATAGATTAATGTTTGTTTATTTTTAGCTGCTGTTGGCCTGGATCTACCATAAAAATGCTAGTCTGAGATGAAGCTGTTTCTGAACATGGATCAATATTTGTAATGTTTCTTCAATTGTTTTTTTAACCTGGCAGGATATTCTGTTTACAAGATGATGGGATCTCTACTAATTTAGCAATTTATATGCCTACACTTTAAGACCGTCTCTATTTCGGACACACACAAATCAAAACACAAGTTTTCATTTATTTTCTTACAGTATGTGAACGTTCAAATTAAATAACTATGTCATCCAGTTATGTAATTTGAATATGCAAATACCTGCATGAACTCATGTGCGAATGAAATGTACAAGTGCATAAAATTTAATCTGCCTTGCAATTCATTTTTTACAACATAGACATGCTTATAAAGCCTTGGCTGGCAGAGAAAGAGGGAAGAGTTGCCTAAAAAGAAGGTAAGTTACTTTTAAAATAATATTTTACGCATTAAAATAAAGCCATAATTGAAAAAAATAATACAACCCCAGAGTGTCCATGAATTTTTTACTCAAATCAGGCTTCATACTACAGGAGATGTCTACAAGATTCCTCTGTAGAGACATCCCAACACAAATACATAGGTAGCTCAAATTCACTGACAATCCAAGAAGTCCTTCACTCTGAGAGTAGTTGTTAATTCTTCTCCCTATAACTGGAGTCAGCTGAAATGAATTTAGAACTTTTAATTGATTTGGTGGGTATTTATTATTCTGACTCTTAAAATTTTTCTTTAGACCTCACGAAAATTAGAATTTTTGGAAAATTAGAAAATGTGCCAAATTTTGGAATTTGGAAATGGATTCATTGCTCTGGTGACCAGCTAAACTGACCAAACACTGCTAATTGCTTCTGGGTTTTTGCATATGAACTGTATGAACTGAATCAGGAATGCTGTGTTTTTTAAACTTTTCTCTAACACAGAAGTGTAAGAATTTTATTAATGTTTTTGCCTTCCAGCTTAACTGTGAGTACTAAGATGTTTCACAGGCACTCGTTATATCTCTGTTCTGACAGAATGAATTAAAGGGAATTACTGCTAAGTCTTTTTTTTTCCTGGGAGAGCAGTAACTGGCTCCACAGGTCTGTTCTGCTTGAATGAGAGACTTTCCATCTGTTGAAATAACCATAACTGTTGTAGCTGATATGAGACAGCACCTGGGGCCTTGCAGTAGGTGACAGCCTTTTTTCCACAGTAAACTTGTCAGGCAGCAGACAGGAGAACACAGGAACTACCTAGAGGCTTTAAGCAGTATGGATCCTGCATCAACAAACCTAGACACATGCTGCTTTCACATCCTCTTTTTTGAAGAGACTATGCTCAGGTCCCTGTTGTGTACTCTGATGAGAAAGGTTAAGATGAGCAAATTTGAAATTCTGTCCCTTTATGTTTACTGCTATTAATTTATTATGATAATAAAGGAGATTGCTATTGTTAAAAATATTAATAGAGGGGTTTGATATGATTGATAGCATTTGCATCTAGTTGCTCTTCAGTGAGCATTTAATCTCTCATCCCAATGTTAAAAAGACAAACATAAAGCCTAATTTCTTAAGTTTAATAACATTAGACTATTTTCTAGAATTATGTCTGCACAGGAGGCAGTGTGCATCTTGTGTCTGGATGTCACAGTCCCCTGTTAGGCAACCTAATTGAAGTCCATCATTATAACTAAAATAGCTATATGGATCTGCTGAGCTATGGCAACTTAACCTACATGCCTTCACTAAAATTTCCATCACATATAGTCATCTTTTCAGCCCACTGGCTATAAAAAACCCAAACAACACTTCATCTGCACTACATGTGAAGGGAGAAAGAAAGCAGAGATGCAGAAGGGAAACTTTATTTGCCTAAGGTAATACAACTTGTCACAGCACTGACTTTCCACATTTTACATCCACAAGTAGCATTGGGAAAAATCTGTCTTTTCTGCAGTAGAATATGCTCATGTCCAGGTGCTGCATTTTTCCTGACTCAGGTAAGGGAGTGACTTGGAGACTATGTCAAGTTCAGTTGTTTGAACATTACCCTTGCTCATTGTAGGCAATTTTAAGATACTGCAGCTGCAGCTGCAACTTGTCTGTTAGTTGTGAACCCTGAGAGAGCTTTGTTTTACTGCTTGAGTGATTGTATGTGCTGCAGCTTTACCTCATTGAGGGGATAGACGTTATTCCTTACTGGATGTTTTTAACAGGCACCGTTCATGACATTCCTTTGATAGCTCAACTCAAAGGCATCATATGCACTTCTGAGGTTACTTGAGAAGATTCCTTTCATGGAAATTCTAGCTTTCTGCTCTTAGTCAACACTTTCTACAGTTTTTGTAGCAATAATCTATGAACATTTTCACAGAGTTTCAGGCAAAAGCTTGTGTTTCTGAGTGTGCCCCAAACAAAATCACTCATGTCTCCTGCAGTACTCAGTGCTGTTATTGAAACCCTACAGAGGCACGGAAGTTTCTGTCTTCCAGAGCCCACTAACAGTGGTTACATCATTATTTGTATTAGAAAAGGGAGTGAATATAAATGGAGATATTGCACAAACTGCATATTAAAATGCTCTTCCTCTTTGAAGTAAATTTTCCATACTCGTTCTTTTAATCTGTTTTTCCACACAGCCTTCTCTTTTTTGGCAGGAGATTCAGAGTCTGTATTTGTACAGAACCTTGCACACAAAACCCTGGTAAGTGGTTGAGACTCATTTGCACCATATTGCTGTAACTCCCATAAGCAGTTTGGACAATCAGTATTGTTCAGTGCTCAGTGTGCTGTACTGGTGTTTATAAATGGGGTCTTTGCTTGATTCTATAGTTTCTGTGTAATCTTTGGTGAGACAGCAGACCTCAGTTTTAGTGTTTCTATACTTCTGTTCTCCTTTCCTATCTTGATGCATGTCATTAAATAAACAGTAGACATATGGTTTCTGCAACATGCAGCAAAAATTAGTGTCTGGCCTTGAATGGGCTTTTTTATGTTTGGCTATGATTTACCAGACAAAGATATTTGAAATAATTGTACAGAATTTAATAATAGTTCATTGCATTTAAAAATAGTTGTTCCTGTAAAAGTAAATTCCAAGCTCTCAAAATTTTGTGAAAGGAGAAGCAATCAATCTATCAAACTGAGCTATGACTAGAACTGTGTAAAAAATTTGCAAATTTACAAAATTTTTCTAGCTTTAATATTTCTCACTAATGTTATGTTAAAATTATGCTCTTTGTAAAGACTGGTTGTGAACAATTTTCGTGGAAAGGATTTCAGGAAATAAATATTTTTATTAAGAAAAGATACATCATTCTGACAGCATTATATTCAGTGAGTAACTAAAACATGCAGAAAAAACTCGTGGGCCAGTTTTAAGGACTGGACTTTCAATTTCATTATCATCTTGCTGTAACAGCTCAAAAAATGCACAGTGCTTTTATTGATGGTGAAATTTTCCCTGGCTTTGGGTATTTCATGATGTACTGAATTGTTATCATATGCATATACTTTTGTTTTATATATATTTCAGGGACAATGTATATTTTAAAATAATTGTGTCAAGTAATTTTCTTGTCAGATGTTTCAAGCTGTAATGAAATGAGAAAGCATAAAATACTTTTTCTCTTATAACAGCTGCAAATTCAAAACAGAAACAGAGCAAAACTGCCAGCCCTCTGTTTGTATAGGAATTCATATTTAAATTCATATTAAAGACTTGACCATAACACAATCCAAATGGGAATGTAGTTATTTAATTATTTACATTTCCTCTCATACACCATGTTTTAATTTTCCCTTTGACTTTGTATGAGGTCCCAATTCGGAATACTGACTTCGGAGTTCTCTCATTTTAAAGACTGTAGACAATAAAGCCCAACACAGAGTATGCAGCTGAATTTGTGTCTAGACCACAAAAATAAATAATAGAGACATGCATATAGTCATATTTTCCTATAAACATGAAAAGATGGTGAATGGTATGCAAACAATCTCCATTTTCTCCCAAGCAGATGTTAGCACATGCCTGGTAAAACACACATCAGAAGATAGAATCTCATGGAGAAAGCTGCACACCTGCTTGAACCACAGGCACTGGTGGTAAGTCATAAGGCAAATGTGATTAAAAAACTCTGAATGTGGTCCTGCATTGCTTCTTTCATGAAGGGGTAAAGAAATGTGACTGCATTTACTTCATCTTACATGATTTATTTTCCTGAAGTCTGTGAATAGTCATCAGAACTATTTACCTGAATAGCAGAAGTCTTCAGTTTCTCAATTTATCTTTTATTTATATAACCTAATAGTTGAATTTTATTATTCTAATTTCTTTGACATTCACAAAGTTTTCAAGGGAATGTAATTTCCCAGCCTATTTCTAATACCACAGACACCACAGTTTATGGTTTTGCCACAGTTACATCCATCACACTAGCATAAATACAAAAGGAAACCCAGAATATCATATCTAGGAGACACTGTCGCTCCTGCAAACAGAAAAATATTTATTCATATAATTGACAATTGGAAGAAAAAAGTATGTTATCAACATGAAGACCTGGTGGAGTAACTTTGAGATTAGGTAAGAGGCATCCACTTTGTTTGCCAAAAAAATACAGGAAATAAGAGATTTGCCTTCAATATACTGAGTGGTCTTAAGACTAACTTGAGAAATATAAGACTTGTATGCAATGAATTATCCTATAACATGTAAAAAGAGAATCCAAGCATATATAAAATTGCACAGTAGTACACTTATATTTAAATATTATTTTGATATTTACTAATGCCTGTATGTTCATTTGTGTATGAGAGTTCTGCAGCAAATATGTAATATATATATCATTTTTACAAACACAATTTGTATGCTAAATGAGATACTGTTCGGTGTAGAAAAGAGGTTTTTTTCCACAATTTTTAGAATAATTCAGGAATGTATTTTATTCCCATGACAAGGGGCATACTCCTGCTGTACTGAAGTATTCTAAAAAAAAAATTAAATCTACCATTTGTGAATTGCATTGAGTTTTCTCTGATTGTTCCCTATCCAACTAAAGAAGGTTAAAATGTCGTTATTCACCTTGAAAATTTCTGCCTCTACTTCAAAGAGAACTCAGTATAACCCACTTAATATTACAAGACACTTGTATGATAATAGAGCAAATCTTACCAATAGAGAAGATGTCTCTTTGCCAAATGCTTTTCTATAATAAAGGAAATTATTGTTATGAAAAAAAAGGGATAAAGGGCTTTAAAGGGAAAGAAAAACACATCCAAAAAGAAGGGTATTGTTTGAATCCAGAGAATGAAGATTCCTTTCAGAATAGGACTTACTTGGAAACTCTTTTTTCTGATATGTCACAAAAATCTCTACTGAGACCTGGTGACACATCATTCAAATCCTTGTATGGGATGATCTACCTAGTTTCCTGATTTACCTGAGCTCTCCCAGAGAACCAATATGATTGCATAGTTATATGGAATTGAGAATTGATCACATAAATTCTCCTGAAATAATTCATCCTGCAAAATTGAGCTGCAGTGCCAGTTGACACTGAAAATGGGTAAATATCTCTCCTTTTCTATTTTTAATGGTTCTTCTATCCGTGTCCTGTCAGCTCAGGGAGCTCTGGAGGTGAAAGCGACAAGAAGATGGGAGAACATGACATGTAACAGAATTATAGAAGTGGTGGGAATAAAACCTACCATTACTTTTCCTACAAAACTTATTCTCCCTAGTTTCAATGTTCATTTAACTTTCAGTTCCATGTAATGTGTGTGCTTAGAAACAAGCTTCACTTTTTTCCTTGAAATATGAGAAGGCAAATGATTTTGTAATTGACAATACCCTGGTTTTCTGCTGTTGCATTAACAGCTTATGCTTGTTCATACTATCTTTGGTTTCTGTGAAGATAGGTCTGTGCTCATTTGCATTTGCATTTTTGAGATATATTAATATTAACATATTTGACACTCAGTTAAATAAACAACAACTTATAGTCTCTGGATCCTCTTGTCAATCAAGACAGTGTATTTGTGGTTTAGATCCTAGGACTGCAACGTAGGTAATTTTAATGAAATTCTCCAAACTGATTTGTTGACGGACTAAAATCCATACCTTCTTTTCTTCAGGTAATTGATAGAATAAATGCATCACAGGCACATCCTAAACATTCATAACTGAGACGTCTTCATGAAACTTGGGTGGAATGCCAAGGCATGCATCACCGTAAGAAATAAAATATTATTTCACTAGTTAGAGGGACAGCTTGGTAAAGAGCATTCAAAGCCTATTAGAGCTGCTGACCAGAAGACAGCAAAACAGAACTGACGGAATTAAGATTCTTCCAAGCTTTCCGTACAATCCCATCTATCCCCTAGGGACACAGACACATTGGATTGTGTCCAGAGGAAGCCATGAGAATGATCAGAGAGCTGAAGTGCCTCTCTCATGAAGACAGGCTGGGGCATTGGGCTTGCTCAGCCTGGAGAAGAGAAGATTCCAGGGAGACCTTAGAACACCTTCCAGTACCTGAAGGGCCTATAACAGGGCTTGTACTGATAGAAGAGGAGATGGCTTAAACAAAAAGAAGGTAGGTTTATATTAGATATCAGGAATAAATGCTTTACTGTTAGTGTGATGGAGCACTGGCACAGGCTGCCCAGAGAAACTGTGGATGGTTCATTCCTGGCAGTGTTGGAGAATAGGTTGGATGGGGCTCTGAGCAATCTGCTCTAGTGGAAGGTGTCCCTGTCTATGGCAGGAGGGTTGGAACCAGGTTTTTAGGGCCCCTCCAACTCAAACAATTCTACTATAAGATTCCATTTCTTCTAATCTATTGCTGGAAGACTAGGAGGCAGACAGATCTGTGGTTACAGGTGTGTGTGCCCACAATCAATAGTTTCAACTTTCCTGGGGTTTGGCACTGTGTTTTTGAGATATGTTATCTTTGATAACAGCAGGATACTGTGGAGGAAATACCTGTTCTGAAAATAAAAGGAGAGAGTGGAGTACAGAGTCAGCTTCATAGCAACTACATATAGAAGCTTGTATTGTTAGTCCGTCTCTGAATTTGGAGGAACATCTTTCAGTTTCTCTGTACATTAATCAAACTTCTTATTGCATTGTCTCTAAAGCAGCAATAGCAATGCTACGTCTTTCTGCAGGTTATAACACTTCTAGGACACAGAACGTCCACTTTTTTGATTTTGGTGTGTGCATCTTTATAAAATTATTTAGAAGAGGTTGTATGGAGGTGTGTTTTGTTTAGTTTTGGTTTTGTTTACCTGTGACTAAACTGGATACAATTAGTGGCAGGACCAGCATCTGCAGCATTCTCATGAGTAGTTCTCCTGGAAATGAAAAGTACTTCACTTCCCGATAACTCATCTTGTATGGTCGAAGAGAAAATCCCAGGATTACACCTGAAGGGAGGGAAAAAAGATCATTACTCAGTCTTTTAAAAAAGTAGTAACATCTGAACACGAACATCTATAAAGTACTTACCAGAGATACCTAATTGTAGCTTGTGATTTTTACTACACTGATTTACTTTCTCTGGAGTCAACTACTACTATGGGTAACTCTCCTGAAAATGTTCAGTTACTGTTGTGGTTTTGGAATGCTGTTCCCAGTTTAGTGTTCCTAGTGAAATACTGCAAATCACATCCCACTTGCTCAGACCCCTACTCTCCTGCTCCCTCCCCCTGTGGTGGGATAGAGAGCAGAACTGGAGGCACAAAGTGTAGACATCATGTCTCGAGACAAAAACAATTTGCTGAAGACAGCAATGAAATAAGACAAAGTACAGTTATAATTTTAATAACGAAGTGTACAAGAGGTGAATGATTCACACACAAGTGCTCACCATGCAGAAATCCCCGAGACACTCCAGAACCAGAAGGGGCCCTTTCCCCTGACCCCAAAAATGACATCAGGTAGTATAGAATAGCCTCTGGGTCCTGGCCAAGCCCTCTCCTGGCTACTGCAAAAATTAACCCTCTCCTGACCAGAATCAGGACAGTTATTCAGAAGGATTTTGGTGCTGATATTTTTAAAAATTCTGGATTACTGTCAAAGTTATATCTTGAGTGCTAATGAAAAGGAAACCATTCCTGCTACTGCAGCCAAGTGTCTTGAATTGTCTTGGGATTTTGAGTGTAATGATATACGCAATGCATACACATACTACCTACAGAAGTCTTGTCCATGCCTGTTTACTCTGTGGGGCCTGATCCTGCAGATGTGCTTCAGATTGAATGAGATAACCAGGACAGACCTATTTGAGAATCCCCTTGTGGTTTAGTCTTTTCACAGTCAAAAAGAAGCAAGAGCTAAGCATCTTTACACATGCCTACCTTCAGGAATACTGACACTTGCAAAGAAGCAGATAATCAGGGTTGAAAGGCCTTACTGGGTGATTAGTTGTTGGTTTCAGTGCCTGAGGGACAGAAGCAAGGGAATGCCAGGATCCATTTATCTTGCTGGGAACAGATAAATGATGCTCGAGATACATTTACAAATGGAAGCCGTAGATGGGCTCATGTGTGGAAACTTAAATTTCCCAGCTACAGCTTTGAAGACTTTTGTCTTGTATTTGCCACCAACAGCTTTGTTTGCGTATTTATTTAGTTGTTTGATTAGCTGACATGACCAGTTGCAATTTGCCGCTGCTGAGTGGCTTGGTGCCTATCTGATGTAGGACTTCTACACCCAGCCAAATGACACATGGCTTTATCTGGAGCACATTAGCCACACAGATGGTGAAACTCAACTATTTTTCCTTTCTATTCTTGACTCCATGTTCTTCCCCACTGTCTAGTACTGGCACTTGGGTTAATTGTGTGCAGAAAGCTGGATCAGAGGATTGATCCTGCTGCAAACCTACTGTGGTTTGCAGCAAAGGAATTTGTTTTACTGGGTTAATCTTCAGCCAGGTAAATTCCCTGATGCAATAATTTTGTGTGGCTACAGAGGTGTTGGTGCCTTCACGGATAGATATGTGCCCTAGAGAAGAGTGGGATTGCTGCTTTTGAAAGATAGGCAGGCTCAGGTTTCATAAAACGTTTTATAAAACTTCTCCTCAGTCATGTTAGGCAGCAGAGCATTCCGGCTCCATTGTAGATCGTGTTAGAACTTGAGTACATCCTGAAAATGCTGTAACATTGAACAATTTTGACAACTGCTAGTTCCAATTCTTAATCGCTTTGTGGTTTTGCTTTTATTTAAAGACAAATTTTTGATTAGTACTTCCATAGAGCAGATAATATCTTCATGCCAAATTTTGCTAGCTAAAATATGCTGTCATGCCTCCTACCTCAAATTATTGACCTCTGCTGGTGAAAGGAAATATCTGTAACTCTCAATTTAGTGACCTCTGACCATGATTTAGGGACTTCAGCAAGTTGGTTAAACTAGAGGAATCCAGAAATGTCTTGTCTAGAACAGAAAATAGAATGGTGCTCTAGAGAATAGTGTTACAGCGTGGAGAGAAAAGTAATTAGAGTGCAAATGACATCAAGCATGGAGTTCGTGTTGTGGAGGAGAGTGGTAGGACTAGAAGGCATTTGATTTAGTCTCATTCATGTTCTATAATCTCAGGTAACTAGCGTGCATTTTGCATAAACTGTTCTCTTTTTTGGGTGAAGTTACACCATAAAATGCATAGAAAAAGGACCTCTGAGTTACTCTTGTTTAAAAGACCTGCCTAAGATTTCCCTTCTTTTCAACAAAGTTTAAAATTCTACTGCTATGTTACTCATTATTTTCTTTTTATATGAGAAACACATTTCTCAGATATAAAGAATCCATCTGGACCCTTTGTTTCTGCACTTAATGAGCACTACATTTTGACAACTGGGTAACAAGCAAATAGAGCTAGACTGGTTTCTTACTTAGGCCACAGTTCTGCAATTAGTTCCACATGAATTAATCCCTGCACTAGTACAAAGCCTTACTGAGGCTGGTAAGGGTTTCTGAGGCTGCTATAAGAACTAGTCCTTATGCTGTGCTATAAGGGCTTGATTATCTGTTCCACTAACATCCAAGCAGTACAAAGTGACCTAAGATGGTTGTTTGAATGAATATTATTGGTAGTGAGAGTGAGTTTCTGAAGTTTCATGTAAACCTGTTGAGCCAAAAATTATCTTCTTTTCTGTCCTAACGTGCTCTGTGAATAATTACAGGGTTTCCCAGCACTGCAGTTTACAGATGGAATTTCTGCAATGTGAAAAAAAATGTGCCCTGGTAGTCTATTATGTTGAAATGGGTCAACACACAACAGCTACTAATTCTTCAGCCTTAATCTTAGCACTGCTATTGATCTGTATGCAGTCATGCCCAAGACATGAGAACCTGTCTCTGAACTCAGTTTCCCTGCTTGAAATCTAGATACAGTAGTAGTTGCTTCACAGATATTACTGGAAATTGACTGCGTTTACACAGAACAAGAAGAAATTCAGACAAATTGTAGGGTTTGATAATGAATGCAGACAGTATGACTTTACCAGCCTCTCTTGATTTTAGAATAAATTAAGATCGAACTTTATTTTCTGTTCTGTGTTAGAATGACTAGATAGTGGATATAATATCCCATTTTAGTCTCAAAATTTAATTAACAGAATTCTTGAAACAGAAAACTGAAATTTGGCAAGGTAACTTTGTCTTCTTTGAATTAGCTTAGAATCAACATTCACAGGCTTGAAACAATGAGATAGCAGCATACCATGATGATGTAAAAGTAGGCACAATGACAAAGAGTCTAAATAAAGTGCTGAACCAAGACCTGGCAGGAGGTACTAAACCTTTGGAAGGTGTGCAGTATTCCAACAACCATCCACTACTTTGTGTGTGGCAGGAGTTTTAGTGCTTCCCAAGACTGGAAAGATTACATATTGGAACTGGCCTTTCTCAGTAAAAGTTTCGTGTTTCAGGTTAATTCTGAAAATTGTAATGAGACAAAGCCTTGTGTGAAACAAGCTCCCACAACCTGTTGTGCAGGTTTCTGTGTACCCTTTGTAACAGAAAAGATCAACTAATCAACACTATCAGAGCCTGACTTCTCAGATGGTTAATACTGCACCATTTCTGCACTGCAGGAAAGTAGATTTAGCAATAGAATTTGGGCTTTTTCTGCACAAAAAAGCAGTAGTGCCTCTTTAAGTTAACAACCTGAATTCTATACATGTGTTTGGTGTATAACAGAACCACACCATTAAATAATTTATACAGCTCATAATGAAAAAGCAAAGAAAAAAATCCCTCAGCTTAGAGTTATGAGAGGGTTTTTGAGGTGCTTGTCAGTAATATAGTTAAGTTTATAAAAATTTTATTTTGTTGATAATCCTGATGATAATCAGAACAATCTAACAAGCTAAATAATTTCATTGCATTGATTTTATACCAATGTTGATGTTCAAAATTAAATTCAATATGTATGAATACAGTGAAGAGAGGATTTAAAACTTGCAAGGAGCAGAAGGTGAAAATAATTCTGGCAGTTAGGACAATGGGATGGAAATGGCAAAATGGTAGTTATGATTTGGAATTCTTTATTCCAAAAACAGGAACATATTGATGAATGGCCTAAGGTCTTCAGTTCTAGATGTTTGGTACCAGAAAGGAAACAATGAAGTCTTCTTGTCAGATATTAAAAACTATGTATATACTTATATGGCAAAAAAACCCCACAGAACCTTCTATATAAAGTGTCATAAATGGATTAGCATCAAAGTGTGATGAAACAAGCAATAAAAACAGAAAACAGAGTCTAAAGTGGCAGGACAAAAATACTTCTGTAATAAAATTTTTATTTTGGAACAGATATGTTGTGGAGATAGCTTGTTTTAAAAAATAAAATAAAATAAAATCACACATTTTCCTTAATTTAATTTGAAAATGAGCTTCAAAATCCTCATTGGAGAAAATGAAGTTCTTGTGTCCAAAAAATGCCCTGGTCTCACAATAGTGAAGGGCTGTTTCACATGACTCTTTGTGTTGCTTATATGAAATGGGTGGCACACCTATACATGAGTTAAAAACAACACATCAATTTACAAAAATCCTAAAACCATAACTCTTAGAAGGTGTGGGCTTTACCCCCATCTAAACATTCATTCAAGAATTTTAGGGAAGCTTAAGTCTATCCTTCTGGCCCACTTAGAAGAATTATAGATATAAATTTAATAAAAAGCAAAGATTACTGGACTCATTACTTCAAACAATTCATTATTTTAAGTCTAAGTTATTGAAATTAATTCCTATGAGCTTCAGAATCCCACAGGAATGAAGACCATGCAATTATTTCAAGCTTATATTTGTTTACAATGCCGATGCTGTCTGCCACATTTTCAAGGAAGAAGTGCAGAGTTCTGCCAGTTGTACTTCTCAATTGACCAAACACCATTTAAACATATTTCAAGAGGAAATCACTATGTGTTATATCAATGATGGTGCAAGAGCTGCTTTGTCTTTGTCAGTTCAGTCAGAACACACTGCTGAGAGTTCTTCTTCTGCTTTCTACTGTAAGTCTCAGAACACTGTTAAATGAGGTTCGTATCAATATCCTTTCCCTTAATATATGAGATACAGAATTATTTTTTCTTTCCTGGCAGGAAATAGAAAACTTCAGAAATAACTAGGAAAAAAACCTGAAACAACCTTACACTGAGTAGAATGCTGTTCTCAACTAACAACTGTTAATAGTTCAGTTCCAGAAAACCTTGTAACCAGCAAGCAAATAACATTTTGTTCTATAACAGCAATTGGGCAAGAGCCATGAAGGGAATCAGGCTTCTACCAGTTTAATGGGACATTGTATATTTTTGTTAGCTGCACAGCCATTTCATTCCTACGATCTTGCAGAGCTCTGGAATGACTGCTTTTCTTCTTTGGGTCATTTGTTATTGCTTAATTTACCATTTTACTCTGACACCTTTTCTATTAACAGCCAGTTTCAGCTAAGTCCACAACTGTATTTACTTGAGACAAACAGGTAAATGACTTCTCTAGTGATAAGAAATACTTCAAGTTGCCGGCAAAATCCCTTTCGTAATTTCTTTTCTTGCTTGCCATGAGAGTCATACAATTTGCTCAGCATGACTTTGATTTTCATAATTTTTGTTCCATAATTTTATATTGAATCTTCACCCCCCGGTACACCTGATGCATCACCACTGACTTTGCTTTCTGGTTTTCCTTATGTAGCTAGGAAGGTATGTTCTCTTTGAAACCAACATACAATAATTTCACGATTATAAGCTGCACTGAGTATAAGCCGCACTTCTGGGTGTCAGCAACTTTTCATTCTTTGTCCATACATAAGCCGCACCTGATTATAAGCCCCACGTTACAATACAGAGTGTGATAAAAGGTGTCTATTCTATCACCATCTGTTGAGGGTGGGGGCAGTGATCCTTATCTCAACAGCAGATATTCTGCTAATGGGCCATCCATTGAAACCAGGCAGGGCATTGTTCTTTATCTTTATCTTTTCACAACCCATCCTTCCTCCAGCCAGTCATTTTCTGCTAATGGCCCATTGAGTCCCACTGTGGGACTGATAAAATTACTGCATCCCGTTGGAAGTTGCTCCAGCCAGGGGGAAGAGCCCAACATTTCTTACCAAGATAAAAACAGAGGTTTTGAGACACTAAGGAAGCCCCTTTCTCCACTGGACTCCAGAGGAAAACCGGATTTCTCCACATCACTGCTGGACCTCCAGAGGGAAACTGCACCTTCTACAGGAGCACTGCTCCAACTGAATCACATCTGTCACTGCAGGAGGATGCAGCCACCATTTAATGGGACTGCTACCAACACCCTGCCTGACAGGGTGTCAGGTTGTACTCTGACTTTGTCAGGGTTTGGTGTTTGTTTCTTTGTAGTAGTGTATTTCTATTTTGATTTCCCCAGAAAAGAACTGTTATTCCTAATTCCCATATCTTTGCCTGAGAGCTCCTTGATTTCAAAATTATAATAATTTGGAGGGAGGGGGTTTACATTCTCCATTTCAAAGAGAAGTTCCTGTCTTTCTCAGCAGACACCTGTCTTCCAAACTAAAACAGCAACTTTTCATTCTTTGTCCATATATAAGCCGCACCTGATTATAAGCCGCACTTTGGGTTCGGACCAAAATTTTAGTCAAAATGGTGCAGTTTATAATCATGAAATTACTGTAAATGGTTTCCAAGAAAAAAAAGTAATTATTGAACATAAACACCAGATTGCATGATGACACTTCAGCAGAGAGATTTAGGACCTGTGCTCCAAGTTACCCTATTAGAATCTATATTAAAGTGGAATATGTGTTGATTTGGACACAAGCAGCTACCTCTTCTTTGCCTGAGACAAACTGTGAGTAGAGCCATGGGAGAAATAATGAAAAAGAGCTAGGTATCCTAGACATGACTGGGATCCAGAGAAAGGTATGTGTATAGCAAAGTAAGAGTCACGTTGATGTCAGAGAGCTGTCCACTGCATCAAAAGAGAAGTCAGTGTGTTACCTTTGCTCAGGACCACTGGAGTGCCAGGTGCTCACAGCTGTGCTGGGGAGGCACAGAGTCACAGTCCTACAGGAGCACCTGCCCCTAAGCCTGACCCTGAAGTTTAGCTTTATTCTGTAAAAGAGATTATTTTCCCCCCAAACCCCACACCAGTATTCAGCTACAATTTGCAAAGATGCAGAGATGTTTTATAATAAATGTCTATTGCAGGCCTTTAGAGCTAGTGTTACAGAGCCCTTAATTCCCAGCTCAGAGTTAGTCAAACACTCAGCCTGACACCTCCTGCCCAGCTCTGGAGGAGCCTGAATTCCTGAAACACCTTTATGGCTACGGCTATGAAGCACTTGCATGTTGCCCTTACTTGCAGACACAGCATCTCCTCCTTGGGTTTCATGGGCAGAAAGCATGCAAGTGGAAAGGGGAGTATGAAGCTGTAGGAGCTGATGTAACTAAGCAGTGAGCAAAAGCACCATTTGACTTAGGATGCTGCCTAAACTGGACACCAAATCTGAGGATATAACAGTTTCTGAGTGCTGTTAAAAAGGCGTTTTAGAAACCATTGAAATTTGTCCTTTGCTATTTCTATGGTCTAGTGTTAGACTCATACATTTTTTCCCTTTTGTCTGTAGTTGTTTGGCTCATTTGCCTGTCTTCCCCAATTAGGAGTTAATTTTGTTCTTTTGAGAACATGTCCAAAAAATTGTTGTCTTTTTATCCAGCTTCAGCTTCTCTGTTTGCCCTTAACTGTTTTTTATTTTTTTTTCACTTGTTTTCCTTGATCTGCTTCTATATTTATCTCTTGATTGTAATATTTGATTTCTTACCTTTTTAAAATTTTTTTAGATTTTATTTTCAAGGCAAACAATTGCGGGGCATTAGTAGCGGATTTGGAATGAAGAGCTTTCACCGCTGGCACTGAAGCAGACTGTGCTTAATGTAATAGGGACATTATTCATTATTCATTATTTCATCCTCAGACAAGAGTCTTCATTGAAAGACAAACTATGCCTAGCTTATGTACTCTTGTTAGTCTCTGAGCCATGTTTTAAAAATTATTTTTGATCCAAAAAATAACAAATAATTCCACGAACATACAGGAATAATATCTTATTTGCACACATAAAAGCTCAGACATTCACTATATGTATTAGATTATATTTGATATAGTATTATTTAGAATTAAGGTACTACTCAGTGCTTTACAAAGTTACTGTAATAACTGTTCCTTTCATGCCTGTCTTTACTTTGCTGCTTCACGTTCATCACTAAAGTTAATGTATTTACTCCCATAAAATATAGATCAAAACAGAAAAGAAAACTGCTCTCTCAAAGTTTATAGAGTACCTTTCCTGCTTCACATTTCTTTTTTTCCTCTTTTTCTTTGGCTGGAAGCTGACATATTCCTTACCAGCACTGAATTCTACTTCTCCCTACTGTGGTTTCAGCTGCCCATTATTTTGTCTTTTTGACAATACAGTTGCACAAAGAAATCACAAAGAGTGAGACTGAGACCACTCAGGTCCAAGAACTTTGTGCAAACATACAGAAAACAGAGCTCAACCCTGAAGAAATTTTAGTGTAGTTTGACAAAGATCTTGAAGTTGGATATGGACAGCTGCCTTTGTTTCTTAAATTCCAGCTTAGGCACACACTACAAAGAGTTTATTTTAGGCTGGTCTGTCTTGATATGCAGTTTAGCACCATCATTAGCAGGAGATTCAAATTATTCACACATATCTCATAGTCCAACTTTCAATTCCTACAAAACCACCTGTTAATTTAGCTTAGTGCTGATAGTCCAAACCTATAAATGACTTGTTTGACACTGAGGTTTAAGTATTTTGTTGAATCAAGATATGCCGGTGCCAGAACTACTTGGATGATGGAACATACCACATGGCAGAGTTTGTTAATAGATTTCATTTTGTCCAGAATTTTGCTGAGACATGCAAACAACCTGGATAGACTGAGACGGAGCATTTTCTCTCAGAGAATACAGGATTTTTGCCAAATCAGGTGTAAGCTTTACCAAAACACCCTTTTTAAATGTTTGATTTGTTTGGTGAATTTTTCCCATAAGAAAATCAGGCTCATGGCTGAAATTCATGGAATCGTTACCATTTTCTTAAAAAGATAGCTAGGATGCTTTCAGTCCCTAGCTGTTTGATTATGTGCCACTTCATCCCTAAAATCCTTGGTATGACTGTGAAGCTGTTGGCAAATAGAACCTTCCATCTATTTCTTTTACTTGCCAACAGCCTGTTCCAGCATATGGATTTCCAGAAGTGTTTCACTTCAGTTGATTAAAAAGAGGTATCATGCCTTACTTCTTGTGAGCTAAGTCATCTGAAAGAAATGGTGTAGCATATTCGATAATTTAGACATAGCCTCCATATAGGTAATGACACCTCTCCTCTCACTGTTAGGTGTTATTCCAATTTTCCTATCTGAAAGGTCACAAAAATGGCACAGGGAAATTTGCACCTGGAATAATACTTAATTACACAGCAAGTGACCTTCTAAGTCCCTCCAGATTTGGAAAAAAAAAAAAGACCAAACTAAAAAAAGCCACAAAATTAATTCTGGAAATCTAGAAAATTAGTGAGTACTGTTCCATTTGCTTTGGAAGATTCCTCAGTTCTCACCCTTCTGCTTGTGTTTTTCCCCAAACTGCCATGACCTAAACATCTATTTGCCTAATTCCAGGCTGAGTCCTGAGGGACTGGTAACTGAACACAGCTGTCACACAGAATGCACAGAATCACCTGGACTTGGGATCCCCTGTATCCCTGTTCTTGCTCAAAGGATCACTTCACAGCCTGGGACTTCATATGTGAGCCTTTTAGTCATCAGGTTAAACACAATGCTGCCTTTTTCTCTCTTGGCATATGTATTTGTCCTTAGAAGTCGTACATTTCCCTCTGCCTAATAACACAGATTTGAAAGGAATGGTGGAACTTGCCTTTTGAGAGGAAAAGGATAACCTAGCTCCTCAGTTTCTGCTGACACCATTCCCAAAGTGAGGACTCTTGGGTTTCTGCATCTCCCCTGGATGAAAATGTCTGGCATGGTCCTGACTCAGAAACGAGTGGGAGTAGGAATGCAAACCTGTTTGGTTTTGTTTGTTTGTTTGTTTGTTTGGCTGCCTGTGTTCCTCCTGGAAGGTTTTAGGCGGTTACATGCTTAAGTCATGGAACTGTGCAGTTACCCTGTTGAGTCTCCTTTCTAGCTCATGCACTAAAAAGACACATAGCTCTGAGATTTAGATTCCATGGGCAGCTTCCTTTGCTTGCATTTTAGGCTTTGAAGAACTTGACTGCACATCCATGTCTATTTAATGTATGGCTTTCCAAGTAAAAAAAAATTTTAAAGTAATCAAAACTTATGTAGTAGACTAATTTGTCAATTACCTTTGATTAGTACTCCCAGGAATTCCCATGTCCTGTAGAATTGCCCAGAAAGGCAATTCTACTCTTTTTCTTTAATTTAACCCTTATGCATGGCAAATAATGCTTAAAATTTAAGCCTCATCTTTCATAGATTTTGTTTTGAATTAATCAAATTTCAGTTATACCAAGTTACAGTAAAAGGTGTAAAACAAGCACACACTTTGTAACGCTCAAGCTCATTTCTATTTATGGTCTCTATCCTTGCCAATAGAATGTGTGTACACACATGATAATTTTCAAGCAAGACATTTCATTTTTTAAAATGTTGAGATTTCAAAACGTGAATATAACTTGTGCTCAGAGAAAGGACAAGGGAGAATAACCAGGGAATATGAGTAGCAGTAACATTTTGTCTACTGTCCTGATTCTCCTGTGATCCTTCCGGCATTCTTTGCCTCTTTTCTAACATTTAATTATTTTCCTTTTCACTGTTGGACAGCTCATCAAACCTATTATTTCACTCTTTTATTTTAAAAAGTCTCATGAAACCTAGAAGCAAAATGAGTTTCTCTTCAATGGATTTTAAAGGGTTACACACCCTGTGGCCTCATTGTGTTGATTGAAAGTGCAAACACTGGCTATACAACTTCAAGTCTGATGGGTTGACATAAAAAATGCTATAATCCAGCTTTTACTAAAATTCCTCTGAAATAATTACCATTCATTATTTTACTATTTTCCATATTTTTTTCCATACTCCATAACATATATATGTATTTTTTTTTTGTAACCCTGACTAATTTAAGATTTATTGGTGAGGAGCCTAGTTGCTCTCTAACATACACTGTAGACACCATAGAATATTCTGTGAACAACTGAGATGGAGAAATTGATATGGGAGGCAAAATTTCTTATTGCTCCTTCCTAAGTACTCTTTTATCATCACTTACATTGCCTTATTTCTCCAAAGCTCTGAATTGCAAACTGAATACACTGTGAAAAGAATATATTTCAATACATGCTAAATTCCATTGAATCACAGATCCACTGAGGCTGGAAAAGACTTCTAAGTTCACCAAGTTCAACTCTCAACCCAGCACTGCCAAGTCCACCACTAAACCACATCCCAAAGTGTCACATCTATACAACTTTTAAATATCTCCAGGGATGATGGCTCCACTGCTTCCCAGGGCAGACTGTTTCAGTGTTTGATAACCTCAATGAAGTAATTTTTCCTAATATCTGGACTAAACATCCTTTGACACACCTTCAGACCTTTTCCTCTTGTCCTGTTACCTGTGAGAAGAGGCCAACCCCAGCTGGCTACAGCCTCCTTTCAGGGAGTTGCAGAGAGTAAGAAGGTCACCCTGAGCCTCCTTTTCTCCAGGATAAACACCCCCAGCTCCCTCAACCATTCCTCACAGGACTGGTGCTCCCGACCCTTCCCTAGCTCCATTGTCTGGACTCACTGCAGCACCTCAGTCTCTGCCCTGTTGTAAGTTTACTTACTGTAAGATTACTGGGTTGTAATCAAAAATGAAATTAAATCTTGAGGAAATGTACAGAAAACAGAAGGAATTGAGAGGATTGTCAGAGGATATACACAGCTAATGTGATGACATGGATTATTTTATGAAGCTGGTGGTAGTAAAACACTTGATTTTCCTTTAACAAGGCATGAAAAATTAAAAAAAAATTAGTATGTCTCAGCTGCTCATCTAGAATTCTATGCTACAGCACAGTACAAATTACCCAATGCCTCCATTTATATCTTACTTCTTTTGAGCAGCCTTTTCAACATCTAGGATATCTAGCCCCTTTGTTTATTTCTCTTTAATATTAGATTTATTTGTATAATTTTTCAAATGCACTTGAAATTAAGTAGTTTATAGAAACATTTTTTCTATGATATCATAGAATCTCTTGAAACTTTCAGATGCCTGGCTATTTCAAGAAATTTTGTCCTAATTTTAAGATAAATGAATGAAATTTTCAGGAATTCATGAATAGCTGAACATACCATCTTCAGCCACACCTTCATCGGGGCCAACTCAAAAGCATTTCATCTTTAATGACATCTTGTTCTACCTTTACAAGTGCTAGTAAGGATCTAACAATGTTAAATATTTACTCAACATACAAATCACTGGCATCTTGCTTATGATTTTGTGCTGCCTTGCAGCCACCACAGCAATTATTGTTCCTGTCTACTGAAAAATGGAAAGGGTTGGCAAGCCCTGATACTAGTAATTTCATGTTGATATGACTTTTCAGTCCCCTTCAGGATCAACATGAAGGTTTTCTTGAGAATCCTTAAGGTAACTACTGTTTCAGTTGTAAAATATCTTCTGATAGCATGATGACCATTCTCTAATGGCATTCAGAGAATTTTCTTGTAAAATCTCTGAGAAACCACATCCTAAACGTCCCACAAAGTGATTGCCATGCATTTTGCTTAGGATAGACTTGAATTTTGATTTGTAAGCAGTAGTATTATATAAATATATTTGTTTTTAACTTCTAGACAGAATTTTGAGAATTTCAAAAGCCTTTCTTTAATCTGTATGAAGAGTGGAGTGATGGTATATTTCTCTGGACTGTTTTACGACCCTTCAGACATATTGCTTCTCAGCATCACTTTGCACATCCACTGATTAGACAATTTAAAGCGTTAGGATAGAAATAAGTTGATTTTTGGCAGATTTTGCATCTTTATTGTGTATTTATGCACAGCTGCTGTCTCCAGAATGTTCAATTATTATTCACAAGGTAGCCAAGTTATTGTTGCTACTCTGTGCCATGTATGGCAGTTCAGCAATCATTGCTGTTTCATTTCAGTAACACCAGAATGAATGGTAATGTGGATTGTGATAATACATTAACATTATTTTATTTTACAAGTAATTCTTAAGCTAGAGTACGGCTTATATGTCACAGTCTCACTTTTACTGATGGCTTCTTAATAACTGAGCTAAAGTTCTTAGCATTTGTATACTTTTTCTTCTTTTTGAAAAGAATAGTCTCTTTTGCAGCTTTAAGTGTCACTCTGAGTTTTATGGTGTCTGTTTCTGCTTATTTTTTCCTTCCAAACTTTTGACTATTTTATACTTAAAAGTTTTGATTAGCAAATTTTTCAGAATGTTAGTTAGGAAGGTTTTGTCACTGAGTGAGAAATCAATTGTGTTAGGCAGGTTCTTTAGGAGAGCCCTGAGACAGAGTTGGCCTCTGAGTTCAGCATAAAAATAATTTCTCTTTAACTGCAGTCAACTATCTTGCATTGGTTTTTATTTTATTTTATTTTATTTTATTTTATTTTATTTTATTTTATTTTATTTTTTTTATTTTATTCTATTTTTAAAATATTTTCTCTCTTAGTATTTTAACATATTCTTTCAATTAAAACTCAGGTTCCACAGCTGTTTCTCCATCAGTGATGGATCTTTATTTTGTTCTCATGCAAATGTTACCAATGCTGCCTTAGGAATTGTCACAGTGTTCAATGTCAATGTGTAGTGAGGTCAAATACTCTTCTCTGGGTATGTCAGCCTCGCCCTTAAGAGGTCTCCCAAGAGTAGAAAAGATGTTGCATCAACACACAAGGCTGCAGTTTTCGTGGGCAACATCCTGGGTTTTGTTTGCCTGTGTATCACAGACTTGTGCCCCTAGGTTTTAAAGTGTTGTTCAGACAGGGAGGCTCCCCAAGACAGGAGAATCTGCTCTCTTGCACAACTTTCCACTGTTCAGATATTGTAAGGGCTTTGTGGTTTCTTTGCCTTCTGTGTCACGAAGGATCCTTTCAAGCCTTTTTTAATTCAGGGACAAGGGGCACGGCCTTCATCTCACTGTTCGTCCTGTACTTTTAACTAAGCTTTTTTGGTAAACACACTAGAAAGTTTTGGAATCTCCCAGATGGTGCATGCTGTTGAAGAACAGAGGTCAGATGGATTTATCTGTATTTCACACTTATTTTGACATTGCTGGCAATTACAGAAGCCTGGCTTCAATGACATAGCCAGTCCTGCATTCCCTCTTCCCATATTTTGACATTGCTGGCAATTACAGAAGCCTGGCTTCAATGACATAGCCAGTCCTGCATTCCCTCTTCCCTTATTTTGACATTGCTGGCAATTACAGAAGCCTGGCTTCAATGACATAGCCAGTCCTGCATTCCTTCTTCCCTTTGGGGAAACTGGGAACCAGAAAACAGGACTGGATCCATCCCCCTCACCTTGAATGTCCCTGCAGGTAACTGCAACATGTATCTATGGCAAAAGGATTTTAGGTAGCTAATTAGAGCTTAATAACTATGCAGAAACTGCTTTCCATAGTACTTGCTTCACAAGCTGCCTCTGTTCTGCTGAGCCCCTCAATTAAAGCAGCTTTTCTCTACGGAGATCTGAGGATCTCTGCTCAGCAGTGCTCTGTGTCTCTGCTTTTCCTTCAGTACAATTTCAGAACCTGCAGGAGATTCTTTGGCATTTACAGTTCTGTCAGAGTCTGGGTTCCTGTGCCATTTTTCAGAAAATGGGATGTGAGAATGAAGGCAGGCTGATACAGGGTGTATCTGCAAGGAAGGGGTTTTTGGGGACAGGATTCTGAGTGGCGTGGGAGAACCTGAGATTTTGCTAGTAATTTGGCTAGCACTTCAAAGTTTGTGAGACTTCCTGCAGACTTTCCATGAGCCACCATGATCCCTACACTACCTTAAAGTGCCTCTGGTCATTGTGATGTTCTCGACTCACCAGTGCTCAGCCTCACAAATTTGTCTCACATGATTGCTCTCATCTATTGGGTCTTGACAAGATTGACTACAGAAATTCATAATAATTCCTAATTCATAATATCTTTATGTGAACAAGGAGAATGTGAAAAATTGCATCATAATTCACTTATGCTTTTCCCCAAGTTTCCCGGTGGTCTTGAGGAAAGTTTTAATTTCACTAAAAATATTAACAATCATTATTACAACTATGAGCTAGACAGACCCTACCTATGCAGAAGGTGTAGTCTGAAGGACATTCCACGAGTTTTTTAGGGAATGGAGAATAGTTCTAAGTATCTTTCAACATGAATTAAAGCTTCTTCCATCTTTATCACCAGGTTTTCAATAAATAATTGGTTAGTATGGTAGCAGCTAGTGAATTTAGTTTAGAATTCAGATTAAAATCACAGTCACAACAGAATGGCTATATAAATGTCTGTATTTCTCTTTGTCATGTGAATACTAGAAAAACATCACTTCATTTGCAAAATATCTGTATACAACAGGGAGAATTGCATGTTGTAGCTGCCCACTTCATAGCTAAGTGCAAGTTTCCCACTTCAACACAAGCCCAAGTCCCTGCTATAAACTAAATACTGAAACTAAGGTAAGATCCTATGCACTTAACCTCTACCAAAATCAATCCTGCTCAGCAAACAAACAGGAAATGCTCTATTAAAAAAGTCTTTTTCATGTTTACCCCATGGTGAAAGAGACGTGAAAGAGAAGACTGTAAAGAAATGCTCTCTTTAAATAAAAGCTTATCTTCAGTATGGTCTGTATGAAAACTTCTGCTCTAAGAACTGTCATCTGTTAGATTACAGAGCATTAAGCATTATTTCTTGTCAAAATTCAACCCTGGCCTGAGCATAGTCTGGTTTCCACCTGGACTCACATCGAAGCATCTCAAAGGGGAGAGCCAGTAGTGCTAATTGGTGGGCTAATTCTGCAACATTGATTACCATCTGCTAGGAAGGGGATCAAGCCCACCATCTAATTTTCCACAGATCACCAGACAACTGAGTGATGATAACAACTTTGTCCTTGCCAAACTAGACAGATGGAGTTCACCCACTGAATGTTTTCCAAACTCTTAAGCCATCTGTTCCCTACTTCTGAGTATTTCCACAGCAGCAAAAAACTCTCAAAAGCCCCAATATTATCTTTCATAATTGATAAACCATGAAATTACTATTCTGATCATTTACAGGTACTGCAAAATTATATCACAAATAACAAATGTCGGAAAAAACTTGAGTTTTTTGTCGTAATAACAAGAAGACCTTTTCTTCCACATATTGTGCTAGATATATCTACAGGTCCATGAGCAGAACTGGAGCAGCCTACTCATCATAGGCTAAGCATTTTCATCAGTTCTCCAACTTGTGTTCCAGTGCCTATTGATCCTCTGCTGTAGGTGGTAGTGCAGTAGGGGGCAGAGTGTCAGTAATTACCCAAAATTAATTGGAACCAGCAGTAAGAGCAAAACCACTTGTCCAGTCTACATTTCATTTCCACACTGACAAATTTGTGGGAGCCGTACTGGATGTGGATGACAGAGAAAAAATTGCAAAAACCTTTTTCCCATGCTGCATAGAAAAGTAACAATTAAAGAATTGTGTTGTTTGCATTTGGACAGTGTTTCAGAGCTTGCTTTGACTTGGTCTGCCTTTTCTGACCCTTGTAGATAAAACATCTGATTTTTTACCCCTGATATTAATGGAGCTTTTACACCAATAAAATTCTTAGTTAGGAATTAAAAACACTTACTATCAAATACTGTTTATAAATATCAGAAACTGAAATTACTGCTTTAGCAAATAAGTACTTTATTTTACCAAAAGGCAAATTAATATAAATTTCTCCCAGAAAAAGACTATCAAACCAGAAATTAATTTGTATCAGCAGTGCTGACGTGGTATCAAGCAACAATAATGGTAAAGCCCTGAAATTTCAATTCCTGGAAGGGTTGTAGAAACACAGCAAGGAAACCTATACAGAGCAGCATTATGAAGGACATCAGGGCCTACACAGGCAAAGGGTATAGACCATTATCTTTAGGTGCTTACATATGGTTTGTCATCACCATCATGATCAGATTCACAATTTTATATTTTAGACTAATCAGAAAAGTGAAAGCCATGCAGTAAAGCTATTAAGTTCTTGTTCACCCTGTAAAGAGTGGTTATTTCATGAAATACGGTGCCACTTTGAAAATTTCTAGTTAAAGAAAAATTATCATAAGTGATCATGTAATCATTTAAAGGAAAATTAGTTTTAAAAATTGCATATTTTTTCTCAGCAGATTCTCTTTCTAATGGTAATTCAAAGTATGTAGCAATATTTTGAATTTACATTTTGATGCATTCCAGATCTAAAGGCTGTTTGATGTACTGGATTCCTCTGGGTACACTCTTAAAAGGCATTTAATCAGGTGCTATCTTTCAGTGCTTTGAATAAGTAACATCGGCTTTGTTGCCCAAATTGCATCTGAAAGATGCATGTGTAAGATTGTAAGCGGCTGAGGGAGAATAAAGTTAGGTTTGCATTTATCAACAGAAAACTGAAAAGATAGAGGCTGTGTTTATTATATGCCTTTGCTTAGAAATGTCTCTTCATTTTATTCATTGGGAGTTTCTGTTCATTTTTGCCAAGTGTTAATTTTTTTATAGTTTAGGTGAGTAAGTTACTGCCTGAGCATTTTGCTGCAAGTGGCTTTGGTAGGAAAAGATACAATTGAGAACATTCAATTAGTTCAGTCTTTGTATCTGATTCTTTAAGAGAAGAATTTGTAAAACAGATGTTCTGCTTGGTCTTTCTCACCAAAATTCTTCTTAGGAATTACTAGAATAATTTAATGGCTCTTCTTTAGACTTCATGCAGCTGTCAAAGCCAAAACTCTCCAAGCCAGAACATTCTTATCAGTGCAGAAGAATTTGGAAACTCATTTGTAATGCAAATCACCCAGTCACATCGTCATTGTCAAATACACTGGAGAACAGAATATTCCTATTGAACAAATTACTCACCAAGAATCACAGCAACAACGGTGAAGAGCACAAAGGCATTCCTCATTAAATAACTTTTAACATCGTCCTTTGTTATGCTCTGCACTTTTTTTTTGGCCAAAAGTGTACGTTTCCGGACTCCTTGCTGAATTCGTTCCATCCTACTTCCAGGTTTTGGATCTTCCCCGTTACCTTTAGTCATTTATTTTGCTGAAAACTTTCTTTTATAATCAACTTCTGTGAGTATCCCTTCAGAAAAGTGGAGGACTCTTTTAAGTGGGTGGTATTGGAGAAACCTGCAAGACCAGAAATATCAAATGTTGCAGTACGATTTTAGGGGAATTATTAGCTATATATTTACAAAGAAGCAAATATTCTTCATGTTTTAGTAAAGCTTATATTATTCTTACTATCGAAGCAGTTTTTGATGAAAAACCTCAATGATTTTGAAAGAGGGATTGTAAGGACTCATCAGATAAGTGTCCCATGTCTTCAGAGATTAACCTGAACTGCTGTCATGCTGTAAAACCCAGGAGTAACTTTTTTTCTAGTTGCTATTGATAAATAAATGAAAAATCAATACAAATCATAGCAATTTAAAACTATCAGTCAGGTTTGCTTTTCACTTTTTATCAGACAATTATTATTTGAAAAAAAAAAATCTAACTCACCTTCACATTAACCATTGAAGAGTTCAAACTGGTAAATTTAAATTGCTCTACATTTCAGATGCTTTTAACGATTGAATGCATTGGCTCAACTCCTTCTTTTCACATGGAAAAAGGCAGAAGCAATAGTTTATTTATCCCTCAACCACTATTTAGAAGATATGCCTTTGACAGCTTTATGTTGATAACATTAATCTTTTTAGCTGTATAAACTGAGCACATCTGTGAAACATCAGAAGTAATATCCCACTTAACTTGTTGCTTCAGACTGTAGTACCAGCTCACATTGCAGAGCAATGCTTGGCTTGTCCTGACAGCAGTTATGAGCATGTATCACAGAATCACAAACTAACTAAGTCGGAAGGGACACATCAGGATCATGCATTCCAAATCCTGGACCTGTGCAGGGCAGCCCAAGAGTCACACCACGCCTGACTTCAAGAAATCACACTCTGAATCGACATTAAAATGTTTCAATATTAAAAGTTTTTCATTAAGGTTTACTTTTTATTTTAGTGGTGGGGATTTGTTTTGATGGCTGCTGGATATTACTTTGTTTAATAATGGAGCCTCCTCAAAGGTGTTTTCCAGACTGAAAATCCCATTTTCTGAAGTCTTAGTTAATATTCACTGGCATGCTTTTTAAAAATAAATTAGTAATGAATAAATGTATTGGGTGCTTGTGCTGAAATCTGTCTCTGTTTATAAGCAGTTCAACTCTAACATCTCATTTTTAATGAGTTTAGTGCCAAAACACCTTTTTTTTTTTTTTTTTTTTTTTAAGGAAACACTTAAAATATAAGTGAAAACAGGAGTTTCAGCCAACAAGCTTTAAACAAAGTCGCATGTTGTAACAAGTTTATTTTGGTGGATTTTGATCGCTGCTTTCACCATATGTTTCAAGACCTGCACTTCAGTGCAATATCCTCCCTGAATTTTAACAGAACGCTATAAACTTTGCTGCTTTAAGGCTTTAAGAAGTGGAAACACTGTGAGACTGAGCGAAATACTTAAAATAGTGAGTGTTCTTCCGTGGCCAAGACTGCTGTGTGGAAGTAGAGGATTTTTGGATTTTTTCACTTTTTTTTTTTTTTTTTTTTTTTTTTTTTTTTTTTTTTTTTTTTTTTTCCTATTCCCCGGCCGATTAGTGGAAGCATTTCGGTAAAGAGAGGAAAAAAAAAAAGAAAAGAGAGAGAGAGAGAGACAGAGACAGAGAGATCGTTCACAGTGCTTTTTCTTTCCAGGATATTTAACGCAGCTAATCTGTCCTGTACAATTTACATCAAGATCAAGGAAGAATATGGGCGCAGCCGAAAGGATCATTGCATTAATGAAGACACAAAGGCACGGGGTGAGGAATGGGCTCTCCCCGCCCCAACGCTCCCCGAAGGACAGGACAGGACGGGCTCACCTTTGTCACCGCGGTGTCACCGGGACCCTCGGGGCGCTCAGGAGCGCGGCTGCAGCGGGGGCTGCCCGGAGCTGCGGAGCCGGGCGGGCGGCGCGGGGAGCGCTGACATCTGCATGTGCTCCGGAGCACGGCAACTTACTATCACTGAAACTTAAGGAAAGGGGAGGAGACTGCCGGCCCGGCAACGCCGCGGAAAAAAAAAAAAAAAAAAAAAAAAAAAAAAAATGGACAGAACCAACCCACCCCGAGCCACGCATCAGCAGAGAGGGGAGAGCGGGGCTTCTGGAATATTGATTAGTCTTGGCACAGTGAAAGCGGGGTCACTTTCTTTGTTTTTCCTTTTAGACCACTTTCACGCTTTGTCAGTTCAGCTTCGTTAGAAATGCAAAATCAGGATCCGGGCAGGGTTGAAGGATCGCACACACACAGAGCAGCGGAGGCTGGAGCGCTTCTTCATTAGGCATTCCAGCCCGGGCGTCTGAAAATCCTAAACACAGTTATATAACACTACCCCTGTGCTTTTTAAAATGAATGATAAAATATCTGAGCATGCTACTTTGTTCTAAAAACAGGCATGGTGTGAAAGCTACCACGTATTTTCTAATTCTCAAAGACAGCTATCCAAAATCTAGTCTTCCCAGGGTGGGGAACCAGACGTATCTTTCAGAAGCAACTGGAGCGTTATCAAGGAAAGAGAAAAACATGATCAGTTATAATTCTTTGTATGTTTCTTGTAGATATTTAAAATACATAGTAAGACTCGCCTCTTGTTTGGCAATTTAAACTCCCTGATAGCAAGCCCCATTCAGCCTGTTTCAATAGCAGAGAATGAATGAATGAATGAAAGGAAAGGTATAAAGTATCCACTTTTGAGAAATAAATGGCCTTCAGTTTTTCCAGCATTTCAAAGTATGCATTGTTGAGAAGGTATTTGTTGATGGGAGTCAGGGGAATTCCCAAAAAACCTTCCTTTTGAGAAAACCACTTTCATTTTAAGCATTGGTGAAGTCAGATAAAAATATTCCATAGTATACTTCACTGCACCTCTCACAGGATTTAAATTACTTTCTTATATGACAAATACTGTAAATCAAAATTTATATAATTTTATGCTAAATATATAACTCATCTATATATATTAATCTTTAAAGATTTGTTTATAAATGATGTTGATATTTCAGTCATTTTCCTGAGAAGTAATTTTATGTATTCGGGAAAAAGACTTGTGGATGATACACACAAATAATAGGTAGGTACAAAATAAAATTAAGAGTTGATTTACTTCCACACAGTCAGAGTAATGGTTTAGCTAAAGAGTTTTCCAATTTAAATGTGATTCAAATAATGATATCTAAATGTAGGAAAAAAAAATCTAACAATAATTTCAAATTTACTTATGATTAATGTAGATTTGAGATTGATTTGTGTACCATGGAATCTTGAACTTTGGTGTCTAATGTAAGACAGAAATCATCTAAATTAACTTATTAATTTACTTTAAAAATTAAACAAAACCAGCTTCTGTTACAAAGACAGAAACACATGCTGTATTTTCTTGCACCTGGCATCTTAAATGTTTATGTCATTTTTATTTTTTGTGGTGCAGTTTTTAAATACTTTCACTATTTTTTCTGTAGATGTGGATTGACCTTTTAACTAACCTTTGCCCTCTAGCAATCTGCTTGTTTGGTCTTTCTTTTTGGAGTATGGCTTGCTTTCTGCAAAACCTCCCAGAAGGTTCTGCCCTCTGCTCATATGAATAGTAATGATCCACTTGACTCAACGGGACAGGGTCAGGCCCCAAGTGAGGTGATCCAAAAGTATGTCATTATTTAATGCTTTCATTGATACTGGAGCCTATGAGAAATGAGGATAATCCTGTGAGAGGATTCAGTGAGACAAAACAAAAATAAACAATAACCAGTTGGACAGCTCAGCTTAACTTGAACAGTGATACTTTTATCATCTCTGAGAGAACAACAGATATCATTACATACTTCTTAGAGAAACAGAATATTAAGAGCTTTTATGGCAATATGCTCAAAATTTTCTTTTTTCCTTTCTCCTTCATCTTCTGACAAATTTATTTTATTGATTTTAACTTTAGTATTATCCTGTATATTATAAACCCCCATGTATTTCAGTTATCCCTGGATAGCAAAACAAAGTAAAATAATTTCATAGCCTGGTGTCACTCTGCAGCACACATCATTAAAATGCAATGGAATTTCCCTTTATAGATACTATAGATATAACAGAGTTAGTATGCAGTATTTAATACTAGGACTAGGAAAAATTTAAAATGTTATTGGTAATGTTCTTCTATCTGTAGTGTTTTCTGCAGTGTTAGTTTCTAGGAAGAGCAATTTAGAAGTTAGACACCTTGTAGATTTTAGATTGGATCAACCAAGGCAAGAATATATAAAAACATCGTTATGTTTTGTAGAGTAACACAGAGTGGCAGCCTTTGGTGCATCCACCAACTTTACAAAGATGAAATTATTTCTATGTGCTTCAGGGCGGTAGGTTTTTTCATAAAAAGTGACAAGGAATGACCTAAGGCCTGGAGGAGCCTGTCTGTGTTGACATACTAGCGCAGCACTCTAATCTGTGCTTTGGATTCCAGTTTCAACCCTTCTTTGATAATGCCCTAGGTGACTTGCAAAAACAGTAAAGTGCAAGCACAGTGCAAGGACTGGCTCTGGCTTGGACCTCATCCTCCCGAGCAGTGTGGATTCAGCCCACTGGAATTGTGTGTTGTGACAAAGTCTGTCAGTAAATGTACTTTGCACAGTATCTGAGTGGCTTTGTAAAATAAGTAAAGGTATTAGAGTGAAAGCTGCTGTTCCAACACAAAGTATTGTTATTTTCAGCTGAGCTATCAAACAAAAACCCAGGGAAGCCAGTTGTAGCGAATGCAAAAAGTGGAAATGAAACAACGAATTGTACAATCCTTTGATTTCCCAGATAGCAATAAATGTAGCATAAGACTGCATGGATCCCAACTGAAATAAACTTTTAGATTCAAAGTAATACACGTTTCACATTAATAAGTCAGCACTATAAATTAATACTGGCTGAATATCTGAAGTGTTGGAGTTTTAGTTAGAATACTGTTGATAACGTAATGGTAAAACTGGAGTAAAAGAATATGTTTTTTCATGGTAAATGGCATGACAGTCTGCCCCAGACTTCAATTAAGTTGGACAAAATAAGAAAACATATTACTGGCTTTCAAGCTGCAATCCAGCTTAGAACTGTTTATTACCATTATACGCTTTGTATCAGTGAAGAAGCTCAGTCTCTAAGAGGTCAAATTTAATCCATACAAGTTAGCAAATATTTGGCACATCTAAGTCTTAGGCTCCTGAATATTTCCACAGGATGATGGTATGGTTTTCCTTCTGAGATATTGGTTGGCCCTTGCTCTTTTGAGCATACTAAGATGAGTAGGAGAAATTGAGGTTTAGTGTTAGCTTCTTTTCAAATATCAAAGGGGGATTTAATGAATACCTCCATTTTGCCCAGCCAAATGTGAGGCAGCCAAATTTGGCCAGCATGTGCACTACAATGATAATAAAAAAACATTTTGCAGAATCTCCACACTGGAAGTGTTATACTGAATTGCTTCTAAACTCATTTGGTGCCCCAAACACCTTTTAATGCTTAGACTGTATGATCTGGTTTTTTTTCTCCTAAAGGAATCCAGTTCACACCTCCTAACACCACTTCATGAAATGAATTAAGCATGTTTTGGTCACTTCTAGAGAAAACTTCCTCTACGGTTATGCTGAATTTCTGTTTATCTTTGATATGTTGCAAACCATTGGTCAAGTTCTCTTATTTAAAAAAAAAAAAACAACAACCAAAATCAGTGTTAAATACTCTGTTAATGGTAAGGATTGAATTATTTTAGACAATTCTACTATTCTATTAAAAAACCTTTCAAAAGTGAAAAGTAAAGATTTTTGCCTAAGATTAGGATGAACGACTTGTAGTACAGGCAAATCTAATCAGCAGGACTTTGATTTTTCAGTGATCTGCTTCTGTGTTTCAATTCAGGGTCCCATTACAGTTTTAACATTGCTCACTCAAGTCAGACAACAAATCCCCTATGTCATTTTTATTCCTGCATTTCAAGGTCTTGTGCCATGAGAATAAATATGATTTTAGGCTTTAGAGCTCTGTCAGTAGTCAGTCGGAAGTTGCACACAAAAAAGGCGGCATTCCTTTTCTGCTCTGTGAAAATTCCCAGCAGAGAAACATGAACCTTTAGTATCTTCTCTCAGCATCATGGGCTGTCTGGGCCTCAGCACACACTGTATGTCTGACTGCAGCTGAATAGACAACCTTGTTTCCTTTCAACACAGGGCGTCAGATCAGCACTCACTCTTGGGAGCAGGGGGAAGGGAAATGAAGTTATACCAGCAGAGGATGTGGCTCGTGAACTTTTCCCCTAACTGTCTTATCAAGGATGTGAATGTCTGCATGTACAATGGGGTGATTCTCACCGAAGAATAAGCAAGGTTGTCTAGGAAGGATTGGGGATAGGATGGGACTGTGTCATTGTAAGGAATCGGATGGGATCTCGTCAGTAGCCGATAGCATTTCAGATGCAAACAGCCCTACACTATGGCTTCACTGGCTTTCCCACAGCCAGTGGCAACCACTTAATGGGTGCCCAGGGAGAGACAGGTTCATTTGAAAAGTTAATACAACATTGTGGCTAGTTACAAAAGAGCATGGCATTGGAGCCAGAAGTCTGCTACCCTCTGTTGCTCAGGTCCCTCTTGATTTCCTCTTCTGGACTTCCTTTTTTAAAAAAAATTTTCTCCAATCAGCTGCTAAACTTCAGTAGCTTGTGAATTGGCAGAGGGACAGAGAGTGCCCTGGGGATGCTCCAGAAGAGAATGCACACTGCCACGGGTGCTTTAAATCATGACCTCCAATCCCTGCCTGTCACGGTGGCAATGGTCCCACATGGGTCCTGATTTGGGATGTTAGCACTGTTTTTGGGTATCCCACTGCCTGAACTGTTTTCTGTCTTAATTCCCAGATTTGCTGTTGAAGAAGCCTGTTTCTTGGACCATGTGCTGTTGTTAAAATTGGATATTCTTTAAACAAGGTACAGGCCTATCACTAGCATGTGTGCTAGACTGTATGACACATTAGTCTCACATTATTTTTTTCCTTTTGCACTGCTTTTTTATTTTGTTGGCATGTCCCCCTTACAAAGCAAAGGGAGATAGGTGAGAAACAAGACTAAAGAGAAATGGGCATTCCTGAATTAGAGCATGGTATTATCTGCATGAAGCCTTTCCATGAAAAACATTTCATTTGATGTCTTTCAATAGTTATTTTTATAATGAAACAGTAATTTATCAGCTGTCTAATACATCTTAGTTTGTTGTTGGCATAGCAAATAAGATAAATACAGAGAAAACCACCCATATGTATGAAGTTCATTTAAGGAAACTAATTTATCTGGAACAGTAAGCTAATGTGACTTTTTAAATAGACATTTACTACTATGGAATAATAATTACTGCAATCAAGACACACAAAAATCTTTTGTAAAAATAATTATAATTTAAAAGCACGCAGCTCAAAGTTGCTGCTATAATAATGACTATAATAGCAACTGTTTAGCATTTGGACATTTTTTTGGCAGGAGGGCTTTGCATTGTTTATTGTGAGAAAGAAACAGGCTCTGAGAAAACATGCAAATTTTCAGCAGAGGAAAAAGCAGCATCAGGTTTGCAAAACAGAGTGGTAGAAAGTCTGTTTTGCTTCTATGTCTTCAGTTCACATAGGCTAGGATGATTTAAAGTAATTGGGTTCTTTTGGGGGATCTATGTGTAATATACCATGGAAGATCTCAAAATATCTGTTTCATAGTATCCCTGGCATCCAGACACTCCGGCTGTGTGGTGGTCAGCATTTATTTTCTTGCTGTGTTTTTCATTCTGGAATTCCATTCTCTGTTGGGATCCAGAGTTCATGGAACTCATCGGTAATCAGCAATTCGCTTAAATCAGGAAGTGTCCTTTAATATTTGTTACTCTTTGTTCTTCTTGAAATGTGATCAAATGCCTGTCATCATATATATATAAAAATTAAGGATTAGATAGCGTGAACAAGTATGTTTCAAACAAAGATGGCATATCACTGGTGTGATATATTACCTCAATTTGTTCTGTCATCCCTCATCTCTTCACTCCACTTCTGAGAGGATACAAATATTATTGTTGTACAGATAAATTCAGATCATTGTAATCAAATACTAATGACATTCACAAAAAAAGATACATTGAATCCACATTTTAATGCTGTCTTTCTGTAACAAGACAAAGGATTAATACACTGTACATTGTTTTAATTTAGATTTCTGATACAATTTAGATACAATGAAAGCTTTTATGACATATATTATAAATGCGTCTATAGAAAGAGAACAAACAGTTGTCTTTTCATTCGGACCTGAAATAATTTAAAGAAAGATGTAAATCAAGTATGTCTCCCATAATATATTATCCTATCCCTCATTTACAGATCAGTGCATACTACACATCGGATTTATTTTCACGCTGTCAGTTACTCCTTCCATTCTGCTCCATTGTGAACTTCTACTCCAGGACAAGTTAATTTAATGTTCTTGCCACCCCCTTGCCCTCTTTTCCTTCGTAAAGCAACTACTTCCCAAGTTTTTGCAGGTTCACTGATTTCCTTTTCCCTTTAGTTCCATTAATTCTATCTCCATTTTAACTCCTTATCCCACCACTAGTTTCCTTTGAGTCAGAGAAAAATGGCTGAGAGTACATCTTGTTTTAATTTGAATCAATGAATCTAATTTTTGAGGGAAAGTTAGGCCTTGGCCCTATTTGATTCTTAGATTCCAAATCATTCCTTATTTTATGAGTTTCCTTTGGATGGCTTGCAACACTCCCTTTCCCTCTGTTCATTCGTATTATTTTCAACTTCTTTTTGTCCAGTCATCTTGTTTTTTTCCTTTAGTTCACTGTATCTTGTTTTTTACCTTTAGCTTTCACTGGTGTTTCTCTTGTTCCAGCTCTCAGTGGTTTGGGAGGCAGTTGGAAGGTCTCTCACATACTGATGTGGTCCACGGAGGGGTTTGTATCATAAATTTGTATTCTGGGGTGTCTCTAGAGACAGTGGGTATGTGCTTGCATAGCTGCGTGCTGAAAACTGGCTAGCTGGAAATGTGTCCCTTCTCCAACTAAACAATGATAGAGGGTATGGACAGTGGAACAGATTTCCCCTGTAAACTGCAAGGATGTCAACTCTTCCCTTCCAAACAGAGGTGTCTCTTCTTCCTACAGACCACATGCAGAAAGGAAATTATTTTAATTAATTTGTTAAACCAAAGGGAAGAGCAAACAGACAGGTGCCTTTCAAAACAAAAACATTTAGGCCAAAATAAGGGGAAATAATGTGTTTGAAAATTCTGCTTTATACAAGCCTTTCACATGGCTCCAAAAATTCCTGCATCTCTTCCAGTTATGTCTTCTACCTAGTGTTAACTTCAGAATGGTGATGCATTGGGTGCTTTGCTTAGCCACGCTGTGAATGGCTGCCATTCACCACAAGTCTCAGCTCACTCCGTATGCAGGCAAAACTCCCAGTGAAGACAATGCCAGTCCAGGTCCCCTGACTCACATTTTGCTCAGGCAAAACCCCTATTGTCCAGTGATTGCTTTGCTCAATGAGCAGTGATTCAGAAGTGCTGAATAGGAACCCAGTCAGCTGTGCTTTGATATTATTTTTGAGATGATTCATTAATTCTGTAAATTAATTTAAAATGTCTTTGTAGAATTACGCAGTAATTTTTTATTAGACTAAATGTCAAGAACGTATCACCTATGAGAAGAGGGCATTTTGGGAAAAGTATCATTAAAACAATATTTTTTCTGCGATCTGAATACTTCTTATAAAGTATTTGTTACTCCTGACTTCCTCTAGGCCAAGGAATATGAGAGCATTTAATTATTTGATCAGGTTCCTGATAAATTATTAGAGTGAGTTCCAGTGATTCAGAGACACAAAACAGGAGAATTAAATGAGAGATGAATGAAATGAGATTATCACATTCAGTTGCTTTTGTCATGCTGTATTCAAACTGTTTAAAACAGGTTATGAGAACTTTTTAAAATCACGAGCTATTAAAGTCTCTAGTGGTTCAGTAATAAATGAAACTCAGAACTCTGTTTGCACAAAAAACATAAACAGTTGAAATCTTATTTGAGTGTAGGAATAACATTTTACTTTGATGGACCTATGTGAATACCACCGAAATCAAATGTGCTTTGTCTCAGATTAAAATTTTTAATTTTCTATTTCCCTTGTTTTATCAGGGATGTGGCAGGGGTTTTATTCCTTTCTTCCCCTATACCTTAGGGCTTTCTTTATGTGGTGCAAAATAAGTGTAAAATGCTACTAATTTCCCTTCCCACTAATTTCACTGCTGTGAATTGTACAACAATGTACTACAGAATTCTGCTTTACATGTCTAACAATGAGTCCCATCTTCCGCATACAAGTTCCTGCTCTGTAAGATGTGTGACCAGTGGTCCAGAAAAGGCAGCTCTCTTCCTTGTCACATAACTTTTCTTTGTTTCCATTAAAAATATTTAGCAGATGTTTAGTAAAAGCCCCTCAAAGCCTCAGAAATGACAACATAATGCAGGGATCATGAATCACATTTTTTGTGTTTCAGATGGATGTATTAATGGAGAATCTATTAAATAGGAATACCTAGATAATCCTGGAAACCCATTTTTCTCAGTAATTGAGGATGATGTCATCTAGGGACCTGATAACCATCATCAATAGTTTTGCTTTCATTTGGATTTTTGTAGAAGAACACTTTAGACATAGTATTCATATAGAATATTTCAACACTCTTCATCCTGCTTTATTAGCTCTCTGCTAATGATTCTTTTCATTGAAGGGGTTTTACTTACTTTTAACAGCTTTTTGAGGTGCTTTTTTAATGCCAGAGGTAATCTTTCCCCACTGGACTCCTGTAGTTAATGAAGGTTAATGATCTCAGGCCTTCTTCCCATCCCAAATATTGGTTTCCTCGAATCTCTTGAAGAAAACACAAACAAAATGCACAGATTTTCATACAAGTTTGAAAGGTGAAAATAAACTCAGATTTTTTTTCTACTGGGTCAGACTGTTTTCTGAACTTTTTCCTCTGAAGCCACATTGGTACGTGTAAAAGGACCTATCCCACCTCTTTTCATAAATTACCTGTGTGTTGCAGCCCTTAACTTACTTTCTTTTGCTACTGTGATTATGTAGATTACAGTAAAAAACTGTCTGAAGAGGAGCATAAGAAATCTTTTAGCTTCCTTTTGAGTTTTAAATTTTTAAAAAATTTACTACTAAACTGCTTTTCAGAGGGAGCTTTCAGCTCTGGATTCCTAAGCACTGTTAGAACAATTTAGAGTCCAATTCATTCTGTCAAAGCTTCACATAAGGATCCTGAAGGCATCAAGGAACTGTAAGGCATCAAGTCATGATAATACTGCTCCCAGATTCACCACTTCAGAACTATTCTGTTCAGATTGGTACTTTTAACACAGTACAATATAAGAAGGTACTCATACATCGTGTCTACATGAGGTTTTAGCACCCAGAATAAATACTAATCTTCAAGCAGCCAGATAATTTCTCCCTCTCCTTTTTCTTTTGCTTTTCTCTATTTTTTAAATAGCAAAATAAACATAATATTTCTGTTATTTGTAAGCATTTAATTACTAAATTCGTCAGATGCCAAATTACCTCTGAGTTTGACGATTCAGAGGTAATTTTTAATCATCATAAAAAATAGCAGAAGTTGTCCATTCTTCTAGTAGAGATGAATCAACATATTGTTACACTACTCTAATATTAAAATCACTGATAGATAAAAGTTTATTATTTTACTTGGCATTAGTATAAATCATCATCTGTGACTATGTTGAGAGGTAGATGTATGGAGAAGCTGTTACTGTGGAGGATCCTGTGAAAATTCTGCTAAGTAGATGCTTTTAGCCTTGTTTTGTTTCAAGAGCTATATGTGGCTTTTGAATCAATATTTGAGAAACCACTGAGATAACAGGAATATAACCTGAGCTGCAAGGTCATCTACAAATTGCTAGGAAGGTTTCTATTTTAAAAGTCCTTGTTGCTTTGGAACCCAATCACAAAAGGATCCAACAAGCATCAGGCCCAGGTGACAACAAAAGACAGGAAGGTGCAGGTAGTGGTAGAAATGGAGTCAGAGCTGAGAAAAGATAACCCTTTAGAAAAGCTGTGGTCTCTGCCTCTGCCAACCAGCATCTCAACCTAACTGGCACGGAATAAAGAAATATTTCCAGAGAAGCAAAGAATGGCTCTGCATGTTTACTTGCCCCTTTTTCCTGCGATCCGCAGATAGAAAAGATCCTGAATGAAACATTAGTGAAATCTGGATGCTGCCATAGAGTGAGCCCAATGCTGTGATTCTAAACCCTGACTTCAATATTCAAAGAACTTTATATGTGCTAATCTTAAAACTATTCTTCCCATGCTAAGTTCTTTGAAGCCTTTCACTCTCTGGACAGGAATGTTAGTTCTACCACAGGGCAGAGAAAGCAGACACAGTTTTACTTGGAATTAATGACAGCAGCCAGACCTGAGGAGGTTATGTCCTGCCAGCATTGCAATACTAATAATATCCTTCTTTCCTGATTTTTTTTCCAAAACAAACATCAAAAAAGAGCCTTGCCCCTATTATTAACACTACTTTTCCCTTTTCTAACAATATATGTAAGATCACTCCCTGATGCTTTTTCTATACTCAAGTGTGAAAGTCAGTACTTGCCCTCATTTCTGAATCACAGGAGAGCAGTGTAAACCACAAAACTCGTCAGTGACTACACAAATAGGAAGTTCCGAACTGATAGATTTGTAGCAGAAAAATCTTAAAAAGAATTATCAAAGAATAAATGCACTAGTACCACATTTTAGATACTATTTCTCTGGTTTTACTGACACTGGTTTATTCATTTAGATTGACATAATCATGAGATTTGGAAAATGTTTTTTGCAGTATTTTGAGGCTCTCAGTACAGCATTCTGTAGCATATTTGAACAGGAGTCTTGCAGACAGGAAAACATTAACTTATCCCTGTTGTACTCCTGCATATTAACACTGTAAATTGTAAGAAGAGTGAAACAAAATTGTTACTAGTAAAGTTTAATATCGCAATACTTTTGCTGTAGATACTCCCATAACATTTTAGGAGAGACTGTTCAGAATAGGAACAGTACCACTTTTAAACTAGACATTCTCCTGAGTTCAGAAAACTTTCAAACCTCCCACTTCCAGTATGTTAGTCCATCACTGATTATATTACACACATGTGAAGCTTGAGGGAGAAATCTCTCAGCTGCATTTTTGCAACCTCATTAACGTCATTCTGCCTTTCCTTTTTATGCTTGCCTCTCCCTTTTGTTCACAAATGAGGTAATGAGTGACATCTTCATATGAATCTACAATGACTTTGCATAGTTAAAGTGGTTCTGTTTTCCTAGTCTCCATTGTTTTCGTGATAAATCTACACTTTGATCTTGAAGCTTACCTTACCCCTGGCACAGCTCTCATTCTGATGGTGCCTGTGGATTCTTTGTGAATGAAGAGTAAAAAGTTGCGTTTCTAAACACATGAAAATGTAAAAGTTGCAATTCAGCTGAAGTACAGAAATATGCTGTTCTATTTTCAGAAAAGTGTGCATCCTCTGAGCAAATTCCAAGAAAAAAAATGTGTTTCACAGAGATTGCAGTAAGAGCTATGAATTTCTTCTATTGTGAAAACATTTAGTAAAAAACTTAGGTGCGAGTGAGCTGAAAGATGAAACTGGATTGAAACAGCTATCCCAGTATTTCTCATCATTATGATATCTTCTATCAAAAATTAAAAACAGGACAATCAAAACTACTTTAGAAAAATATCTATTTCCCTCAGAGCAGTTTTAAATTGAAGTTCTAATTACATTATAACAGACAATTAAGATTATTAGAATTTCATTTGTTGCACAGTTTTTATGTGAAATTCTATTCCTACAGAATGCAGCCTGCTCAGTGGCAGGGAGCTGGTGACTGAGGGGTCGGGGAGAGCTGTTTTCCTTGAACACTTCATTACAAGGGTACACTTCAGATACACTTTGATAACTGGCAACGTATGAAAATAAACACACAATACACCACAATGTATGAAAATAAAAACTGAAAAGGCAAAAAAAAAAAAAAAAAAAACCCCAAAAACCCAACCTCTTTAAACAAGATTTCTCTTTCTGGGATCTTTCTTCAAATTGAGAAAAAATATTCCTGTCAGCTTGTTGTGCATTTAGAAATACCTTATTTTTGAGGGAAAAGGCAATGGAACCCCCATAAAGATCTTTTTATTCAGAGCATTTGCACTAGAATAATAAATACAACACTTACCTATGGCATGATATGGTCGTGCTGCTTCTTATTTTTTCATTCCATATTTGTGTTTACAAAAGTTGATATGTTGGCACAGCAGGAATCTTATGTTTGCCCTCTAGCCATATACACTCCTGGGTCTTACAGGCAACCACACTGGGAGCTCCCTGGTACCCTGCCAAAAACCTCAATCTTGCAATCAAAAGCAATATTTTCTTCATGGACAAGAGGTAATTCAGTCTCTGCTCGTGTTTGGTTTGGTCCTAGTGTGATGAGCAGTTTGGAAAACACTCTGTATTTGCACGGTGATTTCATAACTCCATATGGGCAGCGCAGTCAGAACGCTCAGAGGGATTTGTGTTCAGGTACTTATCTCCATGACCACGGCATCTGCAGATTCTGTGTGTTCAAAAATCCACATTCAAAAATCCACATTTGACTGTGTATGTTGGGAGGTTTAGCTTCTGTCTATGAGGTCAGCTTATTATATTGGGCTGTAAACAACTACAGGATCCTGTCTGTGCTAAATTGTGCCCAGATTTGGTGATGGCTTCATTGTGCTGAGACTGACCTACTGGGAGACTGAGGACAATGAGTTATTTTAAAAGAAATAGAAGGAATGTACTTTCATTTTTATATAGATTTTATGTCTGATGACAGTTGTTGAAGAGCCTCAGCAGACTAAGCCCAGCCTGATGATATCTTGCTGGGATGGCCTGATAATGAAGGGAGATAAAGCATCTCAGAGAATCCAGATAGCACCCAGGTCCCCAGGGCAGGTTGGGTCTTTTGTGTCATTTAACCACAGAAAAGAGACAGACTGTGCCCTGAAGTGCTTTCTGTCTGAAGACATGGAAGAGAGTAGGTTGTACCAAACAAATCAATTTGTTGGGGAATTGGCTCTGTTGCAACATTTGTATGGAATGCACTCCCGGTCTCTGCTGAGTCTGGAGACTGGGAAGGAAGTACCTTTAAAAGGAATACAAGGATGGGAAACAGCAACAAAATCTTTATAGCTGGAAATTTGCCAGGAGGGTGAGGCCTTATGAGGTGAGGGGGGCATTTGGTGGAAGATAAAAATATGTCTGGTTATTTATTGCAATTTTAAGAGACAGGCTTTTCAAACCACAACTATCATGGTATATTAATTTTTAACTGTGTTTAGGATTTTGGTGATAAAAGGGAAAAAGAAGAGATATAAGGTTCTTGCAGCAACAGGTATTATTAATGGTGTCATTACTTTATCTACTTCAATTACTGAAAATTAGTCTGGACCTATGTTTTGAATTGTTAGGATTTATTATTTGAACTAGACATACATGCATGTTTCCCACTGAATCCTGTGAATTTGACTCAATTTGCCTGAAATGTGTTAAAAGGTGCTTGCAGGAAAGCTGTGCTGGCAAGAGAGAAAGTGTGGCAAACACTTCAAGGGGTGCGCTAGTGAGTAGCCAAGGACAAACAGGAGCTGTAGCAGTGTGAGCTGGCACAGCTGCAGCCAGAAAGGACACACAGCCCCTGTGTGCCCTGAAATATATTCTAGTACAAGCAGGTATCTCTAGTCGAGCATGCCAGCTCAGCAGGGAACACATGGAAAAAGCAACAGCAAAAGAGCAGAGCAATCTCGCTGCCTGCCCAGTGGTACAGATGACATAGCTTGGCTCAGATGTAGACTGTAAATCTTCCAGACAGGGCTCAACATCTTCATATAGTCACACTGAGTAAAAGGCTGGGGAGATCTGGCTGGCATTTATACTGTGCAGGAATTTAAGATCATATGGCTGTTCTGCTAGAGTTCAAAATTTATTTGTTTTTTGTATCCTGCCATGTTAAACAAATAGAATAGAGAACACTTCCCTACTGTTTAGAGAGACATATTTCAAGTATGGTTTACTAGTATTTCTATAAGAGACACAGGGTGGGGAAAAAATAGAGTGCTAAGAATTATTTTTTTTTCAGTTTTTTGAATTTTGATGTCTTTGATGTGTTACAGAAAAATGTACTTTTCTTCAGTACTTGTGGTACCGTCTTTCCTTTGTTGTAATAAAGATAATTTAATTTCCTTTTGGTTGGTTTCTGCTATGCAAACACAGTAACTTTCATGTAACTGTTTATGATGGTGACTCCAATAAATAAATGCAGTGTGTCCTCATCTTTGTTAAGCTGTTATAGTTGACTGTCATAATTTTGTTTTGTTGGTTTTTTTTTCACACTGCTGTGACTTTGGGCCAGGTGTTGAGCATTTTTTTGGTTACATTGATAGATTTACACACCATTTCCACCTGCATTAGCCTCGAAGGCTCACTGTAAAATGCTTATAAAAGGCAATTAAGCAGACTGGGCATGTGAAAGCTCCAACAATAAACTCTGCTGACCTTTCTGGATGGTGCATCTTTGATCATTTTATCTTGATTTTCTCAACAGCTCCTTTTCTCAGAGTTGTTTTGTCTTGGCTCTTCTCTTGGCAGAACAGCTGCTTCTCTCTGGCCACTGGGTATGGCCTTATTTTATTTATTCTTGCCTTTAACTTTTGTAGAGCAGCCAGATACATGGGGATGGGTGTTACATAACAAATACAATAAATAAATAAAGCCCAATTTGCAACGTTTTTGCTGTCCACAGTGAAAGCTGTGGTCATGGAGAAAGGAGTTCATTACACAAAAATGCCCTGTTTGATCCTGTTGGGGCAAATGGCTAAAAAAATGGAGGATAGTTTGAATATAAAGCTCAAAAGCTGAAAAGCAAAATTACCAGAAACTCAACTGATTTAGGAACAACTGCAAGACTTGTTGAGTGATTTTGTTAAAATATAAATTTGAGGCATAGAATGTCTCTTTAGACCAAACAAGCCACTGAATTTAGATTTAAAACTTAATCCTTCCAAATTTAAAATGGTTGAAACTCAGGTTGCTGCTGGCACTGGCCACTAAGAAGCAATGCCAGAGTCTCAGTGTACTGTGGAAAGTTGATTATGCAGAGCCAAAAGACTGATCAAGGATTCACACACTGCAAGCAGTCACTGAGTTTATTTGAAACACTAGGAAAGATTTTATAGTGTTTAGAACTTTAAAAGGGTTTGAAAGAGGAGGTCAGCAGGGTCTGTTTTTGCAGTAGGCTCTGGGGCTTGAGAAGAGGCCTTTGCTAGTGTTGCCAGACTTTCCAGATGCTTTTAAAGACTAAAGACTATTTCTTCCCAGCTTTCACCTCTACTATAATTCTCCTGCCCTTTCCCCTACCATTTCCCATTTTGCCCTTTCACTAGTCCCTCTTTCTTTCTTCCCATGTAATTTCTTTTCCTTGCTCCTTCTCATTGCATCTCTTCCCTTGAACCAGTTCTTCCTATTCATTGGGATAAAATACTATGTGTATTATATTTGCCTTAGGAAGTAAGAGCTAAGTTGCCATTTTGAGTCGAGAATGTCTCATCGGCTGGATGGTAAAATATAAGAGATCCATAATTGTTTTGTTTAAAATCAGAGTAAGAGAGGCCTGATGATAAAATTTAAATGTACAGTCCGAACAGAAGCTTTGCTGTTGCTGGCCTTGTAACTCAGTGTATAAGAACTTTATCTCTGCTAGGAACAGCATATTTTCACAAGATATGTTAGTGTGCCCTTGCAGAAGGCCAACCACATTAACAAGATGACTTTTAGAGTGTAACCAGTAGGTCAAAGGAGCCTATTATTCCCCTTTATTTGGCACTGGTTATACCTCAGTTGGACTACAGTCTCAAGCTGTGCACTCTCAAGTGTGAGAAAGACATTGACAGGCTGGAGAAGTCCAGCGGAGAGCTGTGAAGCTCATCATGGAGCAGGAATACATGTGGCATATGAGGAGAGAACTGGGGCAGATTAGCCTTCAAAAGAGGAAAAAAAGAGGCAGCTCTTACTGCTATCTTGAAATATTTCACCTGTGCTGGGGTGTAGAGAAGACTGATGCATTCTCTTCCCAGGGGTGTACAGTGGAAGGAATGGGCAATGGATTGCGGGAACAAGGGACTTCAAACCAGATTTTTTTTTTAATGTCATGGTGTTAGGCTTCAAAATAGGGACCAGAGAGATGATGGAGTCCCTGTCAATGGAGATATTCAAAATTTGACTGGACAGAGTGCAGTAAGGCCTTAAATCACATTGATTTGTCATTGTGTTGACATACGGTTGAGTTGTTGTGTTGAGGGCATTACCTCAAAAGACATAACAGGATGCAATTTGGGCAGCAGCATACTGCAGATAAAAACCATAAACCAGCTTATAGTAAGGGGGATCAAAACTATCTTCGGCTACCAAACTTATTTATATTTTGCTGAAGTGAAAGTAATGTTCTTTAAAGAAGAAAATGGCCTGAGATGTGAATCATCACAGCATAGACTCAAGTCTACTTCCAGTGTCCATCTTGAAATCCAGCAGGGCAGACTTGAGCATGAGGGTGTAGACCACAGGGGATGTATTTGTACTGGAAATTGATTTCTCACACAGCCACACAGTGGCTTTTCTTTTTAAAAGTGTAGAATGTGACATACAGAATACTGAGGCAAAGACGTTGCTGGCATAGGGAGAAAAAATACTCAGATCTTGTAGGGCAGTGGTGCATTACTTCTTGTATTCCAGACATCAATATTATCATGATTCAATCACTATCAAAAGTATCTCTTGACCCTGTTAGTAAATCTAAAGCAACACAAGTATTTGATGAAGAAAAACAGTGAGTCAATTTGGACCTGAAGTCACAAAAGAAGAGGCTTGGAGTAGTACATACAATTCATAAACACCAGAATTAGGTTTGCATAATTAAAAAATTTTAAAGAGACAAATCTTAAGTACATACAAAATAGATGCTCTGAACAGAACCAGTTTCAACAGGATTTAATTAGAAGATTTTTGCTGCTTTATTTCCTTTATGGCTCCTGTAGAGTATTTAGCTTTAGAAGATAGAATTTGAGAGAGTGCTCTATGGAGATAGAATTAGAGTGTTCTATTCTATTTTTGTAACAGTGTAAACTTATAATTTATAAGGGAACAACTTAGGAAAAGTCTGATCTTGTGAATAAAAATGGCTAGATAAGCTAGTTATGCCAGCTACAGGAATAATTTGGTACTAAGATATCCTAATTCAGTGGCCTAGAAGGAATTCAAATTACTGGGCAAATTTGGAGGAGATAAGAATGAGATCATTTACACCTACTTCTGTGCTGCATAAACCTTCAGGACAAATTCTTCTCCTCACTCAGAATTTACATCTCTGAATAAATATTAACTTCATTTTCTCTACTGCTTTTCTCTACCCCTTTTTCCCTCTTCTTTATTTCTTTCTTTTCTTCTAAGAACTTAGGCACAGGGATGTCTTGTTGTGGGTTCCAAGTGGCCTCAGGTGAGAGCTGCATAGCTGAAAGTGCATCTGGAATGCAGAGCATGTCAAGTTTGGACAGGTAAATAATTTTGGTTTAAAACATTTGATACTGCAGATGTTGCTTAAAACAAATGTAGGCATTCAAGTTCTGCAAAAAAAAATTACACTTTCGGTGCCCAAATTCTTCTTTTGATTTTGCCAAAGATAGGGACTAAGAACAAAAGAGGTTTTAATAAGTTTTATTTAGACTTCCCAAATATTGGAAAGAGTATGATTCTTGTCCTGCAGTCACACTTTGAGACATAAGGGGTGAAAGAAAGAAAAGAGGGCTTATTTAATTAATGTTTGAAATTTATTTCTATTCTGCTTCATCTTCTTCTGAACGGGTAAAATAAGAAATTGTAGAATCTGTGACTTCAGTAGCTGCATAACAAGCATAACAAGCATTAGTGATGATTACAAACTGTCATTTTATTTACACACAAATTGTTTCATCTGAGGGATGTGTGTGAAACTGCAGGAAATGCTATTACTAGAACTCATTTACTAGAAATCACATCCTCAGTGACATTTAGAGAATCTTGAACAAATATTTCTTTTCATGCTTTTCCTTTGGTCTGAAGTTTTCCTCTGGGAACATGAAAAACAGGTTCTTTTATTTTGCATTTGTTAGCACTTGGATGTCTATAAAGACTCCTAACAATAAGTAGGCAATGGACTGAATGCCTTAAAACCTGGATAAACTTTTTAGGGCTAACTAATGTTGCATATTAAGTTCTGAAACTGAGGAAAAGCAAAGAAAGAGATGGTATTTACTCACTATTCAGAGATTTGTGTACCCAGACTAAAGTAAGAGTCCAAAGAAGAGGAAGATAAGGTCCATGGAGTGGACACAGGAAAAAAAAATAATCTGTTTAAATGTGTGTGCACTTGTGTTGGCACAGCTTGTATTTCTAGACAGAACAAGCACTAAAACATTACAGACAGCAACATGATGTGAAATAATTTTATAGAAAGAGGGTTTGTATTTACAAAATTAACTTCACAGGTATATTTTAAAAATCTCATTTCTGTTCACCACCTGCTTTTGTAATTACCTCATTTAGCCTGTGATGAAAAACAGAATGCTTTCTATAGACATCTTTGTTGACTACAAAAAACAAAATACTTCAAACATGTTTCACAATTGTCTTTCATATGTGATGTAAAATTAAAATAGCCCCCTTCCCGAAGGTAGAACACAACCAGCATTTTCCAATGACAAGGAAAGTGCTCAAATCCCTAGATTGCTGTGTTAAAGATAAAACTACGAATCTTTACTCACATCATTTTACATTTTAAGGAGAAAACAATGATCTGTGTGTCAGTGTTGAAATTCTTGACTTCAGTTTTTGGTTTTAACAGCTGGTGTGATTTAAGCTATGCCTCAAACAATTCTGGTATTCCAGCAGCAAGTCCAGCCTGTCTCCTCTTTGCTCCCTGTGTTGCCTTGCCCTTGTCTCACTTGCCTGACTCCCATTGCCCCCCTCAGTGTTTTGCACATTATGGAGGCAGAGACAGCGGGATGATCTGGTGGGAATGCCATTTTTCTCTCCCTATAATGTTGGTTTAAGTCAGTTCTGCTTCCTGATTGGTGTAGCTATAGTGTCAAGGAGTAACCATTGCTAATGCAAGGGAAGGAGCAAACACCCGCAGGCCAAGAGGAGAGCTGTTCTGCCTGTTAGCTGCACGCAGCTCCAGCTGCCCTTAGCTGTACCATTATATATCCTTAATCTGCAGTTCCTTGATTTCTGTAAGCCTTTGCTCAACTTGCTGTCCAAAGCCTTATTTGCCAGAATGAATTCTAGCCATGCTAAACAGTTGGCCAGTTTGAGGGACTGATCTGGCTCTGAATTAACTTGTCGCATCAATAACAAAACTGCAAATTGTCAGCTCAGTCACCCCCATGACTAGGAAGTGTCTCCCCAGGTAAATGTGTCAGCATCCCATGTGTCCTAGGAGACTGAGTTCTGAAGTTTTGTAACTGCAGCTTTCAGGCAGGAAGGCACAGAATTCTGGGATTTCTTTTTCCTTAGCATTTCCTGCCCCCTGGATGTATTGCCTCCCTCTTAGACTGGTTGTTACTTAGAATTGTAATTCCCTCCCAGTCACTGCATAGAGAATTTATCAGCACCTTGGATTTTTACCTTTAGGCACAGAAGCGTTAAGCATTGCAACACCAAACTAATTTTTTGGATCTCACTTGATGAGTGAGATTAGCAAACATCTTAGGAAAGATTGTAGAAATCCTTTATTCACATATTTTATTGTGGTGATAGAGGTGGAAAAAAGGAATTAAGCATTTCCATGTGATTATTTTTGTCTGTAAAGAAGTCCAATTTGTCAGCTCAGACCTGACATCACTTAAAGATGTTTCTCAGAGAATAATTTTTAAAATAAGCCCATGTTTTCAAACAACGCTAGCTCATACCAGAATGTGGCATCTTCTTGTACAATACAGTCTGTACGTATAATGTACAAAAAAGAAGATTACCTGATTCCTTTGCTGAATATAATGCTTTCTCAACTAGGTTTTCATTGGTTTGTTTGGTTGTTAGGAGTATAATTTAAATCTATGTGGAATAAATGGTTTCCCTGTGTGTTAGACATAAATTCTGAGTTTAGACTCCTGTTTACAAAGACACTAATGTAAAAATTACCTTCCTGGTCACAGTGCTTTGAAAAAAAAGTAAATTTGATGTGGTTATCTTGAACCTGCATTGTATGCAAATCAATCATTCTTCAAAGCTGGGTATTTGCTAGCAGTTCCGTGATTCCTAACATTTTATAATTCCATTGCTAAGTATTGCTAATTTTCATCATGAGTACAGTAAGTTCACGATTATAAGCTGCACCATTTTGACTAAAATTTTGGTCTGAACCCGGAAGTGCGGTTTGTAATCCGGAGCGGCTAATATATGAACAATGTTCTAAAAGTTGCCAACCTGGAAGTGCAAGCCTGTGGCAGCCCCAAGCCGAGCTGGAGCCCGCCTGGCCCCGGCAGAGGTGGAAAGCCTGGCAAAAGCGGGGCAGGCAGTGCAGGGAAGCCCAGCAGTGCGGGGAAGCCCGGCAGTGTGGGGAAGCCTGGCAGAGCCCCGGAAACTCGGCGGCGCGGGGCCGCCTGGCAGCGCGGGAAAGCCCAGCAGAGCCGGGGAAGCCCAGTGGTGTGGGGCCTCCTGGTGACATGGGGAAGCCTGGCAGAGCTGGGGTCGGCAGTGCAGGGAAGCCTGGCAGAGCCGGGGCTGGCAACGCCAGGCCAGGGCAAGCAAACGCGGCAGCAGCAGTGCAGGTGGCGGTGGGGGGTGGTGAGTGAGGCGGGTGGCAGCGGCAGAGCCACCTGGCCGGTCCCGAGCGGCCCCACCGACCGGTGGCACCGAGCTGGGCCAGTAAACCCAGTGATCCTGTGATTCTGTTACTACTTGGCAACTTTGTGAAAGTTGCACGAGGATCCTTGCTGCGAACGAAAGTGCAGCTTACAATCCGGTGCGGCTTATTTATGGAGGAAGAACGAAACATTGCCAACACCCCAGAAGTGCGGCTTATAATCAGTGCTGCTTGCAATTGTGAAATTACTGTAGTTAAATCGCTTCCTTTCTTTACTTTGCAATGGATTTATCTTTCCATGGCTGATGACTGAGATCTACTGAATAACAGCACTGGTTTTGACTGGGTGAAAGTTAATTTCTCTCATGGTAGCCTGTGTGGCTCTGTAGTTGAGATTTGGGCTGAAATAAATGTTGATAATTCAGGGATGTTTTTGTTATTGCTCAGAAGTGCTTGTACAAGGGCAAGGCCTCTTCTCACTTCGCCCCTGGTTTAGTATGCATATGTAGTTTTTTGAGGGGGAGATACAGCCGGGACAAACTGACCACTTTGGAAAGGACACGTGATGTATGTGGTGTCATATTCAGAGTACAAGCCGGGGGAAGAAGAAGGAAGTGGGGGGGATACTTGGCATTTTTCTTCCCAAGTCACCATCACATGATGGAACCCAGTGTTCCTGGGGCTGGCTGAATATCTGCCTGCCCATGGGAAGCAGTAAATTAATTCCTTGCTTTGCTTTGCTTACATGCACATCTTTTGCATCTCCTATTAAACTGTCTTTATCTTAATCCAAGCGTTTTCTTAGTTTCACCCTGAAAATTTTCCTCACCTGCCTGCTGGGGGTAGTGAGTGAGTGAGTGGCTGTGTGGTGCTTGGCTGTTGGTTGGGGTTGAACCGTGAAAATAACACACTAGCAAAATAGGTACTTTTAATTCTTGCATACATTATTTCTAGAAACAGATTTGTGATACTTCTGGGCTGCTCGTTCTGCAGGCCACATAGAGACTTCTTGAAAATGGTTATGAGAAGAAAAAAGTTGCCATTTCTTGTTTTTTGTTTTGGCAGATCTTGTCGTTTTTGTATCCAAAGGAGATCATACATTGCTAACTCTCTTCAGTTTCTATACTGACCCTGCTTTCACACTGACATCTAAGAAACTCTACTCTACTCACATAAAGATCTGCCTTTCATGTCTTACAGCCTATTTTTGAGCATTACAAAGGCTTGCCCATGCCACAGCTGAAGTGTCCCGTTACTTGGGATGTTCAGAGATACCACGTGCTCTCAGAAAGGTCATACCTTCCAGTTTTCAAGAGCTGCTCTGTCCTCAAACTGTCTTCTTATTCAGTCTCAATCTGAACCCTACTCTTCTGCAGTTAGGATTTCTGTTAATACAACCTAATAAGGATGGTAAGGATGGTGACATTTTTGAGGAAGTTTATCACTTCTTAATAATTTATGAAAAATATGAAGCCAGAAATGCCTAGGTTGAAAAATCTTCAGGCCAAGAAACAGACACAACCTCCTGAGAGCTACCAGTTTTTTAAATGACCAATTTTACCTGTGACCTGGAACTTAATTTGAAACTTAAAGTCTAAATTGAAACTTAGAATATTTATAAATATGATGATGCTGATAACTGTTTATTATATGAACAAAAAAACCCCATAATTCAGGTTATTTTGAGCCTTCTGAGGCTGAACACAGTAGTGATGAAATATTCCTGTAATAGATTTGGGTTGCATGGTTCTTAACTTATGATTTAAGATAACTTCATGTCTCTCATAGAACATTTCTGAACTATAAGACAATGATTTTTTTTTTTCACATTTGCTATGGCTAGAACCAAGTATAACGTGGTATCATGCCTATGCTGTCAATTGCAGCTCATGACACTATATGCACTAAGTGTCTGTATTTCCAAGTGAAGCTTCTGTATCTCAGTCTTCCCTCTACAAAACTCTAATGAGTTTGCTCAGCTCATTAGACTGTCTGTACAGAAGTTTTTTGAAACTAAATACACTAAGAATTATCTGGTACTTATAACTTGAATGATCCATGTAACTTGTAAAAACAGTGATGGTAGCTGATTTTAAATTAAGGCCTATTTGAAAGGAGTTGTTTTTTCGTCAGCAGTATAGCGAGAATTAAAAAGAGCTCTGTGGAAGTGGGAAACTTAACCTCATGGGGTAAATTAGGCTAGTCTGATTCATTCTGCTAGCTTTTTTCTCCTTAATCAGGCCTGAGCCTTAACTCACTGAGTGAGAAAGGGGAATGGAATCTGGTCCTGCAACAAGTGAGCTGAAGTAAAAATGTTTTATCTTCCTGCAATTTAGTGCAAGATGTGTTTTCTTTTATTCTTTTTCTCTTCTCTTTCATCTTTTTTTCTTTTCTAGTGTCAGTTTACTAAGTGTTGCCATAGCACTCAGTGTTGCCATAGCAATTGTAAACAAGTGAATTACATGACCAAAAGTTGGAAGGAGTAGGGCACATAAACAGCAGCCCTGTAGGTAGTTCCTGTCACTACCAGGAAGTAACGGGAGCATTTAAAAACAACAAAAACCATGAGTGCTCAACATCCATAAGTGGCACATAAAAATAAATAGAGGTTTCCATTGACTAGAATTGAGTTACAAGCAATGGGTCTCACTTTATTGTAGTCAAAGCTGCAGTCATTTTACAAACCTCCCACACTTTCTGCTGTTGCCTTTCTCTGGAATTACAATTCAGGCCTGTTTGTAATGCACCAGTACACAGAGGAAAATAATAGCTATTAGAACCTGCTTCATGATTTTGTTCTTAATTTTTGCTGTGATAGGATAGCATAGGTTCGCATGTTTCCATGAATTATTTTTACATTTTTTTCCTTTCCCTGAGAATTCTGAAGCTCACATTCAGAAGCTGCAATTTTTTTATCTACACAAAAAAACAGCTAAAAAGGTCTAGCATTTTGTTGGTAATTTAGTTGGATTTCATGCCCAGAGGTTTTTTTACATCAAAGATGTAACATGGTATAATAACAGTATGAAACCAGAAGTGTTCAGTTAAAAGAAAAAGGAAAAAAGAAAAAGAAAAAGAAAAAGAAAAAGAAAAAGAAAAAGAAAAAGAAAAAGAAAAAGAAAAAGAAAAAGAAGAAAAAGAAAAAGAAAGAAAAAGAAAAAGAAAAAGAAAAAGAAAAAGAAAAAGAAAAAGAAAAAGAAAAAGAAAAAGAAAAAGAAAAAGAAAAAGAAAAAGAAAAAGAAAAAGAAAAAGAAAAAAAAGGAAAATCAGACACAATGCATCCTCCCTCAGCTTTCTGACTTGATGGGGCTGGAAGGGAGCTGTGGAACTGCTCAGTTTGGATGGCCTCTGTGGTATGGAAGAGATGTGTGAACCAGGCACCTTAATTCCTCTTTGTGGATTCTTGTGCTTGCTTTACCAGCAAAAATGCAAAGTATGTCTACATGGAAGTGTACTTTAAAAGAAACCACAAATTGTTGTAGTATGCCAGGAACAAGAGCTACGAGTCTCAGAAGTAAATACCATTGATAAAAGGGAAAGTGATCCTATCTTTTCCACTGATCCGAATATTATTTCAAGTGCTAGTGCTACATATGGAGATTGTGCAGTGTCAGTTTTTCTCCTGTTATTGAAATTAAAATACTAAATGTTAAATTACTAAAGGAATCAGACAAAAGGTTGATGTTGCATGGGAATTTAAAGAATACTGCAATGAAGTTACAGTCAAAAAAGTCAGGCAATAAATGGGAGGCATGCTCTGACTTGCCAGTACTAATACTTTTATAAAGAGAAATTTGGAGAATTTGAACACGGGCAAAACTTTCACCACTAGTTCTATCTGAAAGATTTTTTCAACCATAATGAATTTAATTTTGAAAAAAAGCCCAGTTGTTTAAAAGAGGAACCACAAGGAGAAAAGAATGAAATTTAGTAGGCTGAAACAGATATAGTTCTATAAAAATAATTTCAAAATAAATCAATGCAAGTGCAACACTTGCCTGTTTTTTCCAAGTTTATTAGTTGGTCTAATAAAGACCAGTTTCCTCTTTATACCTTTATATCTTTATATACCTTACTTGCCCATTGCTTCATCCATTTATATCCAAGATTTCAAGGCCTTCTACAACAATATAAACTTCTGTAAAACTTCTTCATCCAGGATGTGCCCAAAAGTGACATGTGTGATTTACACTTAATATAATACCTTTAATATAATCTTTGACTACTGAGATGACTAACAGGCAGTAGGTGTAAATTATTGATTTTGAACTGCTGGAGGACACAAGTTCTGCTAACACTTGCCACTGTTGTTCATTTATTAAAGTGTTGGAGCAGCAAAGTTTACTGGAGGATATTCCCACCCTTCTGTTGGTATTTTTTTACTTCAGAGCATAAAAGGAAGATGCCTTTCTCATTTTCCTCTCTAATTCTGCCTGCCTTTTATGGTTTTTCAGTTGTGTTTAGACGCTGCAGGCAGCCCAGCTCCATTGACTGAATTCCTGCAGTAATTTTATATAATAAGTGTTGGTTTGCCATAGGGCAGCTTTGGACAGCATGTTGCTGTTCTCTGTTTAGGTTTGTTCCCAAGCTTTACTAGCACAATAGACTAGTGAAATAGATGGCAGGGAAATGCCATATTTGTAAGCAGGCTTGCATGACCCAAATATCACCAAATATGCAGCAAATAATATATGGAAGGTTGTTTTTATATTTGTTGTGAAATACTGTTTACTTGGACAGGAACATGAAATATATTCTTCCTTTCCTCATCAGAAAAATTTTTTAAAACCCCCGTAATAAGAAGATTCATATCAGTCTAAATTTTCCCCAGTATATATGTCCCAGAACATTCATGAAGGTTCTTAAAAGCATTTCTGTAGAAGAAAATGAGAAATGAGTCAGTAATTTATCTACCACCCAGTCATAAAAATTATTCTAGTGAAGAAATATTAGAAGGACGTAGAACAACACTAAAATCTGAAATTTTATAAACAACCAAGCAGTCAATATCAGAAACCACAAAGAAGTCTGTAACTATCCTATCATTCACAGGTAATTCTTGCAGGTAATCATTGAGCTTCATTGTGGTTTTTGTTGTTGGTTCTTCACCTATATAGTCAGAAATATTGCCTTCTCAAATGGAAAAAAATTTTGATTTTTGAGAAAGAGCAAAGCATAAATCATGTTAATCAAAAGCATTTCATGAAATAAATCTAGATTTAACTGTAATCTGAAGCTGCAATTGAATCTGAATCTCAGATGAGGTTTAATGTTATATATAGTTTCTCATTTGATTTAGAGAAAATAGTTTATGCACATTCAGACAAAAGTATGTTCAGTAAATTTATAGAATGGCAAAAAAGAGGCAAAAGTAGTGGTTTTGACATCCTTAAAGAGATGGAATGGATAAAATTATATTAATAAATGAAAATGTTTTGATTTATATTTTGGTTTCAGATGTGATCGTGGGGGAGCATACCTGTGCAGTAGCCGACTACTTGAGCCCTGCAACAAACCCACAGCTGAGTCTTCATGGAATTTATAGATTTCACTCCCAGTAAATGGTATGAATTTGTCTGGTTTATTCACTGATTCTGTAGGCCACACTTTCTTGTGGCACTATCCATGGATTAGTGTCAATCTGGAGGAAAGAATTAGGCTAAACAATGGACCATGAATTATCTACAACCCAAGTGATGTTTCATTTCTTTTGTGCAAATAGGTAGAATCAGATACCAAGATACCAAAGAAATATATCAACCCCCCCTAAGAAAATCTGTTAGATGTTCACAACCTGAAGAATGATAATATGTTAAAATTAATAAATATTCATAAATTAACATTCATACAAATAGCTTAATGCTATAAATGCTATAAAGCATTGCTTTATACTCCGCTGTAGAGGTTAATATTAGTCACTTCATTACCACAGCAAAGCAGTATTTTATTCTGTAGGTCAGATATGAAATGAGAGATTACTTCTAATAAAAGATAGGCTGAACTAAGTAAAGAGTTTTGATATTGGAACAAAGAAAAAGACATAATGTTTTGGGTTGATGCTGGCCAGATGCCAGGCCCCCATCCAACCCATTGACTGACTCTCCTCCTCAGCAGGACAGCAGAGAGAAAATTTAATGAAGGGTCCATGGGTTGAGATAAGGACCATGAGACATGACTCATCAAATACCATTACAGGCAAAACAGGCTCAACTTACGAGATAGGAATTTTTACTAACAAAATCAGAGCAGGGTAATGAGAAGTAAGATAAATCCTTAGAAACACATTCCCTCACCCCTCCCTCCTTCCCAGCTCTACTCCTACCCCAGCACTGCAAGGAGACAGGGAATGGGGGTTGTGGTCAGTTCATCACCTGGGGCTTCTCTCACTGCTGAGGGAGAGGAGTCATTGCCCTGCTGCACCCAGGGGTCCCTCCCATGGGAGACAGCTCTCCATGAACTTCTGCAGTGTGAGTCCATCCCAGGGACAGCAGCACCCCTCAATCTGCTGCCATGAGTCCATCCCAGGGACAGCAGCACCGCTCACAGTGCTTCAGCAGTGGGTCACTCTTCCGTGGAGTGCAGTCCTTCAAGGACAGGCTGCTCCTCCTGGAGCAGGGCCCTCTTCCCACAGGTCTCCCACAGGCTCACAGGCTCCTCTCAGGCACCCACCTGCTCTGGTGTGGGCTCCTCCAGGGCTGCAGGTGGATCTCTGCATCCCTGGGACCTCCCTGGGCTGTGGGGGCACAGCTGCCTCAGCATGGGCTGCACCAGGGGCTGCAGGGGAATCTCATTTCCAGTGCCAGGAGCACCTGCTGCCCCTCCTCTTTCCCTGACCTTGGTGTCTGCAGGACCGTTCCTCTCACGTGTTCTCACCCACTCTGCTCTGGTCACAATTACATCTGAACAATAGCTTTTTTGGGTTTTTTTCTAAAATATGCCATCACAGAGACATTACCATCATCTCTAGTTGGCCCAGCCTTGGCCAGCAGCACCTCTGTCTTTGGAGCCACCAGGGATTGGCTCTGCTGGACATGGAAGAAGCTTCTGACAGTTTCTCACAGAAGCCACCCTTGTAGCCCGTCCCCCACACCAAAACCAGGCCATGTAAAACCAGTACACATGAAAAGAGTTTTCCTGGAATGTTTTAGGTACAGTTAAACCCATGCCTATTGGAAGGCAATATTATATATCGAAATCTGGAAACTTTTATTAGGCCCTCATTTCCAATTCTAAAGGCCAAGAGTGATGTCAGAGGATGTGTGCAGAGTGAAAAAGTATATACTGGTTGCATGCATTATCCAGATTATCATGACCATTTTCCTAAGGTTTCAAATTTTCAGGCATATCTTTTCAGACTGTGTAATATTGATCATCACACATCCAGAATGCTGTCTCTTATTAGAGTCTAAAAGGAAAGGACTGTAACATGAGTTTGTCAAATACTCATATGCTGTACAGCTGCTTGGACAAACTATGAAAAGAAATATTTACATTTAATCTGCATCTCTATAAAGGTGTCTAAATTAGCAAATGTTCTGTGTGTAAACTAGTTTCCCAAAATGTAGATTTTACTCAATATTATTAACTTCACTCATAATAAAAAATATATGGTCTCATGCAGAGATTCCCATTTGCAGATTTGAAAATATTCCACAGAATAACTCATTATCTTTTCTTTATTTTACAGATGGAGAAACCATAGTGAGAAAAAACCAGGACTTTGGGCTGATTGTTTCTTAATATTTCTGTACGTTCTTTACCATAGATGGCTTCCATTATTTTATGTCACAAGTATTGTTTTGACTGTGTAAGAGGAAGAACAAGTTTCAAGTTATCAAATAATATATCAAAAATAGCATTTATACAGAGGGAAGAATTATAGAAAAAAGGCTAATATTGACTTCAGTAAACAGAGAGTAAAAGGGAATGTATGCTTGTGGTGATGGATTTTTTTAAGGTGAGATTTTTTTTTGGAAAATGAACCATTCACAGGTATTTGGGATTATTTCACCAACACAGTCTTTCTGTGCCTTGTTATTTAACAAAATAAAAGTGACACTTCTTCACCTTTGCTCATAATTCTTTGTTCTTAGTTCTCCTTCAATGGGAAGCGACAAATAAACGTATATTATCATCTTAGAATAAAAAGACAGAAATCTCTTTCACAGGACTTAGATGCTTGAGCAAGTAATCCAAACACACCATCCAAGTTACCTCAAAGGTTTTCAGACTGAAGCTAAGGAACACTGAACAAGAAAATTGACAATATCATCAAAATATAAATACTCCTGTGTAAATCTGCCAGAGTCACAATCCAACCTTTTTTTTCTCAAATCTGTTGAACAGGCTGACAGTGGGTAAAATTGTTGGCATACGATGTTCAGACATGATGCATAAAAATGACCTTTAAAATTAAGCACTCACAATCTTTTAGTCTTTCAGCTCATTGTATTTCAGTCAGGTTGAATAACTCTATTTCTCTTCCAGGCTTTTCCCCTCATTTTAACCACACAATATACATTAAGTACAATGTAAAGAATCATAGGTCATTATTTACGACAGTTCAACTCTAGATACATGGACAAAGTAGAGCTCTGTGAAGCCTCTGCTGCATGACAGTATCACATTTCTAACAACAATAATCAAGAATCTTGAAAACTTCAAACTACAATAAAGTTTCAGTACTCTTAAATTTGTCAGAATTTAAAAATAAGGGTGGTTTAACTGTTTGTGCTTTGAAAGCAGAGCAGCAGAAAGTAGGATTAATAACTTTTTTCAAGCCTAGCACTGATTTTCCAGTAATACAATTTGCTTACAGCTGCTTAGACCATTCTAATTAGAGAAAATACTGTAGGTGTTGATGGACTAACCACATCCTATGTTAGTCTGCAATCTAAACAGGTCCCTCAAATTATCCTGATAGGTTTAGCACTTATATGTATAGCCTGGAAAAAGCGTTAAAAGTGTTTGCTGCTGCCGTTTCAGCTCTCAGCAGTTTCTCTGAGCTAATCTCCCAAACGATCTCAGTGATGCTTCTTGAATGAAATATGACATCAAGCCCTTGTCCTCATCCAAACAGTGAAAATATTTACAGCACTATTCTTAAAATCGGGTTATTACCTCTGTGTCTTTGCCAAGGTTAAAAGGGAAAAGAATGAAAAGACCATCCAGCCTGGTTACCATCTTTGCACTCTTCACCAGGTTGCTGCACGTCATGGAATGACTGTGCCCCCTTCACAGGCCACAGGGCTGGGGGTCAGGGCTGCACTTCTGCAGTGGGAGCAATCATTCAAGGAAAGTACAAAGATTTCAGTGTGTTCTGGGAGTTAAAAAGCAGAGAGCACTTCTGCTTTCTACATCTTCCACAGAAATTTTAAATCTACTGCTTATCATATATTAAAACTCATCAAATGTTTGCATATTTCAACCCAGGCTTAATATTTTTAAGAATTTCATTAAAATATCCTTCTAAAATATTTTACAATTGATTCTTTAATTTAAAAGTGGCAACTTGCAACTAGGATTTTACTTTTATTATCTGGATTTGAGAAGAAGTGTGGTTTTATTTTGAGGGTTTTGTTTTGTTTTTTCTTTTCTTTCCCCCCTTAGTATTATACTTTATGTCTTTGTTTTGATTTTATTAATTCATTTATTTCAAGCACTTTAAATTACTTCACTGCTGTTGGAAGCATCAGAGGGTATTCCACAGCTGACAACATGAAGACTCTACTCCATGGGATGGAAACACAATTGTTCAATGTTCTGAGAGCTGAAGGGCTTAAGCTTGCTTGGCAATATTGAATACAGAGAAGACCAAATAACTTCTCACACATTTCCTAGAGTTTACTGTTTAGCTGCCATAGTTATCACTATTTTCTGGCCTCACAGTCTCATAACATTTGAAATTTTACTTTTATCATGGGCATCTACACATCTGGTAAGCATTGAAATAGAAGTATTCCATCATCTCTTCCTGGACATTATTTTGAAGTGGAGAAAAGAAGCTAGATTCTGGAAGAGTAGGCATGCAGTCCTGTGGTCTATAGAGTGAATCTTGTTTCTGAGTTATGTGATAATTCCTGTATTTTGTGTAGATCAAAATGACCCTCAATTTTTACGGATAAATTACTGGTTTGTTACTGGATCACAGAGGGAAGTGACAGATACAGTGTCTGCTATCAGCTTTCCTAGGGGGGCTTACTGTGACATAAATCCTTTCAGCCTGAGGGTCTCTTCATCTACAAATTTGGTCTAAGCAGAGAGATCTTTTCTAGATCTGTAAAATTCTCTGAGATCTAGGAACAGAAGTTAGCTATTATTATTTCACAGTGCATTTCAGCAAGACAGATCCCAAAATAATTAGCAAACCATACAGTTTAAATTAGTTTTCTCCAAGAGGAAATTACTTCTTAGACAATACGGGCTAGGCTGTACCAGGGGAGCATCAACATCTGCAGTTCTTCAGTCAGGCAAGGTGAACTCCATATTCCCTGCCAGCCCTCAGCTGTTTCACAGACATCATAACAAGATATACTTCAAAATACAAACCTGAAGCCATGTGGTGGCTTTTGGTAAATAAGGCAGATTTTCCAAAAATAAATTTGTCAGAATACCTAGTTCTTTTTTTGCCAGAAATGCTAAAAGGGGAGGTTCCCAAATGCTGAGGGCAGTGACAGAGATATACCTGTGATTAGATTCTGGAAAATTTTGAAGATGCTTTCTTTACACCATCATCTCATTTACAGTACATTAAAAAAAAGCCTAGCCATCAACATAACTAAAATACCAAAAGGCAATTTTCTCTGAGAAAGCCTTACTTCTCTGAGCATAAATCTAATTCTTTGATAAAATAAACAGTTTTAAAAAATAACCACACTTCATGAAAGTGCGTGTTTAGAGTCCCAAGTACTGTTTGATTTTGTACAAGCAATTTAAAGTACAATTAGCAGTAAAATAGCCAGTTGTTAAGGCCACCAATAAATTAAAGCCAGAATACAATGGTGACTTGTGTTTAGTATGCAGATCATATAAACCCCAACTGCAGAGGCCAGCATTAGGATTCTGGACACCTGGTCTGCTCTGGCGGTGAATAAAGAGCAGGGCTGAATGTTGGGCTTCAGTCGTACACTTCTAGTGGTTAATCCCCTTTGTAACGGTCGATTTACATGTTAGAAGATCTAAAAGACAGGAAGTACAGTGTCTGGCTTTGAGTCTTGGTTCAAGAGATTTCTGTTCATCTTCCTATGGCAGGAATTGCAATTTATTACCAGCTATTTTGTAGCTTGCTTTGAAAATTTTTCATGTGTTATACAGTGATTTAGCAACCAACAGCACACAGCTCAGATTGCTTGTATGCTGTGTTTTTTACAGCAAATAAGGCTGTTCATGTTACATACTAGAAGCTGAATATTGTTTATGTAGTAGACAGCACTACTGACTATGATTCAAATATGGAAAAAAATGTTCAGGTGAGTCTCAAGAAACTTCATTCATAAAACATAATATATTTGTGCTTGAATGGAGTTATTCTGCTTTATAAATTTTTGAATATATTACTAAGCTGGTTATAAACCTCCTTGAAGTTCAGCAGTCAATCACCATGGATCACACATTAGGCAAAAAATTTTTATAGTTACCAAAACCATGAAGGTGGCCTGCACATCTTAGAGGGTCCACGCTCCTTAAATGAAGCCTTTGAGCAGAAGTACAAATCTCAGTGCCCCCACGATCACCAAACTGCCCCCCTGGGACCTCTATGCTAGCCTGACCGGGTTTTACAGCAGATCCCTTTCAACACAAACCATTCTACGACCTCTGAGTCTGTGACTTCTCTCCTGAAACAAACTGTGCCCTGGTGAAGGACGGGGAAGTAACACAAGACACCATCATGCTGGCAAACCCAGCTTCTCTCCTGGGCTGTGCCATGGCTACTGTGCAAGGTACAGCTGTGAACATTCAAACATGTGTGTATGGCTGAACATGCCGTGGTTTCTGAGCCCATTTAGTCTCCTTTAAGTCACTTCAGTCTCAAATGTCACTTTGGACTCAGATTGACTCAGACTGGTGCTTCTTTTCCAATGGTCACTCATATTCTCCCCAGCATTTGCGCTCCTCTGGGTCTCTCTGTCTCACAACTAGTTCTTTTGGCCAGCACTTTAATTACTTACATCAGCTTGAGACTGCACTTCTGTCAGTATTTCCTGGGACTCTTTACCTTTTCCAGCACAGCCAAATACACACATGAGATTTTGTTTGCAGCTCATTAGTGGCAGAATATGGCACGTTATGCTAGATGCTGAATGACTGCTAGTGAATGTATTTTTGATCTAAGAAGTCTTGAGACTGCACTCAAGCTGATAGGTATGTTAGCTGCTGCCCACTCAGTCAAAATGTGGAAACAAGTGCACTTATTGTTCTTTGACTGATGGCTGAAACAGTGACACATCATCCAAACACAAAACCTGGAGAATGATTTGGACTCCTCTGCGAACAAGGCCACACTGGTTTCCCCAATTAGGAAAGAAATGTTTGCCAGAAATTTTTGGAGTACAAATGCTGCTCACATATGATACTGACTCCAGCTTCCCTCATGGTTTCTGAGTGATCTCAAGCTCTGCAATGTGAACAGATGAAGGATGATGACAGACTACCTTTAAGACCCAGCTGTTTGTAGATCAGTGTTCGAGATTTTGTGTTCTTGCTGTGTCTTGTATAAAAGGGAAGATGAGGACATAGGTGTGTGCATGTATTAAAAACATCTAAAGAGCTGAGCAATGGTGGAAACATTCACATACTGTGATAGAAGCAAACAGAGAGGGTGAGACTTATTTTCTGTATGCTGTCTGGAAAGACAACTTTGGGCTTGTGAGCAAGGAATTCCTTGAATTAGTCTGATCTTAACACAGTCAATGAAAAGAGAGTTATTATAAATTCTGTTTTAAAAAAAAAGGCAAAAAACCAAAAACTTTTTTTTTTTTATTGGAATTACAGAGAATCTGGTCTGTGTTTATATCTTGGTCACAATGGATAATAGTATTTTTCTCTGTTAATGAAATGCAGTGCCCATGAATACTTCTGTAATTTTCAGAGGAAAAAGATTGGACTAACTTATATATGCTTGCTTTCTGATTAAATTCTTGACCAACAGTAGTACTGCAAAAATATGGGCTGTGGTTTCACCACAAACAAAAATTGGTTCAGCCATGTAGTGCTGGCTGCTTTTCAGAATGAATGCCTATCACCTTTGATCTTTGCTAGCTTTCTTCGTTCATAATTTTTGAGAGAGATATGTAGAATTCAGGTGATCAATATAATAAAAATCTTTATGGTAATTTGGTATCTTTGGGAAATTTTTTGTTTTCCTCTGCTGCTTTGCACTGCATCTGCTACATTTATCACAGATGAACAAAATTCATAAAACTACCAAAGAAGTTACTGTTCAACATTCTCCCAAATATAGTTAATTTAAACAACTTCAAATAATCTGAATCAATCATTTAATCAAACCAAAAAAAGAAGTGAACAAATTGCTAGAGGTGAGAAAAATTAGTAAATGAAGTGTCAAGTGAAAAATTAATCTCAGTGGAAAGTTGTCCAACTCAATAATTTCAGAGGTTTCTGCATTTAACTGAAAAGGAGCGAAACACATAAAAGCAAGGGATAACATCTTATTTTAGGCAAAATATTATCTAGTTCTTTATTAGGTGAACTGAAGGATCAGTTGTTCACTCAGACCCACAGACTGATTCATGCCATTCTGATGTACAGCTCTGCCACAGTGGTAAGGAAAAAAAATCAGAAATTAAATCAATTTTGCAAAGATTTCCAAAATTAATTAATATTGACCTTACCTTATTTTGCTTTCAATTGTGTCATCCAAACATTTAGAGACCTATATGTAGTATTCTCCTATCATTCATGCTTATCCCAAAAATATCATAATTGGTGTTTAGTTTCCATTAACTCAGTCTTTAAGGATGAATAAACTTATATTAACAGGAGGTTCAAAAGTGAGGTAACACTTTCATTTTTAAAAAATTAAAAATTAAAAATTGGCGGAAAGTCTGATTTTAAGGAAGTCTAAGTGTATGCCATACATTAAACTCTAATGTGTGTTAGAATGTAAACTATAAAGTGCTTTAAGCTAGATTTCTTTAGTAGAAAATGAGACTTTTGAGTAAATACACTACAGACCCTTACAGTTTCCAAAGTAATTAATCAAATATTTTTAGTCTACCACTGGACTGCACTGCTTAGCTTGTGGAATAGCAGCATAAACTAACTTCTGTCCCTGATCTACAGTTCTTATTCTTGCATTTCAAAGCTTTGATAATTTCATAATCTCAAAAACTTCCTGTTTGTCCACACACTTACATTACACTGCCCCATTAAAAGTGTTGATAATTTGACTTCTACTGTGAATTTGACAGTGTTTTAAAACGTCATGGCTGTTCTTGGGGGTTTTTTAGTGGTGTTTGTTTGTTTGTTTGTTTGTTTGTTCGTTGTTTTTGTTGTTGTTGCTTTTTTCTAATTTGTCTGAATGTACTGCCTAAATTAATTCCTGTGAAATTATTTTCTCCTATAAAATAATTCCACAAGATCCACTTCCCTGAACTTGCAAGAAATAAGCTGTAACTTGTATAAGGTAGGAGGAGAACACATAGATCTGTAGCTGTAACTTATACAACAGTAATTATAGGTTGGGCTGGTAGAAATCTTTTATGAAAGCTAACTGACATTTTTGTTAAGAATTTATCATTGGACTTTTTCAGTTAAGAATTTATCATTGGACCTTTTCAGGCTTTTATTCACATTTCAGACTGAATGACTGCCTTAATTGAGCATGCTTTTTGTATGTAATTCATCCATTCAGATAGAAGAAAATCTTTCTCTTTCAAATTAGGAAAGATATCCATCAACCTCTTCTTTGAACAGCCCTGCCATCTCTTTACTATGGTATTTGCAGCTTGGCAGAGCACTTACAGCTATTCCCATGGAGCTACACCCACACATAGCTTTGAATTACTTCTCTTGGAATACGCTGCAAGACTTCAGAAGGGTTCAGCACCTTAATCTGGAGCTTGATGGAGACGGCCAGTCACGCCGGCCAGCCTGCACACGTCACTCTGAAAACACAGCTGTGCACGCTGTGCAGCAGCCAAGGCACAAAACCCCTCTCAGCAGTCACTCCCAGCTGCTTTGGGCCAGCTCTGCTCCAGGCAAGCAGCTACTGGGAGCAGCGGGTCCATCCTGCAGCCCAGCTCTGCAGGCAGGAGATCCACCTGGCAGGAATGCAGGAGACAAGGACTGACCCAGGGACAGTACTGGAGACTGGGGTGTGGGCTTGCAGGGGGTGGATGGGCAGGGGAATGGAGCACTGAACTGGGAGTGGGCCTTGGGATACATATACACACATGGCACATCATTATGGACAGGGAAACTACAAGAAATGGGGCTGGAAAATGCTCAGCAAGACAGATAAAGAGAAGATTTAGGCTGCACCTCCTTATGAAAGTTAGGAAACCAAGATGTGGCATATTCCTTAATCCCCACACCCTTCCCTCCCGCCCCGCTTCCCCTTCCTGCATGCCGTACATTGTCCTATTCCTTGTTGTGACACTGACACTTAGCTGCCTCAATGCACCATACCCAGCAGAAACTATCCAGCCTTCTCCACTCAGTTTCTCTTAAGCAACATTAGGAGACTAAAGTGACCGTTCAAGGGCTCCAACAGGCGCCAATTCCAACACAAAGTGCATTGGAGGAAGATGCAGCCCACAGCACAGAAGGGAGTAAGGTAAAGTGCCATCAGTGAGAAGGTCTCCCTTTTTGAGGCACTTTGTTTATTGTAATTTGTGGAACCAGGTTCTGAGAGGGAATTGATGGATGTCTAAAATGGCAGGTAATGATGGGGCCATGGCCTGAAAGTCAACAAAAATCTGACAAGATTCACTGTGGAAGCAAGATGGATTTTAGTGGAACAAAAGTGTAGTGATAAGGTCTGAAAAAGGGTTTGACTTATACAAAGGAATATTGCTGGCAATGGTGAACCAGGAGGGTGAATTTATTTCCTTTTAGGTTTTATCTCTTTATGCCTATGGACCACAAATCTAAACATGGATAAAATGGAAATGGGAGAACAAAAGATAACCCCATTTGTTCTGTAAGACTGAGTAGGTAAGGGAAACGGGACTGAAATGAAGATAACCTAGGTCTTTAGAACTGCAGCCCCCCAAGAAGTGTGGATGAAATATAGATTGATGTTTGGAAGACCTGTCAGTGTCAATGCACTGTTGGCACCCTTTAGCATAATGACGTATGGAGAGAGGAAGAGGAGATGTGAAAAAGAGTACATGAAAGAACACTTATGTCCCAGTTTTCTGCATTACACTGCTCATCTTTGAGGTAGTATCCCTGTGTCTGGCCAAATAGCAATTTATCCTGGTGCCTCTCAGTGCCTTACTAAGGGCAGTGACTGTCACTGATGGCTTACTCCTTTAACACAGTTGCTATGTACTAGATTAAAATTCTCCTTCTCCTAGTTTACAAAACTTAAAAGAACAAACTTTAAAAACCATGACTCAATAAAAAAAAGGAAAAATGAAGAGAATAAAAAGGGCAAACCTCAAGATGAAACCTGGGGGCTTTGTTTTGATTGGATAGTGGATGTTTCTCATTTGCTTTTCAGGGAAAGCCTAGAAAATGATGCAAACTTCAGAGAAATTGCCTAGAATTTGTAAATTTGTAGTCAACAACTCTATTGTATCTCTAGGGTGGTATGTCCTCTTCATTCCACAAGAGTGTCACAAACCATAAATTAACAAGAATGAACAACTCAGATATTGTGCTAATAAATGTTAGAGAAAAGCAAGGAAAGCAAAAATCCTTGTAGTCAGACTGGAGTTTAATAATATGCAGCAAACTTCTAGAACTAATTCTAAGGGAGCAACAGTGCCATTATAATTTGAATGAGCATAAAAATTTCATATGTAAACAATGTAATATCATGTTTGTATGGTGACAAATGTTTATTGCAAATAAAATTGTTAGCATTGATATTGTTAAGAGGAAGGAAAAATGCCAAGGTTGGCATATCAGTGATGGTGTTGGGGACTCATCAGGCATTAGCTGAGACCCTGGTGATCAAGGGTCATGTCTTGGCTAAGATACAGATGTTGTATGTATCATTAATTCACATAGACTCACTGTCCTTATTTCTTATCTAATTTCTCATCTCATTTTTTTTCTCTTTTACATAATAATTTCAGACCATAAACTCAAGACAAGAACTCCTATGATGCCTGCATGCACTGCCATAGGATTAGGAGTCAACTGGTGTTAACTGTGGTCATAGAGAAAGATTTGAGATTGGAGTAACAGAATGTTGGTATGAAGTGTAAGGTAATGTATTTCTAGATAGTTTAAAATATTCCTAGGAGCTTAACAGTTTGAAAAACTGTTTTCCAGCAGATGAAGAAGAATTTAATGTGCTATTCTAACAGATGTAGTGAGTCCAGAATTACAGGCATGGCTGCAATAGAATGGTACAAAATGCAGACAGGGTTTTTGCTTAATGTCAGCTTATTTGTGTATATGCAATGCACAATATATTGGGTTTTAGTCATAGATCTTTGCACACCTGGATGTTATTTCTTATGTGTTAATGGCTGTGATGCCAAAAATGGTATTGGCACATTTGTCAGTGTTTCCACTCATTCCTCTTTAAGTTTACACTGCACTTGCATGTATATGACTATGTCTACCTGTGTTTGTATAGAAGATATATTAGCAATGTATGTGTGAGATGTTGATTCACTTCCACACATTTCACTTTCCACAGGCAGATCTTGTTTTGCCATTTCATGTTTATACTTATGTTTTCTCAGTGTCCCCATCCGTTTTTTTGCCTGACAACTTTCATATTTTAATTTCTTGCTAAACACAGTATCCCAGTTGGTTCACTTCTTCTGTAGGTGACTGAAGTTTGGTGAGGGGCACTTTGCTCTCCTTTTTACAGACTGGATGGGGAATTCTGATGTCTAAATATTAGTTTTATAGCTCAAGGATTGCTTTCTACTCTAGTTTTGGACAAAAAATAATGCACTGTCATTGTTCATTAAAAACACTAATAAAAATATGCTTTAGAGGGTAATGGAATAATTACATTGCAGAGAAAAATGCAGAAATAATGAGATACTAGCCAGTCATTGGCCCTTTTAAAACAAATGTACAAATCAAATATGCAGAGCTGTCTAGGTAAAGGGGTTATTTTGATTATTTAATTCAGTTTCATATTAATGTTAAATAGAAAGAAAGTAAAGTCACTGGTATATCTACTACATATTTAGCCAAACCTTCCTCAAAAATTATCTTAAAACTCTGATTAGTCTTCATGTTTTCTATGCCTGTTTTTCACTTTGCAATGTTGTTAAAGACAAGTCCTTTCATTACCATAGCAGCCACAGAAATGTGGATATGACATATCTTCAAGTACACAGAGCCATGGGAACTGAGCTATGGGGTCCTTGGGGGCAGCAAATGTTTGCAGCTGAAGCAATTCAAATATATAATTCAAACAAATGGTAGAAGTCTCACACTAAGTGATGCAAGACAAAGACTGAGGGTCTGTGCTACTGTAGGATCCTTCAGATATTTCCTCTTATTGCTTATGGCCTGGAAATTTTAGGTATGCTAGTCAGGAGATGGAACACTGATCTCTTTGCAATGGAAAATATTTTTCTAAACTGCCAGTAATCCAGACCTTGTGCCATATTCTTTTTACAATACTTACCTTTCTAAAACTTGTCATAGTCTTCTGTTTCCAAGCATTATACTCTTTAATTAACTTTTATTAAGCACTTGGAAATTGTGTAGTACGTTGTGGCAAATAACTCTGAATGTCTACCGATGCATCTCAACTTTATTCCAATGACTGTATAGATGAAGAGAGCAAATATTTTAGAAGCTCCTGCAGGAAAAAGTCAGTATATAAGCCATGTGTTTGGGGACCTTTTTATTTAGGATTACAGCAGTTTCACGAATACAAGCCGCACGGATTATAAGCCGCACTTCCGGTGCCTCGACAATGTTGCTGTCTTTGTCAATAGATAAGCCGCACCCCGAATATTAGCCGCACTTTCGTTCGTCGCGAGAATCCGTGCGCAGCTTTCACAAATTGGCCAATTAGTAACAGGATCGCGGCATAGGGGGCTTTACTGGCCCGGGGCGGGGCCAGGAAGGCTCGGCCCGCTCATGGTTGCCGATGGGGCCACGTGGCCCAGCTCAGCGCCACGGCTCGGCGGGGCTGGCCGGGTGGTGCTGCTGCCGCCGCCGGGCTCGCTGGCCCCCCTCTCCCGTCAGCACCGCCCCGCTGCCGCGTTCGCTCGCCCGGCTGGCAGGGCTGCCGCCGCCGGGCTCGCCGCCCGCCCCGCTGCCGCTTTCGCTAGCCCTGTCGGCGGGCTGCCGCCGCCAGGCTCACCGGCCACCCCGCGCCGCGTTCGCTAGCCCTGTCGGCGGGCTGCCGCCGCTGGGCTCGCCGGCCGCCCCCTCCCGTCTGCACCGCCGCCGCGTTTCCTCGCCCTGGCCGGCACTGCAGGCCCCCGCACCGCCGGGCTCCCCCACGCTGCTGGCCCCGATTCTGCTGGGCTTCCCCCGCTGCCAGGCAGCCCCACCTGCCGGCCTTCCTGCTTCTGCCATGCTCCCCTGCACTGCTAGCCCCAGTTCTCCCGGGCTCCCCCGCCCTGCTGGCCCGGGCTCTGCCGCCCCCCTGCCCCGCCCTGCTGGCTCAGGCTCTGCCGCCCGCCCCCCACACTGCTGGCCCCGCCTCTGCCAGGCTTTCCCACCTCTGCCGGGGCCGGCCGGGCTCCAGCTTGGCTTGGGGCTGCCGCGGGCTCTCACTTCCATGTTGGCAGCTTTTAGAATTTTGTTAATGTATTAGCCGCCCCGGAATATTGGCCGCACTTCCGGGTTTCCACCAAAATTTTGGTCAAATTGGTGCGGCTTGTATTCGTGAAATTACTGTAACTTAAAATTATTCCCCTTTAATTACACCTGTTTTTCTATTTTATGCTCAGTTTGTGAACACTTAGAAGTTAAGAGGGTATCGAACACTGAACATTGAACTGCTATATTGAACAGCTAATGTTTGTTGGCAATTCCAAGCAACATGAGAACATGTTGTGAGAAAGAACACGATGTGGATGGATATACAGGGCAGCACTCTTTGGGACAAATGTCCTTGTTCTGGCTCCTGGAGATAGGCACAACACAGCACAGCAGGAATGAGGTCAAGAAGTGGGCATGGACTCTATGGGGATCAAGACCACCCAGGACCCCCACAGCCTCTGACCCATTTCTAGAAAGGTCTGAAAGAATGAACTGCACATGAGAACAGATTTGCATAGAAAGAGAGAAAATTATCTCCAAGGTGGGGAAAACTTATCTGTGAAAAGGTACCCCCTCCAATCCAGGTGTGCGTGGGTACCACGACACTGGACAGTCCTTCAGCTGGATTGAGGCTGGAACCAGAACTGTGATCTCTTTTTCTCTCTTTCTTTTTCTCTCTCTCGCTAACTAATTAATTTCTCTCCTTCTCTCTTTCCTTTTGCCATTCTACACCATTCTGAAATTGTCTGTCAAAATCTTTCCTGCAGCAATTGTCCTAAATGAAATCCAGGAGAATCGAAAGAGCAGGCAAAGGTTACGTGTACTGTCACTCAGTTCTTTTCACCTCAGACTTAATGTATTCTATTGATAAATGAAGTGGTTGTTTTTCCTCAGAAATGTGCCCAGTGTGCAAAGTAAGACCTGTGGTCTAAAGGGATGGCACATGTGTTCATTCACCAAAACATGGAAAAAATTCTAAATAATAAATTATGTACTTCAATTCTACTTATTCAATCAAATTAGAGCTATTTTTACAAACAACTAAAGTTACCTTACCAGAGCGAATAGCTGGTCTCAGTGAATCAATTGATTTCACAGGAACTGTGATTCATCCTCAAAAAAGCTATTTCCTTCCTTTATAGATAAATTGTTTAAACTGTCTCCTTTCATTGCCAGTCTTATCGTCTGCTCTTTTCCAAGACCTTTTGAGCCATGTGGCATAGAAATGTAACACTGCAGCATCCCAGTTACCTGTAAATAAATCTTACATCTATTATTTAATCCTTCTAACCTACTGAAAGTGGATTAGGGAGTGTCCATCCTCTGGGGACTGCCTGCATTGATGCTGAGAAGGGGAACAGGAGCCTGCAGGGTCACTCTGAGGACAGAAACATGACCAGCACACTGGAACTAGTGCTGTTACTGTGATCCTCATGAATTAAACTTCAAATGAGCCCTGCTATTCTCTTCAATTACTGTTGACTAGAAATAGCTAGTGCTTGTTCTCATGTCTGAAGGAGAACATGATCTTTTTTTATCAGGACCTGCTTGATAGCAGATATGTGATTTACTCTTTCTTACGCAATCACTAAATGTGTCCTTAAAAAAAATCAGTTGAGCATACAGTAACTGCCTTCACATTTAAACCAAATGCAAATTAGAGACCACCCAAATTAAAGACCACCAAAATAAAGGAGAAAGCATAAGCCTTCAGTTATTTGCAAGATGCAGCTTTGCTAGGGTACTTCCGAGTGACTCACCATGAAAGAGAGAGCAGTACCCTGAGAAAGGAAGCACTTTGAAATGAAGAAGAAAAGACAGTACAATCCCTCACAAAAAAATGTGAACACTGCATTGTGCAAATTGGTGCATGATAAAAGTCTCACTGGTCTAAATTGAAAAAAAAAGCATTATACTCTATCCAAAAGAATTTAAGTGTCACCACTGAAATCAAGTTTTCTAGATGTTACTTACAGTACAAGTTTATGTTACAGATGCTTCAATATATTTTTAAAAATTGCAAATTATACTTTTGCTTATTTTAATATTATTGTAACTAGTAGAATGGCACAAACTTTCTATAGTATTTTTGTCAATCTTAACCAGTTGTGTATATACATCTGTGCCTGCAGCTGTATGCTGTATATTTGTTACTAATAAATTAACTCTCATTTCTATTAAAACTTTATGAAATCTTACTTTCCAATGGTTAGACTTTTTCACAACTCTAAGTGTCTTGGGCTGGATTTTTATTTTTGTAGGAGAATCAGCTTGTTGCTAGAAATGACACTTAAAGCAGCATTCTTTTCCTCACATTGCATTACAAAAACTCAAAAACTTTTTGGTTCTGGAACATGCCTGTTGGAGCAGGATATTCAGTATGATAAATACTATGAACTTGTGAAAGTCAAGGTTGTAGAGGGGATTTCCTAACTTTTCAGTGTTTGAATTTTGCAACATCAGCGAAGTTTTTATAACTGTTTCCTAATACAAAACCATGTAACCAATTAGTTTTGTTGTTTAGGTATTCCCTCTAAGTACTTAGAGCCTCTTGTCCTCAAGAATACAGAATATACTCTCAAGGAAAAAAGAGGGCTCTGTCATGGTCTTGTATCTACAGAATTGCACTAATGTACCTGCCCTTATATGTGCTCTTGCACTTACATTATGTGAGAGAATGAATTTTTACTGTCTGCTGGTGACAGCAGAAAGAGTAGCAGTTTATATAATGCTTGGAATCTCAAAATTCTTCCATAGCACCCAATTAGATGTCTGTTAAACAACCTTCAAAATGTGGTAGCAGTGGATATCTGAGAACCTTGGTTTCTTATCAGGAAAAAAAAATCATTAACAATTTTAAAAAGAATTAAAATTTCATTTAAACAGTTTGCAAATCCATCTCCGTTACTAGGATTGGCGTTTTAAAGAGGAAAGAATTTAGTCTGAGTGGGCAAAACATAGTTTTAATTCTGTACTAATTTCCTTGTTAACTTTATAAAATATGAACCAGTTCTGACCATAGTATTTCAAAGCAGTAATTAATCTGATTCTTTTCACTAATTCTTTCCATGCATCCAATACATAATGTATTAACCAATGCCTGTCACTGTCAGTTTAGCAAATCAAAGTAATTCAGCTGTCATGATACAGATTCCTCTCTCATTCTCAGTAGCTAACACTAAGAATTATTCCTAACATGAGATGCAGTGTGATTTGCATTCTAAGATACAAAAGGGGTTTCAAACTTAAGATATGTTATGCTTTGCACAGGTGATCTACTTGGTTGTTTTGTTGAAGTTATTTTAACACTGTGAATTTTCCCCATTTTTCACTTCTATTTTAGTTGTGAGTCTTAATTATGGAATCAGATCTTGGACAGTCATCAGGAAAGCAGAACTCTCATTTTTTCAGGGATATTTCAGGAGAGTTTTCTCTGTGTATTAGAAAGAGGTTATTTAAGCTATCTAACTGGAATTTTTGGCCATTATTGCATAGGAGAGAGGAATATAAAGAAAAGGAATCTAGAAAGAAGAACATCTTTTGTTTTGGATGATGTACTGCCTTAAAAGGAAAGTGAAGAAGCATTAATTAAAGGCAATTTGGGAACACTGTTTATGTATACTACATTTTGCTTGTCTTGGAGTTGACTATGAAAGTATGAGCCATATATAGTATATCTATTACAGTAATGAAAGTTTAAACATAATTTGTCTTCTTTGATGTTTCTTAAAATAACTGATTGGAACCACAGGAATGTGCCCACGATTTGGAATTTTAGTGAATAGGTACATAGAAAAATCATTTTATCAGCAGATAGCAATCAATGCAGGTACAGAAAAACAATCTCTTGTCTTTATGTTCTTCACTATTATCACACTTATTTTCAGGAGTTTTTTATTTATAGTCTATCTAGGTTATGTTTTCAAGATGTTCTGAAAATCCTATGGTTCCATTAGAGTTTCCATTAGAGTGAATCTAAGTCTTTCTTGAAGACAGTGCCTCACACTGGTTGTCTTATCCTGCACACCCTGTGGTTTTATCAGTGCTGATCCGACTAGACAGATTACATCACTTGCTCTGTGGTATACATTCTGTTTATATAACCCAGTCTCAGTCTTTGCTTCTTTTGTAAAAGCAAGCCTTGGCTCACATTCAGCCTGTGATTTACCCCTAGGTCCTCCTCAGCCAGCTGTTCTGTCTGGTATTTGTATAGTTGGTAGATTACCCCTGCTTTCTATAGTAATTTTATGCATGAGCTTCATTCAGGTCATGGCATCACTCAGTGCTGCAATTTTGACAGCTAAATATAAATAAGGCCACTATGGGTATGGATTTCCAACAAATTGTGCACCCTATGTTAAGAGCATCAAAAAAAGCTTCTGTAAGCTGTTGATGAGGATGTCTTTTGGGACAGTTGTTGAAAGCTTCTGTAGTGTCTGGAAATACTAAATTATCTGCTGCATCCTCAGCTGCAAGTCCTGTTACTTTGTAGAAAAAACTTGACATGATTTCATAGAATGTTGAGTGCAAGGGGAGCCATAAGAGTCATTGTTAGTGGGATTTTCTCAGTCATTGAACACTTCATCCCTCTTTCCATCTCTCCAAATAAAGTTATGCACTGTATTTTCCCTCTGTGGAGGACTTATCTTTGTTTTCTTTAACAAGTACTGAGAGGACTGCTTATGCCTTGAGGTTGTATGCAGCATTTTGCTAAGTGAATTTTGATGGTGTGTCAAACAGATATGAAAGTTACTTTGAGTTGTTTACACATGAAGCATATTTAAAAATTGCCTAGCTTGTTCTTCCTTTATAAATTCAATGTGTATTTTAGCACTCAAAGAAGTGTGTTGGTTTCATGCTCTGAAGTGATCTGTTCAGTGGTTTCTGAAGCCCTGAAACTTTGCCTCTCTCCCATTATTCTTGTTAAATTATTCTTGCTGTATTATTCTTGCTTTACTTATTGTTACTAATGTAATTATTACTTATTTATTTCTTTCTTGTTCCTCTTTGTCTTCCTTGCTAATTACAAGCCTTTGTGCCTTGGTCTGAGTTTTGTGTCTTCTAAAAAATACTTGTCCCCAGCAGTCTAACCTAATTTCCACTTTCTCTGTGCTCTCTTCCTGTGTTTGGGGCTAATAACAAGCTCATGACTTAGCCAGGCTGGTCTCTTTCTATGCTTTCCATCCTTCCTCTGCATTGGGCCAGTTTGTACTTGTGCCTCAATACCATTTCTTTGAGGAATTGCCAAGTCTCTTTAAATCCTTTGCCCCATGAACTTGCCTGCCATAAATTCTTAACTAATGTCTCCCTGAGTTTACTGGAATCTACCTTCCTGAAGTTTATTGTTTTTATTTTGCCTTCCTTTCCTTGGTTTCACCACTCTTCCCTGCTGTTCTCAAAGCAGATTTCTCTGTGGTGAGTAGTCCTGATACTCCAAGGAAGCAGTGGAAGGTTTCTGAAGCTTTAGAAGTACACAGAAATCACATTCAGAATCCAAGATTTATCCAAGAACCCTTCCCATGCTCTTATGGCACTGCATGGTCCCTTCAATTTTATCTGCTGAGTCTGTGTAGTGGGAAAGTTTTTAATACATCTTTGTAGTGTCTTTTATTTCTGTTTACAAGGTTACAGCCAGCACCGTGTGACAAGCCAGCTCTCCGTGGATGACTGCAAACAATAGTTTGAAAACTACTGATTTAGAGCGCAGGAGTTGCTCTATTGGAGCAGGTCCTTGGTCCATGCAAAACAACATAGAAAAAAACCCCTTAATGATTTAGAATGCAAAGCATGCATGTGAAGATTACTCAGGATAAAGTTCAAGAAAGAATTACAGGGAGACCATAATTGCAGAGAGTATTCAAGGATTGACTCAGTCCTTAAAACTCAAGCACTTCATTTTCCAGTCTAATCCAAGTTTTATAACTAAAAGAAAATTGACATTCCCACTGAGCACTTAATGTTATTAGAATAGGCAGGGTTTTCTTTCTCAGCTTTCAAACTTTTCTTTGAATTAGCCTTGTTTCATTTTCTCCTCAAGCATGTGAATTCTCTGAAAATCCTTTCCTCCTCAAAGAAGTCTTCTGCATCAAGCCATCTGTTTTTCAAAAGTTAATCCATTTTGTCTGGGCTCAAGTTATTACTTCAGAAAAACTTTTGATTGTGTCTATCCTGATTAACCATTCATCTTTCTTACCTCTGAAGAAAACATCATGTATTAGGTGAGAGAATTGATCTATTCCTTCAATATGGAGTTCTTTTAGACACTAAGTATTTTGTACGAGATGATGCACATACAGCAGTGATCTTTTAAAAGAAACCTTTGAATATACATGACATATGTCACCAGGGTTGCATAAGTCTTGGTCTTTTTCTTAGAGATTCATTTCCTAAATCTTTTTCTTAAAGATTCATTTCCTAAGTCCCTTTGCAGTGACAACCTCTTCTCAAAAGCTCTTTTATTAGTTTGCATTTACAAAAAAAGCCTGAACAAATTTCTTTCCACTGTACTGTAAATTTCCACTGCAGTAGAATCAAGTGTTTGGTGAAGTTGATGCTGATTTCCTTCAGACAGGAACTTAGCATTGTAGCAGCAACGCTTCAACTTGTTCCATAACAATAATAAGTAGTAAAGGGGTTAATCAAGAGGATTATGTTAATGCAGAGTGCTTAAAGATGAAAAAGGAAATTTAAGAGTACTGGACAAAAATAATATTACTAGATATTAAAAGTCAGTCAAAAACATATAAAACACCATGCAAACATTCAAAGTGGGTGTTTGACACAGTGGGATTGTCCAGTGTAGGATAGTCCTGTAAACTTCATGGTACTACTGCATGGATGTTTAGCACTATCAAACCTCTTGTAGCTGCTGATGAAATATACCTACAAAAACTTCACAGGCTAAAAAAAAATGTTTTATTCTAGTTTTTCTAATGAGGGGTTAGAAAAGTCCTTACATTGTAAAATACTGCATATTTTTTAAGGGCAAGGTTGTGATTTTGGGTTTGGTGAGCAGCCCATGTGTACTCTTGTGAAAATCAGGATCTGTGGTTTAGACCTTTCTTTAGAAAAGACCCCAGTTTGCCTCCACATATGAGGCAGCAAGCCTCAGCTCTGTGTGGGCTGAGTATCTCCACATCCAGTGTAGACATGCCTGTGCTCTTCTTGTGTGGAACAGTTCTGCAGAAACTGTCCTGCACCAACCTCCAGGACAGAGCGCTTGGCTCTGCTGGCTGAGGTGTGCTTAGCAGAAGTTCCTCCTGGAAACTTGGAATCAAAAACCGTATTTCTGCCAGCTCAAGTTTTTAAAGAGGAACAAATGCTTCAATCCTGTTGTTGATAGACCAAGCAGCTGTGAGGGACTGACCACATAGGCCACACTTCATGGGAAGCTTGGAAAGAAATACCTACAGCGTGGTTATTGAAGGATTTTCAGGTACCAGGGGAAGCGTGGGATAAAGGCACAATGACATCCTTGTCAGGGATACAGGACTGACTCCTTGGAAAGGAAGTGGTTCAGTGAGTGCTGGGCTGAGTGAAGCCTGGTTGAGTGAAACTGTTTAACCAAAACATGCTGAGGTGATGATTTCAGCACAGTCCTTAAACAGCTCTGAAAAATGAGAGAAAGATACCAGGAATGTCTGCTCCGTGGGACAAAGCTCAACTGAAGTTCATAATGTGTGAGGTTCATGGGTCGCAAAGACTGGTATAAAGAGATCTTGTCAGAGCCTTGTTTGTTCATGAAATGGAATAAAAAAATGGTTTGGAGCAGCTGTTGGCTGGGTCCTTCTATAGGGAACCTCATATTCTTCCTCTGTGGAGGGCAAAAACACCATGCAGTTACAACTGTGGAAGATACCATGTTTCTGAGCTCCACAGAGAAGAGGTGAAGGAGAGGGAAAAGAGCCTTCTGGAAAGGAAGGAGTAAGGTCCAGATAGCTGTAATTCAAGTTTTGAGTCATTTAAGCTCTACCAAATGAGACACGAGAAACAAACAAAAGTGAGGACAGCTCTGCTAAATGCAATTCCTTCTTCAGCAGCATGTTCCTTTTGTCCTTCAGCCTCCTATCAAGCCAGATTTGACAATAACTCCTTTAATTGCTCATACGTGTACAACAAATAAAGATCAGTGCCTACCCAACTGGTCAATAAGCAGTGGGGGTAAGAAGCAGAACTGTGCTAAGTGCTGCTTTCTGCTTCCCTGCCATAGATTATGAGAGGACATTTGAGTTGTTTGAGGACATTTTCCTTTTCTTATTTTTTCTGGTAAAGGACAAAACGGAGGTGACATCTGTTTTTCCTTTGGCCTAGGTCAGGGCTCACTGTTTCTGTCTGTCTGTCACCTTCAGCAGCAAGTCAAAGTAGCCTCTAATGGTAAAACTTACAAAAAGTGATAGAATGCACTTAAATGGGAGGCAAAATAATTGGATATGTGAATCTGAGAAGATGGATACAGGTTTCTGAAGACAATACTTGGCAAGTAATGGATTGGTAGTTTTTAAGTGAAGAATCTGCCTATAGCTGGTAAAAGTATCTGCAAGAAAACAGAAAATCAGTCTGGGTTTTTTTTGAAGTAAGTCTGGAGATGTCTGACTCAGATTCCCCAGTCTTGATTCTAATGGAGATAACCCATCAGGGTCCTGACTTTTGGCTAACTTTTTAACTCAGTAGTGTGAATACATAGTGGTATGAAGTTGACAGGCTCTGTCAAGAAAGCAGATATTGTAAGAACATCCAAATTTGTTTACTGAAATTTATCAGCCATTTCCTTTTGACTGCAATCCTGATCTGTTTTTTTTTTTGTTTTGTTTTGTTTTTGTTTTTGTTTTGTGTTTTTGGTTTTGTTTTACTGTTGCTGTTGTTGTTTATTTTCTTAACCATTAAATTAATTAATGTTCAAAGAAGAATTGTCCTGCTATGGAGCTAAAAACACAGGCAGAAACAACCCTACTAGGATTCTCCAGGTATCTGCCTGATTCAGTACAGTCACCAACCAATCTATAAAATTCATCTAAATGGCTTTATCCAATAGGGAACTTGGGCAAGATGCAGACCTGCAATGAAGGCTAAGTGTTTATTAGCAAGAACCAGGTCATACAGCCAGGAAAAACTGAGGTGACTGTAGCACTTCAGCATTTTAGATATCAGAATAGTTGGTGTTTCTGGGGAGAGGCTCTCAGTCAGCACTGAATCCACGGAGGCACAGACCCAACACAAGAGCAACTCCTGCTCCCCTGTGCCTTCTGTCCCTGAGAGAAATCAGTGAGGGAGGCATCTGTGCAGTCTAAGCTGGGTTTCAGACTGGGACAGACAAGTTTTCAAGTACTGACAAAAAGCTGATAATAGAAGTAGAGGATACAATCCTCACCTCTCCAAATTAGCTTTTGAAATAGAACAAAATTATGAAATTCTAGGTATTATATACCAACGCCTCTAAAATAATTTCTGTGTTCCTGTTGCATGAAAAATGAAAACATTGGTTTTTAAAAATAAATTAGGGAGTTTATGAATTCTTTTGACACTCAGATGGTTCACATTTTAATTCTGAAGAAACCCTTTAGAGCTTATTTTTGTGAATATATTTTTATTTTCACTTTCTGACTTTAAAAAATATTTTCTTAATCTGAATAAGTAGAAATCAATAATAAAAAAAAAAATTGCAGCAAGATAGTAAAAATCAGCAAAAATGATCAAAACTGGAGCTTTTTGCCAAGCATATGTTAGTACAAAATTAAATAAGCCATACTTAAAACAACTTACGTGCTTTTGTCTTATAACAAAAAAAAATTATAAATTATTTCTCATTGTTTTGGACATGGACTAATACTCACCACTGGCAAAAACCTATGTTACTGTCAGTGCACATAAAATGAGATGAGAACACATTTTAGAAAACTTGGAAAAGTCATTTCTGTGGAAGAAAAATACCAGTTTGTTATCTTGGCAATTCGGTCAGTCTTTTCAAAATGAAGCACTGAAGTCAGGAACAATTCTTTATTTTATGTTCTATCATGTGAGAAACTCGACTGAAACTGGAGGACTGCGTCGTGGTTTTCATTTAGTGGCACATAAGCACCACCTTCTGGGGAAAGCCAGTATTTTCCATTGGTTTATAGATGCAGAGCAGTTTATTACTGAAAGGATGTATTTAAACTTTTATTGCTCGACGATATTGTCAGTTTTCACACTATAGCAGGATAAAAAGCTTAAATGAATGCATTGATATTGTTAATAATAATATTCATAATTATTATTTTTACCCAATTATTATTGTTACTATTGTTACTCGCATTACCTCATAGAATAATAACATCATTACTTTAATGCCAATAAAAATGATTCATGGACCAGAAGTTCACAGAATGATTTTTTCAGGTCAGAAATCTAATAGTAGAAAACAAGTGACATTAGCTATCATCAGCTAAGCCCAAGGGGATGTTAAGATACCACAGGTCTGGATGATAAGTGAACCACAAACTGAATTATCATCTTCTTATTGGCAGTCTACTGAAGAGTCATTTAGAGCGCTGTTTATAAGCAATCAGGATATTTCAGGAGGAGGTAGTTGATGGAAACCAGAAGTCAATATCTCAGTGAAAATGGGAAATGGTACACGGGGCTGTGAGCCCAAAAGTCTTTGAAATGGGGAAAGAGGACAGTGGCTTCTATTTTCTAGAGACTAAGAATATAATGTCAGTGGAAAACTGCCTTGAAGATTGTATGAGGAACTAAATTACAAGTTGAAAAATGTTTTCTTCCTCATACATGAGAGCAGAAGAGCCATACCATGTGTCAAAGGCAGAAAAGCTCTGATAGAAATGTGAAAATAAAGCTTGGAGAGTTTTTCTGTGCAAGTGGAAAGCCATCTCAGTATCTCAGGGAAAAAAAAAAAAATATCAGCGGCAGTCAAGCACAACCTCAATGTCAGACTGTGAAACCTCGAACAAAATGTGACTTCAGGACAATGCCCAGGTTACACAGTAATTCTGGTGCTCTGAACTTGCCACACCCAGGGTCTAAAGGGAAAGGAATGAATGGGCTTTTCAACCCCTTTTATTGTTCCATTCTAGTGGAGGGGCAAAATGACTGTTTGTTATATTGCTCCCTCTGTAGCTCTGTGTGCAGATGGCAATTTCTTATGGGAGAAAGCTGCACTGATCCTGAGCTTTCCAGATGATAAGGGAAGTGTTTTAATGCTCTTTCTGTGCTACCCAACAGAGCAAAAAGGAAATGGGCCATATTAGACATGAGAACTATCAGTGCAATAAAGGCAGGCCCATGTGTTTCTGGGATACACTTCCTGAGAAATATCTGGCTCATTCAGGGCAAGATAAAATAATAAACAATATTAATCACTGATGTCATAAAAGTGCTGTGCTTTGCATGGTGTGTCTTTGAACTATGAGCAAGGAGAGAAACACTGGCGAGACAAAACAGACTTCAGGAACTTCAGCAGAGAACTGCACAACAGGGAGTAGTTTTTAAAGGCACCAGCCACGAAAGAATTGGGCAACTTGTCAGACTGCTTCAAGATTATATTGTTAGACAGCATTTTTATTACAAAGCCTTTAGTTTGTCTTTTTAAACTTGCTCACAAAAGGCAGATGTTTTAAATTATTTGGTGATGTTTATTCAGTTAATATTTTGCAGGTGGTAATAATTCTTCAACCTTTGAAAACCAGCATATCAGAAAAAGTAGAAAACCCTCCTTTTCCAAGTGTCCTACTAGGAAAACATGAGAGAAAGCCTCTAGATCAATTCAGACTGTAATTGAATCAATCTTTGGAATTCTCTTTAGGTTATCATATTATGCTTTATTAACGTACAAGATAGGAAGGGTCCCAGTTTAGAGGAATTTATGGGGTGAATTAACTGGTAGAACTATTGAAGAGGGTGGGTGGGAGGGACCTCCAGAGAATTCCCAGTCCAACCTGCTTGCTCAGAGCATGGTCAGTGAGGGCAGGCAACCCAGGACTGGGTCCTTTCACATTTTGAATATAGCCATGGTGGAGGCCCTGTAACTTCCCTAGGCAACCTGGTTTTGTGTTCCATCATGTATGCATAAAAAAGGAAATAAATTCTGCTGTTTGAACAGTATTTCCTGTATGTCAGTCACTGGGCACTGCTGAGCACAGCCTGGCTCCATCCTCTTTAGTCTGCCAGCCCCATGCCCCTGGTATTTTTACACATTGATAACAGCCTCCTGATCTTTCTCCTCTCCAGGCTGAACAGGCCCAGCTCTCTCAGCTCCTCCTTGCATTCAGGCTGTCCAATCCCTTAAGTCTTCATGGCCTCTCAGTGGGCCCACTCCAGTATTGATACTGACCCCTAAGGTCCAGAGACTGGCTCTCAGCTGGATTTATGCCACTTAAGACATTATTTCGAGACTGAAGTTCAGCCACCTTTCCACCTCTCTGTCTACTTACCTGGTCTGTACTTCATCGGTTTGTCTGTAAGGATGTCTCAAGAGACTGTGTCAAAAGCCTTAATGAAAATGGAATAAACACCACCCACTACTTTCTTGCCATGACCAAGCCACCCAGTTGTTCAGTGAACAGGAAATATGCAAAGTATGCAAGCATATAAGGGATGGTTGTAGGCACAGCATACATTAATTTGACTAAAAGACTCTACTATTCGACTGCCATTCTTTTCTAGAAATGTGTAAAACATAATTTGAGGATGGATGATCATATCAGAAATTGAGAAGATCAGTGCTACTGAAACAAACCTTGAATAATCACCACAGTGAAGACATAGTCAGATTCTAAGGGATTTAAGCACCTTTTGTAATTGTTTCTCGTAAATCAGGTAGGTACTTGCATCCTTTTAAAAACTGGTGAGTCTGAGGTACAAGCTTTAAAGGTGCTTTTGTAATAACTGATTTTAATTCTGTAGAAGATTCAAAATGTCTAATCCAAAGTAGTTGTAATTGTTATCTTCAAATATATCCACTGTGTATTAGTCTTTCTCATCACCACAAGTAGTGTAGTGTTTCTAATATGCCCTAGCTTCAGATAATCTGTTGCTTCTGGCCTTTTGATAAACAGGTCAACATGAAATAAAATCTTTAACTGCACATCTATTAAGAGTTGTATTTTAAAAAATAGTTTAAAACTTTGTTTTTGACAGGAACTTCTTTTTTTTCTGATTATTAGCTGCATCTTTTCTTACAAGTATTTTCCACTATCTTAGTTGTATTTATTATAGTAGAAGATGTTTCCAAAAACCTCAGTTCAGAAGAAGATATTGTAAAGGATTTAATGCCTCACAATCAAGGTGAAAAGAGCAATGTGTCTGAAGTTTCCAGACACCAGTAAGTCATAACAAAATTCTTTGTTCTTGTCTCAATTCCCAGAACACTGAGATGTCACTTTTAGCTAAATGTAACTGATATCAACATTGTTGCTTGTCAAAATAATTTCATGTCTTTTCTTCTGACATCAGAAATATTTGAAACCTAATGTTGTCTTCTGACCTGTCATCTGTTCAGAAAAGTTTTTATAATTTACTAGTCACATTCACCATTAAAACATATTTCTTACTTCTTGCTGCATTTCTGCCAGAATTTTCTTAATCTTATACTTAAGTGACAAGAAGAGAGGTTGAAATCTCCGTAGAAGCAGAAGGCTTAACATGTTACTTTGAAAAAAGTTTGCTAAACCCTAGGTGAGCTGCAGGTACACTGTTTTCCTTAGAAATCTGACGGCAGCATTGCTGTGTCTGAGCAGAAATCAGTCCAGCTGGCAAAAGCAGAGCAGTGTGGCACTGTGGGATGCAGGATTCCGAGGGAGCCACCTCCATGGGTCACGGAGCAGCAGCACTTGGGAGCTTCCCTTCACCTCCTGCTGTGTTCCTTCACTGTGACAATTTAGTTCTTGCCATATGGCTAACTAAAATTGCTACCAATTCTGTTAGAGAAATATGCTTCCCTATTTTATCTCATTAAAAGAAATCAGGCTGAGCAGATTTCCATCCTTTCCAAGTTAGATATTCTGGCTAATTTCCCTGGAAATTTGCTTGCAGCAGAGAGACCATTTGGTCTGCTTTTATCCATATGTCTGACTGTGTGATTGTTGCATATTTTCAATTTCTTACAGGCTAAATTATAGCTACACTGTGTCTTAAATTCTCTTCTTTACATATGGATGGGAGTCATTTGGAAAGGCAAGTCACATCAGGGACACATGATATCACTAAGAAATATGACTTCATCACTTTTGACCATTTTGATTTCGACCCCAGAACTATGTTTATTTGTTCAATGAGTGATGGCAACTTCATGATTACATATTGTGTTGGGATTTTGTATACTTTTTGTTTTAAATCCCAGTTCAATTATAGTAAGTTTTCAATATTTTTGCCTTCCTTTAAACTGTAAGGTGGGATTTCCTTATTGCTGTCCCTGATTTAACAATATTAAGAATAAGGTCAGACTTTTCATCCTCAGCGAGTAGTTTATTTATCATTTTAACATTGTTTTCAGCAGCCATCAGTGGCTACTGAAATACATCCACTTCAATACATCCACTTCAAGGAAACTGAAAGTAATTTGGATTTCATTTAGTAGAAGTTGTTTAAATTCATACCTGTTAACCTTTTGCTAGATAAAGGGTATAAAGTATCTATCAAAAGTGTCTGTCTTCTCAATCCAGTCTAGGCTTGCCTTGATCCAAGCAGCAAGTTCTTTCAGCACTAGACTGTGTTTTTCTGCTTAGCTCGGTTTGTAATTCTGGCGTGTCGATCAAAACTTAATAACTTGTTGCTACTGACACAAATCTGGTTTCAAAACTTTTTTACCATTCCACTAGATTTGATTCAGAATGAAATTTATAGCTCCTCTTAACGTATTAGGCACCTTTGGGCAACATAGGGAATCATTGCTGCCTACAAATATATTCCACAGAGGAATGACATCACCCCCTCAAACACATACTTGGAGTGTTTCCTCTCAGTGTTACTTGACATCCTGAATTATTGCTTCAGTTATCACAGTCCACGCTTCTTCTGTGACCAAACTGGATTTTTGTCAAGAGGATATTATGCAGCTGTAGACTTGGCTTCTCGCATTTTTACAGAGTAATGAATTCTCACTAATTTGCAGTAGTAGTTATGGCTGGGCCTGTGCTCTCCACCTCACTTCAGCCCAGGTGGAAGGATTGTGCTGGAAGATGAAAGCTCTGTACATTTGAAACCTGTGAATCCTCTCTCAAGTCAGTATTCTAAGCCTACCAGCTACTTTAAAGTGTAGTTATACCTGCAGTTACTTTTTCCATTAAAAAGATGTCTGGAAGATCTGACATTCTTGGCCTGACTTCTGGCAATTGGAAGAATTAATCTGACAAGTTTGACAGCTTATTTCATCTGTCTGTAAGGAAACCGGGTGAATTTTGGTTTTGAAAATCTCTACTGGGAATATTTTTGCCTAATTAAAGTTTTTAAAGGTAGATGTAAAATTAATTACAATACCTTTGGGCCAGACTCAAATTTTCCTGTGAAACACAGTTTCTGAGCTCTGTGTGGCTTCAGAAAAATGACCAATGCACTCCATAAAGATGAAAGCTTCACAAAACAGTGAGACAAATCAAGGCAGGAAGTGGCTGAGATGGTGATGAAACTTTACATTACTTTTCTTTGTATCTTCACCTAAAAATGCTTGATCAGCATAAAAAGGAATTAATAATTCACACAGTGCATAGTGAAGTATACAGAAATAATTACCTCGATATTATCCTAGGTGAGTCCAAAAGTCCATCTAGCCCAGAATCCTGTCCTTGCCAATGGCCAAAAGCAGCTGCCCAGGGGAAGAGTTTGCAAGCAATACAGGAACATATGGGTGTTCCCTTTGATCTGCCCCTTCTAGCCCGAGGCAGTATGTGGCTTGTGAATGGAATTTATAAATGTGGGGGTTTTGTATACAAGCTTTTACTTGTGGGTTTTTTCTTCCATTATTTTGCCTAATTTATTTTTAGCTTATTTTATTAATTTATTTTGTTTATATTCAGAGAACCCTGCGACATTTTCATCGTTTAATTATTTGCGGTGTGGAATACAGTCCTGTCTAAACCACCCCTGGCAGAGCTCTGAATCATTCCCATGCATTCTGTCACTGGGTAACAAGTAGAAGAGCTCAGCATGTCCCTGTCCCCTCCCTCAGGAAGATGCACAGAGCAATGAGAGCACCCCTCAGCCTCTTTCCTTCAACCCGACAACACAAAGTCCTCACCTGCTCCTCGCAGGACATTCCCTTCAGGCTTTCTCTCCAGCTTTTTTTCCCTCCTCAGGATGCATTCAAGGAGTTCCACATCAGCACTTCACACAATGCTGAAGGTGAGGCTGCCCCAAGGCTGAGCCCAGCAGGACCATCCCCTCCATGGGCTGTGTTGTGCTCGGTGCTCTGGGGTTTGTCCTCGGGCTCTGCTGACCCACTCCGAGCCCAGCACCAGCCAGATGTAGCCTTTGATGCAGCCTTTGACGCAGCCTTTCACTACAGCCCTTTGAGCCCTGTTGGTCATTCACTTTTGTTACAAATGTCTTGGCTTCACAGATTTTACATGTTGGTGTCAGGTTATACATGTGGTGTTATGTGTTTAATGTCAGAAACACGTATTTGTCATGCTAGGACATCCCTAAGTTTTGTCTCATCTTGGAATTTTCCTTCTAGTATGGTTCGACTGCAGGTACTTGTGGATGGCTCCATGACACTGCTTGGGTATTTGCCTAAGCATTTCCTGCATGACGATGCAGAGCTTCATCACTGCTCATGACATTCACTGCATATTGCCTCTTTTCTTTTGAATTTCTTAAAACACTGACTACAACGCTTTACGGCAAGAAATGCCTGTGTTACATTTAAAAACTATTTAACCTAAAGATTATCAGTTCTTCTGATGGGTGATTTCATCGATGCCCTCTAGTGTTCAAAGTGAGATAAACATTTAATAAACATTTTCTTGAAATGGGTGATACAGACAGCCCTGCCAGAGAGGGTGCCTTGCTGGACCTGTCACCAACCCCAGTGAGTTAATCAGTGACATGATTGGAGGCACTGTGGGCTGCACTGATCATGCACTGGTGAAGTTCACAGCCCAGAAGGACACGAGTCAGGAGAAAAGTGAAGTCAGGACACTCAATTTTAAGAAAGCAAAATTCAAGCTGTTCAAGGACTTTGCCAGCGATGCCCCCTGGGAAACTGCCTTCAGAGACAGGGAGGGGTGGAACAGAGCTGGCAGGTTTGTCAGGGTGTGTTCCATGGAGCACCAGAGCTCTTGTTCCCCATGAGTAAGAAATCAGGAAAGGGAATAACATGGAACAAGGAGAGCAAAGTCCCTCCACCTGTAAGAGAAGATCAGGTTCAAGGCTCCTAAAGATCCTGAACATATATGAGTCTGCAGGACCTGACATGCATCCCAGAGTCATGAGGGTATTGACTGATGTAGTTTCCAGGGTGCTCTCCACCATTTTTGAAAAGTCATGGCAGTAAGGTAAAGTCCCAGGTGACTGGAAAAGAGGAAAAATTAAAAAAATTAAAATTTAAAATTTAAAAAGAGATGAAAAGAGGGCCCCTGGAAATTATCTTTCAGCCTCACCTCTCTGCCTGGGAAGATCATGAAACAGACTGTCCTAGAGACTGTGCTGAGGCACTTGGAGGACAAGGAGATGATCTGGGACAATCATCACAGCTTCACCAAGGGTAAGTCCCACCTCACCAACCCAGTGATCTTCTGGGATGGAATGACCACATCAGCAGACAAGGGAAGGATTATAAATGTCATTTATCTGGACTTTTGTAAAGTCTTTGACATGATCCCCCATAACATCCTTCTCTCTAAATTGGAAAGAAATGGATTTGATGAGTGGACTGTTCAGTGGACAAGGAATTGGATGGTCATATCCAGATGTTAGTGGTGAATGGCTCAGAGTCCTGAAGGATATCTGTGCCAAGTGGTGTCCCTCAGGGGTCTGTATTGGGACGAGAGTGATTTCATATTTACCTTAATGACAGAGATGAAGTATTAAGTGTACTCTCAGCAAGTTTGCAGACGACACCAAGCTGAGGTGGTTTGGCACACCTGAAGGACAGGACACCATCCAGAGGGACCTGGACAAGCTGGAGAAGTGGCCCAGGGGAATCTCATGAGGTTTAAAAAGTGCTGGTGCTGCACCTGAGTCAGATCTGCCCCTGCTATCAGCACAGGCTGGGCATGAACAGACCCAGAGCATTCCTGCCCAGAAGGACTTGGGGGTGCTGTGGGTGAGAGGCTGGACATGCCCCAGCCGTGGCACTCACAGCCCAGAGAGCCAAACGTGTCCTGGGCTGCATCCAGAGCCCCGTGGGCAGCAGGGCAGGGAGGGGATTCTGCCCCTCTGCTCTGCTCTGCTGAGACCACCTGGAGCACTGCACCCAGAGCTGGGGTCCTGCACAGGAGGGACAGGGACCTGCTGGAGTGAGCCCAGAGGGGAGACACAAAGATGATCAGAGCATCTCTTCTATGAGGAAAGACTAAAAGAGTTGGGGTTGATCAGCCTTAACAAGGGAAAGCTGCAGGCACACCCTGTTGTGGACTTTCAGTTTTTAAAAGGGGCCTACAAGAAAGACAGGGACAGATCTCTTAGCAGTGTTTGTTGCAATAGGACAAGGCTTTAAACTAAAAGAGGGTGGATTGAGACTAGATGTGAGGAAGAACTTTTTTACAGTGAGGGTGATGAGACACTGGAATAGGCTGGACATGCCCCATCCCTGGAAACACTCAAGGTCAGGTTGGACAGGGCTCTGACCTAATTGAAGAGGTCTGTGCTCACCAGGTCATATGTTAGCTGGGTATGACCTACAGAAAACACCCCTCTTGTCCACCAAGTCATAAGCTGGGCATAAACACTCCTAGCCTCTTCAGATTCTCAGATCAGACCCAAAGAAATCTGTATTTCTGATCACCAGTCCTTTGCTAGACGAAATATTTTAATAATTTTAAGGAGGTTTTTTAAAGGTATACAGTTAAATATTTGTTCCACATGATGGGGGTGATACGAGGGTTCCTCACGAGATCTAAATTTTCATCTAGTCACAAGATCACAGAATCATATAATTGTATAGGCTGGAAGGGATCTTGAAGATCATCTAGATGCAACCACCCCAACATGGGGAGGGACATATTTCACCAGATCAGGTTGCTCAAATACCCATACAATCTGGTCTTGAACACTTCCAGGGTATCCACCAAGGTCCCTTCCAACACAAACCATTCCATGATTCTGATGATTCTCTTTTCTATTTACTTTCTGTCAAATAATGATTTTGAGTCAGCGCTGATATATTTCTTTTTTTAAGATGAAAAGTCCCTCTTTGCTCAGGTTCTTTTAATGTGAAAAACATATCTCTCTGTCACTCATTTCTTTATACCTTTCCAGTCTCCATCATATTCAGTTTGGCACTGAGAAAGGAACTGTGATCACAATGCAGGGTTCATTAGCAAGATGGATTTATAAAGAAGCTTAACCATCTATTTTTCTTCTTTCCTTCCATCATAATTCACAGGATTGTATTACATTCTGATTCCCACTTTCAGATAACTATTCACATTGACTAAAGGTTTATTACTTAAGCCCATATTTTTACTTTCACAGAGTGACTTTTTAAAATTCTGTTAACCCTTCCCAATCTTGTATTTGTCCTTTTCAACACAGAAACATTGAGTATTTTTGCAGTTTCTTTGCAGCCAGCTTTAATCTTGACTGTTAAAAATAACAATAGTGCGCACTCTGCTGCTTCATTATACAAGGCCTTTTCCAAATAATTGACAAATAAATGGGACACCTGAGCTTCTGAGCTTCTTTTGGCTTTCTAGGCAGCTTCTCTCCAAGTATTCCTGACTTCCCTCTTGTATCCTCTAAGCAATTACTAGTTTAGAAGCACAGGATCTACTGCTTCACAGACAGAATGGGTTTTGTCATTACACTTTCCCCCATACCCATAATTTTGTGTTTACTTTACAGAGTTTTAAGAAACACAATGTTATTCATTCAATAATAAAAATTGACTGAGTGAATGGGTGACAAAGATTGGAGAGCACTGCAGAGAGTGCAATGTGTCAATATAAGTACACAGTAGAGGACGCTGATATGATCCTGCAGTTTTTCCTCAGGAAAATGTCCCACAGGTTTCAGTGGAACTGCGTGCATTGTGACCCCAGAAAACTCAGGAGGACCAAAACCAAAAACTGGTCAGAAAATGGGAAGGAAAAATATCGTGACACAGCATTCCAAAGTGTTTATGAAGAGACCACACTCCCAGCCCCCCTTACATGGGTAAGGCTCATTCCTCTGCCAATAAAGCATGCAGTGGAAATTTCCACTGCAAGTTACAGCACATTTCCACCCTTTAACCCTACTCACACTGAAGTTTTGCAATTCTTTATGGTAGTTGAAATGTATAACCTTGACTTTACTAAAGATAACCAATCTGCTTTTTTTTTCTAACCTAACCTAACCTAATCTTTCTTGTTTAATTAAAAAAAAAAAGAAAGCATTTATTTCTAGTGAGAAATATGAAGATGTAATAATTTGAATGATGAGCACACGTTACCAAAATCACAGATATTTGTTTTAAATTGAAATAATTTCATATAGGTCAGTATATTTGTAGATGAAATTGGTAGTTATATGTTTGGCAAATATCAGTATTTTTGTTTTAATAGTAAATAGTTGTTAATATGCAATAAATTCTTTTTTTTTTTTTATCCTGAATATGCTGATTAGCAGGATGCTTTGTGATCAGAACACATCTTTGCTGTTTGATGGACAGAGATTTTTAACCTGTAAAACTTAATATTGCCACCCAAAATGCATGTACATAAGCCTAAATTTGCAAATTAGTTAACCACTCAGAAAGATCATGTTCTTATCCTAAAAGGATAAGTATATAAAGCAGATAGAATTAAAACACTGTAGCAGATGGGCAGAGAAGTGGCAAGGAGAAATAAGCAGTAAAAAGGCAGGAAGCATTTCCAGGAAAACATTTTCTAAGGCAAAATTTTGAGAATAAGAAAACAAAAGATCTAGAAATGAGAAGAGTAAGAAAGACAACAGCCTCTTGGAGCTAGGCACAAAGAAAAAAATTATATGATTTGGGCATATGAGACAAGGAAAAAGAAAGTGTGCTTGTTTTAGAGATACAACGGAGACTTGATAAAACCTCCCAAGATTCCTTGTGTTTTTTCCCCAATATTCTACTATGATGATTCCTGGACAAGCTACACATGCCTCCCACACCACCCTGAAAGGCTTTCATGTTGTGGTTTTGACTCTAACTTCTGATTGTGATTCTTTGCTGCCTTCCTCCACTGTGCTGCACAAACACAAAACACTAAGGGAGGAAGGAGAAAGTGACAAGGATGGTCATGCCTTAATGTTCCCAAACAAGAGTCCTTTTTCCTGGGAGTCTTAGATAGCAGGATTAATTTTGTTCTGAAGTATGAAAACTTAACAAAGATTTGCAAGCTCCACTCCTCTGACATCACCAGCTTGTCTTCATTTTATCTGAACACTCAGGGATAGTATTATGTCTCTGCCCAGTGTTATGTATCCCATGTTTTTTAGCTGAAAACATCTGTATTTTCTTGAAGTATAATCTCAGTTTTAGTTGACCTTTGTAAACCTTCTTCACTTCAGCTTTTCCATTTTTGTGCAGCCTGGGAGATTTATATTTCTCCTGCCTTGTCTCATGTATTTAAGCTGTTTATTGCCACTTATACTTCTTTAAAATCCCTTTTTCTTAACATTCTGTTGTATATCTTGATATCAAGCCTCATTACATCATTTGCTTGGAGAGATCCTTTAAAGTGCTAACATGGAAAGCCAGTTCCTGTCCCTCTATTTGACCATGGTCTTCCCATATTCGCAAGCTTTCCACCTGCTCTCTCATCAGACTAAAATTTCTTGCCCACAGTTTCCTACAGTTCTTTCCCGATTTATTTCCTAACATTAAGGGATTTTCCTATTTTCCCATGTCAAGAACAACTTTCAGGCACAAGAAATTGACTGAGCTACATATTTAAATCTCAAATCTTGCTCCCATTCTGTGCTAGTGACCCATCGGTATGTTGCTTACCAGTCCTCCAACTTGTGTCATCTACAGTTTTTAGCAATGATAATTTTACCTTTCTTCCAGGTAACTGGCTGAGATAACTCTGACTACAGACAATAGTCATGCACAAGGGTGAGAAAGGGTACCCTGTTCTTGGCATCATAATAAAAAAAAGTCACTCATGTTGTCAGATTGTTTTCATTATGTTTATTTGACGAACATTTTTAGTACCATCTAAAAGTTCTGTATTAATTAATTCATATAATGATTGATTTAATAAGAATCAGTTTCAAGTGTATAAATATGCAATTATCTGGACTGCCCACTTTTTAAATGCATGTGAAGCATTAGTTTTCTTTCCAATTTTCTGGAACTTTTCCAGTGTTCCAACAGTTACTGAAAATCAACAGTTACAATAATGCTGAACTCTCTGGCTTGTTAAAACTTTAAATGCAAATTACATTGGCCTGCTTGACTTGTATGATATCCTTTCTTAGTTTTTACATGAAAGTGTGTAATTATCTCCCTGTAATAAATAAATAATGTGTTTTTTATTTCTGGAAATACAGTTCAGAAATAATTACAAATGCTGCCTTTTAATAACATTTTATTATATCAGTGTAGCTGTGGTCTATATATAATATTAGGAATCTACCCATTGTTCCTAATATGTGAAAATTCTCATTATTATCCTTATCACTACAGACCATATATTTCTTTGTTGGACAGTTGATTTTTTTATCAATTTTCAAAAGTTTCCAGATTTTAGTTTATTTTTCCTTCTAACAGCTCCTTCCATTTGAGTATATATTTTTGTATATAGAGACAGATGTACATACAGATCATTGCTGCTGCCACATTTATCAGAAAATAGGGGTTTTTTCCAAATTTTTCATGCTATTCTTAAAATGCTTTCTACTACCATTCACATTTTTCTCCCAGGCAGCTGATTCATTGATTTTTGACAACATAAAATTAGTCTTTTAAAAAACCAATAGATACACATATTTGTAAACTAACTTTAGTCTTCTTCTGTTTGACTACATAATCTGCTCAAATAAGAATTCCTTGCCACTTAACTGGTGCAGTTGTCTTTGAAGTTACAAATCTTTAATTCATGATTACTGTTGTTGCTATTTCATTAGTGGTACTTAGAAATCAAAAAGTTGGAATAATAATCATAGATACCTTCTGTTCACACTATGGGTGTAGTCCACTACCTGCATTTAGATTTTGTGCCATTATTTGTTTGTTTCTCAGACTGAGAGACTTGTGATAACACAGCTTTCTAGCCTACACATGATGACCTGGTTACAGCGTTATCTCATGCTCTCAGAGTGATAGGTACCCAGCCCCACACAGTATGTTGCTTTTTTTATCCTTTAGGACATTGATTTATTTATAGAAATAGAGCATTCAAGAGGTCTATTTCTAACTTCTCAGTGACTTGTGAAAAAGCAATGTCATTTTTGATGTAGACTGAAACTCTCCTTTCACATATTGCCCACTCAGTTCTTCCCAAGTAGTTGAGACTGAGTGTGAAGTGGAAAGTTACAGGTATGCCTGAGAGTAAACCTTCCAAATTACTGGCTGAGGTCAGGCAAACTGTGAGCAGTATCTTAACAGTTCTTTCAAATGACAGCAAACAAAGCTTCAGACCTTGTAAAATATTTAAAGCTGTGTGAAACTCAGCAGTTTTTGCTGGCAAAGGATCTGGCTGCAGTTTGAACAAGGTTTGCATAAACTGAGAATTCAAACAAAAATGTAAGAGGAAATTCACCTAATGGTAGCATGGTTTTAATAAAAACCTAAAAGCAAATAATTCTAATGATTTTCACAAAATATCCAATTATGTTCAAAAATTATTCATACTTTGTCTCAGGTTTATCTGAAAGCTTAGAGTTGCATTTTTCCTGTCACAGATGTAAGGCCAAAACTCAAGTTGTATTGAAAACAGATGAATCCTATTGACAGATGAATCCTATTGAATTGTATTAATATAGAAAAGATTCACAGTTCTGAAAATAGTTATGTTTTCTAAAAATTGTGATTCTCTGATTACCCTTGTAGTACCATTGTGGAGATTCTTCCATCTCTTATCTGCTCTTAGTCTAATCTACAGGAAACAAAATCATAGCATTAAATTACTCTAGGAGTACATTCATCTGACTTTGAAAGGGAGAAAGGAATATCAGCTTCCTCCAACGCAGTGCAACAGCTTTAAACTGTGAAAAGGTAAAATTAAAATGTGTCTTCTCATTTCAGTCCAGAGAGTTTCATTCATTGCAGTGAGTGTGGAGCATTTTAAGATCACTAAATTCAGCAATCTCAGAAACAAAATTAATTTAAGATTTTTTTCAATCCTTAGAGCAGTATAGGGCTCTTTGCCATGTGCGTTCTTGTATTCTCAAACACAAATTTACGTCTGACAGATATGAAAAAAAGTGGAAATGTGGAAGCACAGACTGTATACAGATTCTTTTCACACATATTAAAACACATTTTATTGAGCCAGAATGTTAGAATACAATCATTATCACCTTCATTATGACAGATGTAGAAACAATCTAGAATACCTATCCTGCGTGCTCCAGCTGGTGTTACAGACAGAACTTATTTCAGTGAGAGCATAGTCACAGAATCATAGAAAAGCATGGTTTGGAAGCTGCTTTAAAGATCACCTTGTTCCAATCCCCTGCCATGGGCAGGGGCATCTTGCACCAGGTTGCTCAAGGCCCCATCCAACCTGGCCTTGAGCACTCCCAGGGATGAGCCATCCTCAACTTCCCTAAGCATCCCGTTTCAGTGTCTCACCACCCTCACAATCAAGAACTTCTTCCTAATATCTAAGCTAAACTTGTCCTATTTCAGTTTAAGGCCATTCCCCCTTGTCCTATCACTACCTGCCCCTGTAAAAAAGTCCCTCTCCATCTTTCCTATAGCCCCCTCTGGGTTCTGAAAGGCAGCTCTAAGATCTCCTCAGCACCTCCCTCCCTTTCTCCAGCTGAGGCACCCCAGCTCTCAGCCTGTTCTTAGAGCAGAGGTGCTCCAGCCGCCTGATCATCTGTGTGGCCTCCTCTGGAGTCACCCCAAGAGGTCCATGTCCTCCCCATGCTGGAGATCTCAGGTCTGGACACAGAGGTGGGGTCTCACCAGACTGGAGAAGAGGAGGATGATATGTATCTTTAAACAAAAAAATAAATGGTGGCATTTTTCAGCACACCTTTCCAATGCTCAGGTGTTTTATCATATGTTCCTCTCTGTGCAGTTGGAACAGTTAAGCACCAGATACAAAATCAACTGCTCGCATCTCTGAGTGTTATCTTCTTTCCTGTAAACCAGCAGAAGTCAAACTTCCAAGGAATTTCAGCAGCAGTTGTGCAGTGATTGTGGTGTCTTTTCTTTCAGGTTGAAGGTCTTTGGATGAAGGGGGATAGATACCAATATCCTTAGGTTTCGTAAATAAATTATTGCTAAGGCTAACTAGGAAAGCTCCAACGTGGCAATATCAGAACAAAATGTCTCTTTCTGTACAGCAGATAAACTCTCCATTATTAAAAATATTTTCACATAAAGTAGAAAATTGTCCTTAACTGAGAGATTAAAATTAAGTTTATATGTTAAATACAAAACTAAATTAAATGTTCCACTTATAAAACACTCCATCCTCAGTTTCCTGAAGGATGTTTTTCATACAAGATTGTAATAATTCTTAATGTTTAGTAAGAGACACTTGGCATCATGTTTGTCCCTTTTGGAACCTATTAGTACTATAGCAAACCACTTTCTGTCACTAAACAGTCAAAAATACCATCATTTCCTCACTTCATTCACAGTTTTTCTATCTAGTTTGCATTCTCTAATTAATCTGGACTTTGTCTGTAAATTGTAAAAGATATATGAGGATGTTAGAGTAACACCTGATTAAGAGAACACTGTAAAGAAAAAAACTTAGTCTTAAGAGAGGCACTTACAGTTTTCTAGCAGCTCGTAGGCTGTAGATTCTAAAGGACACAATTATTGTCAGATGAAAATGGGAAGCCAGATGGATTAAAGTATTATTATTATTAGAAAGGTTCTTAAGAATCTTCTAATAATTTCATAAGAGTGCAATTTTTGTATAGGTTATAAAGGAAATACTTTGCATATGTTCTCAAAGTTTTTAAATTTTAAAGTTTTTGTTTGTTTGTTTTTGGTTTTGTTTTGTTTTGTTTTGTTTTTTTAAATTGTAAATAATGATATTGCAGAAGCCCAGAATATAAGGGAAGAAATGTGTATATGTCAAACTGTTAGCTGGATAGCTGTGGAGCCAACACAATGTTGATAAGAACATGCTGTAAGAAAGAACAGGGTGTTGCTGGAGAAGGGGACATACACAGCAAAGTCAGTGCTTTTTGGGACAAATGTCCTTGTCCTCGCTCCTGGAGATAGGCAGCACAACCCAGTAGAGCAGGAGTGAGGCCAAGAAGTGGGCATGGACTCTATGGGGGACCAAGACCATGCAAACCCCCACAGCCTCTGACCCATTTCCAGAAAGGTCTGAAAGAATGCACTGCACATGAGAACTGATTTCCACAGACAGAGAAAAAATTGTCTCCAAGGTGGGGAAAACTTATCTGTAAAAAGATACCCCTACCAATCCAGGAAACAGGACACCCCAGCAGCTGGATCAGCTGGAGCCAGGATTGGCAATCTTTCCCTTTCTCCCATTCTTCCTTTTCTTCTCTCTCCTGCTCTCTAATCCATCTATTTCTCTTCCCCTCTTTAATCCACCTCTCTCTCTCTCCCCCTCTCTCTCTCTCTCTCTCTCTCTCTTCCCTTTCACCCTACTCTTTTGTTGAAAACCTCTGTATGCTTGGACAAGATCAGGGACTGATTTGTACCAAAACCCATGCCCAGCGTGTAATTTACTAATGAAACTTTGTGAGCTTTAGCAGAACCTCTGACTGCTGTTCCTTTCTACCACCAGCATTGATGCCCCCTCCCCTTCCCTTTAGGGGTGGGATGCCACAGATGGATGTCACTCTATTTAAATGGATATATTAAAACTGCATAAAATTCAGGGCATGAGTGTGTGCTTAGTTGAACCTTCTCGCTCCATACACCCATGGTGCAGGAGTTATAGGACCCACAATTGTGTCCTGAAATCTTTTGTTGTCCCCACTGTATCTCTTGCCTGCTCCTTAGTGACTGAGGGTTTCCTGTACATTTTTTTCTCCTTTCTGCGCTTTCCACACTTTAGTAGTCTACTAAAACTACTCTTCCTCCCATTTAGAGTGTTAAGTCCCTCTTCTCCATTTTCCTGGTGTCAGCGTATGGCTTTGTATTGTTTTCTATCCCACTTCAGCTGAAATAAGTTGTGCTTTAGACCAAAGCTGACCTTCTGCTCATTTGAGTATGTAGATAAGTACAGCTGTTACCTCTCCAAGCAGCTAAGTTGTGTATTCCTCACACAGATCTAGGAAAGAAGAAGCTGACTTTAATCTAAGCAAAGAACAAACTGATTAAATGTTCTTTCAGTCAGAGTGGGACCTTCAGTCAAAACTTCAAAAACAACTGGTTATAGACCTGTTGTTTTCAAATGTGTAGACAAAATTACTTCACAGTTATCGTTGGAGCCGTTAAGGTGTTTTGAAATTTGGGGAAAGAACAAACTGTACAAAATGAAAACCTAATGTGTATATTTCTGACAGCAGGCAGAGCTGAAGCTGAAAATTCTGATAGTGTACTGAAAGTGAACAAACTTATTTAGGCATTGCAAAATTGAAGATAATAAGCTTATCATTATTTTAAAAGGAAACAATTCACTAACAATCAAAGTCTGGGAAGTTAAGTTTTATCATATGGGCTAAAACCCAGTATTACAAAAGTGCTTTTGATAGTAGATTTTCCTTTGTGGCCTAACTTGTACTTTTTGGCTTGAAAAATAAGACATACTACTGCTTTAACCAGAGTCAAGAATACTAAACCAGGATGCAAAAAATGTGCATGAAACACAGCAAAGAGTTGAAATGAATCTCTCGAAACTGCTGTAGACTCTGCAGTTAATGTATCTGAAGCCTTGAACAAGCATTACATGTGTACAATTGGCTACATGAGGGCCAGGAACCAGGAGTCATGTTGTTCCAGAAATATCATCTAGTCTGGAAGAAAGTCCTTACGACTGGAATCCAGCAGGGCTGAGACTCTCAGGCAGGTTTTGACCCGTTACTTGTGATTGTGAGGAATGATACTGCCAAACTGCACTGAACCACAGGCAGTGCCCCTGCTCAGCAAACACCGACTTCAAGAGTGAGTACTTCACAGTGCCAGCACAGAATATTCATGTGAATTTTTAAAAAATTTCATTTAAAATGGATCTACTTAAAGACCAGGCCAGAAATATCCAAGCTAATAAATACAACTTTTGAAATTCAAATGTCAAATACAACAGGTTGTAGAAGATCAAAATAATCAACTTCACCACATTTTAGCATTAGATTTTTAGCAATTTGAATTTTTTTAAAAAATAATTTTTTAAAATTAAATTTTCTATGTTAATGAGATGATGTAAATTTTCCTCAATTTTAAATTCTTCCCTGTTTTAGGGTATGTAATACTGTGTTCTTGCTTCTTTCTATCTTTTACTTTCATATCCCTCCCTGAAAGAACTTAGGTGAATTGAAGCAGTGGAATAAAAAGTCTTTAAAAAGTTTTGATGTAAAATCACAATTCTGAAGAATCAAAATGGAAAAAACTCACACGTTTTGAAGATATATGAAGATATATATGACTTTCGAACTTTCTATATATATGAATTTCACTGGCTATTATAATACATGAGAAGCTTAGTTTTTAAATGGTTAAATGGATGTTACCTCAAAAATTTGTATAAGAATTCTCCTAGCAATATGCAGAATGAGATATGAAAACTACAAAATACAGCTGGCACAAAAAAGCCTGCAAACTATTACTGTCTATCTTGGTCATTGTAGCAAAATGTAAGAAACACTCCAAAGCAACTTTGATCCAAAATTCTCAACTACTATTGGGGATTTGACAGCAAAAAATTAAGTTTCTATCCAGTCACTCAGGAGGATCTCGTGTTTTGTCATTTTATGCTTCTTAAATAGTCAGAATTATTTCCCTCCTCTCCATACATCATTATCCTTCAAATTGCTGTTAACAACAACCCTGTTACAACTGAGTCACAAATGTCAGCAGAAAATTAAGTGACTCGTCAACCTCAACCCTTTTAAGGGTGAACTTTAGTAGTCAAATTGATGAGGAAAGCTGAAATCATAATGTCAATTACTTTATATCATATTATATTTTGGCTTTACCCATCAGCAGTACTGGAGCTGCATTTCAGCAAAGTACTTCAGCATATGCTTAGGTCTTGTTGAAATAAATGTTTGAGCTTATGCTATGTACATAGATATATATGCATTAAATATCTTCGTTAGGTAGGGATGATTTGTTAAACTAGAACTAAATCAACATTCTTTTCTTACATTTTCCACGTCTTCATTTAAATTACACTTTTTTCTGACTTGAATTTTACAAATTATTTTTAGGATGGGCAGTCTGCTGGTAATAAGAATTAGAATCTGATATCTTTACTTGGGCTGAATAATATCTTACCAGTATTATTTATTTTATGTATTTAAGATAAAAAATTAAAAGTCTAGACTAGACTAGAAATATGTTTGTATGATTTAGGATTGCTGTATATTTATCCAAATTAATTGTATGACTGTCTTTCAAAAAAACCACAACTGTACAGCCTATGCAAAATGGTATGTAATATAAACCTGTTGCATGCAGAATAAGAATATATATTATCCATTAGAAAAAAAAAAAAAAGAATGCTTGTAGAAGTGTAAATATATGGCAAGTCATCTTCAGTAATTTAGTAATGCAGACTGCTTCCATGTTTCATTTCTGTGATCCGCATTCAGAAGGCATTTCACGTAAACTTATATATTTGACTGTGAGAGGGAGATTAAGTCTCAAATATTTATGCCTGTTACATGTCCTGTGTTTAGTATTATTTGTGTGAGAAAGGTTTCTGATGCTGTAAACTCTAAACATGGATTTTAGAAAAGAGAATAGTCTCAGTAAATGAGAAAAATCTTTACATTCCCCAATGAGATTATAGCTCTAATTAGCAGTATTAGAATTGACATTTGTAACACAGCAAATTACATTTTTGCATTAGCTTCTATAAATAAAATATTTTCATGAACTTTACATTTGCCTGCATTTCAGATGTGCTGATTATTCTGCACTTGTCTGGAAAACACTTAAAAACTTGATAGGAAGCCAAAATATGCATGGAGACAAGTGAATTGCCAATTGTAACATTTTTTTTGCCAGCAGCTTCCTTAGTCAAGCAAATCAAGTACCATTCTATCAGCACTAAAATCAGACAGCTTGAGACTCTGCTACCATTTTAAAACTTTCCCTTAGCAAAGACACTGTAGTGGAAAATCCCCAGCTCAGAGGTGGGGATAGAGAAAATGTAATCATTTACTTGTCACTATGTGTGCCTGTAACCAGGACCAGCTTTCCAGGTATTCCAACCCCCAATTACAGGGCTCAAGTGTGGAGAAGGATCAGAAACACATTAAATAGATTAGAAATGAGACTGTTTTTCATAAAAGCACAGAGCTACGGCACAACTACACTGGTTTGTTATGTTTTGTGCAAGCAGGGGAATGATGATGCTTTTGCATGTCCACCTTTCATTCCCCTCTCCCATGGAGCATTTGGGCCCTCTGAAATAGCTGAGACAGAAAGGAAAGGATTTTGGAAAAACATCACAGAGCAAGGTCAGGGAATGGCTGATCTCTGAGGTGCATTCCTGTGACAATGTAGCCTAAATACTTGAATAATAAACCAATAAACCAGTAGGTCATATATTGTCACCTGTCCCCTGTTTCCAAGTTTGTACTTTTCACCTGCTGATGGTCTGGTAGTCTCTATGTTCTACTAAAAATTACGGTAACAACAATCAAAGGGGGATGCTGGAGAGAAATATTTTCATATCATGGTCTCCATTCTTTCCAGAAATAAATCGCAGTATGTTTTCTCTTGAGTGACATTTTGCCTCACTCAGTTTATTTTTATAGCATAGTTCATTTGAGTGATAATGTGAGTGTTTTTCCTGCTTTAAATCTATTCACTCAGAAGCCCCAGCTCCTCTTTCAGCTCAGGCTGGCTGTTTACTCTGGAGTGAACTGGTCGATGGCTCAAACCAGCACAGCCCACCCGCAGCTAAAACAACTTTTGAGGAAAAGCTACTCCTTCAATTTAACACTGCTAAGTCTTCATCAATAAAGACACCAGAGATCCTCCATTCTCTCTAGGCAGAATTGTGGCGAGTGAATTGTAGCTGTAGTGACAAAAACTCAGGGCTTAGTTTCTAGGAGGATAACTCCTCTATAATGTGGTAGAACCAGCACAAATAGAGTAACTCAAGGTTTTTCTGACAACAATCACAGCCAAACTCAGATCTGGCAACTCAAGTGGTTGGAGTTACAAGTCTGCTGCTCTGCTGGACCACCAGAAGTCACTTTCTCAGTAGCAGGAATTTTTTGTTGCTGAATGAAACTGATTTCTTAGTTGCCCCAGTCCATGGGCCACTTTTTTAAAACAAACTATCATTGAGTCAGCTCTGCATTAATATGAGATTTCCAGGCTGTAGTTGCCATGTTCAAATTCCAGTTGATGGCCTCCTGCACAAGAGCTGGGTTGCTAGGAGGGGGTGTTAGCATAGCTGGCAAATCCCTCTGCAGCTGTCTGCAGCACACCTGAAGTAAACCCATGATTGCTTTTAATTTATTGTAGGGCACGGTGCTGACATCAAGTCGGGCTGTTCCTGAAACAGCTGCTCTGTGAACAGCTCAGCCAGCACTGTATGAGGAATGGGCCAAACTGAAGATGGATAAACTCTGTCAGTTGTCTTTTTCCATTTATTTGGGACCCAAGGTAGATGAATTAAAATGAAAATATTATTTTATTCTTTTAATCTCCCTCAATAAGACAGACACAGTAATTGTGTCTGTGATGGAACTTTCCTTTTAGCTGCACAAATTTGTGGACTTGATTGCAGTGCTGGAGATGATGCAAGAGCTAAAGAACTGCTGGATTTCCCCTGATGGCATTTCAATTTCTGCACACACATGAGTACAGAGAAGATAAAGCCATTGGAAAATCAAAGTCATTAAGTCGGCACTGAGCTTTCCAGCTGAACCTGTCCCTATTACATGTTACACAGGTGCATTATGGAGAAAAATATGTAAGAAAGGAGAACTATCAGTGAGCCTTGCTTGTTGCTGATAAGATTTACAAAAATCATTTGTAAGTATTTCCTTCCCAGCTTCCCAGAATCTCAGTCAACACAGCCTTATGGATGGTTAGGACCATTTAATTAGCTGATGACATAGTGTAATCAGGCAAGCACAAGAGAAGCTGCACACCTTTTGCTCTCTTTTCTTCTGCTACATGTTATGCAGTAGGTCCTATAATCTATCAGATAAGCCTGCCATTTTCTAGAAAGCAACTTTCCTAAGTTTCTCAGGCCCAATCCACAGAGTGGTCGTATCTAGGGGGGAAAAAAAAGCCATATGGAAGTCATATAGAAAAAGAGATGCTTTAGAAATGTTTTCTCAGTTTAGCAGTACAGTAGAATGACATGCAGCTGAACTTTGTATGTCCCCTGGAAGCCCTGTTATTCACTAATAAAGACTGTTGGTATGGAAAGCATGTCTAAGGCAGGTTGAACTACAAAAGAACCATTGCACATAAGAAACATGAACACAAAATAAAATTGTTACAGAATTAATCATACATTTTTAAAATTTCTTTTAGTCCAAACTGGACACATTTCTATGCCTGTTTTTTAAGCCAATGTTTAAATTTTGGTGGAGAAATTTGCAGGTGCTAGAACAATTTTTATGGCCATTATACAGCATGGCTATATTATTATAGTCATACTGTAAGCGTTTTGATTCCAGGAAGCTAACAAAGATTTTCTACCCTTTCTTAAAATGGCAGTTTGACTGTAAAATTATGTCAAGGAGGTACTTCAGCAAAGATGATACTTTAAACCATATACTACTATTTCACAGACAATATGTTGTGATTTATTTTGCATTTACACACATCATACATACTCTCTCAGTTTATTTGTTCTTTACAGAAAATTCCATGGAAACATTGTTTGTAACTGCAAATAGCATTATAAAACTCAATTTTCACTTGGTGCTGTCTCTTAGTCTGCAGACAGATTAAGACTTCAATGAAAGAAGTGCTGGAAAAGATATAATTTTTCTAAAGAAACCAAATGACAAAACATCCACAAAGAGTATAACATTGAACAGTTTCAAAATGCTAAAATTTCCCATGAGACTACCAAACCTACACAATCTACCATGATGTCTTCAGCATGGCATTCAGATGACACAACCATAATTACATTACACAGGCATGAAATAGGTCAGGTCAGATAAAATAGGTGGAGTAGCGAAACTTTAATAATTGATTTAGGAGTAATATAACCTAAGTCAAATTCCTGATTTGCAACTGCAAATTCATTAAGTTGCTGTAGTAACATGTGCCAGCTATTAGGTATATATATATATAGATATATATGTATATATGCTGACTTCACCAACAAGCTTGAATATGGGGATGCTTGGCTCCTTCTGATCTCCACAGTCAGTCAATCCACTCATTCACAAATGTAAATTGCATATTGCTCCTTTGATCTGCTTAGCAATTCTCAGTCAGGTATTCCTGCAAACTTCTAAGTAGAGACTGTCTGTAAGACAATCATATAATCTATTGCAAACCAATATTTATTTGTGAGCTGTTTGTTAACAGATTAGATATGTGAATGTTTTTGAACAGCTGTCAAAGGGCTTTTACTTTGAATGGGTCAGCACTGAATGTAATCTATGTGGTGCCTTCTTAATTTTAATCACAAAAGCCTAGATTTTTCAGTATCTGAGGCAGTACAAATAATCTGTTTTTCTGTCACAATATTGGTGTATTTCTTTGCTTGTTTAAGAACTTATTACAGGAAAACCTGGTGTTACAGATACCTAGGACTTCGGGCAGGACACACACATATTTGGAAGAACAAAAATCAATACATTAAACCAGTAGAAGCTAAAAAGAGATCTGAGGCTGCCAAGTCCCAATTATTTGCAATAGAACAGTAGTAGAAGAACATTATCAAAATAGATTTTTTAAAACTTAAATATGTGGGAGATCATGTACCTAAAGTTATGCAATAATCTTATTGTGAAATAGTGGAGTGGATCATCCTGAATTCAAACAAGACTTGCAAGAAGCAGAAGAAAGTGAATCTGGCAATAGTTTCTCTCTGTCACTCAAGCATTTGTGTTTGAAAAATGAGCAGTACCCCAGAAAAAACAGGAAAACATTGGAAAACTTGGCATTCTTTACAACTGACATTCTCTGGAAATACAAAGACATTGAAACCACTGATATGATTAAGATATATATATTTAATATTCACATTTATTAAGCACTCCAGAACTGAAATCTGTTCAATTAAAAACATGTAATATTCTTGATAAATTTATGATTGAGAATGACAGTTTATATTCTGCCTTTTAGTCAGACTTGAGCAATACTGACAGGTAACATTGACTCCCCTTAGAAAGGAAGAAACAGAGAGAAAGATAATGTATCCAAAGGTGATTGGCTATGTCTTTGATAGGTGATGCTGTAGAACCTAAATGGACAGGTAGCATTTATAACCTGAGCATGTGAGCTGCCACAGGCAAGACTCAGGAACAACCACAAAACCACAGGTGAAATGCAATGAGTAAATCTAATTTTGTTACCTCACCAGCCAGGGTATCCCTGATGCAGCACTCAGGCAGAGGTACACAAGAGGGGATAAAGGCACCACAGGGCTTGGTCCATGCACAGGATCAACTAAACTGCTGTTTTCACCGGTACTTCAGGGATTCCTGCAGGTGTAGTCTACTACTCTGCTTGGGTCTTTCCCACAGCAGAGTAGAAAGAAAAGAAAGAAAGAAAAAGAGAAAGGAAGAAAGAGGGAGAAAGAGAGATCATCAGTCCTGGTTCCAGCATCAGGTACGGCACTGGGATGTCCAGGATCCTGGGCCATGCACTCTGGCTTCATGGGGGTACCTTTGTATAGAAAGGTTTCCCTGCCCTGGAGATGAGTTTCTCTCTTTCTATGAAAATCAGTTCTCATGTGCAGTTCATTCTTTCAGACCTTTCTGGAAATGGGTCAGAGGCTGTGGGGGTCTTGGGTGGTCTTCAACTCCCCTACATCCATAACCACATCTTGGCCTCATTCCTGCTGTGCTGTGCTGTGCTTGTTCCCAGGACTCAGAACAAGCACGTTTCTCCCCAGAAGTGCTGCCCTTGCTGTGTGTGTGTGTTCACTTCTGCAGCCACATCCTGTTCTTTCTCACAGCACACTCTTACCAGCAACTCTTTGTTTTTACCAACAGTCCTTGTCTGTTGCCACATAACTTTGGTTGGCTCACAGCCATCTGGCTATGGGTGTTTGAGGCATACACAATACCCCCTTCTGGGATTCTACAGCAATAATGAACTATTCTGGGTACAGTAGGTTTGCAGTAGCACTTGGTTGAGGAGCAGAAGATGTTAACTAACTTCAGACAAGCAAAACAGCATGAATGATTCCAAATATGATTCTGGAATTTTTTATTGTCATTTAAAAATCAAATACTGGCAAGAAATCAACTAGCAGCATTAAAGCTGTTCTACTGTACTGTAAAATGATTGGGGTGTCTTTGGCTGCATTGAAATTAATGTATTAGATCACTTTCAAGGACTGTCCCAGAGATACATGGCTCTGCCAATTACAGTAATTTCACGGCTATAAGGCGCACCGGATTATAAGGCACACCTCCAGGAGCCGGCAAATTTCCGAACTTTGTACATTATATAAGGTGCACTGGACTATAAGGCACACTTTTTATTTTGCAGTGAGGATCCGCGCACAACAAAGTAACCAATTAGTAACAATCATGCGAGCCCTGCTGTCTTGGGTTACAATACAGGATGTGATCAAAGTATCTATTCTATCACCATCTGTTGTGACTAGGTGGGGCAGTGATCTTTATCTCTGTGGGAGATACTCTGCTAATGGGCCATCCATTGAAACCAGTAGGGCATTGTTCTTTATCTTTGCACCCCCCATCCTCCCTCCAGAGAGTTATCTTCTTCTAATGGCCCATTGAGTCCCACTGTGTGACTGATAAAATTACTTCATCCCATTTGGAGTTGCTCCAGACAGGGGGGAGAGCCCAGCCTTTCCTACCTAGATAAAAACTGAAATTCTAGGACACCAAGTCACCCTCTTTTCCCTGGACTCCAGAGGAAAACTGGACCTTTTTTCCATATCATCGCTGGATGTTGGGAGGGAGGCTGCATCCCTCTACAAGACTACTACTTCAACTGAACCACATCTGTCACTGCAGGAAGACTGTAGCCACCATTTAATGGGACTGCTACCAGCACCCTGACTGACGGGTGTCACCCTGACGGGGTGTCAGGCTGTGCTCTGACTGTGTGTCTTAGTTTGAAGGACAGGCGTCTGCTAAGAAAGGCAGCAACTTCCAATGGGATGCAGTAATTTTATCAGTCACACAGTGGGACTCAATGGGCCATTAGCAGAAGATAACTCCCTGGAGGAAGGATGGGGGGTGCAAAGATAAAGAACAATGCCCTACTGGTTTCAATGGATGGTCTATTAGCAGAGTATCTCCCACAGAGATAAAGATCACTGCCTCACCTGGTCACAACAGATGATGATAGAATTGATCACATCCTGTATTGTAACCCAAGACACTTTGTCAGTGTTTGGGGTTTGTTTTGGCCACGGTTTGGTTTGCAGCTCGCACTTCCGGGTTGGCAAATTTCCAAACTTTGTCCATATATAAGGTGCTCCGGAGTATAAGGTGCACTTCTGGGTTTAGGCCAAAATTTTAGTCAAAAGGGTGCGCCTTATAGTCGTGAAATTACTGTACTTTAGTCTCATCCATTCAACACAGTGGCCTTGAATGCCCTTGGGTGATAAACTTCATCCAAGAGTCATTTGATTATCTCATCAAGGCCCTTAAATAACCGTCTTGATCCCACTTCATACGTACATTTGAAAGGTTATCATTTCACTCCATTCACCTGAGAGTGATGCAGAAAGAAGCAGAGGGACCAGCTTCTCTGAGAAATCAGATTGCTGCATTCTGCCCCATCTCAATATTGTCTGTCATGACAGTAAGGTAGGGCACAACCTCAGGAGAAAAAAATCTCTATTATGTAAGACCATACTCTTCATTGATGAGACCCAAAAAGCCTTACTGTTAAAAAGGACAAAGGATCTTTGTTTTCCTTCTAACAGTGCCTAAACTGAGACTAAAACAGACTCCCAAAACATGTAAAACAGACACCAAAGATGAACATTTCCAATGCTTTTGCTTGAAGCTGGGCTCCAGAGAAGTTAAAAGGTCATCTGAAAGCAGTCCAGTTGGGGGAAAACTAACCAGTGTCTAGAAGAAAAATTCCAAAGTTAAAACCAAACCCTACTGGATGGGGGATTTCACTAAGCTTTCTCCATTGCCCAGAACCATGGTCCATGAGGCTGTCCAACTGGGTCTACAAAGAAGTTTTTGGTCATTCATTTCAGTCATTCCCAAATTTTCATATTTCAATTGACTTGATTCGGAGAGACACAGCACCCGAGTTCCTCACAGCACTACCACCATTCAGCCAGCATACATCATTCTGAATTCTTTTGTGTTGTGCTTTGGGAAGATACAACACAGTAAGGCACAGGCAAGAGTGTCTCAACCAAGACAGAGTCCATGAATGTATGGGCTGAAGTGACTTTAGGAACAGAAGAAAATAGATGGATAAGAAAGCCTTGCCATGAAGGTTTGCTCCATCCTGTAAGCATCTGTGGAGAGAGGCATCTGTGGTGAATCCACAGAGGTGGAACCAGTGACTGCAAGGTGAAGTGTTTCCTCTGAAAGCCCCCAGAGGGGAGCAGTGACCTGGCCTGCAGTGCCACCAGGGCCATCAAAGGGCTCTCACAGGGCTCTCCTGTAAAGTTAATTATCCCTCCTCCAGCTCCACTGTCGCAATGGACATGGCTATTCCCAGGCCAGCCTGGAGGGTGGGGTATACTTCTCCTAAAGGTGTTTAAATAAACATGTGAGAGATTTTACATTCCTGCTCACAGACTGCTTTTTATCTCATCACTTTATTACTTTAATTCCCTTTATGTTTTCTTCTTTTACATCTTCTTTATCTTTTTAAGCTATTCTTCCTAATAATATTCCTTCATTCTATATAATGTAGGTATAGATATGATTGGGCTATCAAATACAAATAATTTTAATTTGTTATAATGCAAAATGATAAATTTCATTAAGAGAGATCCTGCTTTACTGTGAATGTGGATAGCTTTTCATATTTCATGCTTCTTTATATATATAGATAAATATTTCATGTTTATATAAATAATCAGAAAATAATCTGGATAAATTCTAATCTCTGGGTCAATCCTCGGAAGTGATCTAATACAAATCTAATAGAGATATAAAACACATTCAGCCCAGGATTTTTGAGACTTTTTAAAAGTGTATTTCTACATAGTTAGCTTCATACTTGTCTTCTTGGGTTTTTTTTGTTTGGGTTTTTTTTTGGTTGTTTGTTTGTTGTTGTCATTGTTGTTGTTTGTTTTGTTTTGTTTTGTTTTGATTTGATTTGTTTTGTTTTGTTTTTTTAGCTGGGTCCACAGTCTGTTGTCTAGGAAAACAAATTATTTACAAATCTATGAAGTTTCTGTTTTAATTTACAGTAATTTCACGAATACAAGCCGCACCAATTTGACTAAGATTTTGCTCCTAAACTGGAAATGTGGCTAATAATCAGGAGCGGCTAATACAACCTCAGAAGTGCCTGCCAGAGTGCTGAGCCGAGCAGCTGCAAAGTCGGCATTTTGCGATTGTTACAAATCGCTACTCTGTTGCACCGCGGGTGGAGCCTGGCTCCCTGCAGGCAGCACGGGGGGTGGGGAGAGAGGCGGGAGAGCTCTCTTTCCTCCTCTGCCACAGCCCAGGGGAGAGACGGGGGGGAGCCCGGCGCCGCCATTGCCGCGACCCGGGGAGGAGAGGGGGGACCCGGGCCGCCCCTACCGCGGCCCGGGGAGGGAGGGGGGAAGCCCGTGCCGCCATTGCCGCGGCTCGGGGAGCCGATGGGGTGCTTTGTCCCCGCCCGCCGCCGCCGCGGCAGGAGCGGGGAAACTCCGTCCCTGCCCGCCGCCGGCGCCACGGGTGCGGGAAAGCTCCGTCCCCGCCCGCCGCCGCTGCCGTAGGAGCAGGGGAAGCTCCGTCCCTGCCTGCCACCGCGGGGCAGCGCCGACCCGGGGTGACCGAGCCCAGTGGCAGCGGCGGCCGGCCCCGAGCTGCAGCACCGTGCTGGGCCACCTGGTCCCGTCAGCGGCCCCTAGCGGGCCGAGCCTGCACAGCCTTAGCTCAGCCAGTAAACCCCGCCCTCCCGCGGTTCTGTTACTAATTGCAAGCGGGTCCTCACTGCGAACGACAAAGCGGCTTATATTCGTGTGCGGCTTATCTATGGACAAAAACCGAAATGTTTGCCAACACCCAGAGATGCGGCTTATACTCAGTGCGGCTTGTATTCGTGAATTTACTGTACCTTTTGTCTTCTGTGAGGTAAACTCCCAAACAAATCTGCTGTATTTTTGGCAGAAGATCATATGCTTTGATCAGCTAATGAAATTTGATTTAGCACCAAAGCTTCAGGAAATATATTTTCTAGATTTTATTTAATGTGATTTTATTTCCATTGAAACAAACAGAAGAAACACACACTATCAAAGATGTCTCATATATCCTTCACTGACACAAGCATAATCTCATTTCCAAATCCTAAAAGTGAAATACAAGCCAAGTAAGTGTGTCTGTATTTAACACTAGGGAAGTCTTGAGAAGAATAACGCTCATTAAGCTTTGGGGTCTAATGACCAATAAATACCTTTTCATCTTGAGTTCCTTCGGCTTTTGTGTATCAGCTCACTGTAAATTCCAAGGCTGGGCACTAAATGATTAATTACTTCTGCAAAAGAGCAGTTTCAGTCAGCCTTTCAGAATGTAAGGCTAGGATTTCAAAGGAGCCTAGCCAAGTTAAGTACTCATCACCTAATGGATATCAAAGGGGTTTAAATCCCTTAAAGATTCCTACAAGGAGAGCAGAAACAGTAGGACTTTTTGATACAATAGAAATAAGAAAAGTCTTGTTCCAGGCGGATTTGCAAACATAAAATATTTATTAGTCACCAGTGGTAAGTTTTGTAGCTAAAACTGCAATAATACTGAATTCTGATTCATTTAATGTTTTACTGAGGAACTAAGAAATCCCTTGTAGACAAAAAGGAGCTCTCCTGGATACCATTAAAAACATCCATGTGAATAAATTTTGAAATTTTTAATTCAATAAAAAAATAAAGCAAAATGCACAACACTATACAAAATGAAAGTAGATCTTCCCTGACCTTTTAGAAACAAGGACAGATGCCTTCTGGAAGGCTACAATGCACTTCCATCACACCATCAATCAAGACTACCTTTCCAGACTCACTCTTCCCCTTTTGATCCACACAGGCCTGCAAATTTCTTTAAAACTGTAACCAGAAAAAACTAAAAGAGGAAAGATCCTGAATACATTTTTAAAAACCTGAGTATTTGAAGAGTCCCTTTTGTTTTTGGCAGTGAGAATTGGCAATACTGACAATTTGAATTCCCTGCCTCACGTGACTCAGGAAAAAGAAACAGGCTACGCTACTTTATTGTCTGTCTGTGAAGCTGCCATTTCTTTTTACATTTTCTTGTGTTCTTGACTGTTCAGCTATTTGTGTTAGGATGAAAGCAGTGTAATTTCTATTTATAGGCAATTAATTTTCAATGGAAAGAAGACAGTGGTGGATGAGGTTACAGCACAAAAGAAGGCAATTTTGAATGAAAATGCATTTGAAATTAAATGCTTCTCTAGCAATGGAAAGATTTTTTACCATTAACAGTGATGAGAAAGAAACACAGCTATAGACATAGTTTCCATCTGAATGAACTGACAGTATAAATACACAGCAAATTCTAAGCCAGCACGTTTGTGTAATAAAAACACTTCAGCCATATCACAGACCTTTGCTGTTGTTACCATCTCACTGAAATGTGCTGGCAGTATACTCCAACATTCCACATAGACACTCTCACAGAAGCTTCACAAAGCCGAGACGTTGAATTTTGCACTGACTGCCAGACGGTAATGAAGATTCCTGAAACAGTAACAGCAGTTCCTTTTTTAAAATTTTTTTTTAAATTTTTTTTTTAATATTCCAGAAATCCTAAACACAAATTCTGGTGTTAAAAACATAGTCAATAATGGTGGGTAAAGAATAGTGAAAAAGATACTTCTGGAATACAGTTAGAATACAGTTAACTGGAGCGTAAATGTAATTAGGGTTTTTAATATCCTAAAGAAGGTGACTGGAAGGATTCCGTACGTGTAAGTGCTATAAAGTCATTGTATTTTCCATCACAGAGCTGGCTCTGCTTCAATACCTGTGACTTCGCACAAGTCGTCTTTGGTCAGCATTCCCTTGGACTGCCTTCAGAGGTTGGCCAGCTTTTGACTAATATTGTGACAGACTGGAAGATACCAAATCACTGTTTCTCTTAGAATTCATTACACTGATAACTTCAGACTTCCAGACTGATAGCTGTGGCTTTTCCATAATGTATCTGTGAACAGATATTTAGCAGGTGCAACACTACAGAACAAACTCTTTATATAACTTGAGTTTGCAATCTGGTGTCCGGATGTGACATTGATAGTCAAGATAACTTTCTTTGAAGCAGTAAGCCTTTGAGTTCTGAATACAGGTCTACTTCTGCCTCAGAGGAGAGGTAAAAAATTCAGAAAAAGACACAGGCAAGAACAAGTTCATATTCTAGTCACAGCGAGGAAACAGAGTTGTAGCCTCAAAAGAGGAAGATGATGCACACCCAAAGAGAAATAATAAAAGGGTATGATATGTTTGAACTAGGGAGGTGAAGAAAGTGCCTGCCTGTGTCCTTATTAGGGTTTTCTATGTACTCTTTCCAAAGAGCTAGACTACAGATAAACCTTTGGAAATCATAAAGTCCCATTTATTTCCGTGGAAGCCTTGCCTGTTGACAAAGTACTGATTCAGGGCTTTTACCTGGTGGAGCACTGTTCTACAGTGTAGCAAAGTGGAAGTGGTCACTGGTAGCTGGATTTCTATCCCTGCCCTTGACCTGCATCCTTTGCCTTGCAAGCCTCTACTTTTCATTAACTTATGACTTGAATTATTTTCTTCTTCTTCCAAATCTTTTATTTATTTCAGCACCTTCTACCTTTTCCCATACTCTTATGTGTGAATCAGTTTGAGGAGGAATGTTCTTGCAGATGATTTCGTCAGTCGTTTGCTTTCTCCATCTCTTCCCAATCTACCTTGCTATTTTATTATTTTACCTAACTATTATCAGAGTATGCTCAGGTCTTCAGCAAAAGTCACCTGATAGATGAAGTTACAAAATATGTATTAACAAAATCACAGAATCAGGAAACTTAGGTTTTGGTAGCAAGCAGAAACAGTTTCTTTGAGAAAAGACACTGTTTGACTAATATATTACAACCCTTAACATGTAGGGAAGTGACATAGCTTTCCAAATCAAAAGAAGTTCAACGATTCACAAAAGGTTTCACACAAATCTAAATGCAAGACTTAAAAAATATCCAGATCCTGCTTTAAGACTGTTAGTTTTAGACACATAAGATAAATGGTTTGTCATTATGTCCATGAAAGTAGCTTGAGTGAACTTCAGAGGAATGGGCAATTCCTCTTCAAAAAGAATAACAATAACAATAACAATAACCAATTGCAAATACATTGGTGATTTATGCCTTGGGTCATAAGAATTCATCCCTTACTCATTTATGACTCTCTATATAATTGTTATTCCTATATATTGTACTTTAACACACTACTGTCTTGCTGGAAGTTTGTCTTGTGGTAGTGTTCCAAGTTCTCTTTGTCCATTGTGTTAATAATGTTTTTGCTCAGTTTTAGGGGTTTTATTAGGCAGTTTCAGGTTAGCAGCTGTTATCTGAGCTGGCACATGGTGCAGGAGCACACAGGTGTTATACACAGGTGTAGTTATTCTCAGGACATATATTGAACAGCAAATTGGTTTGTTGAATTGCTTAATAGAGCTGTGCAATAGCATATAACACTGGCTAGCTCTCATTTCTCACTAGTTTTACACATGTAAAGTATCTTCAACTTCATTTTCAATGAAGTTAAGTACAGTTATGGAGAAACAAATAAGTAGTTATTTATATTTTAATACTATGGAAACATTTTATTCAATAGAAATGACACAAAGGGAGATATCTGTCATCATATCTCCTAGAGAAAAATCCACAATAACATATTTTACAATGCTGTCTTTTAACTTATATTACTTAACCTCAGTAGCTGTGGGTTGTATCATTTTCTTTTCCCTGGCAATTTATGTCCAACCATACCAAGGAAGTCTGTGCACACTATTAAAGAATGAAAGCTTTCTGGATTATAGTGAAATCTGTCATTATCCACTATTCTTATCATGATAATCTCCACATAATTAAAGAGGAAACTGACAAAGCATCTGTGATTAGGAGAGACACAACTACTTGAATTTACCTCCTGATTTGCTCTGCCTAGTTTTCTCTTAAAAGAATGTACTTCTCTTACTCCTTGATTTTCTTTCCACTTGCTGATCTCTTACAAAAGCCCAATCTCTCAAGCCCAACATTTGCCATAGTTCCAGTGACTCAAATCAGGCTTTTGACTATAATGTTGAGCAGCAGCTTTTGATTGCAGCCCTGACTTTGTGTATTAGCCTGCTTGGTGCTGTTTTTTAATTGGAATAAAGGATAATAAAAATACAGTATGTGTAGCTTTCCTCCTGTTTGAGTTTGTCTAATGATGAAAAATTCATCTGATAGTAAGATAAGAGTTTCCACAGTAACAACATTAATTACAGTGATTTTAATGTACTGTATCACAGCTATCAGTAAAAACTTATTCTTGCAGAAATGCTTCCTTTAGTTCTTGTTTACTCTAAAACACCACGAGCTGGCAGCTGTGAGTAGTTAGTTACCTGATCAACAATGTACATATACACAAAAAGGTAAAGTAATATAAAGATATTGACATGGAAAACAAAACCAAAACAAATTATTCACTTACAGGGAGATTATATAAGCACAGTAGCTTTCATGAGGCTTGAAGTACAGTAATTTCATGAATACGAGCTGCACCGTTTTGACCAAATTTTTGCTCCAATACTGGAAATGCGGATAATACTCAGGAGTGGCCAATATGTGAATAATTTTCTGACATTTTCAACCCCGGGAGTGCAAACCAAGTCAGCGCAAACTGCAAAGTCGAGCTCCTGCCAGTAAAACCCTGCATTTATGCGGTTGTTACAAATTGGTTACTCTGTTGTGTGGCGGGTGGAGCTGCTCTGTGCAGGCAGCACAGGGGGTGGGGAAGGCGGGGCAGCTCTCTCCTGCTTGGCCCCGCGGCTTGGGGAAGGCGGGCAGCTCTCTCCTGCTGGCCCCGCGGCTCGGGGGGCTCCCGTCCCTGCGTGCTGCTGCCGCAGGAGCAGGCAGGCTACATTCCCGCCTCCCATCGCCGCCACGGGTGCTGGCGGGCTCTGTGCTCCCCCTGCCGCTGCAGGGCAGCGTCGGGCCGGGGTGACCGAGCCCAGCAGTGGCAGTGGCCGGCCCCGAGCGGCCCCGCCAAGTGGCAGCGCCGAGCTGGGCCACCCAGCCCTGTCGGCAGCCCCGAGCCCTCACAGCCCAAGCCGAGCCAGTAAACCCCACCCTGCCACGGTTCTGTTACTAATTGGCAACTTTGTTGCACGCGGGTCCTCGCTGCGAAGGACAGAGCGGCTTAAACTCGGGTGCGGCTTGTATTCATGAATTTACTATAAGTTAGTTCACTCAGAGGAAGTTCAGGGCAGTAAAATGCAGCCTTGCCATGTCTGTGTCAGCAAGGTCCAACAGCCACTTCAGGATGCTGGAAGTGACCTTCTTCTGGTCCTTTGTGCCAAACACTGAGAAATCATTCACAGACAGGCAGAGGAGCTGGACCTAAAAACTGGCAGCTGCATGGTAGGGTCTGCCAAGGAAGGAAGCCTTCTTGTATCTGGTGCCTGCCAGCATGGCATGGCTGAAATTCCTTTTTCTTCCAATAGGATCTGCCAATTTGCTCACTGTACAAACCACAGCACCAACTTTCAGAACTGAGCCTAAACATGAGATAAATGAGGGAAATTTCAGTGTTTATCAGAGATGTGCAAAATATGACACTTGCATTCCACAGGGCTTGTTCAGGCTGTTTTTATCATTTCACTCAGTGTCGGCTTAAACCCAAGGCTTGCTTTGAGTATCAGCTTCAAATCAACTCCAAAGGGTTCAGAATCCAAAACCAATAAAGTATGAATTCTATATAAGGAAATCTAGTCCACAGGATAAGCCTAGGTAATTTAATGACACAGGAAGTAATAAAAAAAAATAATGACTCCATTGTGTATGTGTGTTTTATACAAAAAGGACTAGACAATCTCTATTTAAGCGAGGTGAAAGAGTGACATAAATAATACTTCATGTTTCATATCACAAATCTGTCTGATTGCTTCAAGGAATTAGAGCTTAATAAGTTTAATAGGATTTATTAAGGATTTGAACAGTCTCTTGTTGAAATTAAAAGTATTTTCCAGACTTTAATAAAGTTTATATTATTCTGGCCTTTAGATGCCTCAGGTTCTAGTAAAAAATTCGGTGAAATATGCTGACCATGGCTAGCTAACTGATTTCATGTGCTGTGTTACTGACAGACAATTCTTGTGCTTTAAAAAAATTACTACCTACAGTAATTTCACGAATACAAGCCGCACCAATTTGACTAAGATTTTGCTCCTAAACCGGAAATGCGGCTAATAATCAGGAGCGGCTAATACAACCTCAGAAGTGCCTGCCAGAGTGCTGAGCCGAGCAGCTGCAAAGTCGGCATTTTGCGATTGTTACAAATCGCTACTTTGTTGCACCGCGGGTGGAGCCTGGCTCCCTGCAGGCAGCACGGGGGGCGGGGAGAGAGGCGGGAGAGCTCTCTTTCCTCCTCTGCCACAGCCCAGGGGAGAGACGGGGGGGCCCGGCGCCGCCATTGCTGCGGCCCAGGGAGGAGAGGGGGGACCCGGGCCGCCCCTACCGCGGCCCGGGGAGGGGGGGGGAAGCCGGCGCCGCCATTGCTGCGGCCCGGGGAGTGGGGGGGAAGCCGGCGCCGCCATTGCTGCGGCCCAGGGAGGGGGGGGGAAGCGCGCGCCGCCATTGCTGCGGCCCGGGGAGGGGGGGGAAGCGCGCGCCGCCATTGCTGCGGCCCGGGGAGGGGGGGGAAGCGCGCGCCGCCATTGCTGCGGCTCGGGGAGCCGACAGGAGCCCCGCGCAGCCATTGCTGTGGCTCGGGGAGCCGACAGGAGCCCCGCGCAAGCCATTGCTGTGGCCCGGGGAGCCGACGGGAGCCCCGCGCAGCCATTGCCGCGGCTCGGGGAGCCGACGAGGTGCTTTGTCCCCGCCCGCCGCCGCCGCGGCAGGAGCGGGGAAACTCCGTCCCTGCCCGCCACCGGCGCCACGGGCACGGGAAAGCTCCGTTCCCGCCCGCCGCCGCTGCCGTAGGAGCAGGGGAAGCTCCGTCCCTGCCTGCCACCGCAGGGCAGCGCCGACCCGGGGTGACCGAGCCCAGTGGCAGCGGCGGCCGGCCCCGAGCTGCAGCACCGTGCTGGACCACCTGGCCCCGTCAGCGGCCCCTAGCGGGCCGAGCCTGCACAGCCTTAGCTCAGCCAGTAAACCCCGCCCTCCCGCGGTTCTGTTACTAATTGCATGCGGGTCCTCGCTGCGAACGACAAAGCGGCTTATATTCGTGTGCGGCTTATCTATGGACAAAAACCGAAATATTTGCCAACACCCAGAGATGCGGCTTATAGTCAGTGCGGCTTGTATTCGTGAATTTACTGTAATTACCTTTGAAGTGGGGATATGTTTTGCCAACACTCTTAGAGAAATACTGTTTCATTTAGTTGGCCATTTTGTTGTATTGTAGAATGAAGGCTTTGTTTTTTACCCAGGCTTTGTAACACAACATCAGGTTTGGCCAGGGGCACTATATATTTTCGGTTTGATCATATCCAAATTTGACTTAATCACAGCAGTAGAAAGGGACTTTATGGTTTTATTCCTCTCCCAAATGAGAATTGAGTTGAAGAATGTGACTTCCTTCCCCACCAGGCGGAAAAAAGTCTGCTACATTTAGCAATTTGAATAATTATAGTGATACAACTTTTGCACTCAGAAAATGATTAAGAAATTTCCTTTGCATGTCTCCAGAAGCAAAAGAAGTGAGAAAGGATTGTTCTGCATGTGCTAGAACACTAATGAGTCCTAACAGCTGAAGCGGCTTTTGCTATTCATTGATTTGCAGATTAATACAGATTATTGTTAAAAGGGGTAATTCTGAACATTTCATGACTTCCTGCGTAGTGCACCAAAGAATTTCAGTTATTCTTGCCCTATGGTCCAGGAAATCATTTTGTACTTGCAAAGAACCAAAAGAAGACACATAAAAATGTAGTACTATGGGACCACAAGGAACTCAAATTATTCTTACAATTCACTCATCTAATTTGCAAATGTTTGAAAGATAACCCAATGGATAATAAAACCTAGTTTTGCCTGAAGTCTGAAGCAATCATCAGAAGTGTCTGTTCTACTGCACAATAATCTGCTGATAGCTCTTGGTAACTGAGCTGCCAAATGGAAACCCTTCCAGCAGCACAAAGGGCTCCAGCCTTTTTTATTTTCAGCAAATATGAACAGTGAATTGTCTTCCATTTGATGGGTGGGAATCCTTTGGGAAATTGCTTCTCTGACATAATAAAATAATGAAACAGAAAACAATTTTTCTATCGTATTCATCCATTTGCTCTTGTCCTGACAGATAACTGAAGTAATCTTTTTCTCTACATTCTTGTCCTTAAAATATATGCACTTTCAAGGCATAATTGCATTAGTAGAATAACTTCATCCATTATTAACCAGCACAATTTTTTGTGATGCTAAATTAAATTTTCCTGACATTTAGCATTTACTCAAATGCTGCTGTACCCTAGGACAGCTACACACAGCTTGATGTCCTCAGAAAACTTTGCTGAGGATGCCCTCAACATCATTGTTCACGCTGCTAACAAAGATGTTAAACAGTGCTGGTAGATGAAGGCAAAACCACTGCTAAAGAAGATGCAAATCTACTGCAAAGAGTGTAATGGTTTCAATTTAAGACACATTCTTCATCATATGCATCATTAAGCATAAGCAGCCTGTTAATCAGTGAATTTTCTGCTGCTCAAATGCAGTTTTGCTCTACAATCAAAACTTTACAGATATTCGAAATATTATATGTGTATAAATTACAGAATAAAAATGAGATTTATGTGTAAGGCTTGCAGCTCATTTTGCTTCTGTATTTGATTATAGGTCTGATGGCAATGAGTCCATTCCCTATCCCAAGAGGAATGGGAGTTCAATGCCAACAGAGAAGAGAATGGAAACTCAGTGAAAAAGGGGTGTATTAAAACTCAGACACCAAAAGAGAATACAGTACTTGTTAGCAGCAAGGCAAAGCCCCCAATCATTCCTAAGTAAAAGTAGGTTTCCATCATAACTTTCAAGGCATGTGTGCACCACTAGACCCAGTGGTATAATCATTTAGCTTTTGTTTTAATCAGTGTTACCTTGCTTTCCTAGGTGTCTCTTCCTCATTCCTGTTCATTCTTTCAGTTGCATCTCTGGATCAGCTCCTAGAGAAATCCTTGAGGTGGCTGTTAACATGGCTTGAGGTCAGCTGATAGAGCAGACAGAGAACCTTTTCCAGTCCTCTCCTCTTGAGGAGCAAACAAGACAGTGCATGCTCTGATCTTGTCCTGCTGAGCACAGCAGAAGTTTCATGTCCTGGTTCTCCTTCAGTTTTCTTTCAATAATTACTGGAGGCAGGTTAATTAAAACCAAGCCTTTTGTACATGGTATTAAGTAATGCCAATGATGTCCTGGCATATCTATTACAGAACCACTGGAAAGTTGCCAGGATGTTGCATGAAGCTAATTTAATGTGTCACCTACAGAAGAACACGCAGTATTGTCATAGCAATGATGCAGCACAGTATCAGAGTTTACATTCTGCAGTGGCATGCTGCTGAGAACACCCTGTGAAATGCATCAGATGGATGACAAAGGTAGACAAAGAATAACAAGGAAATATTCTTTAAAGCTTATATTTGAACACAAAAATATTCCAAATGACTATAATAAAAAAAGCTTAAGAAGAAGGCCTGTCTATTGTGTTTTATGTGGCAGTAAGCATTTAAATGCATACAAAAAAAAGGTATGATTCTACAAATACTTAGAGCTTTTGGCTTTTAAAGTATTTATTTTTATGCACAAGCTATCATAAAGTATTCCACAGAGTTCAGCTGCCTGAGTGTGGACAATACAGGAAATTATTCACTCTCTCACCTGAAGTTGTCTGAAGGAATTCTTCCTCAGTCAGTAAAGGGACACTGTCTGTCCAGAGGCAGCTCAGCTCACTGGAATAAAATACTGCAGCAAAACAGTTGTCCCTTGCAGGTGACTTTTTCCTTAAATAAGCTGGTTTTGAACTAAAAGGCAAGCTGCTGTTAAGCAATAGGTCCTGCAGAGGCAGGGTAGGGGTTTTTTCTTTGCTGGTCTCTTTCCCACACCTTGATCCACCACTTTGTCAGTTCACAGCTCTGGAAGATTACTCAGGAGCTTTGTCCTGTCACAGACAGATACACAGACAGTCACACCCTCACCCGCTCCTCTCAATGCCACCACACTTCCAGAATCTTCCAGAAATCACACGGTCCATGGCCAGAACTCCTGGTGGAGGTTCTGAGGCATTTATGGGGAGAACCAGGGTTATAAAACTCCAGTTCCTGATGCATGCATGGATCCCCACCCACAGCAGACCAGGGCTCCATATCACAACCACAGACCACAATCACCCACATGTGGCTGGAGCCATGGGTGGTGATACTTTCTATTTCTTCTCTCTTTCCCCATTTTTCTCTTTGCAATTTTCCTCTCTTAGGATGATCACATCCTCCAGAACAGCTGTATACCCCTTTTCATTTTTTTCCAGTTAGGGTTTCAATGGAGCTGTTCATAGTTACATGAGTTTTTAGCAGTGTTTTGCTTTAACCCACCCCAAAGGATGTGTTAACAAGGAATCTGGTTGCCCTGCCAGAGGCAGATCCCAGTAACCTCCCTCTCTGAGGCAGAGAGTAGAAGCAGAGCAATGGGCCTCTTAATTTAGATGCCTTACTTGAGTGCCTAAAATTAGAAATGTGTAATTTAAGAAAACAGGAATTTGGATACAGAAAACAGGAATGTGTTTTCCTGGGGGCCTTAACATATCTTATTGTATTTGCTGACAATTCTTTTCTTGATTCCTGTCTGAAATCCGGAAATGTCAGAAGTATTTTGCTAGGTTTTTACTGTATTGAATGACTTGTTGAATACTCACTCACTCATCCAAAGTGTTGGATCAAATTGTTATCGTCTTGCAAAATAAATACCATGAGTGATTTAAAATAATGGCCCAAATATTTAAAATTTAATCATAAAATTAGGCTCTGGAGTAAAAGTTTTTCATACATGTGTGCTTATTTTCAGATAAAGTTTAATGGGTGAAGGGAAGGCAGTGGATGCAGTTTTGCTGGGGTTTAGTGAGTGCTTTTGATAACTTTTGTCCTTCATAGCATCCTCCTGGGCAAGTTATCCAGCAGTGGGATGAGCAGGTTCACAGTGTGCTGGGTGCAGGCTGGATGGCAGGGCTCAAATGGGACTGGTGACCATTTACAGGGGCATTCCTCAGAGCTCAAGTCTAGGGTCAGTTCTGCTGGATGTATTTACCAGTGTTCTGGATGCAGGAGGTGAATACACTGGATACAGCTGATTTTTTTCAAAGTTTTAGATTTATGCTGAGCACAGGGTTAATACTACAGGGATGTTTTTGTTACTGCTGGGCACAGCTTACAGAGACCCAAAGGACATTTCTGCTTTTGAACTGTGATAATGGCCAGGAGGCTGGGAGTGCCTGGGAGGGGACACAGCCAGGACAGGTGACCAATACTGACCAAAGGCATATTCCAAACCATGTGGCATCATGTTCAGGATTTCAATTAGAGGGAAGAAGAAGTGGGGAGCATTTGGAGTGATGGTGTTTGTCTTCCCAAGTCATTTCATGCCTTTTGGGACCCTGCTCTTCTGGAGACGGCTGTACATCTGCCTGCTCATGGGAAGCAGTGACTTAATTCCTTGTTTTTCTTTGTTTTTGCTTTTCCTATTATAATCTCTTTATCTCAAATCAAAAGTTTCCAGCTTTTACCCTTCCAATTCTCTTCCTGATCCTGGGGAATGGGGGACAGAGCAAGTGGCTGCTTGGAACCTGGCTGCTGGCTGGGGTTAAACCAGCCAGCACTACACCACATTTGATATGAATTATATTCCCTCCTAAAATTTTAAGTGGAGAATGCTCAGATCAAGGGTTTGGTTGGGTGATTAATGTCTCGGTAAATTAAAATGAATGTATTGTGCTTACTTTATTCATTTTAAACAAGGAAGTCTCAAAAGTTATCTGTGGATGAGTAGGAGGAGTGTGAGTGCATCATGCTGGCATTCCCAAAACCTGTGCTGTCCTTGGAGGTTGCAGAGAAGAATGCCAGAGATGCCAATGACAATAGGACATGTGCAGGCATTTTCAGGATTTTGTCTACACTAGTTGCAAACCCTTGGTTTTGTTAATTATAACTGACTGTTCACAAAGTGTTAGATTCATAATGAAATTAAAAATTACTTTAATCTAAGATTCATAGTTACTTTGCCTGTCAAAGAACCTTGCACCTTTTGGACCTTGAACTAATAAGGAACTTATCTTGTGACCTAGCCAAGAGTAGAACCAGATAACTATTCTGCTTTTTACTTTTCTCTCTCTTAATACAAAATTAATTTCATCACAATGTGATGAAAAACTACTTAAGGAGAAGCTAATTTTCTTGGTTAATTTACATATTCATGTTGAAACATAAAAAATTATTTCCAAATGCTTTATGAATTCCAAACTATTTTGCCTTTGTTTTTACTTTTAATTGCCAGTTTTGGATGATGTTGTGTACTAACTTGGCTGTCACAGTGTATTAAAGATTTTATTATTTAAAGGAGTTTGACAGGGAAAATGATTAGGGTATTAAGAAAGGATATAAGAATGGTGATGTTGAATGGCACCAAAGAATTCTTTCTTGAACAGTGGCTAGTAATGGATGCTGAGGCTGAGAACAAGACAGGATAACATGATGTTTCCACAGAACACTTTCTCCTTCTCCAGCACTTGTCCTTATAGATATCTATTGATCCCACATAACTCTATAAAGACTGTCATACGGAGTTAAAGGTGTTAGTTGCAAATATATTTATATGCTGCCAGACAGTACAGCTGGTTTCAAATTAGGACAAATTAGACTAGCTCTGCACCATTACCTTTTCTGCAACTGCCTGTGGGCCACCTCTGTCTGGAGCAAGATGTTTGTGAATTCAAAAAAATAATGACTGAAAAATTTTGAACAGTGTATCTCAGAAGATAACTAGAATATATGAAAAAGGTATAAAACAATGAATTGTTGTTCAAAGGCTAGGACTGTTGCACATAAGAGTAACAAAGTAGTATTCAACACAAACAAAACTTGCAAAAGAAAAATTACAAATTTTTATGCAATTCTGTGATGATGAAGTGCACACAAGTCGAAAACTTATTACGGTTTAATATGGAGGTGGCATAAATAACTGGAGGTCACAAAAATACCAAATTTTAACAATTAAGGCTCAGGTTTTTGCCTCAAGAGAAGGAGGTTATAGCCAGGAGAAACTCAGCCTCTTCTTCCAGATGACAAGCAACAAGACAAGAGGAAATGGCCTCAAGTTGCTCTAGGAGAGATTTAGATTGTATATTAGGAAAATTTCCCTCACCAAAAGGGCTGTCAGGCACTGGAGCAGGCTGCCAAAGGAAGTGGTGGAATCACCATCCCTGAAGGTATTTAAAAGATGTGTAGATGTGGTACTGGGGACATCGTTTAGTGGGGAACTTGGCAGTACTGGTTTAAGGGTTGGATTTTGATCTTGGAGATCTTTCCCAGTTTAAAAGTTGCCCTGATTCTACTGCAGAAGGGTCAAATGGTACACTTTAGAAGTTATGCCAAGACACACTGAGTCTCTAATGAAGGAAAATCGCTGAGCATCAATCGTGTGTGCTCCTGGACTTCTTTAATCTTTTTTTCTGTGAAACATCTGATGCTGACTGTGTGAAGACACTAGATTAGACTAGATATATGAGTCTAGTGAACCTACAGTGAATTCCTGCCTTTTTGTCTTGAACTGCTATGATTACAGGCAGCTTGACACCAGGCCCGCAATAAAAAATGGTGCCACTCGAAGAATTTGGGGCTGTTGCCATTTAGGAGAGCAGCAGGAGGCTCGGGCGAGCCTGCAGGAGGCACCGCAGCACCTCTTTGTGCTCGGCTCACGCCAGCCTGGCAGCACCCGCGGTGCTCGGCTACCTCGCCTGGAATTCCATCTTCTTTTTGAAAACAAAACCAGCCGAACACCCCGCAGCAGGTAGGCACGGCACTGACGGGAGCGCACCCGAGCCCGAGCGCCCGCAGCGGCTCCGGGGCAGCGCCGCTGCCGCAGCTCCCAGCCCGCCCTCGGTCCCTCGGTCCCTCTGTCTTTATGTCCCTCTGTGCCTCTGTGCCTCTGTGCCTCTCTCCCCCTGTGCCTCTGTCCCCCTCTCCCTCCCTCTCTCTCTCCCCCTCCCTCCCCCCTTCCCCCCTCTTTCTCTTCCTCCATCTCCCCCATCCCTCCCTCCCTCCCTCCCTCCCTCTCCCCCTCTCCCCCTCCTTCTCTCCCTCCCTCCCTCCTTCTCTCCCTCCCTCCCTCCCTCCCTCCTTCTCTCCCTCCCTCTCCCCCTCCCTCTCTCTCTCCCTCCGCACGTTCCTTCCCGAGCCCAGGTCTCCATGTCCCCTCCCCTGGCCCGCCCCGCGGCCGAGGAGCCGCCCCGTGCCCATCCCCGGCCCCATCCCCGGCTCTATCCCCGGCTCCATCCCCGGGCTGTCCCCGGCTCCATCCCCGGCTCTATCCCCGGCTCCATTCCTGGCTCCATCCCCGGGCTATCCCCGGCTCCATCCCCGGGCTATCCCCGGCTCTATCCCCGGCTCCATCCCCGGGCTATCCCCGGCTCTATCCCCGGCTCCATCCCCGGGCTATCCCCGGCTCCATCCCCGGCTCCATCCCCGGCTCTATCCCCGGCTCCATCCCCGGGCTATCCCCGGCTCCATCCCCGGCCCCATCCGCGGCTCTATCCCCGGCTCCATCCCCGGGCTATCCCCGGCTCCATCCCCGGCTCCATCCCCGGCTCCATCCCCGGGCTATCCCCGGCTCCATCCCCGGCTCCATCCCCGGCTCTATCCCCGGCTCCATCCCCGGGCTATCCCCGGCTCCATCCCCGGCCCCATCCCCGGCTCTATCCCCGACCCCATCCCCGGCCCCATCCCCGACCCCATCCCCGGCTCCATCCCCGGGCTGTCCCCGCCGCCGCTCCGTCCTTGCCTGGCTCCGGGCAGCGCGCCCCGGGGCCCCGCCGGCTGTTCCGAGGGTGGCAGCTGCCGGACCCACCGCGGCGTATAGAACATATATGAGCACAGAGAGGGATGTATACGAATTGGTGCTTAGGCTGAGCTCATAATGAGAAACGAGCCCGTTCCTGCTTGCCGAGGGAATATTTTCCGTGCAGGCACGCGATGCTCCTGCGCTGGCTGTGACAGACCCTGGCAGGGGCCGAAGCTGCCCGACCTCCCCGGAAGGAGGGACTGGCCCGGTCGTCCCTGGGCTCTGCACAGAGCTGCTCACCTGCAAGAACAGACCATGCCCAGGCCCTGCCGAGGCTCCCGTGGCAGCATGCTGGACCCCAAGGAGGGATGCTTTGCAGGTAGGTTTTGGTAGCTATTATCCTTTGCACGTCTCTTGTGTTCTGCCGGGCTTTTTGGGGGAAACGAGATAAACACAAAGAATGTGCCTGGTTGGTAACGGTGCTGTGTGTGATGCAAAACAAGAGCTTGGCTGGCTGTGCTTTCTAATTGCATTGTTTGTGCTAGTAATCTGTCATAAATCTCAATTCGTATTTTACTTGACAAAGGGACATTACCTAATGTGTGTATGTGGCCTCTGTATGAGTCTGACAGTGTTAACTCCCTTGCCATTTGAGCTTTCTGCAGCTTTCATAAATGCTGGGCCTGACAGTGGGTGGGAATAGCAATTGCATTCCTGGCCATACCTGGAAGCAGCACTCGTTTTCCTGGACATTCATGCCCTGATGTGCCCTGCACCTTGAGAGTGAAACTGTCCAGCTCTAGCTCCTGATTGATGCCTGACTACAGAAGTGGACAGCAAAAGCCCTTATTTAGTGAGGAGAACCATGAACTAAGAGAGATTTATTAGTATCATTAAAGTGGGGATGCATAATGTAAACAAATGCTAATATCAAGGACTTTTTGCAGATGATGCCACCAACCATTTTTCACCACAGGGGTTGATGAATGAACCAAAATTCCCAAGAGGACTTTCAAGGGCTAAGCCTCATGTTATGACTGACATATTTTAGAGAGGTCAGTCTGTTTTGTCAGTTGACCAGCCTTTCAGTTTGTGCTGAATATTGAGCACACACTCCAATTTACTCACTGGAATTTAAGGAGGTGTGAATATTGTTGGCTCATGACCTTATTACCCATATAGTTCAGTTTCTGCACAAAGCCCCTGAGGATTATTGCTGCACTACCTTGTAGGGATTTATGAAATTTAAATTTGGTACAGTGCCCTGAAAAGGGTAACACATTATATGCCTATGAATTTTATTGCCCTTGCTTTGGGCATTTTACTGGCTTTTACAATAGATTAAAAATTCTGAGCAGAGAGATGCTTCAGTGTTTCTAAAGTAACTTTTGGTTATGCTTTTTGGCACAGTCCTGCTGGTCTGGTGAGGCAGTTACTTCTGGTATTGTCTTACTGCTAGAATTTCACTCCAGTGATGTGACTCTCAGAAATATTTTCTTCACTCTAATGTCTGAAATAAAGCCAACTGGGTTGCATTTCTCTCAGAAATGGTGTTACAATATTGCTGAGATAGGGTAATTTTTATTGATATTTTAATGCCTGTTTATGTGATACCCATATAAACATCAGAACTGTGCTTTACAGAGGTGAGTGACTGTGACATGTGCTGTATTTATAAACACTTCCACAGGCTGTCAGCTGAGTTTCCATAGCTGAAGAGAAGTATTTTAAATTTTAAATCTCATCTCTCACATGGCACGCTATAAACCACAGTAGCAGCAAGAAGTATTCGATGGAATTTTTTGGATAGGAGAACCCTTTCCACCCTACTCCCTATCTGTGTTTAGAATGTGTAGCATTGAGAAGGGTGACTTCAGAGAGGATAAACATGTCTTAAAATATTCAGAGTCTGATTATGCACCACTGTGCCCACATGAAGAACTTTTGCTCTCATAACTGGTGTCACTGATGACAGGGAATTTATTTATATGGGTTATGAACTATTTGTATAACAAAGAGTGTGCAATATTGGAGTCCCAACAATGCAGTAAAGCTGTCCTAGGAAAAATTCCTTCAGAAGTTTTATTTTGCAATTGTCAATTAGATGATCTTTCTTCTTCCTGAGTGCAAAGAAAAAGAAAATTCCTTCTTTGATGGTGTACTCTCTGCTGATTGAGACAGGGAGGTGTGAAGTTATTTATTGTTCCCAAACTGTATTTACAGGATGCTGTCTGAACCCAAGATAAGCAATGTGCACTTCATAGTACAGGGTGTTTAAAGAGAGCACAGTGCTGTGTCCAGCAGGCTCTTCATGGGCCACTGAATTACAGTTGCTTCTGTAGCAAGTGAAGGCAGTGGCCAAAAAATCAGATGTATATTTAAGGTATCTAGAAATAAAATTCACAAAGATGGGTGGTTCCTTTTTTTTTTTTTTTCTTTTTTTTTTTTTCCCCAAACAGGTTTGAAGCACTTTATTTCAACTTATTTTAACAATACCTAAAATATTTTTTCAGCATGTCTTTGGACCAACTATTTAGAACAATTTATAATGAAAGTATTTGGAAAATCAGGATTCATGAGGAACTGTTGCAAATTTATTGAATCACTGACATCCAGAAGAAAAGACTCCATTAGCATATAGGTCTGGAACTATGATTAAGATACTGAACCTGCATGTTGCTGTATAGCAACATGCATCTCTGATACCTTCATGTATGGAAAACTCTTGTGATAAGCACTGGAGATTTGACCAGGTTAGAAGTTATTTTTATTTATGACCTTACTTTATTTTGTGCTGAGCAGGTGTGTGTGTGAATTCCATCAGGACACTCAGCTGCCCAGTGCTTCTGGGAACACACCTGTTACTCAGGGTCAGCAGTGGGAAATGTCATAAACACTTTCCTATACTTTAAGTTGCTCCATTTCATTGCTGGTTGCATGAAGTACTGTTCTAGGACACACCCATTTTGCCTCATGTCATCTGTTTTATTTTAAGTTTTGGCAGAGTAAGCCTGGCTTATGTAGCGAGGCCACTGAGGGACCCAAGATGTTGGCTGGCAGCATTGTGGCACTTTCTCTTGGCTGACTCTGTTTTACATTGCAAACTTCCGTGAGTATTTTTAAACCAGAAACAGTGGTTTCTATTGCAGGTTTAGGAAATCCCATTCTTGATTTCTTCTTGGCAGAAGCCGGAAGGTTTTTTCTTATTTTCCACCTCATTTTAGATGAAAATGGTCCATCACTGGAATAGTGACAGATGTCTTTTTGTATCAAAAGTCACAAACAATATATAGACATAAGCCCAAGCTTTGAGAGCAAAATATTTTGTTAACTGGTCTGGTTTCCTGTTTTTGCTATATGTCTTTTTCTTCTACCTGTTGCAGTTTTACTGTCTAAAGTATTAGCAGTTTTCTATGTTTTTGCAGCATTTTGAATAAAAATTGGTGATATTATTACATAGCTTAACTCTGGTGCTCCTTGAAGTCACTAATGTACAGATCATCATCTAGCATAGAGAAAAGAATTTCTTCTATTATTAATTTGAATTTCTTTTTATTAATTTTATTTATCAATGTAAATTTCTCGATCCATGTCTCCCACTTAAATGCTAGTCCATTTTTGCTTTCTTTTCCTTCATGTATGTTGCCACAAAATTTTGTCTTAGTGTTTTTTCAAGTAATAGCTTGTACATAGCACATACTCATTAGTGACAGAGTTAAAGTTTTTCCATGTGTTTTTCTTTTTCTCACTATTTTGGTGATATAAAATTGGTGATATAAAATTACTTCTGGGGTAGCAACCAAAGTGACATTAAACCTACTTTTCTTCTCAACATCCTCCCAAATTACATGTCCTCATTGAGCTAATACAGATGTGAAACAATAAAAATGGCATTCTTAGGTGAAATAATTTATTATTATTAACTTTGTTTAGAGTTCTGTGGGAACCAACAATCTAAGCTGCAACATCAAAATACAGCAGTGTCTCTGCTTCTGTTTTTGCAAATTACAGCTGTAACGTGCATAGCATCCAAAGCATGCTATCGCTTATCAGGGCACAGAAACTTGATAATTCAATGTCATAGTCTTATCATTTGATAGGATAAAATTAAAAACTGATTATAATTTTTCATGTAGTCTTTATGTGTTGTGCAGTGCTTACTAGGGTGTTGCAAAGGAAAGTTGGATGCAGCTAATTGTTTCATAAATCAGTGACATTTGCACATTATACAATTTTCAAGTATCATATTCTGTTTGAGATTTTTCTTTTCTGATTAAGAAGGAGGTTTCTGTTTGGTTTTGGTTTGTGCCTTTTTTTCCTTTTTATTTGTTTTATTTATTTAATGTGATGGTATGTTGACCCTGGCTGGATGCTAGGTGCCTACCAAAACCATTCTTTCACTTCCTTCCTCAGCTGTGGAAAGAAGATTATGGAGGGCTCGTGGGTGGGGATAAGGAGAGGGAGAGAACATTCAGCAATTACCATCACAGGCAAAAGAGACTTGACTTGGGGAAATCAATTCAGTTTAATACCAGTCAAATTAGAATTAGAGTATGGTAGTGAGAACTAAACCCAATTCTTAAAAAAAAAAAAACCTCTCCCACCCTCCACAGCACCCACTTCACTCCCCCCTTTCTCTGCCTCCTCTCACTGAGCAGAGCAGGGCCATGGGGAATGGGGATGATATCAGCTCCATCACACCTTGTGAAGGAGTCCTCACACTCTTCCCCTGGTCATTCCCACAGGAGAATGGAGTCCTCCATGAACTTCAACAACTTGAGTCCCTTCCACAGGCTGTTGTTTTCCATGATTCATCCACTGTGGGTCCCCAGTGGGGTCACAGGTCCTGCCAGCAAACCTGCTCCAGCATGGGCTTCTCTCCACAGGTCACAGGTCCTACCAGGAGGGCTCCCCATGGGCTCACAGCCTCCTTCAGGCACCCACCTGCTCTGCTGTGGGCTCCTCCAGGGGCTGCAGGTGATCTCTGCTCCCCCAGACCTCCCTGGGCTGTGGGGGCACAGCTCCTCACCAGGGGCTGCACCAGGGGCTGCAGGGGAATCTCTGCTCTGGCAGCTGGAGCAGCTCCTGCCCCTGCTCCTGCACTGACCTGCTGTCTGCAGAGCTGCTCCTCTCACACATTCTCACTCCTCTCTCACAGCTGCAATTGCCCTTGTTGCAGTACTTTGTTGCCCTTCTTTAATCCATTACCCCAGAAGTGCTATCCCTGCTCCTGGTGGGCTCAACCTTGCCTGGTCCATCTTCACTTGAAAAAAAGTGAAAGTTTTTGCTGTGGATATGAATTAAAGCATTTTCAGACTTCTGGCCTGTTTGGTAATGGTCAAGATGCAACACATTAATTTTTTTTTTAATTGAAAATGTAAATATTAACTGTTTCAACATCAGAAATAAAGAACTTTTAGTGAGATCATAATTCCTATCATACCTTCTGAAAGATTTGAGGGATTTTTTTGCATATCTTTGAGGGGAATAAAGAAACAGTACTATCACCACTTTTGGCATGATTTCAGGCATAGGACTGCCTGAAAACTAGAAGCAGGTATGTGCTTATATTCTCTCCACTGTGTCCTTAGCCCTCAAAGGTTAAGGATCATTTATCTGTGTTTAGGGCAGGATGGAACAATAGTAATAAAAACTCTGAAGTTTTAAAAATCATCAGTGTTCCCTTTATTTTTTAATGTATATATTTTGTGAAGTCTCAATAGCTTTAGAAAAGGTAATAGCAATGGAAGTGAAGAGTGGAATGTCACAGCAAAGGCAGAGGGACCCTTACATCTCATGGACAATGGTTACAAGCAAATCTGGTCAAAGCAATTTTACATTATTTCTTGTATGTTATTCTAACTAGTGCTCCTATGGCATCAGCCAGCATTTACTTTTCCCTTTGAAAAATGCTCTTTCAAATGGAATGCAGTCTTCATCCTGTAACCCGGGCACCTTCCATGTCAGGTAGCTCAGGTATGAGTACCTTTGGTAGTGCTTCTGTGCAGGACAGGAGGCTGGAGCCAGGACACCAGGTGAGATCTCAGACAAAGAAACTGGGTGTTTCTAATGCATCTTCCAGACAAGGGCCTATTTTGATCTTTGAATGCAGCAAATGTTAGGCAAACACATTCTGATTCAACAGCTTCAAGGGAACTGCAGCAAGGGAGAGAGAGCCCAGTCTGTGGTGATTATTCATGTGCAGACAGACAGGTTCTGTCTCTGTACTCTTGGCTGAGGCTGGTGGATTATTCCAGTCCTTGCAGACAGAGGCAGCACATTTGGCATTATTTTCTGGTAACTTTTCCAACAGCCTCTTTTATCCACAAGTGCCAAGCTGCTGAGGACTGGAGTGGCCCGGTCTGGGCCAGGCACTAGCCAGACTGTGTCTGTCCGTGTCCTGGTGGTGATGATGAGGGGGAATGGCTCCAGCCCACCCATTCCTGTTCTCTGTCTGGCCTTGGCTGCTATGCCTGTTCCTGGGACAGTCTGGCACTGCGTGGCTGGCTGCAGAGGGTGCAGAAGCACTTCTCTTTTCACCCAGCACAGCCAGAGGCAGACTTAGTGCAGGAAATGAAAGGGGGAAATGCAGAGGTGCTGACCAGTGTTAAAATTATCACTTCAACATGACAGTGGTAACTCCTTCATGGCCTTGAGTTACAGGCACAAGAAGTTCTGGGTGTCTTTTTCTGTGGAGATCAGCTGCAGATAGGTTGTGCTATAATATCTGAGAAGCTGAAAATGTAATGGAAATTTATGCTTAGTATACATATATATAGTTAACACAAATATATTTTAAACCCCTATTACAAACAGCCTGATTGAGGACTGAAGATCTTACTGATGAGCTTTGTGGAGTATACTTTGGGAATTACAAAGAGGTTTTCTTGATTTGAGTAGAAGCACTGTAGAACTGTGGAAACTATAAATAACTGTGGCAGCCTCAGCAACCTCTGACTAAATCTACAGGCAGCTCTTCGGCTCAAGAGCAGTCGGTGGGATATATTCTTTACTGCAATATTAAAATATGCTTATTTATCTTTGAAGGGTACCATTATGCTGTAGCTTCATGTTTTCCTGTTGGTAATTAAGTAGTTACGATTTTTTTCTTCAGGAACTTTTGGGTTTTAAAATACTATTGGAATCTTCTTGCTGTTTCAGATGTAGTGAGCTTTCTTAATTCCCTCAAGTCTCAAGTCTTATAGATCCAGGAAAAGTTAACTCTGGGACTGAAAGTCAATTCCTTTTTCACAGCACTTCAGTCTTTGCTAACTCCATTTTTTGGAATAGAAAATGTACCTTTAAAAATAGTGCAAGCTTCTGAGCTTGAGGATTACTGAGAAGAATATGAAGGTTTTTAGTTACTCTTCCCTTTTTGTATTTTTCTTTCATGTATAAGAATGCCAGTTTTGTTTGTTTGTTTATTTGTTTGTTTGTTTTTATGGGGACAGAAAAAAGCCTATTCTCTGCAAAAAAATCATATTTAGGTGAAATACTATTGTTCATGTGTGCCACTCCCCTCTAGTGAATAGAAGTGGAATTGCCTCTTGTCATGTCATGCCATGCCATTGACCTCCCTAGCTGCAACCAGATTATGGAATTTTTCTTCAACTTGCAATGACAGAGAGTTATCTTTCTTTCAGTGGAACAATGTGAACTTTTTTCTGCTTTTTCTATTGAGGAAGAAATAGACTTTCATTGCAAAACATGCTAAATTTGTTAAATCCTGTCCTTTGCACACACACAATGCCCAAGTAAATACAAAATTAACAACAGCAAAACTGTATTAGTTATTACTCCTCCGTCTGTATATTCCTGGGTTTGAGTAAAAGTTTCATACTCCTTGCCCCTGTTTATGTACATGAAGCATTTATTTCAACAATGTTTACTTTTTCCTTGATAGTGGAATACATTTTTGTGTAGTAATCTTAAATCCATGACGGGTTGATGTTTGTTTTATTGAACCTTTGAGTAATTTATACAAAGCTCAAGTTGCTTGGTCACAGATAGGTGTGCAATTCCAGATAAAAATATCTATCCACATATTTTCACTTGGATGTTTTTGTAGAAGAGGTAACAGAGGAAAAGAGTATTACAAAAATGTTGTGTATGTGATAAATATTCTGTCAAACGTCAGCTAACAAGGTACCAAGTGTGAGATTTCTCTGGCCAGAGACCAGTCAAATAGCTCAGCAGTCACCTTAGTCTGTACTCTCTACTTATCACCCATGGAGAGAAATACATGCATTTAGCTTTCTGTTTATCATCTAAAGTACACATCTAAAATATGCTCATAGTCAGAAGCTGATTGTTGCTATTTACTGCACATGACAGATGTATCAGGCAAGCATGTGATGAATCCTGTATGGGGTGGTCTTTAAAAAAAGATCTATTTGTGTCTGCTTTTTTGCTCATTAATTCTGCCCATAATTCATGTAATATAGGTGTCATTAATCAGTGATGGTGGTGGTGAAAACAGCTTTTTTTTTTACACTGACAACCAAATTTAATCCATTAGAGTTGCACAGGCTGTAAAGGTCACAAGCCTAACAAAGTAAACAGCCTGAAGTTGTATGAGGTGTAGAAGTAGTGAACCCTAAACAAACATAAAATATGATATAAGGCAAATGTATGCAGAACAATATTTCATAGAAAAAAGAGCACATTTACAAAGTATTTTAGTTATGCCCAAGAGATCAGGGGTGTGCTGAGACTAAAATTTGCTCTATAGACTCCATATGTTTATTTATCATACACACACATTAAAACTGACCCTAGACATCGACCTACCTGAAGCTTAAAGGGCAGAATATATGAATGTAGCTGAAAGGCCAAGTGTTACACATTCTCTTGTTTTCCTTCCTTTAGGGATATTTTACATCCTTGCTCTTTTCTGCTACCTGAAGATGCAGTTCACCCTTGTTCTTAAAGGATGGCGAGTGTTTTTTATAAAGGCTAAACGCAGGTTTTTTGGTGTCTTTTTTTGATTAAAGAAGTATTAAAAATATGAAGCCAAATCCCATAACATCTAGTTAGGTAAAACTCACACTCAGATTAGGAAATTCTAGCTTTTTTTTTTTTTTAATGCACTGTACTGTACATGACTGCTTCTCTATAGTTTCTTCCTGTGTAACAAAAGGATAAACTCCTGTTTGTTATTGCATAGCATTTTCAAAGTTTTGGTTGATAAATACCATTACAGAATTGTTATTAAAAATTTCCTCTTCTCTTTTCCAGAGAAACCAGTGCTTGCCCAGCCAACATTTGTTTTTGAAAAGAAGGACTGTTCTTTGAAGGTAAAAAGCTTAATTTTTTCCCTTTTTCATTATTGATATAAAATTGATGATAAAAATTGTTGAGAAATAGGATTTCTATAGACAATTATCCTAGCAGTAAGATTTTAGTCCTGGTTAACACTTGTAATGAATGGTCTGAAAATAGAACATGGAAGAATAGAAAACAGAAACAAAACTGAATGCATATATGCTGGACTGTTATACTTTATATCTCTGTCTATAAAATTACTTTTCTATTTTCCTTGACTTTCCATGCTTATTTTTTTTTCCAGCGACCTGCAGAAGACCCAGTTTGCAAAGCTGAAAATGGTAATGACCACCTCACTAAAGCAGCCTAATATAACTGGGTTATTCATAGGTCTGCCTGTTGCCTGTGGAAACAGTGTTTGGACTCTCTATGAGCAGGGCAAATCACAGTTACCAGACTTTGTGGGTTGTAGAGCCACCTACTCTGTCCTAATATATATGTCCCTGTCTTCCCTCAAGAGTTCTTCCATCTTACCTCTCATATTTACCAGAAAGACAAGCTCCAGAAGCCCTGAAAATTGGCCAAGTGTATTCTTCAGCTGTATGAACTCCAAACTGCCTTTTTCTATTTGCTTGGATAATGTTACTATGCAGCTCCTCATTCTTAATGTTTTCTGAGCCCACGGGCTATGAACTGATTCTAAGTGCTTGCTTTAGCTTCCCTGAACTTAGTAGAAATACAGAAGACTCCCCAGGGCTTTGTGACAAGTGTTGACTGAGATTCCAAAGCCCTTTTGCTCTTAGGTAACTGCCTTAAAGCTGTTCACCAAGCCCCTCCTAGAATTTATTTTGTTTAGCTTTCAATTCAATATCATAACATTGTGCTGATGCCTCCTGCCAATTACATTATATTTCTTTTCTCTAGATTTCATTAGTTGTTCCAGAAAACGTGCAAGATCATCATCTTTGACTTTCCAGAAGTCTGACTCTCAGTCTAACACTGGTATGACATTTATATCCAGTCATGTTTTAACTGGAGCTTTGTATTCTCATCTGGTAAAGAAAAAAAATAATTCCCCATCTAAGAAATGTTTCTGCACTGTAGGCATGCTGCAAGTCATGAAAATTTAAACATTGATACTTGCCGGTAATTTCAAAAAAATGTATTTGTAATAAAAAATACATTATTTTTTCATACCTAAATAATACTACATAAAGCAGTGGGAAATCTATAAATCTAGTATAGTTTTCTTGAATTGCTCACACAGTCAAGGGAGGACAAGGTCAGAAAAGGAATTATATCCTTGGCTTCTGGAAGAGATCAGTGTTCCCTGGGCAATGCTTTAAAATGTAAAGCAGTTTCCAGAAGGGCTCCTTCTGTCCAGCCAAGAGCTGACTGGGAAGGCCTTTAAGGACTGAGCAGTTTCCATGGGAAATGAACACGAATCACCGAGCCTACTGTGCAGGAGGACTTATTGTTTTTTACAATCTTTATTTAACATATAGATGATACCAGAAAGGTGCTTCTGATTTCAGGCATTAATATATGTACAGTGCATTTTTAAAAAATCACATCTGAATGTACCTAAGAGGACTTAAGATAAGCTGAGTTTGGTTTACTCTGAAAGTTAAACTGGGATAGATATGCTAGAAATTTTAGGGTGTGTCAATACCAAAAAATAAAGGAGAGTGCAGGAGGAAGTTGGAGTGCTTTCCTTCTTGATTGCACACACTGTTTAAGTGATATGTCCCTGTCTGGCTCTGTTTTGAACCTCTCCACCTGGCAGCCTCCAGGACAGAGCTGTCACAGAGAGGATTAGCTGTGTGCCTGAGCCAGGCTGTGCTGCTCAGCCTCAGAGACCTCCTGGGATCAGCAGCATAGACATAATCTAACAGTCTGCTTCAGAAGGATGGTAGGTAGCAGTTAATAATTCATTCTGCTGTCAATGAAAGCATGACATCTGCCTGGATAACCCTAAAACTGGTCTTTTTTATTCTCCAAACAAGCGATAATTTCAGTCTCTTATTCTTTTAGATACAGCTCTCACACAGAAAAGAGGGAGATCATTTTCATTTAACATCCTTCCTACTTTCCCTCCCTCTCAGACAGGTAAATAAAAAATAGATATTTATGTAGAAAAGCAAGTATTAGCTAAAATAAAGATGTGTGTAGAAACGCCTTTTCTGCAAGTCAGAGCTGAAATGTTTTGGACTACTCTGGTATCCAGGAGGGAGAAAGGAGTGTTTTATAAGGAGGACTGGCAGTTCAACAGAAGAAGAAGGTTCTTTTTTGTAGCTGGGAAATCCTTTGGGACAGGGTGCAATCTTTGAATAATTTAAAATCATGCATTTACAAAGCATGATATAAATTACACTTAAAAAACCAAAATGAAATTACATGAATACATTAATAGTTTGCTTGTAATATAACAATGATAGTTCCTACAGGACTATTTCCCCTAGGAGTCTGGGAACCAGGGACCCAGGGAATATCCTCACTCTTAGCACTAACAGGAATGATGGAGTAGTTTCAAATCCCAGCCTACATCTCTGGCCAGAGACAGGTTGACAGACACTGGAATAGAGGATTTCTAAACAATGTTAAGAGTTCACAGTATTTCAGTAGCAGCAAAAGACACTCTTGCAATGAAAAAATGGTGATGGTATGTAGTGTATCAGTTGTGCCATTTAGAGGACATGGTACATGGCATCCCACCCTTAAGGGGAAGGCAGCACCCAAGATTTGTAGGTGGTCATGGTGGAAAGGAATGATACAAGTCAGAGGTTCTGCAAAACCTTAAAAGGTTTTACTGGTGAAAAACACACTTGGCATAAAAACTGGTATAAGTCCTGATCTCCTATTATAAGCACATGGAAGTAGGTTTTAGATGAGGGGGTAAGGTGAAAGGGAAGAGAGAGAATTAAAGAGGATTAAAAAGGAGAAGAGAGAAAGCGAGAAAGAGAAAAAGAACTCACCAGTCCAGGTTCCAGCATCAGCATTGGTCTGGCTGAAGGCATGTCCAGGGTCCTGGGGCACACACCTGGGCTTCATGGGGGTACCTTTAGATAGAAGAGTTTCCCCACCCTGGAGAAGAGTTTCTCTCTTTTTATGCAAATCAGGCCTCATGTGCAGTTTTTTCTTTCTGGAAATGGGTCAAAGGGGATGCCCCTACAGTCCATGCCTACTTCTTGGCCTCACTCCTGTTGTGCTTTGTGCTTATGTTTCTCATGGAAAAGTGCTGCCCTACCTCTGTATGGCCCCTTCTCCAGCTGCATCCTGCACTTTCACACAGGGAGTTACTGCCAGAAGTCCTTGGTTGGCTCCACAGCTATGTGGGTATCAGTGTACAGGTACACCCTAGCCCTCCTAGCCTTGTACAACACGGATGTGCCATCACCTTCTCACTGGTGTTTGACATCTTTATTAAAACAGTGAAAGTATCAATAGCGCACTGCCATCATTCTAGGAAGTTATGAATGCCTTTAGAGCCACAGGGCAGACTACTTTCATTTATTTATTCCTATGTATTTGGGCGTCACTTAATCATCTTAAAAATGCCTAAAACTTGACTACATAGCATTGGCATTTCAATGTTTCTGCAAAAGAGGAACGCGTAGTTTTAAAAGATGAAGAAAGATTTTGCATTTAAAATATTCATTAATATCCAAAAGACTGTGACATAGCCAGAAAACCTCTGCTGCTTTCTGGTGCCAAAGTCTGCCCACCTGTAAAAACTGAGACAGTAGCAATTATCTTGGGGATCTTTTTCAGATGGATATGTTGGAATATTGCTCAGGTACTACCAAAACAGGGAGGGGTTACAAAAATATTAATTAATGGGTAAAATTTGGGTTTACTCACTATTCTGTTTTAAATTCTTTTTCTGTAGTAAAGAATAACATATTCATGACCTCAACTCTTCTTCAAAGAAATCCTGACATCATCAAAAGCACAAGAGAAGGTAACTGTCATTGTAATATTTATTCACTGTAGTTCCACAAAAAATCCTTTAGAGATAGGGAAGACAAAAAAAGAACAGCTCTTTTCCATACTGAATGATAGGCTAGGTGTCTTTACACAGTTCATGACTTACTTGTTTGACAGTGTAAATTTCCTATGAACTCTGATCTGAGCATATGCTCTGACTACTTATTTCCTGAGTGGACTGAATATAACATTCCATAGTGAAACTTCACATTTCTAACTGAATACCTCTGCTCCTGGAGAAGGTAATGAAGAAACCTCTTGGCATCTGAAGATGCAAAATTAAATCTGAAATGGCAGAAGACATATCTAAAACAGCAATAAATATAAGTAGGAAGATATACTTAAATATATAAATACAAATATATTTTAAGCAGAAATAATAATGTTTATGTACATTACTTTTTTATCCTGATAACACATTGGTTTCACTTCAGAGTTGTGTATTTTAGAAACCATTACAATTTTTCAGAATATGAAGCAAGTAAACAACAGTAAATGTTACTTTAAAATGGTTTGTAACTTTCAATTTAGAGGCAAGACATATAGGCATGAATTAGATGTGAAGAAAAAGTATATGTTTAAATATTTTGTCTTTGTATTTTGCAAGGATCCTTGTCACCAAGTCAATTGTGGAATGTCATTAGACCTGCCACTTTACAGCCCCCACAAGCCCTGACCTGTCCTGAAATTCCTGTAGTATCTCTAGTGACTAAGAAAGAAGCATGTGTTCAGGTAAAAAGAAAAATAATTTTACTGGAGCTCAAATTAAGGAAAAAAACCAACCAAACAAAAACATCCAAAACAACCAAAACCAAACACCAAACAAACCAGTGGTGTTTTAAAGCAATTAAAAACCACTGTGTGATTTTCAAGCAAGTTCCAATGAAAGTTTCAGTGGAATTGATATATCACTGACATGATGTGAAATGTTAAACTCCTGCTGTCTTGGAAAAATCATCTCTTCTCTGCAGGCTCTCTTACCTTTCTGATATCAGGGTTCTGTGGGAAAATCAGCTTTGGGTGTTTTGGATTTTGTTTATTTAGAAAGTGAGATTTTAGTATTTTAATTGAGGGCACTCGCTTAGAACACAGCTGGAGGAAGCTCTGCCAACTTCCGCATCTATTATCTGTATGTGTATCTATCTGTCTATCTATATACCTTAGTGACTCTGGATTCTAGATCTGTTAAGAGCAGAAAATATACTAGCTCTGGTTAATCCATTTGATTTTATCATTCCTAGCTATCTGAAGACAGCTCTTCTTCATCAGCTGAGAATTCAGTAAATTCCAAAGCAGCAGTGGGGTCATCTACTACCATGAGTCTTTCCAGCTCTCAAAAAACACAGTAAGATTTTTTTTTTGTTACATTTCTACATCATTGTCACTTGGCTGATGGCATTCCCTTTCATCACCTGTGTGTAATGCGGTACTAATCCCATTCTCTCTGCACCCATGCATGGTTCAGTGGTGTTTGTGTGTGGTGTCAAGATTTGTGTCTACAGACATAAGCTTCATATGCCATAAGAAATGGACTCCTAACTGCAATTAATCTCTCTAAACCAGCAACCAAGCTGGAAACTATTTTGGTTTGCCATCTCTCTTCTGACTGCATGTCTGCTACATCTCATAGAAAAGGGGCAGGGAAACTCAGGAAATTTAATTCTTTTGAGGAATTGCCAATATATATCAGTGTATTGGACACAAGAGGCATAAAGGAAAAAATACAGGATTGATTTGGAAGACCACGTGAATGCTGCAATTGATGTCTACTTTCACTCACAAAGCAGAATTTCTGGCACTAAAAGCTCTCTGTGGTGACTGTGATAGGCTAGCATGTTTGTGCAGCACAGACTTCAGAACTTCTGTGAGGAGGCTGACGTCCTTGGACTGGGATGTTTCCCCGTCCCCTTGACACTGTATGTGATGGAAAGAGACTCATTCTTGGAGATTAAACAGATTCTGACTAAAAGCTTGTAAAGCTTGCGTCATAAGTGACAGGAATACAATGCTGGGAAAACAGTGGCTTCTGGTCATGTCTTCGACTTCACACAGGGCTTTGCTTGGGTAACAGAAAGAGTTCAAGACCAGCAGAAAGAAAAAATCATACTGGTGCAAAATTAGGCTATTACCTCTCTAGGCACTGACTCATGAGAACCCTAGGTCTGTGGTTGTCTTGTGGTATTAATACTGCTTGCTGATGTCGATGAGGGTTATTTACCTGGAAGTTGTGAGCATCAAGAATACTCCTAGTATCACTTCTGATAAGAGAAAGGCATTTCAAAGTCGCTAGGGCCACAGATAATGGATTGCCTAATTGCCCCTCCTACCCAAGAAGGGCAGAAAATATGTTAATTGCAAGGAGTCTGTGCCTGTCTTTTACAGGGCTAGATGGACCACAGATAAAGATTGGGATGCACAGTGCCAGGGTTCTGAGGAGGCAAGGGATTTTTAGATGCACAAACAACTTAGATTCTTAATCCTTATCAACAAAAATTATATAATTAGAGGACAGATGCTCACTGTGATTTTGGAAGAACCAACCTTTTCTATTACATTTAATGTTGTTGTGATGGCCTCCGAGGACAACATGTAGCCACACAGCATACTGGGTTTTTAGCAGAATCTGAATGATGGTAAGGCATATATTAGAAAAGCTGAATCATTTGCTATATGTATACTTTATTTACCTTCTGTCAGCTGTACATTAAAGATTGGCTAGCGACTTTCTCCTGTGAAGTAGAGAAACGAAGCATAGTGATTCAGTGCCAAAAAAGTTAATTTAAAGGTACTTAACAGTATTTCTTTCTCTTGTCTTTTTTTTTCCACAACACCCTGCTTTGTGTGTTTGTGCCTTATGAATTCTGTATATCACAATACTAGCTCTATTGCAATCATGGTAAATGTTGGTTCCTTTGATAGTTGAAAACTAATTTAAATCAACCAAGTGCTTACTGTTCTTGTGAGATTGCAGGAGGGTGTAAATGTCATTCTTCTGATCAATATTAAGTGACTGATGCTGTAAAATACTTAGGTTAAATCTTTCTGGCATAGCTGTTTTCTCATCAATAATAAACAAAAGACTTCATTAAACTGTGTGTACATGCTGAACAGTAAGTGAACATTGCAGCCAGACCTCCTCATTGCCAAGAAAACAACTTTTTAGGTTTGCTTTTGATTTTCAATCAAGGCATAACTGTTGATATTTATTTATAAAATAAAATGCAGAGAGATGCAACAGCAGGGACTCCTTTGCCTGCAGACATCTTTCTCGCTTTTGCTCCTCTTCCACTTCTTCATCTCCCCATTATATGATTCGGTGGAGAGATGAGTGAAAATACCTTGTTATCTCTCTGCAGTAGCTGCAGCTGTCCATGTAACCATTAATTTTCATTTCCTGGACTGACTATAATAATGAACTGAAAAGGAAGAAGTTCCAGATTCTTGATTCTGATTAAAAGAATTCTGATTAAAAGCTTGTGTCATAAGTGGCAGAAATACAACAGTGGGAAAACACGGGCTTGCAGTCATGACAAGTCAACTTTGCATAAGGATTTGCTTGGAAAGGGTTAGAGGCCAGCACTGGAATTGGTGGCTACTCAAGATTTTTATGGATACTCTGAGAAGGCCAGTACCTGAATCTATTCCCTTCTCATAATCCCATGCAACTACCTTACCCATGTTTCTCCTCCTATTGTTTCTTGTTAGTGATAATTCCCTGATATCAGTGACTCAGTTTTGTATCTCTGTGATAATGCCATCCCTGGGGCAAGAACACTTGGCTTCCCTGACAGTGCATCCCTGGCAAGAACACTTTGTTCTTGCCATGCAGCAACATAAGGCTGTTGAGATTTTAATAACATTTTAAGGCTGGCACCTCCAGTTAACTTTCCCTTATAAGAAAGATCTTACACTGATTAATTTTTCTTACATGTCTGAATATACTTTAAAACAATTTGCCACATTTTTTTCTTACAAATGAGCCTCTAATTATTGGTGCTTTAGCTCTTTTGGGGTGCTGTCCTTACGCTGCTATTGGAACAGCCTAGAAGTAGCAGTTGAAATGTCAGTATGTAAATTGGTTACATTCCAGTGAACTTTGTGAGGGGTGTGTTTAAAGATAAAAAGCTCATTAACACAGATTCCCTGTTCATGGCCCAAAATATGCATAGAAGCGTTCAAGGCTGAAAAGACAAGCATTTTCTGATTTCTCTGTTTTGCTCCTAGTCTTAGCAACCCAACAAGCATGAGAATGCTAAAGAATATTTTTCTCATTAAGTGTAAGGTTGAGAGAGGTGGTACTTGGTAAGCTGTTCATCCTTGAAGAGCTTCATCCTTCAAGTACCCTGTGGTTGTGAACAGAGAAACTGTTTTAGAGGCAATCATCAAAGTTCTGCCAACAAAACCAGCTAATTAACAGGAATATTCCTCTACATGACATATGTTATGTTAAGCCCTCCCAAGGGTGATAAATGCTGAAATAAGTGGTGCTGAAGTATGCAGCTTGTGACACAGTATCAGGTTGCCTTCCTGCCAAGTCATCAGTCTGGAACAGAAAGTGCAAAGAACTTGCATGGTTTTGCCTATGCCAGCAAGACATGCAGGATTTAAGCTCTACAGAAAGCATAAACAACCTTTAACCCTTTCTAAAAAGAGAAAAAAACTTCCACACAAAGGAGTTTTTAAGGACTTGTCTAGTGACTTTTACAAAAAAAAATGAACCCTGTTAATTTAAAGTGACTATGTAATTAGCATGTCAAATCACAATTCTACTTGTATAGAATATCCTTTAATGTAATCTCTAAAATATAGTTGGTCAATAGCAAAGAATTTCAATTATTGAGTTCTTTTCAAATTTTAAGTATATATTTGGAACAGGTAATTGAAATATGCAAGCACTTTTATCTCCTGTTTCACTTATACCTCATCTAAAGCCATCTGCTATCATAGCTGTAAATTTTTCAGTATTTGTGTGTGTTTATGTAAATACATTGCCTTCCTGCCCTTCCAAGATGTAAGGAGGATGACCCAGGAGTGCCTGCAAGGCACTGGGGCTGTACATTATTGTGCAGAGTACTGGAGCTGCACCAACTTGAAAGGACAGCTGCTAATTTTCGGTAATCCTTTGGAGGAGCAGAAGGAAACAGGGAAACAAAAGTAACTAATTTAAAATTTCTGGAGTAAGACACTTCCCTGAGGAGAGGTGGCATGCCCTTTTGCTGCTTGTTCTTTTGTCTTAAGGAATATCTATCCTCCATAATCTTAATGAAATACAGGGTTATACTCTGTTCCTTTTGTGAAATATTCCATAGATAATATTCTCAGATTCTCTTAAAGAATTTGCCTGATTACTTACATGATTACTTTCTTGTTCTTCTTTAATGTTAGGCGTGGCAAATCTTTAAAGTACTTTAAATAGTTCTAAATTACATTCTCATGTTATTTTGTTCCCACAGAAGTCAGTTGCTCAAAGAAAGAAGTGTACAAAACAGCAGCAATTCTGATTTTGTGTTTGGGGAAAACATGGTTGAAAGAGTTTTGGTCAGATCTGCACATGCTGGCAGACTTGTTATCAAGGTCAGTGCACTTAAGAGTATAACTACTTTTTCAGATATTGATTCTTTTTAGGTCCTCCTTCTTTTAAAGATGTGAGTAAATATGGTTTCAATGTCTCTTGAGGAGAAAGTATCTACAAAATGTGCTGCTGGAGGAGTAGGAACCTCCCTACAGGGATTCTTTAATTACTAATGCGTACCAATAGGCACTTCTGGTTTGCTCTTTTCTTGACTTGAAAAAGAGTTTTTTATCTATTGCATGTAAGGTGGAACACCCACAATATAAGATAAAAGAATGTGGTTCCTGCTGCTCTAACAACACACCCTAACTGTAAAGAGATTGGATACCTGAAGGGAGCCTGCAAGAAGGCTGAAGAGAGACTGGTGAAATGGCTTCAAACTGGAGGAAAGTACAGTAATTTCATGAATACAAGCCGCACCAATTTGACTAAGATTTTGCTCCTAAACCGGAAATGCGGCTAATAATCAGGAGCGGCTAATACAACCTCAGAAGTGCCTGCCAGAGTGCTGAGCCGAGCAGCTGCAAAGTCGGCATTTTGCGATTGTTACAAATCGCTACTCTGTTGCACCGTGGGTGGAGCCTGGCTGCCTGTAGGCAGCACGGGGGGCGGGGAGAGAGGCGGGAGAGCTCTCTTTCCTCCTCTGCCACAGCCCAGGGGAGAGACGGGGGAAGCCCGCGCCGCCATTGCCGCGGCCCGGGGAGGGGGGTGGAAGCGCGCGCTGCCATTGCTGCGGCCCAGGGAGGGGGGGGGAAGCCCGCGCCGCCATTGATGCGGCTCGGGGAGCAGACGGGAGCCCCGCGCTGCCATTGCTGCAGCCCAGGGAGGGAGGGGGAAGCGCGCGCCGCCATTGCTGTGGCCCGGGGAGGGGGGGGAAGCCCGCGCCGCCATTGCTGCGGCTCGGGGAGCCGACGGAAGCCCCGCGCAGCCATTGCCGCGGCTCGGGGAGCCGACGGGGTGCTTTGTCCCCGCCCGCCGCCGCCGCGGCAGGAGCGGGGAAACTCCGTCCCTGCCCGCCGCCGGCGCCACGGGCGCGGGAAAGCTCCGTCCCCGCCCGCCGCCGCTGCCGTAGGAGCAGGGGAAGCTCCGTCCCTGCCTGCCACCGCGGGGCAGCGCCGACCCGGGGTGACCGAGCCCAGTGGCAGCGGCGGCCGGCCCCGAGCTGCAGCACCGTGCTGGCCCACCTGGCCCCGTCAGCAGCCCCTAGCGGGCCGAGCCTGCACAGCCTTAGCTCAGCCAGTAAACCCCGCCCTCCTGCGGTTCTGTTACTAATTGCACGCGGGTCCTCGCTGCGAACGACAAAGCGGCTTATATTCGGGTGCGGCTTATCTATGGACAAAAACCGAAATATTTGCCAACACCCAGAGATGCGGCTTATAGTCAGTGCGGCTTGTATTCGTGAATTTACTGTAGGTTTAGGTTCTATATTAGGAAGAAATTCTTCTCTTTGAGGATGGTGAGAACACAGGAAAAGATTGGTAGAAATGCTGTGGATGCCCCATCCCTGGAGGTCATCCAGGGTGACCCTCCAAGGCCAAGCTGGAAGGGGCTCTGAGCAACCTGGTCTAATGAAAAGTGTCCCTTCCCATGGCAGAGAGGTTGGAACCAGATGATCTTTAAGGTCTCTTTCAACCCAAACCATTCTGTGATTCTGTGAGGGAATATGTATGAGGGAGAAATAAATACGAGGGAAAAACTAGACACTCACCCTAGAGAGTGTCTGTGCATGCTAAAGCATATTGTGCATGCTTGTAAGGCAGCTTAAGTCCTCAAGGACTCTAGGACAAAAATGGGGTTCCCAAGCTGAGGACTGCACCATTGAAAATTGAAGTAGGATGAAAACTATATGCTCATCTGCCAGGTAAACCAATATTTATTTATAAGGTATGAGTTGAGCCACTGAGCACTGTCAGGAGCCACAAGCATTTATTTATGCCTAAGAAAATTTACCTGCCAAGCTGAAGGTGATAGAAATTTTTAAGTCTGCTGAGGTTTTGTGTTTAAGTCTGCTGAGTTTTAAACTGCTCTTCTGGGAACTAGGGGGTAGAACTGAAACCAGATGTTAAGGTTTGTTAATATCTAAGTTCTTCAGTGGATTTAAATACTAGTCCAGGATCCATACAAAGAGCTCATTCTTTTTGGAAAAAGAATGATGTACTGCTTCTTTGATAATAATATTTCTTCTTCTAGAGACTGAAATTGTATCATCATCTGGGCTACTTTTTACAGTGAAGATATTAAAATTGCTAATCTTCAGCCTAGCAAGCATTAAATGATTCAATGTTCTGTTTGATATAAAGTAATGTAGCCATTTTTTAAAACAGGAATTCTTATTTCCCCTGTGGTTTTTTAGAGTCCTGAGAGGCATCCCAAATTGTGTAATGAAGCTGATTTACACAAAGGAGAAATAACATCCAGGTCCACAGAATCTTCTCATGTCGGGCCACAAACAAGTAAGCACACTCAGCAAACAGGCAAAATTAGGTTTATTATTATGTTTTCCTGTATTTTAGAGGATATAGAATGAGTGGTAATTTTCATCTATTCTCAAGCTATCCAGTCATGAGTATGCTTATAGTATGTGCCAAAATCTATATTCAGAAAGCAGTTATTGTTTGGTTTATGACATGTAAACTGGACTAACTTCAGAAAGCATGATCTGAATTACTCAAGAAAATATTACAGAATATTATTATTTAGTACAGATTATTATTTACTGTTTGAAAAAAACCTGCAGCAACCTATATGAAAGCCTTATGAACCACATTGTTGAATTACAATTTTACGGTGTCTTCTGCTTGCATTTTTCAAATTCTCATATAAATTACTTCGTTATTTTAAATCATAATTGTGGGACTGAAAGTTCTACATGGACAAATTTCAAGGCTTGTTTGTGACTCTGGTGTGAGATTTTCTACTAAGCAAGTCTACTAAACCTAGGCTGTGAGAGAGTCCATAACAGGCTCCTGTTGTGAACGTTCTTGACAAATTTTACACTCCGCTTTACTAACAGATCTATTAGATTCTGTGATTTGTGTAAGCATTCTTACAAGTGAAAAATTATAAAAATAAGGTTTTCAGAACCGTGTATAGATTATGGAAAGATACAGAGCTTTGTACCGATGTTGTTCCTTTCAAGTCTTGTCCTTGTTCTTGTTAAATATTCATTGTATATGTATTATTATTCTGAATACTGGGATATGTATACTTGACATAACAATGTATCAGAGGAGTTTAATTTGGAAAATCAGCTCCTAAATATTCAGGCCTTGCTTCTGCTTGTTCCTGTTTGTCCCTCGGGACAAACCTCTGCCATTATAAACAGCCCTGTTCAATTCTGTATGAGAATTTTTAGTGAGGTACTTTGTATTCCTGTCTTTTCCTTTTATGTTTGTTCCTTTGGCCAAAAACGTATTAATAACACTAAACAATGTCAGATACAACAGGTATTATGAGGTCACATCCTGTGTGCTAGTTTTGTTATCCTAAAAATATTCCCAAAATATTCTCTGTACAGAAATAATTTTTTTTTTTCCCCTTCAGAAAGAGCTTTGTTGAGGAATGCAACACTAATTGAATCAGCAGCCGCTTGTATTTCCAAGCCAGTGGAGAAAATCCTGTTAGATAAAGTTGAAGTTATAACTGGAGAAGAAGCAGAACACAATGTATTGCAGGTCTGTATTCATAAACCTTAATGGTGAGTAGTTCTGTTGTTGAAAAGAACATCTAGATTTATTGCAGATGCAGCAATCTGAAAATAACTTCAAGTTATATTTTAAATTTTTGCCTTTTTTAAGCTATGCCTCAGCTAAACAATTTTTCTGTAAGTTGGCCCTTTTTTTTTCGTATTATGTTTGTTCATTTTGTTGTCCCTTTCAGTAAGTTGACTACTTCTGTGGTATTTTGTAAGCATCTGCACAGTATACTAGCTGTAACTAAAACCTTAGAACTGGAAGTGATTCGAGTAAAGATAGGGTTTATGAAAAAAACTTTTTGGGAAAAAAAAGAAATGTGTTGTTAAAGTAATTTGTTTTATAGTTCAGCTAAAATAGCAATTATCTTTCCAACCTGGCAGGGAATAACTTGCTATTCTTAGTCTTCAAAATATTATTTTCTCAGAAAATAGCAATTACAATTTTTAAAATCTCAACATTATTTTATCTTTGATTAATTCTTCTGTCTTGGTAGAACACAAAAGTTTTACTGTCTTTGGAGCAGTACTCTTCTAGTAGCAGTACTGGTATACTAGGCTGCACAACATTCGTAATGAGTGATGAGGAAATAAGGTTGTACAACTTTTTCAACAAATTTAGCTGTGCTAGTGGAAGAGTTAATGAAGATGAAATAATTGAAAAGGTAAACTGGGATTCAAACTTTATGTTTTCTATGATGAGAAACGAGTTTAGCACAGATCTAGGAGCCCTTTCATTTCAAGTAATAATGTTGATATATATATCTATATATCTACCTTTGTAGACATGCATATGGATGTATTAAAAGCCGTATCAAAAGTTTCACCATTAAGTTTTAGAGCAAATAAAAATAGCATTGGCTGGAAGTTTTCATCATGAATTTCTCTTTCAGATTAACTGCAAGCTCTTTGTGTTTAATAAGCTTTCTTTAACCTGGACTGAAAGAGGCAGAGGATCCCTGAGGCTTAATGACACTTCTAGCAATAAGCATGGAATGTTGCAGTCAAGGCTAAGTACGAATTATATAATGAAATACCCCATACAGAAAACACCAAATAACTTGTATTACTGTTGGCCAGAGTTTATTTCAGAACATTTAAATCTGAGAAGATCGTTACATTTAAGTCAAGTTGCTGAGAATCTTTTTACCTGATAAAGTTCTCTGTGTTACAGACTGAGGAACTGAGTTCTCATATATTGTTAGGTTCTGTGTACTTCAGCTCAGTCACCAGTCTAAAAGTTTGCTCTTTGTTCTGCTTTTTCAGTAGCACTGTTTCAAGACTTTTTTGGAGTGTTGTTCCTACTGTGCTGTCACTTTTTTTTTTACTGTATTGCACAGTTTCGGCAATTTCAGTTTTCAGATGATTTCCTTTGTGTACCAGACATACTGCAAGAAACTAATATATTGGAACATTAAAAAAAAAACTCACTATATCAGGGTTTTAGACCAAATAAAAAAGGATAACTGTTGAAAATATTAGTTGCAGGCAAGTGCTGAAGAAAACAGCCGCCGTATATCTTATCATATTACCCTTATTTTAGTTATGCGAAATCAAGGTAGTTTGAGACTGATTCTCAACACCCAACTCTGGGAACAAATGGTTGTGAAAAAAGCAAACAGAAAGAGCCTGTGCTTCACTGCAACAGATCAAGAGGACCATTCTGTTCAAGTATTTCTAACTCAGGTGAGTAGGAGACAACAGCTCCCCCCAAAACCCCACTTCATCTAGAACTCAGAAGGGTTGCTGAAGGTTAATTTTAGCAAATGACCTTCATGCTCTGTCAGACTATGCTCAGCTCAGATGTTACATGGCTTTTATTATAGAATGTGTTAGAATGATTATTTCAAAAAAACAGGTGTGATGAGATGATCTGGCCTTAAGACAGACATTTCCAGGCTCTGGCTCACATACCACCAATGAAATGGATATCATTCCAGTAATATGCAGAAATGGCTCTTTTGTAAAGGAAGCAATACACTGACAATTTCTTCACAGGAAGTTACAATTTACAGTCTACAATTGTAAATCAGTCTGGTAACTTTCTGCCATGGTTCTCAACACAGCACTTGGAACAAATCCATCCTCATTTTCTCAGTTGAGAAGAACAGAGTTTCAATATTGCCTTGTGTAAAACAATAGTCATGGGAACCATCATTTTCTGTAGCAAGGGCTAAATTGAATATGGAAATGTGCTGGACTTATTAGCAAATAAATAGCACTTATGTCCCAAGTTGGAAAATGAGAGCATACACATGGTTTTAAGGATGTTTACAGTTTGCCCAGAAGATCTTTCTTGGAAGGATTCAGCTTTCTGGGAAAGAAAAATAAATCATCATTTCCAGGAAGTGACATACATAATATATAAGCAAAGCACCAATCACTGTATATGCAAGTACTGTAAGTCTGTCGCTTCCTAACAGGGATTTACTTAACTACGGCTGTACTGGACTGCTGGTCCACATGTGAGAATTATAAATGCTCTGATTTCCAAGTGTGCTGCACTGTTTTCATAGAGTGTGTAATTTACATTCTGTAAATTTGCGTTGGTACTACTGGGCAGTAAAAATAGACATGTATGAGGAAATCACGATATAGGAGAGCTGTATGGGTGTGGGAAGGGTTGCAGGAAGCTGCTTCCACAGTGGCTGAAGAGGCTGGTATCCATCCCCACAGCATCCACCTGGCGACTGTATATATTAATGTCAGTGCTTTCTTACTTCTAGAATCAAACTCAGGAATCATCCAAAATATCAAGTACTCCATACAAACTGAGCTGTTCTTCAGGGAAAGTAATTTTTAAGCTTCTTGTAACTATAGAGAAAACAACCAACAGCTGCAGATAAAGTTCAGACCACATAAATAAACTTAAAATTAATATTTTAAGTTTAACTTAATATTTGGATGTTAATTCTTAAATGTGAATCTTAAGCTGATTTTTTAAATTAGAAAAGACAAAATGCAACTCTTTCATTATTTTTTAAATTAAGCTTTGAAAACAGATTTTTCTCAGTTGTTTTGGACTGTATACATTTTGTGTTCTGCAGGCAAGCTCAAAAGACACTGAACACCTCTATGCAGCAATACATCATCGCCTTGTGGCCTTGAGAAGCTTTGCTGAGCAAGAGCCAGATGCTCATCAAGTAGACACAGAGTCAGAAACAGCTTTTCAGCCATTAAACTGTGATAGTGGTGATGATGATGATGATGAAGAACTAACTCAAGTGAGCAGCACTGGATCTGGTAAGCAGAAGTTTAGCTGGAAATGTGTGATCCTTTCAGGGTATTTGGTTAAAGTAATGAAAATGGGATTTTTTTTCTATTTTTTTTTCCAGGTAGAAATAGGGTCATTTCTTTTAGTATTTTGACTTACTACTGTTAAAATGTAAGGTTTTGCCAGGTCAAGTATCTACACATATTTATAGCTGTGGAATACTCTTGACAAAAGCTTGAGGTTTAAGAAATTTTATATTATCAAGCATTACCTAAGTGTTTTTTCAGTGTATTTCAGCAGAAACGACTAGAGATGTTGAGATACTGATTTTACCTTGAGTAAGTGAAGGATGAGTCTGTTCACATCAGTGACTAGCTTGTTACTAAAAGCCTGGAGCACAATGTGTTTACTAAGACATTTATAATGTCATGGTTAACTTAATTCAAAACATGATTATTGATTGGCTGTAACAACTACCTCAACTAGGAAATCTGCAGGACAACATTTACACACCAATTTTGCCTGCTTTCTTCACCATAACAAAAATGTACGCTCCTCAGAGAGAAAAATGCCACTAAAGATGTAAGCTATTAATGCCTTAACACTTCTGTTAATGCAACTCACAACAGGGCTGCAGTCACATTTGCAGAAACCAAGGCAGAAAGAGCTGATAGATGTGAAAGCTCTTCTATCTTAGCAACAGAGAAGTTATATTTCAGGAGCAAATTCACTGCTTGTGTCAAACTGCTATAGTGGATATAGGAGCTGCCAATTAGGTGTGATTTTTCAACAGCTGGACTACATCAGGCAGCTCTCAGTTATTGCTCACAGGATTAGTTTCCCTCTTCAGCTAGCTAACATACTGTCCTTTTATTATAAATACTCCTTTCAACGACTATTCATCAAGAATCAAGTAATGAACAGTAACAACTATAAGTACTGTTTCCCTAAGGAAACAGATTTTTCTCCCCTTTATCCCAGAATCATAGAATATCCTGAATATGAGGGCCCCCTTAAGGATCATTGAGTCCAACTCCTGGCCCAGCACAGCACACCCCAAGAGTCACACCATGTGCCTGAGAGCATTTTCCAACTGCTTCTTTAGCTTCGTCAGGCTGCTGCTGTGACCAGTTCCCTGGGGAGCCTGTTCCAGTGAAAAACCTTTTCCTGATATCCAACCTAAACCTCCCCTCCATCTCCAGGCCATTCCCTCAAGTCCTGTCACTGGTCACCTCAGAGGAGACATCAGTTTCTGCTCCTCCTCCTCCCCTCATGGGGAAGCTGAAGACCCCAATGAGGTGTCCCCTCAGTCTCCTCTTCTCCAGGGACAACAAGCCAAGTGACCTCAGCTGCTCCTCATACATCTTCCCCTTAAGGCCCTTCACCATCTTGATTATCCTTCTCCTGACAGACTCCAATACCTTTATATCCTTCTTACATTGAGGTAACCTAAAACTGCACACAGTTTCTGATAACTCGGAAATTTTGGATGGAGCTTGATTCCTTCCCAGAATACCTAATAATAACTCTTCCTTCTTTCAGAGGGAAAAAAAAAAAAAAAGAGGGGAAAGGGAAAAGTAGTGTAGGAATAGAGACACACAAGTTAAATATTTATGACTTCTGATACAAATATTCAGATGACAGCCAGCAAACAGATTTTGAAATGTGTGAGGTGTTTTTTGCCTTGTCCTTTCAGTTTAAGTATCTGTGCCTCATTAATATTTTTAAAATTCCTAGTTGAATTGCGCTACTTTCAAGTAGAGAAAGTATTAATTTCATAAAGTCCATGAAGACGAATTTGCTGTGCCTGAATTTTTAATCAGATCATATTTCAACAGTTACAGCCTGAATATTTTTACCAACAAATTGTGCTGTAAAACTTAGTAGAGAGAAAAAGAACAATTCATCTTTGAATAGTTTTTAAGAATGGATGGGATCAGTAACTCTGTGGAAAGAATTTATCTTTTCCCTCTGACTATAAAATGAGCTGAGGAAATGAATTTAGACTAAACAGTGAACTTCTTGGCTGGCAAAAGTCAAACAAGTAATGTACTTGGGAGGTACAAGTACAGCAGTGTCACTAGGCAAAGGGAAGTTTTATGCATTACTCCTGATACTCCACCTTACAAATCTGAAATCTTCTCCTAACTTCATCCTGATTGAGAGATCCTCTCTTTTGATTGAGGTGTCTTCTCTGGAATTTATCTTAGAAGCTCTTAGAATGAAATTTATCTTAGAAGCTATTAGAATGAATTCAAAGATTCTGGAATCTACCACTAGGTGTGTCCCAGTAAATCTCTCTATACCCAGCCATAGACCTTATGAGAAAAATCACAGTGTGCAAAGACATAAGAGAGTATCCCATATGGATCCACAAAGAATTGCATGGATTTTGGAGACTACTGATATGGAAAGCCAGTAGTCTCCAACCACCAGTAGTGTGTTGGCTGAGAGCCAAACAGTTATCACAATACAGAAACGCAAAAGCAAAAGCATTTGTAGAAATGAAATTTTTTTTTTTTAGGGACATTTTCTGGTCCACTATACGTGTACTTCCCATCTCAGCTTCATTAGGACTCTCTTTTATGCTGAAGTTTATCAAGATTTAAAATGGCTTACTTTCTGTTTTGAAGGAAAGTACTTCTGAAGTTCTTAAAGGAACTACTCTTCAGAACCTCCACAGTGACTACTGAAAAACTGCTATCTTTGTTTGGCATTTCTTGTCATTTTACTTTAAATTCTTAACAATTGTTAGGGATTCCAAACTATAAGCTAGCACACACACACACCTGATAGTGATTAAAACTGAGGAAAAAGGAAAAGTTAAGAATTAACTCCAACTTTGTTGGAGTTTCTGTATTCTTTTCAGCAGGCACCAGTAGTATCTAAAGCAGAGAAAAAAACCACTCTGTGATTGGTTTTAAATGCTCCTATATCAGAAAAGGGAAGGGGAAAAATCAGATTTAATATTCTGACAAACACAAGCTTTCATTTCACCTGTAAGAGATTTAAAATTCTTAGTAAGTATTTAGGGTGGCCAGATGGTAGCAGCAATTTTTAGGCAAATACTGTAATAGTGGTATTATGTATCTGATATTATTAGTCAGTTCTACCTACTTTCTGCAGATGAGTCAAAGTCACAGAGATTATGCACCAAAACCACTTTCTCATAACCAATGTGCTGTTTGAAGGGATATTGGATTTCTCAGTTTCCTGAGCATCTGCAATGAAGTCTTAAGAAAGTGTACCCTCCATAGAATGAGACAATTCGCATCCTGGGTACATTGCCCTAAACTCCAGATTCCTTAGTGTTTTTTGTGCTTGTCTTTAATGACGTGGAGGGTCATAGGCTTCATTCATGATTCACATGCTCAAATATTTGTGAATAATCCTGTGTTATCTAGTTACCTATTTACCTAAACCAGGAACTGATCATATCCAAACTTTAACCTACTGCTTTGGTATTATGAAATGCTGAATTGATTCAAAACATGAATATGATCAAATAAGCAAGATTTTTAAAATAAATTCTTTTTCAGATCATTCTACATGGAACCACAGGCGGTCTGTTGTCTGCTCATGATATCTGCCAGAGGTTACAACAGCTCAGCTGGGAACTCATCTTCCCAAAATGTCTAAGCTGACTCATCAGCCCCTGGAGGGAGGAAATCAGATGCATATTACTTTATGACTTTTAAGTAGATATTAATTTTAGAGACAGCTTAAGTTTAATTTGTTGACAAAAAACTTCAGATGCACTATTGAGGATTCCAGACAGCCTGCTTTGCACTGAGCTGCGAATAACACCATGGCTTCCAATAGACAAGAACCGTTACAAAGACTTTCCATTTTAGAATTAAATATATTTAGATACATTATTAGAGTAAGGAGTTTTATAGTGAATATGTACTTGTTCATCATATTGATGGATAATACCACATAAGCATGAACTAATAATATATGTGAACAGATATTTGTTACTTTTAATCTGTTATTTAAAAGATACATTTGGAAAGCTTTAAATTAGGCATCACTGAAAACATTTATTTAAAATTGTGTGGTAACAATTAAGCATCCTATTTGTAAGTACATGCAAACAAAGCCTGGGGTGGCAGTTTAGCATTTATAGACCAAGGCCTATAGAAACCAGCCTTCATACGAGGGATTTTATTTAATGTTTATTTTGAAAATACCTGGAGTGATATACTGGCTGCAAAATTTTGTTTCAGGGGATAGGACCATGATCTACATCTTTCAGCTGTATGCATCAAAAGAATTCACTATGAAGAAGTAAAAGCCTGTTCTAAGGGCCATATGAACTTTAAAATTTAATGTGTTTCTGCTTGCTCATGAACATCTTTCTAGCTGAACAAAACAAGCACCTGCACTTGTGTATATTAATTGTCCATTTGATATACACAAATAAATGCATGCACAGTACAACAGGGTATCTACATTGAAAAAAAATCCCTTAAATGTGTGAGATTATCTGAGAATACTTCTGCCTTAGCTGTAGCTATTCTCAACAGCATTATTCATATGAGTCTGTTATACACTCACACGTGCACAATAATCCCAACAGTGGCCAAGACACAGTTGCTCTGTAAAAGGCATTCCACAAACTACTGCCTTCTACCTGAACATTTCTGTAAGAAAAAACCTCCAGTTCTAATACCTGTGAATCAAGACTTGCAGGGTCATTCATAAGCCCATGCATATTAAGACATACCACTTATGTTCCATGTTTTCATTCTGTCAAAGACAGAATTTGTCTGCAATCTCCCCACTGCCACTTCCCTGATGTCTTGCATATTATTTGTCATTCTCAGAGCTGAAACAATGTTCTGAAATATCTCAAGTCCTTTTAATTAAGGTAACTCTAATGATTTCTCAATCTGAAAAGCTGCAACACGCCTGAACAGTCAAATTACAACTTAGTTTTCGCATTTGAACATGTGTATGAAGTTGGAACCATTCTCAGTGCACTGCCAAGATAGCATCCAGATGAAGCTGAAATAGTTATCCGGATTACACATCCTAAATGGCCCACCAAAATTAGCACTTGTCTGACAATGATTTAGCATCTGGATGACAGTAAATTAAAGTGGAACTTGATTTTTGCCTTCAGGAAAAAGGGAGTGCTTCCCAACAGAACACCTGTGTCAAACAGTAAAGCATGGGGATTCTCTTGACTCTGATCTGCCACTTACAAAAATATTCTTTCCATAACATGCTGTACATTGTGTCCTTTGTTATCAGCCTCACTCCTGACCACAACAATATTTACATCACTGACCTTCATATTTCATTGCTGCAACTCATCCTCAGGGACAAAGCTCCACGCTATAACAACTCAGTCAGTTGTAAAACACAGCAGCCCTATGTATTTAGCAACAGGTCATGGTGATAAGTTTGCCCTGGAGTTCAGCTGGCTATGCACTTACTGAATGCAGAGTTTGATTTCAAAGTCTGTCCTGATAATCAGAGCTTTGCTGTGAAACAGGATTTAAGCACATGAGTGTCCTGATACCACTCTAAATTCTACTACAGCTGTAAAATCCTTGGCAAAAGAGGGAGGCTTCCGGCAGGGACAACAGAACTTTTTCAGACACAGGACTTGCACTTTGTAATTTGCTCCCACAAGTACAGAACAAAGTTTTTAAATAAATGCTCTTTTGATCTGCCTCTTCCCAAGATCCTTACATATACACAAGTATATGTATAAACACACAGTCATGTGCCCACACTCACAAAGCTTCATCTCCTAAAAGCTGAGGAGGAAAAGAAATGTTTATTTTAAAGACATTGAATACTTTGGCAATAGAGGAAAACCTTTTGCTCTTAAGAACTTAATTATGTGTTCTCTTCATTGTTCCTCAAGCCTGAAGGTACACCATTATGTAATGTATTACCTTGGTTTTAAAAATGTAGTTTGTCATTTTCTGACACCTGGAGAGCAATTTCCATGCCTCAAAAATAAACAATTTTCTTACCACTTAAATTTCTATGTCACTAGTAGCCTTATTTTGTGTCCCAGTTAAGAGCTTCTACAGTTTCATGCTTCAGAATCCCGAGCCTGCTTTCCTAAGGAAACAATGTGTAAGCAGCGGTGCACTCCATCCACTCATCTGTCAGACCCACACTGAGTCCACTGTTCTGTTTCAAAAAACTGGACAGGAACTAGAATGCTCCAAGGCAATTTAAATTCTTCATGAAAACTGGCAGTTGCTGAGTGACAGAAATCAGAGAAAAGCACCCTTTGAGAAGAAGTTGCAGGGTAAGCTTGGTATTTTCTGTGATGCGAGTGGGACTGAGTGGTGTTATTTCTGCCTCTGTACAAGCTGCAGCACTTTCTGGGAGGGAGGAGAAACAGACGGATGGGTCCCTGTAGCCTGAAGAGAGGTGTAAAGACATGACGCGAACCCGAATATGAAACTAGATAACATTAATTTTTTTTCCACATGAATTTTTATTTATGTATGACAAACCCCATGACATTTATATACATAATGTAGAGCTGGAAGGTCTTAATGTATTCATGCAGCAGTAATTTTCTCAAGGAGGGAAAACTAACAATTTCTAATAATAATGATATATTCTACTAAGATTATGAATTTCTAGCAAATTCTACTTGTAGGGGATAGACTGACTTTACATTCTGGAGGCATTTGTATCTCTTCACAAATCTTGTCTCTCATGTTTTTTATGTCATACTCTTCAGTGATATCTGAAATAGTTTTGGCAGACTGTATGAAGTTAAGAGTTTGGCAATGTCTCTATTGAATAAATGAATGCGGGAAAATCTAGCACATTTGCTTTCACTGCTAGTGACTGCCAGTATAACATGGACAGAGAGGGAAAGAGCATCCTCAAGGGTTTAGAGGCCTTACCACGGGTCCATGCTGGCAGGAAAATTTAGAAAAAGCATGCATGGCCTATTTTACAGCAGTTCTCTATCTAAAAAGCGGACTTCAAATCAGAACAATTTGTGTTTAATAAACACTAAAATTATTTGTAAAGCTTAATGTGTCTGCAGCTGTTAGAGAATATTCAAATTGCTTCTGAAATGTTGAAGTCGATTGTATTAGACCATTTGAGGGATGGTGTAGTTTGCTTTGCATAAGCAAAGAGTAGGAAGAAAAGCAGAAAAGTAAATCTCTAATGATTGAAATATGTTCTGATGGAAGAGTGGACAAGAAAGATTGCTTCTTTCATTGGTTTTGTGAAAAAAATATCAGTGATTTGCACAGCTGCACCTACTATGCTTTTTTGTAAGCTGCTTCTTTGATTTTGTAATCTGGAATTTCTGAAACAAATTATATGATTCAACTGTCACTAATCAGTGATGAGGTATTCATGTTGCAAGCAAAGTGCAGGCACACAGATAGGATCTGGGATCAGAAATTCTATCACGCTACAACCTGCTGATACGTTCATCTACTTGCCTTGTAAGACTGACGTGTTGCATGAGCGACATATTCTCTAAGCATTAGTCTGGAGTTTTCCTCTGGATTATCATAGTTAACACCTGCAGTCAGCTGGTCTCGAAATCTTGATTTTATGCAATGTTACAGAGATGGTGTGTTTACCTCCTCCCCTGTGAATGCATCTAACACTGATAGCATCACCATTTTAAACACAAACAAACCACCATAATTTTCCATTATCAGTAGCACTGAGGGTCACATAGACAATGCAAATAACTGGATAAGTTAATTATATACTGGTTATTAATTAAACTATCACAAAAAGGCATTATTCATAGACTTCAAGGAGTAGAAATGAATAGCTGTCCCAGACTGTTACTGCACTACAAGCAACATACACATTTTTTTGGGTGGAAATAGGCTACATATGGTGATTATCTTATATAAAACAGCTGGCATAGTCGCACATTGCCGGTTTTGCAGCTAGTGAAATTTAGGGAAAAAAATTATTGTTTATGTAGAAGTTTTTCTAGTTACTTTGTTACATAGAATATTTTGTGTATTACATGGGTATTTTCTAAAGTTCACTGTATACCTTGAAGCACAGAGAGCTAAGGATGCCTGGTTTTCTATGGATTTGTATCTTGAAATTTACATCATGTATTGTAACTCCTTGGTGTCTAAAACGGGCATTTCTCTGAAGCATTTTTCAAACTTCAGGCAATATTGAGGCACCTGTTTCCACGAAAAATTTTTAAGTACCATATGCCCAAACCAAAGCTGGTTTTGGTCAGCCAGGGGTTCAAAGTTATTACAGTGGGAATTCACTTCTAGTCCGTATTTGTGTCCTATAAGGACACCAGGTTTAAATGCCTATATTTATTAGTTTAATTTTGCATGAAAGAATCTGTCCCTTAATCCTGATATATTGTTTTAAAGTCATTGAAAATGGGGCATGAAGACATGTCGTATGTCACAAACTGAATATATCTCAAAATAGGTAAAGGATCATTTGACAGATGTGTGTGTCTTCTTGCTGTATATCAGGTGTATGTTCAAACCAGGAATTGTAGTGAGGGAGGGGTTAGTGTCCAATGAACATTTTGTAAGTAGGTCCATTTATAAAGTAAGGTGCAAACTGTAAGAACACTCCACAAACTCCTATTTTATATGTTATAGAAAGTTTAATTCCTTTTCCACAAAGACAATGGGGTAACAGGCAATCCGTGTACTCTGACAAAGAGCTAGTCTGTCAGAGACTTCCTTCTTGGAACTATGGATTAGTCACTTCATACCCCGTGCTTCAGCATTGTTTCCAGAACTTTAAGGTATCATCCACTGATTTGAATTTACATTTTTAAATACATATATCATATTTTATGCTTATAAGCCTGCTGTGAGAATTAATTAAAAGACCATAACACGATAATTACATGACTGTTCCATATTCAAACTTAGTGGTTGAAGCTGATTTGATTTTCAAATAACAAAAGTATTCAATATAAACAGACAATACACAAAGCACAAAATCTTAAGAGGAGCAGCTAAATTGTCAAATAAGTTATAAAATAGATACCATTCAGAATAGAGTAATAAAGTTTCAAAATCTCTGATTTTTGGGTCTCCAGAATGTTGTATTACCTACTGCTTTGTACAACCTAAAAGTTAATGGTTACACAGAATGAGGCATTTTCTGGTTTGTGAGGGAATTAGTTATGTTTAATTGGTCTCCTGGTAATCTGTTCTGTGATATTTTCCTTCAAGGCTAAGCTAATCAGTAGACAAAAAAATCCTCCTACCCACCAGCAAAGACTGCAGAGAGCTTTTGTCTTGTGGGAAGAGCTTAATGGCGGCAGCTCTGCTCATTTCCTAAGACACTTGGCAAAGCACTGTGAAAGAGTGCTGCATTGACAGGCAAGAGCTGCTGCTTCAATCCCTTCCCCTAGGGAAGATCAGGAACAAGGTGAGTAATGAAAAATGCGTGTCTAAGTGAAGCCTTCAGAGCAGAAGGACTGTCTGTGGCAGTTAATCATGTGAACCCCCACAGAAATTTTGGACAGCTTGCTTACGATATTAGAAAGTAAGTCAAGATCAATTATTTAATTTTTTTTTCTTTCAACCTGGACTTGCCAGACACTGTCTTGCAGCGCTGTGGCCAGGTCCTTTCTGCCCTTCCTGACACTGGCAGATGTCACAAAGGCCAGAACAGGCATGGATAACAAAAAGAGCTTTTAACCTACGTGTATCACCAGCTCTCCCCACCAGATGCACTATTTAGTCCTTCTAAAACGCAGCTGCTGCGTTTTCGCACCTTTCTGAATTCTTTTCAGAAAGTTTTTTTCCCTCCACCGCCAGTTTCCCAGGGAAGCAGGCCAGGCCCCAGCGCAGCGATCCCACCTGGGTGCCACAGCCCCACACCGCCAATGGGGCCTCGTGCCCCAGTGGGGCACTCTCGCTGTCCCCAGGCATGTGGGGACACACAGGTTAGAAGCACTCTTTATTCTCAAAATACTGCTTAGTCTCAGAATTCCTGCATATTCCCCAAAACTATCTGAAGTTTTGCTGATACGCTACTACCAGTTCGTATTTGCCTTTCTGTGGTGCTGTAAAGCTATCACAAAGACCGAGAACAGTAGCAACAATATATGAGATTTCCATACACACAATCTAAGACCAAATAATTTTCCCCCCTTTATCTCTTTAACACTATCGCTGCCTCCCGGGACACTGAGAGTACTGGTGAGGCACTGGTGGCATTGTCGCTGTCCCGTGGGACACAAGAGAGCACTGAGGGGCACTGGGAACACTGTTGGGCAGGGCAAGCACTGGGGGCACTGCTGCTGTGCGTCGGGACACTGGAGAGCAGCGGGGAGCACCGCGGCCACTGTCACTGTCCCCTCACGGCGGGGGTCGGTCCCGCGCCCCTCACGGCGGCCCTGAGCGCAACCCGCGAGCACATCCGCCGCGCGCCGCCTACGTGCCTCGCGCCCCGTCCCGCGCGCCACCAGGCGCCGGGGCGGTGCCAAGCCGGGGCGGGCGGGGAGCGGGCGCTCTCCTCTGCGCATGCGCGGGCGGTGCTTCCCGGGGCGCGGGGTGGGGCACGCGCTTGCCGCGCGCTGTGCCCTGGTTGGCTGGAGAGGGCGCACGCGCTGGAGGGAGCGCTCCGGCCCCGCCCCCGATGGGGGCGGGTGCCCGGCTGCGGGGCTCGTTATTGGCGGAGCCGGCGGCTGCGCGCGGGGAGGGCGGGGCGGCGGGCGCGGCCGGGCCATGTGTGCCGGGCGCCGCCGCAGAGCGGCCGCAGCCGCCGCCGCCGGCAGCGCCGCGCCCGTCCCGGGGAGCGGCGCAGAGCCCGGGAGATGTTGTCCTCCTGGGGCTTCCCCTGCGGCCGCCTCAGCCTCGCCGGCCGGGCTGCAGCTTGCCGCTCCGCGCTGCTCTGCCAGTGGGCGGCGGCTTCCCCCGCCCCGCCGTGGCTGCCTCTGCTCGGCGGCGCCCACCGGCGCCTACTCGCGCTCGGCGGGCTGAGCCCCTCGGCAGCGGCCGGGCGGGGGGCGGCGGGTGCCGCGCCGTGCGGGACGGGGGCGGCGGGGGGCGGGTTCCGGCCGTCGCGGGTGGCGGTGGTGGTGAAGACGACGCGGTACGAGTTCGAGCAGCAGCGGTACCGCTACGCCGGGCTCTCCGAGGAGGACCTGAAGCAGCTGGTGAGCGGCGGGAGGGGCCGGCGGTCGCGGCCACCGAGGGCGTTACCGCCAGGGCTGCAACAGGGGTGGGGGGGTACCCAGGGTGATGCCCAGCTCCGGCAAGGGATGTCCGGGATGATGCCCGGCCCCGCCGGGCCGCTGTGACCGAGTGTCCCTGGGGCTTCCCCGGGCCTTGGTGGGGCGGAGCCGGCGGCCGTGGAGGTGAGCGGAGTCGCGGCCGCTGTCCCCGCGCTGTGCCTCTGCTGCCGACGGCTCTGCCCTCCCGCCGCCCCCCTCCCCGGGCCCCGATCCCCGTGGAGCCGCCGAGCGGCACCGCCTGGGAGAGGGGCACGAGCCGCGCCGCTGGACTTTTGTCGCTTTAAGCTGCAGAGAGATTTGTGTAGTAAGCGTCTTTGGGTTTTACTCTCGGAGAGATCCCTGTAGCCCTCAGCAAACTGCAGTCTTTTTCTTGCTGTGTGTAGTATAAAGATTAGAGAAGTGCATGCTGAGGAAAGCACGATGAAAAATCCCCTCTGTGTCGTAGAGTGGGCTGATTCGCTTCTCCTCCGTTTTCTAGCCTCACATCCTCACTCCATCCATATGTATTTTCCTTCATCCAGGCAGCCAAATCTCACTCAGATCCACCCTTTTTGTTGCAGTTTTTAGAAAATTTAGTCTCCAAGAAGTCTTTAACATAGAGGTCCATTAGTGAACTAAGGAAAGCATCTCTGAGAGTTGATATGTGCACCCAGTGCCTTGTCTTCATCTCCATCATGCTCAGTGAACTCACCCAGTTCTCCCATTACCCTGTGGCTGTCTCCTTCCAGTGTTCATCTGCCACCGGTGGGCTGAAACATAGTACCTGCAGGAGTTACTTTGGCTGCCAGCAGTCTCTGAAGTCCATGTAATGAGTTCATATTATTACCTTTATTTCAATTAAGTACATTACATTAATTTGTCTGCACATTAGTTTGTGTCTGATAGGTCTGTCAAGGCTGTAGTCTCTTATAAACTGGAAATATTTTAGATCTCTGTTAGCTTGCAAGGTGTGGATTAAACCTGTCCGTTTAGGTAGCAAGGACAAATTGCTGCACGGTCTTGCTTTCTAAAGAATTGGGATAAAATGTACGGTATCTACAGCAACGTCTATATGCTCCAGTTGGTCATCTACCTCCTGTTGAATTCCTATCCAAACATTTTTTACATGTTTTGTATAGCACTGTAGCCACAGTTCAAAAAGTTTAATGTCACTCTGTGCTGATTCTCATGTAGGCTCCTGTTGCTGAGGTGTCCCAGTACTTCCTTTCATAAGGTGATTAGAGGGGAAAAAATGATCTCTCACAGCTCAACTGTAGGGCTTTTTCTTTTCATTTACCCTTGTGTGAGAAGTTGTTTCTTGTTGTTAGGTATAGAGGTTGTCCTCAGTGTATAGCTAAACCCAGGAAAAGCAGACTGGGTTTCTTTGGTTGCTTTTCCCTAATTGCTTCTGTACAGGCGGGACTGGGACACTGAATCAGTGGGCAGCATTCACATTCTGTATAGGTGCTCATGACTGAATGTAGTGATAGCTGCAATTTGTTTTCTCACAAGAATGCATATTTTGCATGATTGGTAACCTGTATCATTATGCATTTTTTAAAAAGTAACTGTGAGCTCAGTGGGTGATTGTAATAGTTGCAGAAACACCTTAGAGTTTGTCCCTTTGGAGAAATTTATAGGTTCACAATAATTCTTGGTATTTGTGACAGTTCTAGAATTTCTACTCTAGGTCTCCTGCTTTTGAAAGATCTACCTTTCCCCTTAAAATACTGCCTTGTAATTGCAGCAATAAAACTTGGTATCGCCAGGTAGACAAAGCCCAACTTGCCTAACTATGTGTGTAGCAATATTGAGTTAAGCTTTTGCTGTATGGGCGGGAATACAAAGATTTGTGCAAGAACACATTGGAAAGGTCTTGCAGAATTCAGATTTTGAAATAGAAAATAAGAGAGCAAAGGAATTATCCTTGCTGCCCATTTCTTAAATTTTTTAACTAACCTGTGAAAATTTCTGTATTTGCACTCTGCTGTGACTCTGGTCTCAGATCTTTTTTCCTTTGACTGAGTTAATGGCGGCCTCACTGGATATATGTTATGTGGAGATTCAGAAGACTCTTATCTTCGCTGTTGGGGCCAGAGCTCACTTTGTAGCAGAGTGATTGGTGTGAAGTGTCCTTCCTCGCAGAGCCATTGTGGGCAGCTTGGGTACATGATGCATTTTACTTCCTGGTGTTAGCTGCAGTCCATGGTCCCTGTGTCTCTGTTTCCCCTGGGGAGACTTTGGAAGCTGCTCCAAGGCTGCTGATACCACGCATGAGCCCAGACACAGCGTCTTTGGGTTTACAGCTAAGTTGTGTTGAAGGTCCACACAGAAGGCAGGATGGGAGTTGAGTTCATGTGGAAGCCTCTCTCTGGGATACAGGCAAAATGAAAGCAAAAGAGCATAGGAGGAGTTTGTCTTGCTCAGAGCTGCTGGCTGACCCAGTCGTGTTGGTGGTAGGGGTGGCATTCATTGCAGGGGCTCAGTCTTGGGTGATCCTGGAGGAGGCTTGTGGTTTGAGGGAGCCAGCACCGGAGGAGCATGGTGCTGTCATCCTCTGTCACAGACCTTCAGATGTCCAGATACTGGCTATCTGAAATAGAGGTTTAGATTTGAGCAACGATACCTGGGCTTGTTGCCTGTTTCCAGAAAATAACTGATGTCTGTACTTGGAAGCTTTGGGTATGAGTATAGCATAATTAATGAAAATTGGGAGATTAATCAGTTTTCCCTGATCACCAAGACAGGAGAGGAGTCCTGAACGTAGCTGTTTCAATCACTATGTTTATGTATTAATGTGGTATATGCAGTAAGTAACTCGGTGCAGAAATGGTGGTGCCTTTGGGAGCACATCCTCATGAGATGAGATTTGTTCCATGTTTAAGGAGGCGGAAGATGAATCCTTGGCATACACCAATATGTGCTAAAATATGATATGGATCACAGTATATGTCACTAGCTATGATACACAGTACAAATCACAGTATCCTCCAAGAAGCAGAATACCAGTAGTGAAGTGACTGGCTGACACTAATAATAAGCCATAAATGCCCTGGGCACCTGTAGCTTAAATCCTTCTGTGGCCTTTTTTTTGGACACCAAGTGAATCGTATTATACAAATGCTATGAAATATTGCAAAGTCAAAGCTGCAAGGTTACAATTCCAGAATTCTTTTTCTGTGTAAACAGAGATACAAGAGGTGAAGAAGCAGTCAGGACAGCAGAAGAGTAAAACTAATGGAGGAGAGATGGAGAGCAAGGGCTACTTTCACAGATCTACTAAACACTACAGAGAGTGTTTAGTAGATCTGTGAAAGATGAAATCTTCCATTGCCTCTCTGCATGCATGTTGTATATGCCTGCTCCAGGCAGTTGTTTTTACCTATCTTGTGGCAGATTCTCTTACATGCTTACAAATAAGTTGTCAACTCTTGTTGTTTGTTTATAACTCTGCATAAACACATCTATCGTAATTAGTAGTCTAATTCTGACCTAGTTTGTAAAGTGTACTTAAGTGCTGTGTATGCTGTTGTACAGGGGAGGGTTTCAGAGTCTTTTGTTCAGGAGGGAGATTAGAGACCTATAAAAATGTATTTCTATCACCATAAAACAAAAATGTTCCAAAATGACTCAGCAATAAGTGTTACATCAGTAAATTTTGTACATCATATCGTGCAATAAATATTTTATTTACCTTTCTGAAATTTAAAGGGGCTATTGGATTTCTAAAACTTGCAGTTACCAACTTGAAGTTATACTGATCTTTCTCTCAAGTGCTGACAATTCTTGTGGCCTGGTTTGCTGGGATTAGCATCTAAATATGAATAGTTACAAAAGTGAATGATCCAGTCAACTAATACTGAAGGCTATTTCATGTTCTGTTTATTTCGCTCTCAGTAAATCCATGCAGAGGAAGCACTGCTGTTGTCCTGATGTAAACTAAGAGAATGCCCCAGTAATAAATAAAGCTCGTTTCCTGACTTCTGTTTTTTGTTTTGTTTGATAGTGCAGATGTGATAAGTTGCTGACTTGTCACAGCTATAAGGTACTTAGGAACGATGAACAGTTTACCTGTCCAAACACATTTCATACACAGTTCTAATTATCTCTGAAAATGTCTTATCTTATGAAAAGTTACGTTTGTCTTGGTCTTGATTGGAAGGAAGTTGTTCGGTGTGGAATAGAGTTGATGTTCAGTTGTGGTTGGTTTATGTGTCTTTGGAGCAGAGAGGCAGGGTGAGAGGTTTGGAACAAGTTTGGGACAAACCATTTTGGACCACTGCAACTAACTGCTAGGGCTGGTGTGAAGTTCATACAGGTTTATAGAAAACTGGTGTCTGCTTAGGGAAGAGGTAAATGTCAGGATATTGCCTCCCCTGAATGAGGAACTCACACAGGTGGTGCATAGGACAGCAGCAGCATCCTGGACAGGGCTGGCCAGGAAGGAAGGAAAGAAGGAGTGTTGCCCAGCAGGTAGGTGAGCTTCTGGTGGGGCTCCTATGTTGTGCACCAAAACAACCCCACAGAGCTGTGGATGGCATGTGGGGGGATGTGTGTGGCACAACACTATCCTCCCACCCTCCAGCTCCTAATTTAGATGTGTACAGTTGTTCATATCTCTTAAAAAATTCCCTCTTGTGGGAAATGCACTGTTTTACCTTTAACTTGATAGGTGATAGATTTTTGTTTTTAATTACAGAAAAGTTCTTTGCTGCTTTTTACATTAAGTGATGAAAGATACCCTTTTAAAAGACTTTTGAATTACGTTTCCTAGGTACTAGTGTTACAGGCTTGTAACTCTCATACCATCGCCTGAAGATACTGTTTTGGAAAATAGCCAGGTATTTTGTTCTTAGATTTCTGGTTTAGAAGGCTGTGCTTCAATACTGATGCCCGTGATCCTCTTGAATACTTATTTAGGAAGTGCTGCTCAAATATTTTCAGAACACTGGGATTTTTGCAAATGCAAGGAAGGCAGCAGAATGGAAAAGCAATATGCCAACTTCAAAGTTCAACTGAATTCTAGTTTTAAAATGAAATCAGATAATTTAGCAGACCGAAATTAAAGTTGCTTTTCTGAAAATCAATATTAGGGCATTTAACCCTGTGTGCTCTTGTGGATCCAGATATACAGGGTATATTTGAAGGTAGTATCTTTAAGTGGAAACTTCCTTATTGAATGAGGTGGTAGTGTGGAGTTTTTAATTGTTCTGTTGAATTCAGACTACCCATCTCTTCTTACCTTGTAGTGTGAATTTCTTCAGTAGATGCTCTTTTACGGACCACGTAGGAGTGCTTTAAAGCTGTTAAGACTGTAGTGTTTGCTACCTTATCCTGAAAAGAGGGAGAAGTACTAACTCAGTTTAGTGAATTGAAGAGTACAGAATTCAAGACATGTTATATTCCACTAGGATTATATAAAGCTAAAGACACTTTTTTTCAGAAATAAAATTTTTGACTAATCCACTGGGAACTGAGATGGGTGTAATTCCTTTTCAAGTTACACAAATACGGTGTGCATTTTTTATCTTTACCTTTGAAATTTGTTACATTTGCATCAGTGTTAAGTCACTTTACTTGCATCTGCTTTATTAAAAAAAGTTCCTCCGATGCTGTTGTTCTAAGAGGGGTCTGGAAAATGATGGAAACAATTAAATGCAATGTAGTAATTATTTTTTCCATAAAATTTACAGTAATTTCACGATTGTAAGCCGCACCATTTTGACTAAAATTTTGGTCCGAACCCAAAGTGCAGCTTATAATCAGGTGCGGCTTATATATGGACAAAGAACGAAAAGTTGCTGTTTTAGTTTGGAGGACAGGTGTCTGCTGAGAAAGGCAGGAGTTTCTCTTTGAAATGGAGAATGCAAACCCCCTCTCTCCAAATTATTATAATTTTGAAATCAAGGGGCTTTCAGGCAAAGATATGGGAATTAGGAATAACAGTTCTTTTCTAGGGAAATTAAAATAGAAATACAGTACTACAAAGAAACAAACTCCAAACCCTGACACAGTCAGAGTACAACCTGACACCGTCAGGCAGGGTGTTGGTAGCAGTCCCATTAAATGGTGATTGCAGTCCCCTTGCAGTGACAGATGTGGCTCAGTTGGAGCAGTGCTCCTGCAGAAGGTGCAGTTTCCCTCTGGAGGTCCAGTGGTGATGTGGAGAAATCCGGTTTTCCTCTGGAGTCCAGTGGAGAAAGGGGCTACCTTATTGTCCCAAAACCTCTGTTTTTATCTTGGTAAGAAATGTTGGGCTCTTCCCCCTGGCTGGAGCAACTTCCAATGGGATGCAGTAATTTTATCAGTCACGCAGTGGGACTCAATGGGCCATTAGCAGACAATGACTGGCTGGAGGAAGGATGGGGTGTGAAAAGATAAAGAACAATGCCCTGCCTGGTTTCAATGGATGGCCCATTAGCAAATTATCTGTCATTGAGATAAGGATCACTGTCCCCACCCTAAACAGATGGTGGTAGAACAGATACCTTTTATCACACTCTGTATTGTAACATGCGGCTTATAATCACGTGCGGCTTATGTATGGACAAAAACCAAAAAGTTGCTGAAACCCAGAAGTGCGGCTTATAATCAGTGCGGTTTATAATCGTGAAATTACTGTATTTTTCCAGTACACCATTCAAGTATACTCAGTCACATATAGGAAATAGAAAAGTAAGACATTTCAGTGTAATTCATCTAAATTAAACTTCTGGAACTACATAATGAAGCATATGATGCTTTATACAGCTGAAGAAGGGTGCTTCTTGGAAGTGACTTTAATGCTGGTTTTAAGTACTTCACTAGTTGTGATTTACAGCATCGTGTTGGTGTTGTGCTGAATTAATGAGAATGATTGAGTTGCCAGATTGCTCAGGTTTTCTGTAAATCTGTTTGTGCAGAAAGCAGTTACCACTGTTTATAGTTAACAATTTGCTCTGCATTACTCTTTGAATTGCAAACCACTATGTGTATTCTTCAGATGTGGTTAAAATGACAATAATGCTTTGTGGTGGATGAACAATTAGAAAACAGTTCATGGCATTTTAACTTTTGTTCATGTGTGCGTCAAACTCTTGCCCTAAAGCAGCATTTCTGTAAAACTTCAGAAATATAATGTTGCAAGTGAGGTCTGCTATTACAGAAGTAATGGTATACAAAATGTACAATATCTGTATTTGACAGTCATTATTCTACAGAAGATGCATTAATCTAAAGCAGCGCTTGAAGGCCTGCTGTGACTGTGTAATGAAAATGAGGGGTCTAAATTACTGAAGAAAAAAGTGAGGAAAGTATAAGGAAAAATATTCCTAGCTAATGTAACCCACTGGACTTCTGCAGTATGAGGGGTGATGCAGCAAACTGATAGAAACATAGCAAATAGCCAGGAACAATATTGGGAGAAATACCGAGCAATTGACAGCAAGTTGGTAAATCGGTCAGTAGTGCTCCTCAGGTAACTCCAGCCGTCTTGCCTTACTTGTGTGCTAAGTGCTGGTTTACTGCATCGGTTAACTTAGCATGTTCTTTTATAAACAGGTGGCTAGAGGTCTGTATAATGTGTAATAATCCAGACTGGGAAGGAAGGAGGAATTGGATTTAGTGCTATGACTTGCAACTCAACAGTACTTTGTATTGGAAAACTTGATTCATATTCAAGGCCTTATAGAAAACTTAAATCTGAGGCCTGATACTTTTGATCTGCAGAAGGAATTTGTTTCAGGAACCTGAATGGAATGGTTTCTCTGATGCTTTAGTTAAAGCAAATACTCATTATTAAAGCCTTCCATAAAAAATGCATTGCCTTTGTGGATTGGATTTTTTAGTTATTCAATTGTCAGAAGCCAGTGCATTTTAAGTTCACTCAGGACCTGCAGCTGGTTATAAGGTTTACTTTGGAGAGAGTCTCAGAGCACTTGTACAAGTCTGAATGAGCTGGACTTTGGGCTAAAGGCCCTTTTGAAGGAGCTGGGTGTCCCAAAATGGGTTAATCCACTGGTACTGCAAACACAATTCTACTGAAACTGGTCCTGTTGTTAGCCAAAGGTTGAATGTATTGGGTTGTGTTGGCAGGTTTTGGGAGGGGGGAGGACTGCAGGGATGGCTTCTGAAAGAAGCTGCTAGAAGCTTCCCCTGTCTGACAGCTGATGCTGGATGGATCCAGGATGGACTCTCACTGGCACAGGTCAAGGCATTTAGAGGTGGTAGTGTCCTCTCAGCTGGTAATGTGTTTAAGAGGGGAAACAATATTACTGTGCAAATATAATTGATCTCAGAGAGGAGGGGGTGAGAATGTGTGAGAGGAGCAGCTCTGCAGGCAGCAGGTCAGTGCAGGAGCAGGGGCAGGAGCTGCTCCAGCTGCCAGAGCAGAGATTCCCCTGCAGCCCCTGGTGCAGCCCCTGGTGAGAAGCTGTGCCCCCACAGCCCAGGGAGGTCTGGGGGAGCAGAGATCACCTGCAGCCCCTGGAGGAGCCCACAGCAGAGCAGGTGGGTGCCTGAAGGAGGCTGTGAGTCCATGGGAAGCCCTCCTGGCAGGACCTGTGGAGAGCAGCCCATGCTGGAGCAGGTTTGCTGGCAGGACCTGTGACACCACTGGGGATCCACAGTGGAGCAACCTCTCCTGAGGGACTGCACCCTGTGGAGGACCCAGACTGGAGCAGCTTGTGGAGAACTGTAGCCCATGGAGAAGACTTACACCGGAGAAGTTTTGGAAAAATTATCTCCCATAGGAGAGCTCCCCGGACTGGAGGAGGGGAAAGAGCTCCTACTTGAGCAGTTTCTAAAACAACTTGAGATGAACTGATTGTATCCCCCATGCTCACATCCCTGTTCTGCTGAGAGGAGAGGTGGGAGAGCTGGGACAAGTGGAGGGATATAGGGAAGGTGTTTTTAAATTCAGTTTACTTCTCATTATCCTGATTTTGGTTCATAATTAGTTCAGTTCATTTTGCAAAGCTGAGTCTCTTTAGTCTGTGATGGTAACCAGTGAGTAATCTCTCCCTGTCTTTATCTCAACTTGTGTACCTTTCCTTACATTTTCCCTATTTTGTTGTGTAGGGGTGTGATAAGTTCAACTTTGGTGGGTACTTGGCTTCCAGGTCCCATGGATGACACCTCCAGCATATCAGCTGCACCACACTTACTGGTGTTGACAGCAAACTTGCTGTCTGTCACTGGTGTGAATATAGCAGTTGAAGCTCACAAATGATACTTGTTTTCCTGTATAAATCAAGGATTGGTGTGCTGTCCTGTTCTTACTGCAGAAGTTAGTGTCATGTTCAAACCTGGGTGTCTCTTGTGTACAACCACCAAATTCAGCTCCCCTATCAGTTCCAGCTGGTGGCTGGTAAAAACACTTAACCATTCAGAGTTGTGGTTCAGGTGTTCTGTGGGACACTTGAAATGTGTCTTCAAGGTACAGATTTCTGTTGGCAAGTTCTGCTGAGGCTAGCTACTCAGTTTGTTTGTCTGTTTTGTTGCTGATGTTTTGTTATCTAAGATTCTGAAGCTGAACCATGCTTTAATCCTATGTACTTGTATGTACATTTTGAAATAGCAAAGCTTAATATTTCATTTGAGCTCCTAAGAAATCCAGAAGTTTAGTGTGTGCCTGACCTGTGAGGAAAACTGCATTTGTTCTTAGCATGACAAATCAAGCTCAAATCAAGCTTTGTCTTAACTAGTTAACACTAGAACATAGGATAACTGCTTGCCTGTAGATTGACAGTCTTTGATAATTTAGGAAGTTTTGAATGAAAGTCAAGTTTAATCAGGAAAGCTAAGAGAATTGTATGGCTCGAAACATGTTCTATACTCAAGGCTGTTTCTAGTTCAAAACTTAATGCATTGAGAAAAATATTTTTTCTGCGATTCTGTCAAAATCTTGTTTCTTTTAAAGCAGAACAAAACTGAACACTAACTTTGGCTATACTTGGGACACATATGTTGAATCTCAAGAGACAATTTCTGAAAATACAGGACTTGAACCACTTTACTCTGCCTAGAAACAGATTGTTATGTTAGTGTGCATCATATTTTTGTCTTTTGGTTAAGATTCAATTTTTTCCTATTCAGCTGTTGATTTCTAAATCCACTTGTATTGTTTGGTGGTTCTTTCTGTAGAAATTAGGTAGGTTGTAAAGCAGTGATCTGTTCTGGTTTTCCAGCTGGGGTGCATGTGTGGGCAAGTTCATTGTGGAAATTTGAGAGGGAGTAATTGTTTCTAGATCTATGCTTTTTGTTGTTGTTAGGTTTTGTTTTTCTTTTTTTTTTCTTTCCAGTCAGCCATTTCATTTAACTCCTGGATGACAGTAGTCATAAACCAAGTGATTGGTGCACTCAGGCATTAACTCCACCCTGGTGCAGTTTAGGCTGCACAAAGGTTAGTGCTGTAAATTAAGCATAAGCCTAGTAATGAGAATATATGCATTCATGTAAGGCCAAAGTACATCTGAGAAGTTCCATTTAATCTTACTGGACAAGTCTAGGGATGGGCCACAAAGAAGATTGTGGGGCTGGAGCACCTCTCCTGTGAGGACAAGACAGGCTGAGTTGTTCACCCTTGAGAAGAGAAGGCTCTCAGGCAGCTTATAGTGCCTTCTTGTACCTGAAGGGACTCCACAGCAAAGCTGGAGAGGGATCTTTTGTCAGTGAGTGTATTGATAGGATGAAGGGAATGGCTTTAAGCTGAAAGAGGGAAGATACAGTTTAGCTGTTAAGTAGAAATTCTTTTTTGTCAAGGTAGTGAGGCTCTGGCGCAGGTTGCTCAAAGAACTCAGAGTCCAGATAATAACTTGCATGTTCATTCATCTAAGAACTCGCAAAGGGGAAGCCTGACTGAGCCTAACCACAGTCAAGTGTATCCAACAGGAATGCTAATTATCAGCTGCCTTCACTCAACTACTCCAGAGAACCAGAGAAGTGCCTACAGTCCTTGTGCTCAGAGGCACACAGTCACAGACGGCTGAGCTACAGTGGCCCTCTGGAGGGCCTCTGGTCCAACCCCAAGCTCAAGCAAAGCCCAGACTGGATGGACTCTAAGCAGCCTGGTCTAGTGGAAGGTGTCCCTGTCCAGAACAGGGTGGCTGCAGCTAGATGATCTTTAAGGTCCCTTCCAACCCAAATTGCTCTGTGATTCTGCTAGGATGAGATGCAGAAGGTACTCAGTTGACAAATTCGTTCTAGACAATATCCATGTTACTTTATCGAGACAACATACTCTTTTATCATAATGCTTAATGAGCAATGCCAGTAGGACTCAGCTGTGGCTTTTCCCATTTTCTAAATCAAGGGTCATAACCTACATATGTAGACAGCAGTGGGTATTCTGATGTTACTTAGCTTTGTGTTGGCTTCTATATTCGTGCCTTGTCCTTTTTGTGCAGCATTGTTCCTGTAAGGCAAACATTACTAAAGGATGAGAGACCTACAGTTTAAACCAAATGAGGTGTGACTTGCCAGTGGTGCAGGCTAAGACTACAGAAGGAAGCTGGTCAAGGAAAAGTCCCTTGAATAAGAAACTGTTAGAGGAAATTTGTGAAAAATTATCCTTTCCTTAGAGAAGGATCAGGCCAGGATATTCAAGAAGAGCCATTCTTAGGTATTGATTTAGAGCTTTTTTCCTTTGGTTTAAGGAAAAATTGCTCCATTCATAGCAAATGTTCTGTTCCCCTGAGTGTGTTTTCTACTACAAGCTCTTCTGGAAGCCTTTGCATTGCATTTCTGCTGTGAGGTTTAAGACTACTACTGAAGTTGTGCCTGAATGTATTTTTGTCCAATTTGTCTTTGTTTTCATATGCTAATGCACTTTTTGCTAGAATAGCTTTTGTATATATATTCATGCATGTTATTTTGTATTGTATTAAGGTGAGATTAACAGGCCTAATTGTAAATCAGTTTCCTCCAAAGGAAGAAGAGCTTAAAAGTTGTCTTCTTGCAGAATCTAATACCTCTGTGCCTTTTCAAGGAGTCGGTTGACAAAATCCAAGCCTGGCATAGGTTTGGGGACCTATCTGACGATTTGGCTTGAAAGCCAGGCTGTCCTTGTGCTGTCTGCATATCCCAAGTGTTTTCAAGGCTCTTTAGAAACGTGATCATGCACACAGAAGCTGGACGGCCTGATCTTTGCCTTCAGTTCTTTTGAAGTAAAAAGTGGGTGCTAGTCTCTGTTTGGTCTTACACTATGCTCTAAGTGCAAACCTCTTTCCAGTATCAGCATTTGTCATAGCTTTAGTGTGGCACTCAGGTTCTGGTTATGAGGCAGGAGCAGAGGCTGTGAAATACAGGTACATCCGCCTGAACTTTGGGAGACACCTTTTCACTGTGAGGGTGACTGGACACTGGCACAGTTTGCACGGAGATGTGATAGAGGCTCTGTCTGTGAATATCTTCTAACACCATCCAGATCTGGTGGATTTGGGTGGACCTGCTTTAGTTTGGGGTTGGACCAGAGGCCCTCCAGAGGGCCACTGTAGCTCAGCCGTCTGTGACTGTGTGCCTCTGAGCACAAGGACTGTAGGCACTTCTCTGGAGTAGTTGCGTGAGGGCAGCTGATGATTAGCATTCCTGTTGGATACACTTGACTGTGGTTAGGCTCAGTCAGGCTTCCCCTTTGTGAGTTCTTAGAACTTGCAAGTTACTGATAACTGAACGTAGAGAGATGAGGCTGGAGATGAACAGACTGTTGTAATCTCTGAAGCCTTTTGCAAATCAGGACATTGATTAACTCCATATATGTAGTAGAGACATTTAAACTAAAGGCCCTATCTTTTAATTTTTCTTGCTTAGTAATGTGTGCTTACTTGTTCTAGAGCTAAATTCAAAGAGGAGATCTACATATTCAATGCCTGTTCTACAGTGCTGCTGAAATGGTTCATCCAGTTGTCAGAATACTGATCATTTATTTGTTGAGCAACCTCTTCTGTTTTTTGAAACTGTTGATGAAATAATTTAACTCAGCTATGGCAAATATAAGTTACAGAACAGACTGTTCACAGCAATAACATTACCCATACCTCTCCTTGCTGGTGATGCCAGGGAAATGTTAGCTTTTGGCTTACCACTGGTGGTGGTGGCTCAAAAACCTGCAAATGGTCATACACAGAATTATTACATTGTTATTTTTCTGAGAGAAAAGCTCTCTTCCATCAAGCTGAAAGATAGCATGCTGCCAAATTAGCCAAATAAATGAGATAGATAAAATTTCAAGATGGAGTTTGTGTTTTCTATTTTGTGTGGAACTAACAGCAGACTGAAAATGTGCTGCTGCAGCATTCTGCTTGTCAGATGGTTATTTAATTTGCAGCAGATACTTCTGGAGGAACCCTGATTTTAGTATTGGTGATTTTTTGGAAAATTTTATTGTGGATTTCTTTTTCTTATTGTAAAGCAAGATCAATTTGTGCTTCGATCATGCAATTGGAAATTCTTCTAGCAAATTAGACCAATGGTGCTTAGCAGCAGATGTCTGTGGGAGGCAAACACCTCCTTTTTTTCTTTCTACCTTTTCCTTTTTCCCTCCAAGTGGATGACGGGAGGGTGACGACAGATCCAGCAATGGGCAGTGCTGTAACTAGCATAGCCCTGTGTAATCTTTCCCTCCCTGGAGCCCACAGGGGCACTGTTTAAGTTCCCAGTGCACCACCATGGGCTCTGCAGGACCGAGAGGTGTCTGAGGTGCACAGGCATTGTAGCTCAGGAGCAGAAACAAAGGGTTGAAGTGTCTAGGCAATTAGTGGCACATAACACCCTGTATCCCAGTAAACCAATGTGAGCAAGCTTTGAAAAAATAACCTGCAATATTGATCTGGATGGTTTCTGACCATCCATATGCCTGTGTCTGTGTGTGATCATGCATAGCTGGCAGGCAGCTACTCCCACTGTCTTCCTTTAGTGCTGTTGATGCACTCAAGCAGCCTCTGAGTCTCTGTTGGAAGTCGTTTCCTGATTCCAGCTAAAAGACCACCTGAAGATTTTGTTCCTGCAAGTTAATTGCCAATTCCACACATTGAGTGGAACTGCAGCAATTGAGTTCTACAGCAGCCAATTACATTCTTTTCTGTAACTTCTTTGGTGATGAGTCTATCTTACCTGCTTAGCTCATGGCTAGATTTCTGTCAGATGAATAAAGATTTTGTTCCTGAGTATTGGATTGTGGTTGACTTCAGTTGTCATATCCTGACTAGAAGAAAGTGGAGGGGAGAAATCTATGAAAATGGGATTAGACAAGGCTGTCTGGCACCACTTGCTCTTGGAATGGTATAAAACTTTGAATAAAGGCACTTGAATAAATTGCTGGAAGTGCCTGTTTAGAGCTTCTGGCACAGATGAGTTCCTCTATACAAACTCTAGGAGAAGTTCTGTTTCTCTGCTGATAAATTGGTTTTAACTGTTCAGGGAAAAGGAAGCAGCGACAGTGTAATTGTAGATTAATTCAGGGTAGAAGGAGCATCAGGAGCCTGCTGCTCAAAGCAGGATCACTTTTACTATGAATGTATTTATAGACTCCTTTTGCCATAACATCCATTGCACCCTCTTTCTTTCACTTTCTTTATCTCCATTCACACACATATTTGGCAGTATCAGCCAGCCCCAGATGAGGCCCCCCCTCTCTAAATAAGATAAAGAACGAATGGTGACTGAATTACTCACACAAAACCTTGTTGCAAAACTAATCTGCAACAAGTCAGTAATCTCGCCTCCCTTCTTATGAGTGTATGTATATAAACTGCTGAATGTTTCCATCGTCTGAAGAGTTTGTTGAGATTAGTTATTCAAATTCTCTAATTTCCTGGAAGGATGAGACTGGAATGCACCTGCACATGTCTTGTTATGTTATTGTCATCAACTTGTTTGAAAAATGTGGCATATAATCCAGGGAACAGTACCAAAGGTAGTAGGTAGACTGTCCTTAAGCTTTTTTTTGATGCAGAGAAAATGTCACCTTTGTCAGCACTTGGCAGTCTTCCATTTTAGCTCAAATACAATTTGAAGGGTAATGCTGTAGGTATTGTAGGCTCTATTTTCTTAATTATCATTCCTGTTGCTTTTTCTGTTGTCTGTCTTTTCTGCAGCACAATTTTGAGCTAACTGGGTGCCTCAGCACATGGCAGAAATATAGTTAGTGTAAGTAACTGTAGTTAGTATAGTGTATGGATTCACATAGAGTTTAAATCAGTTGGCAGATTCAGGAGAAGCAAAGTGTCTGAAGTTGCATGGAAGTCAGTGTAGTATGCTTGTTTGCAAATTTGTATAGTCTGTGTTTATTGACTGCTGTGGCCATTTGAGTCATTTAATGAACTTAATGAGCTAGTCAATATAACCTGACTGCTGTGCATATAGGAACTTAATTAATGGAAGGCTTGTAAAAATGTATTTCTGCTAAGAGAAAAAACATGCATTTTTTATGGCTTCTATTTGCGCTACTCGAGAGCACTTACTGTATGCTTCTACAAAAACCATTTGTGTCTTACAGCTTGCCTTGAAGGGATCTAACTATGCTGGTCTGCTGGAACGGCACCGCATTCATACAAAAAACGTGGAGCATGTTGTAGACAGCTTACGGTAAGGATGTGTGGATTCTGAGGATTTCAGACACACTGCAAATCCCCATGAATTGTGTGAAACAAAAGGAAGCCTCTTGTTACAAATGCTAATAAAAGCATTTTTAGAGAAGAGATCAGCAGTCATTCCTTCAAGAACTGTGAACTGGCTCGACTCAGCTGACTAGCATGTTCTGTTACCATCTTGAAAGTAGTACAGGATTTGTGTGTCAAAGGTTTTTAAGGCAAATATGAGTCTAATTACTCCTTAGCTGCATGACAACTTCTTGTAAGGCTGTGATGAGGAACAATACAGGACGAAATTGAGACTTTTTCTGAACTTTACAGGAACGAAAGGATAGAAGTTCGTCTTGTTAAGCGTCGAGAGTATAATGAAGAGACAGTTCGGTGGGCAGATGCTGTTATATCAGCAGGAGGTATGACTTTATGGAAAAGAAGTATATGTTTCAGTATGTTTTCATAGATATGTTTCTCAAAAATACTTTGCAGTGTTTGAAGCAACTGAAGTATGTACATTGTGAAAACAAATTGCTAATCTAATTGTCAGAAAATCTGACAAAAAGCAGTGGTTATGACCATTTTATCTACCTCTGGTATCTAAAGTTGTAGCCCATGGAAGTGAATCCCATTGCATGGCCGCTAAAAGGTTTTTTACGTGTGAAACAATATGAACTGTGGAATTTACTATAATTTTCAACTAAAGAGGATAAAATGCTTAATGTCATGTGATTTCATGTAGCCCTGAAACCTACTCATTGTTTTTTGGGATGTGAGGTGTAGACTAACATACTACCTCATGGTCCCCTTGCTCAAACTGTCTTTCTTGCTTTCACACTTAATCCAGTGACTGGCGTATCAAGTTGGATGGTACAGGTAAAAGTCTGCAGCTTCTGAGCATCTTGTGCCACTGATCAGTGTTTTCCAGATGAACCAAAAAGCAATTAACCTGATTGTTTATTTTTAATACTGGATTGCTGCAGTTCATTCGGTGTTATTTTTTGGGATGTGCTGTAGATACAGCATTGTGTTGCTGGGCTCTGACAGAGTGTTCACTTGTCTGTGGCAAATAGACTTGACCACAGCTTTCTCTTCCTTGTAGTCCAGTTTGCCCTTAGGTACTGATTACCATGAAAAATGGGTAGAAAGGTTTATTCCTGGAACATCCAGTTACACTCATGTAGATTTCAAAGGACTTCCCTAAAGTGCCAGTTTGTCTGTGGCAAAATTTTAATGGTTGAGGCAAGCAGCTGGGAAGTGATACATCATCTGAGGTTTTCAGAGCTTGTGTTGTCATGCTGTTCAGAGCTTGTGTCTGTGCAAAAACTGAACAAGGTTGTAGTTTTCTTTCTGTTTAACAGACAGGAAAAATTACCAATATCTGGAGAAACCAGTACATTTAAAGACTTTTTGATAAATATTTCTACTTACCTAAGACTTCTTTTCCAAGTGTGCCTATTTGGGGCCAAGTAAGACCTTTAAATTGCCTTTTAGGAGAACAACTGGGGTGAAACTAAACTCAATGTTTTTATGTGATTCACAGTAACATTTGGTTTTGTTTCCTGTCTCCTGTGGCTTTGTTTAGCAATATTTTCTAAATTTACTTTCGTCAAAGAATTTCTCTTACCTGCTGATAAACATACAGAAATTTCCATAAATCTCTTTTAAAGCTTGCTTCTGCCACATTCAATTGCCTGGGCATGTATAGCTGCCAGATAAGTTGTACTCTTTCCAGTCATGTTTTTCATGTTTTCCATCTCAAATTTGTTGTCATTACTCTTAAGAGTAGCTGTCACAGCTCTTATTTGATAAGATGTCAGTAGTTTTGTCCCATTGTAATTTTCGTCTAGCTTGCCTGATTTGTTGTTGATATAAATGCACATAATACTAATGCTGGAGTACATTCTGTTTGAGGTACTGGAATGTGAAGTGAAACTAACTTTTGGGTTTTTTTTTTTTTTCTGCAGGTGATGGTACAATGTTGTTGGCAGCCAGTAAGGTCTTTGATAAATTTAAACCAGTCATCGGAATAAATACTGATCCTGAAAGGTAAAAACTTATTTGGGAAAGCAGTACTTTATTTAATATTAGACACACAGTGCGTCTTCATGGTACATGAGGCATACCTGTAGCATTTGATAGCATAAATGTCTCTTGTTGATACCAAGGGAATCTGTTGATTTTTTTAGAGAAATTTCCACAGAGAGTTACCCTGTCCCATCTGAGAGGACATGAAGTAGTGTTGGACAAGCATGACTGTGTTACACTGCCACAAATGTTCTCACACACCAGTGTAACAGCACTTGCAGCTAGTTAACTTGTATTACTAACCAGAAATTTGAAGCTAGAGATGGCAGTATAGAATTTAGGAAGAAAGACTTGGTAAGAGCAACTAAGTGTGGTGCCTGAGTACATGGAAACTTAATTTCTTTGTGAAGAAGGTGAATTCCAGTAGAACCTCAGATGAAGAAGTTTGGTGTGGTTTCTTAATGTAAAACATGAGATACCTCAGAAACTCAGTCTCCCAAGCCAGTTGTTGGCACTTAGCTGTCCTATTATAAACTCTGCACAAGCTGCCCCCACCTGCCCACATCAATCTTACAGCTCAATGGATGCAGTGTGTTAGTACTGCTTGGTTGGTATAACCTTCAAATGGATGGCAAGTGAAACACAGAATTCACCAAGGCTCTGCCTTCTCAGAAGTCCAGATTTAGATTTCTGCTTTTGATATTGACGGTTACTTTATTCCTAGTATATAAAGTGGTGGTCAAAAGGTTTAATTCCTTTAATATGTTCCCTTCCACAACTTTTCAAATGCTCTGAGTAACTATTCTGCGTTATCAAGTCTGACCAGTAGGGTTCAAATAATAAGTGCCTTAAATTGTCAGATACTACTCATGGAAAGGAGCAGTGTTTATCTTCTAGTTTTGACATGAGATTCTTTTGAATGGCATGTTGTTTAGCTGTTCATGTTGCTAACTTGTATGTAAGTGGAGGAAGTTTTTTTTCTCACCTGCCAGGTTTATTAAGCTTTAATTGCTTGCCTAGAATGGAGCTATATTAGTTCTTATATACTCCTGCAGGATTATTAACTGGACAGACAGTTTGTAGCAGAAATGTGGGAAAAATCCTGTCTTGGACACACAGATTCCACGGGCTGAGAGCAGTGGGTTGTTGCTGATATGGTACTGTGCAGGAGTAGTAGAGTAGTAGAAATTCCGTAAAGGTCTAAGAAGTGTAGCTTTGCTAGATGTAACACTTAGGGAGATTTGTTTTGTTTTCTAAAGGTACCTAATCTGAACAGTGATACTGTCATTTTTGTTGTCATTTTTTGCTACCAGATCAGAAGGTCACCTGTGCTTGCCTGTGAGATACACACATTCATTTCCTGAAGCACTACAGAAGCTTTATCGTGGTGAGTTCAGGTAGGATTCACTGATCTTTGGTTTTCAAAAACATGGAGGGGTTGGAAAACACCTAATCATGTGCAGTTTCTAAGGAGCAGGTGAAGCTTAGTAAAACATTAATGGTTCAAATTGTGAATTCTATGTAGATGTTCATAATGCTATAATGTTGAAAAATGAGTTTGTAGTCAAGAGTGAGACTGGAATACAAATTACAAAATTGACTGCCAGTTCCAGCAAAAAGTCTTCTGGTATGACCTGCAATGATTGATATTCACTTCTGACTTAGCAACTTCATAAATGAGGAACTGCATTCTTGAAAGAGGTACTGGTTTAAGTGTTTTAGGACTGTGCTGGTTTAGGGCAAATTTTGGAAGAAACTTTTGAAGTGGTCTCCTCTAGAAAGCAATTTCAACCTCCTTTCCCCCCAGCTGATTTGGGAAGAAAATCTCCATCAAGAAAAGTGGGAAAAAGTGTTTATTTACAAGCCAAGTACTCACAAACATGAAAAAATGAACAATATTAAACAGTAAAACCTCTTGCTGTTCTGAAGAGATGGCAAATTCAGAGAGTCTGTCCTTGTCACAGGCTGTAGCTCGGCTCACTCAGTCTCTCAGTCCCTCCTGCTGGGAAATGCCACATCCTAGCCCTGGTGGGACACAGGTGTGAGCTCCTGATGTTCTCTGGTTTTCAGTCCAGAGCAGGGCCGATCAGTGCCAAGAAAAAGAAAAACCACAGTCTGGAGAACAACTGTGCCTCAGCTAGGTAAAAACTAGCAAAAAACCAAGGGGAGTTCTCTCCTGCTGTCTGTCCATGCTGCAGACAGCCCAGTCTGTGAGAAGAAATGCAGGGGAGCAAGTGCAGCTTCTGCAGGCAAACTGTACAGAATTTATTCTCCTTTTTGGCTCTCAGAACCTGTCCCAAAAGTGTAGAACTTAATATCCAGCATGAACAGAACAGACGACTGGGGATACAAGCAACATCAATTCACCCTAGGACAAGGACTCAAAAATACGTAGTACAGTGATGGCCATAAGAATGGAAGCTAATGAAATAGGTACAGTTAGGAAATGGTCAGCGTGTTGCATCTGGGGTTTTGTTGAGTGAGATTAAGTGGCTTAAATTTTGCTAACAGATTAGTGTAAAGCAAAACATTTCTTCATTCTGAATGTGGCTTGATGTTATCAGTACTAGATATTAAAATAGAATAATCCCACTAGATTTAAAAAGAAACAAGCTGAATTTTAGGGGACAGAATAGAGAAGAGTTTTTAATAACTAATTAGGCAGACACACTGTTCTGTAGTGGAAAACTTTCCAGAACATTTTTGTGATGAATAAAACATCAAACTGAAAACAGTCATTCGTGCGAAAGTGTCTAGCAATTGATTTTTGTTTATACTTCTAGCATATTAAATTTGTGACTTGAAATGTAACTGTATTTGAGCCATGGAAAAGTTCTGAAATTAAATTAATAAATGAAGGACTTTCAATATGTATTGCTGAAGAAGCAGTTACTTTCAACTCACATATTCTAAGATTTAGAAAACAGAAGCTTTTTAGTCTCCATCATTTTAATTTGCTTAAGCGAAACTCATAGTGCTTATTCAGATAACCTCCCTTGACATTTGGCAATTTAGATGTTTTGTTGGAAACAAAGTTAAAATTTTGTTGCTGACATACCTCATTATGGAGCTGAAACCTCACCAGAGTGAAACAGGAAGGATTACTGTAATTGTTTTTTCTGAAACTATAGGAACTTTGTTCTTAAGCAAGGACGTGAGCAGACTCTCTCATTTGAGAGTTTATAGATTTGTCTGGCCCTAAGCAAACTTTGGAATAGGTGAGTAATTGAATCCTTGTCTGGAATGGCTTCTGGTATCTTGGAGTTGTAGTGGATGGTGAGTTGCCAGAAACTGGAAAAGGGCAATTGGTTTTTTTCCTTATCCGTGGCTATCAGTCAGTGCAAGAGTCTGTGTTAACATGGACCTTGTAATCTATGAGACAACCAATATTATTGATTTATAAAGGACAAACTATATCAGGTTACCCATGTTTTTTATCTTAGTGGTCAATGGTGTAGCAAGTTCTCAAAATAGGGTCATTAATAGGAGTACAGTCCCATTTTCTAATTTTATAGGGAATGTGACATGTTCTAGACATGAGCATTGTAAGGAGGCTAGTATAGTGATATCACTGCATGCTTTCTGCATGACTACCTAAAATCATACTTGGAATTTAAGGGCAGATAGAATGTGTAGATAAGGCTCTGTAGAGATGACAAGAGATAAAACTGGCAGTGTAGTCATATAAAGCATAAATCTTGTAATTTTAGGAAAACTGGTTACTGTTACCTGGGTATCAACAGTATTATCAGGGAAAAGATGTGCTCGGAACACTCCTGTGATTTGGTGTCTTAGGCAAAACTATTGCTATTTGGTTTTATGAAATATCTTAGGCTGTAAGAGGAAAAGGAATTGAGCTTCTAGGGGAAAAAAATAATCCAAATGTTGTAACATGGCTTTTATATCCTTCTCTGCTTCAAATGAATTCCTTTTAAGCACCCTAAATTCCTAGTCCTGGAGGGATCGTTAAAATGAGAGGATACTTGGGGCCTTATATGTAAAGGGATGCATGGACCTGTTTTTCTGGACATGTACAAATACAAGCAAAAGATGTTAAAAATACAGCCTGTATTTCTGTATAAATTCTTGAGATCTCTTTATTCTCAAAAGCGTCATATCAGTCATTCATTCACATACTAGAGTCACATGCCTAAAAAGGAGAGTTTGTTACATACAATTTTTGTAGGCTACTTTTGGCCAGTGTCCTTTTATTTAACACATGCAAAAAAACATTAGGTTGCAAACTGGTAAATGTAAAGAATTTACAATTAAGTATTATTAACTTTCTAAATTTAGAAGTTATAGTGGAAACTATAAAACTTGAAATATGGCTTTGAATGTATTCAGCTCCTAATCTTAAGATGGTCTGCTTTGAGAGTAGAGACTCTCAGATCCAGTCTAATTTTGTAATGAATATTTTGCACTGACTTCGTTCTCCTCTCTTAGGTGGCAGTGGCGGCAGAGAATCCGACTGTATCTTGAAGGAACTGGGATTAACACAACCCCTGTGGATTTACATGAACAACAGCTAAGCCAAGAGCAACACAGCAGGGCTCATATAAATGAAAGATTCCAGGATCAAAGTAGGTTAAAATCTGACAAGAATGTAATCACTTTGCTGTGATAACTTGGAATAGAAGATAATGGATTTGTAAAAGTTTTAATATTTGAAATATCTACTGTCAAAATACCTGATCTTTTATAAAATGCTGTCTCTTAGAGTTAGTGTGACTACTTGAGCACGTCTGTGTGTTTGTGTACACATACTGACTTTCAAGTTTGGTTAGTAGAGAGTTCTAAAAGCTGGTCTTGGACTACCAGCAAGCAAATAAGACATTAGAAGTGAGAATCTGTGTGTAGGTAATTCTTGAACACCTTCAACTCTATTCTTTGTTGGCTTGAAAGATGCACAATTTTGTGCCTAACCTATGTCCAGTACTGCATTTGCTCACTAAGAAGTCCTTGTAAACATGAACAATTTGTTTGTCCCCTTTAATTACCTTGTGGTATGAAGTCTAATTCTCTGAACTTCATCCGAAATGTCTGTTAAGTCACTGCCAGTGATTTTGATTTGGCTGGAAGAGTGAGTGACTGACAGAAGAGAAGGCTTCATTCTGCTAGGTTGCCTGTGACTTTTCAGGGAAAAGTGTCTGAACTTAAGTGTCATCACTGACCTTGGTTTAGCTATTTATTATCTCCAGTAAAGAGCAGTGATTGGTCACAGAGTGAATCAGTGAAAAAATAAGTCTTTGAAGAAAATGGAACATTAGGTCTAGAAAGCAGATTCAGGCAGCAGAATCTGTCCTCCAATTAATTGTGAATATTTTCTGAAAACTTGTGTTTTAAATCCATGATTCAAAACTGTTATATTTGATATCTTCAGGGTCTGATATTTCTGGTCCACATCTTCTACCAGTGAGAGCACTCAATGAAGTCTTCATTGGGGAGTCTCTTTCATCCAGGTGTGTTTGACTGTTTGTTGTTATAGCAAGGCATAGTTGACTTAATTTCTTTTTATGACATTGCAATGGACACTTAGTGATGAGATTTTACTGTCAAATTTCAGTTCTAGTCTATAAATATTTAACACTGATTGTATTATTGCTGATTACTAAGTGTATTTTCAAAGATGTAAGTGCAATAATGTTAATTTCTGGTTTTCTACCTCCTCTCTAGATATTCTTTCATTTTTTCTGGCTTTTTTCTTTCCATTTTGATGATTTAATATCTGTCCTTTAACTACCTCCTCTTGTGCTTATCTTCTTACATGTCTTTCAATAAGCTTTTAGCATAGCTAAATAGCTTTTCTCAGTACTCCTTTTTCTGCCTTTCTGTCATTAGATGCAAAAGTATCAGCCTGCTTTTGGAAGCAATGTTGTTATTGATGGAAAATAGTTATTTCCTTCATTTAAGAAATGTTTTATCAAATCATGGTACTGCCTTGTCCAGGATACATTTGACTGTCCTTTCTGTTCTCAAGATCATTGCGTATTTGGCAGCCAAACAATAAGAAGGACATGGGTAATATGACTGGGGCTGTGGTAAAAGACATGAGTCAGGATTTGACCAAACTTTTACTTGTATTTTGTATCTGTTTTCACTTTATTGATTATCTTTTAAAAACAACAACAGAAAAGCCACTTTAGAGTTTGATACCTTGTGTTTGTACAGTGCCTGGGACACTGATTGCTGGTGCAAACAATATCAATGTTCTATGAGTTTTATTTTTTGTCTGAACTTCAGCATCAGACTGGCAGAAGGAGCTAATCTGAGAGAGATACAAATCCTGCTTTCTACTAAATCAAACCTAATTGTATCAAGATTATAAGAAGTTTATTTAATGTACAGTGATAGAGGAACACAAAGCTGTTTTCCAATGCTATGAGTGTCACAAGTACATTCTGCTCTTGGTTCCAGTGTATTTGAGAACCACTGAGGAACACAAGACCTCTAGAAACAAACCTCTAGAAATAAGTAGGGTGTTAATAGGACTTTAGACTTGAAGATGTAAATGTCATAAAGATGAATCTTCTGTTAGTTTCAAATACACAGGTCTGCTGTTTGTTGAGACAAAATGACTTTAAGAGTTTCTTTTAAGGACTTATTCTGCTTGTCAGTGATGAAAACAAATAAACTGAAGAAAACTCCCCTAGAAGCCCTGTCATACCCAGCTTGCAAAAATTACATTAAACTGAATCAAACTGTGCACCTGTGTTCTTAATTTACTTCCTGTTCTCTAATCTCCCATCTTCTCAAGAGCGATTACACAACATGCCCTTAGTTACTGACAGTATAAACTGTTTGACCAAACAGCCAAGAGCTGTATTTCTAGTGGATCCAGACTGGAATAGTAGTTCAGTTAGTTCTGTTTACTAAGAAAGGTGGGGCTCAGTCATGCATGAAAGAGTGAATGTGGCATTTCTGAGATGGTATCTATTAATCTGAAGCCCGCATCACACTGTTGGAATTGGGCACTATGAATATCAACAAATTATGTTCATAAATATACTCTTGGATATTCTGAAGCTTGTGGAGAGAAACTTTGGTCTCTAGGCCTTAGACTAGGAATCCCCTGACAGATGAACAGTAACATGCAGGAGGTGATTGTACATCAAGACCCAGTACTTCTGAGTTTTAGGAATAATTTGGAGAGAAATGTAAGCCTGCTGACTGTGTAAAGGTACTCATGAAGAATCACTGAATTACTGAAATGATCAAGAATTCAGGTTCAATCATGCTATTTCTTCCTGATGTTGAAATGTTTAGTGTTCTTTGACATAATTTAATGAGACCCAGTCATAGCATAACACAGTTTTTGTACTACAGTTATGCAAGGAAGGTAATTATTTATAGTTGTAGGTCCAGCAAGCCCTACAGATGAACCACAGAGGTGGTGTTATGCATAAATTAACATGAGAAGTGACTGGCCAAGAAATGCCTAAAAGCTCATGATACAAATCATTTTAGTTCATTATAAAAACTGCTATAAAATAGTGAATCAGAAGTAGCTGTCAAATCAGAAACACTTACAAAGCCTGTGAAATTGTGATCCAGATTTGAAAGTAGCCACTCTAAATTGTTATGTGCCTGATAAGGCTGTGTGTTCTGTCTTATTCAGGGAGAACTTTAAGTCCTGCAAACCCAGTTTTAAATTCTCGCTTCATAGGGCCTCCTATTATGAAATATCAGTTGATGATGGTCCTTGGGAGAAACAGAAGAGTTCAGGGCTTAATGTGTGTACTGGAACAGGATCAAAAGCATGGTGAGTACACGTTGGTGCTTTGACAGAAAATACCATTTCAGATAAGCTAGATGAACCTATTTGGCCTATGCATTTTGTCCTTACTGAGGCTCTGTTGGGCTGTGGGTAAGTCTGTCTTATATTGTCACTGTCAGTATGGCTCAGAGCTGTTCCAGGTGTATGCGAAGAGCAGGGCACTCATTACTTGTGGGTATGGAGAGAAGTCTTGAAAGGGTGAGGAGCTGTGGCTCTGAGACAGAAGTTTGCCTTAGGTGTAATTTCAGTGAAAGATGTGGCATGCTACATGTGAAGATGAGTGGTTGGGAGTGGTGGGGAAAAGAGATTCTGCTGTGCCTTGCAGAAACTATACTGAGGTGATGTATGAACTACTCTTGTTGGCTAAAATTTAAATGCTTAGGTGATGTAGCCCAGTAAAATTATAAAAATCTAAACTCTAACAAGAATTGGAATGTATTTGGAAGCAGTACTAAGTGTTCTCTCACATCTACTGTCCATTCCCCTTTCAAGCCTCTTGTTTCTTTTATATTTAATTGATCTGGGACAATTTCTTTGCCAAAGTACTCCCCTTAAATAAAGATGGCCATATCTACACAGAACAGTGCTAACTTAATTAGAGGGATAAATTATTTAAACTTCAGTTTAGACATGCTGCAGTACTATATGTAAGTCTAATCAATTTAGTTTTAAGATGGGAGAGATATGTTTGTGGTCATAATTTAAAGTTGTACAATAGACACTGGATTTATGTGGCAGGCTAAGATGAACTAAAACAGAAGCTTTTAATGAAATTCAAAAATGAGTATTCATGCTGTAACCATGGTTACTGGGTTTTGCTCTTCATTGAAATTCAGAATTTTGCATTCAGGCAGCATAGCTTAGTTGTGGAGCCTGCCAAGGATGAAATTGGCAGAGTGCTAGGGAAACTTTCCTAGTGTTCAGTACCTTGGGAAAGTACAGTCTTAATTCAATGCTGTTCTTATGCATTTCATTTGGTTATACACTCTGTGCTGAGCAAACCCAGAACCAGGGACCAAGCTCCAGGATTTCCCCTCTCCTTTGCTGTAATGAGTATGTGTTGCTGGACTTTTCTAAACTGAGACCAAGCCTCAGTGGAGTGATCTCCCTTAGCCTGTTGTCTAGGGGTTCACCTCAAATTTCGGACTGGCTGGGTCTGAGAGACATTTAGATGTCCAGGTGCTTTCTGTTGCTGCCAAAACTTGTGTAAAGGGATATCTTGATAGCATCCGCTCAGGCTTGCAGGTAGGCAGTAATGTAAGAGGGAGAGCCTTGGACAACCATGCTCAGCAGCTGTGTGGTCAGATAGGGGTGTAGTGGGTCTGTATTGGAGCTCAGGCATTTTACTGCCATGACAGAAGTGCTGGACTGAGGATTTTAAGCTGTGTTGAGACATAGGCATGTGAGATCTTCACAGCGCTGCTGCACTGCGGCTGTGGTTAGCACCTGTTCTCTTGAGTTTGGGCAGAATAGTTTTTGGAGTTTTGACTTAGCTCAGACTGAGGCTATCTTGGCTTGTTCATTCAAATGTGTCAAATGCAGAAGTGTTTGATCTGTTTCTTTTCTATCTACATCAGTTCTTGTGAGATTCAAGATCACACCTTAAGTATAAATAAAGAGGTAAAATATTGTAAAGAAGTGTTGGGCTCAAAAATGACAACTAAGAGAATAAATCAGTTAGCAAGGGTTGGATACACAGAGTAAGAACACAATCTCTAGAATTGTCATGCTTCTGTTTTTTAATGTGTTTTTTAATTCTGCAGTTTATTGGGGTTTTAAGGCAGGGGGATTATTGACGAGGAGACTACATCCCATGCTCTTCTTTCCTGAAGACCTCCTTTAATGGTTTTTTAATGTTTACAAGGCCATAGGTAGATGCCAAAGCAAGAGTTGATTTAAGACTTTTAAAAAAATAAACTGTTATCAGCTCACACTTAATAGCATTCTTTTTCCTCCCCAAATGTTGAATTTAGTTTTTTTTCAGTGTGCAAGATTTTTTGGTTTTCTTGGTTTTTTTGTCCTAAGTTAACTGCTTAGCAAACAAGACCTCTTCTCTGTCTAGGTCCTATAATATTAACAAGGTTGCACATCAAGCTATTGAAGAGATCCTTAAGATTGGTGAGTGAACAATGTGGCATTAGTAGCCAAGTTTATATAAAGATACGTCTATCTAACTGGGGCTTTTTCTCTTGGCTCAACAGCGAAAGAGCACGGGAATTTGAATATGCCATTGAACATGGAACTGGTACAGAAAGGTTAGTGAGAAAGGCAAAATTATTTGTATTTTTTAAGTATCTTTGGCCAGTTAATTTTGTTTGTATTCTGTACCACCCAGCTTTCAGTGTTTTAACACTCTTGCAGTAATAGTCTTTCTTACAGACATTAATTAGGCACAGTTGGCCAACAATGTCTTACTTGAAATAAAAACACTTATTTAGACTTTTGTATATCCTCTCCAGGAGAATTTCAGTTCTCCTAAAATTTCAAACAGTTAGTATTTAATGACCAGAAGAGAATGTTCATCATGCAGTAGAACTGAAAGGAATCTTCCCTAAAAGTAAGTTTTTTGCATGTGAAGACTATAAAACGTCTGTCAAGTCTTCATGTTCCCTCTTGATAGAGAAGGCAGTCTTCCCTGGAGGAATGTGTGTTTCTGAGAGTAACTTTATTTTCTCTGGAAAAACTAATGGCTGTCTCCTCTGCTTACAGTAACAAATGACTACAATGAGTCTCTGCTCTACAGTCCAGAGGAACCAAAGATGTTTTTCAGTGTTCGAGAGCCTATTGTAAACAGAGTTTTCTCAAGTAGCCGTCAGCGTGGCTTCTCTTCAAAGTAAGTGTTGGCTGCAATAGAAAAGAGTTACTTCATTCTGTGTATCTCTCAAAGTATGAGCAATCCAGGGCTTTCCCTTGAAGTGTTTCAACATTGAGTTTGTGCTTTGAATGACTTGAGTATTGTTCTTGTAACAGCAGGATGAAAATGTTTCCTAGTAGTGTTATGGCTTTTTAATGTTTGATCCCTGCACAATTATACAGAGTAAAAGAATCTTACTGTGCCCAGTTTTGGATATGTGCCATTTCTCAGTATGAGACACAGACATTGACAAACTGGAATGAATTCAGGAAAGGGCCACTGGGAGGATAAGGGGGCAGGAACAAGTGATTTTTAAGGAAAGACTCAAACAGTGCTTCCCTTTAGCCTGGAGGAGACAAGACTAAGGGGGAATCCAGTTGCTGTCTTCAGCTACCAAAGTATGCGTTCAGAGGAGACTCGAGTTAAACTCATTTCAGAGCAGAGTATAATGCAATAGCCATAATTTTATAGGATGTATGATTCTGATTAAAAAAAATTCACATCAAGAATAGTCCGGCAGTCGACCAGGTTGTCTCTATAGATTGTCTTGTCACTGTTCTAGGAGATACGCAAAACTTGCCTGGGCAAGGTCTTAAGCAACCACGTGTCATTTAAGTAAGGCCTGTTTTGAGGTGAAGGTTGGACTAAATACATTTCCAAACTGAATTGTTTGCTAATTCATCATTTGAACTTAGGGCACTTGTGCCAGTGGAGGTTTAGATTGAACATTAGGAAACATGGAAAGGGTTGTGAAGCAGTGGGACATGCTGCCCATGGAATCCCTGAAGATATTTATAGACATGTAGGCATGGCATCTGCGGATGTAATGGTGGGTTTGGTAGTGCTTGTTTAATGGTTGAACTCAATGAATCCTGCATATCTTTGCCAATCTAAATGCTTTTATGATATGTGGAGCTTGCCACAATTAAATATAAACACGTGCAGCCATTTGTTATATGATCAGAATAACTGAACAACTGAACTGAACAATAATATAGAAACTATTGAAAGCAATGCAGTATTTCAATTGTAATTATATGTAAATTCAATCTTTTGTATCAAAGTAAATGTCTAATGGAGCTCTGAGCCAAATTCTTTATTTTGTCTTGTCCAGATCTAAAAGACATGCCTTAAATTCTGTAAGATTAGATTTGAACTTACTAAATATGGTATAGTCAGACTCCAGTATTGACAATATTCTGCAGTTGTTGAAATTGCCTGGCAAGCATCCTGACCTTGAGCTTTGTGTTTGTAATTACTTTTCCTCTCTGTGAATGATTAATGTAACAAAATTAATTATGTAAGTGTCCAAATTACTTGAAGCTCAAGCATTGCTATATATCTATAAAATATATATAATATGAAGACCACATATTAGAATCTTAAATTACAGTAATTTCATGGCTATAAGACACACTTCCGAGTGTTGGCAAATTTCCAAACTTTGTCCATATATAAGGCGCACCGGACTATAAGGCGCACTTTTTTTTTTTTTTGCAGTGAGGATCCATGCGCAACAAAGTAACGAATTAGTAACAGAATCACGAGATCCTGGGGTTTACTGGCAGGTGCTCAATTTGCAAACATTTTTCACAGATCGGTGTAGCCTTTAAACACAGCCCCAGGCACCCTCCCTGCGCCGCGGGCCCCGGCACTCCCACCCATCCCTGGCGCTGGCTGACACGGCTCATGGCTCCACGTGGCTCCCGGCTCACACTTCCGGGTTGGCAAATTTCTGAACTTTGTCCATATATAAGGTGTACTGGATTAATAAGACGCACTTTGAGTTTCAATCAAAATTTTCGTCAAAAGGGTGCTCCTTATAGTCATGAAATTACTGTAATTGTAAACTTTTTCTGTGAAGATTAAGTAAATCACAGTTAAATTGGACCATCAGTAGTTTCTTTAAAAATTGCACTTAAGCTTCAGCTTTCAACACTTAGGTGTTATGTTATAGGCTGTGCTCAGACTCTGGGAGCAATAGGCTCCACTGGCCAAGTCCTTCAGTTCTCTCTGGACTCTGTGCTAAGTCCATACAGAGCACCTGGGAGCTTCTAGTACCATGCTAAGTGGAAGTTAAACATTTACTGGCCCAAGCAAAATAATGTCCCAGAACCAGTTTTATTGTTAAGCGCTTGTGTGAAATACTTAAATTTTCTTAAATACTTGAATTATCTTCCTTGTTGGGTTTTTGCAGAGTCTGTGTCCGTTCCCGTTGTTGGGATGCTTGTATGGTTGTGGATGGAGGAACATCTTTTGAGTTCAATGATGGGGCAATAGCTTCGATATTGATTGACACAGACGATTCACTGTGCACTGTTCTGCTGGAAGAATGAAGGACCTTGATGTATTTTGATGAAACATTTATGGATCCGTAGAGGGAAACCATGGGGATATCACAATGCTGCATTATATTGGAAGTTGGCCTTTTCAGATGCAAGAGCATTTGGAGGAAGCTTGAAATGCTTTTCATTCCTTTGGGTTGGGGAGTCATTAGCCTGATATTTAAGCTCTTTTTGCATCTAGTGTAAAATATGTCTGAAGTGTTACCTCTAACTTCAGTGAAAATGACATTTTAACCTGTAAGGCAAACGTGAAAGCTTTGTAAACACAGGTAAATGGGTTCAAGTATTAAGTCAGTAGCATTAAATATTCAAATGTACAGTTTTTTAGTAACAGTCTGGGACTGATGAAACTAAATAATTCATACATACACTTTTTGTAGAGAAGTTGACTGTCAAACTAGCAATTTGATGCAAGGATATATAGATTTTGGTAAACCATGATGTTGATGTAAAAGAAATGAAAATACAAATCTTTTGTATGCTTTTCAAAAAATTGTACAACTTTGTAGTTTCATACAATTTGTGGCAATTTTTTTTTGTGCTTCCAGTATTTTTTCTACTTTGTAGATTTACATCAAGAGTATAGGTCTGGTTTAATACATCTTAAATGAGGTAGCTTTTACTTTTTCTGTTTGGCTAGGTAGGGACTTGAAACCCAAAGGTTTTCTTCACTCCTTCATGAGGAATGTACACATTATAGAAATCATGTTGTAGTAGGATAAATTCCTTCACTGAATGGATTAACTGGAAAGCAGATAATCAGAGACATTAGTGTATGTAAGTGGCTATCATTAAGAAGTAGATTTAGCCTTATTAAGTTGAATGGTTTGGAATTTTGGGTTTTGAATTTCTTACATTTAAAGAAGAATGAGATATGCTGGGTACTAGGAGTTGGAGCACAAGCTAATGCCAATGTCTTTCAGTTTTCCCAGCATGTTTTTACCTTCTCCAGAAAATTTAAAAATCCAATCCTATGCTGAATTCTAGTAATATGTAAATGACAACAAATTAATTTCATGTCTCTACTTATGTCAGGTAATCACACTGATAATAGAAAGAAAAAAAATAAAAACGCTCTGATTAAAGAAGAGCAAGTGACCTTTTAAATCTTTTAGAGAAACTGTGAAACTGTGACTACCTTTTGAAATCTGCTTGTAATCGCATAGGTGAGGCAGAATTTGACAAAACAAATAATCCTACAGCAGGAAATGTGCAATGTGACTTGAAAATACTGTGTTTTGTCTACTACAGATTGGTTTCCAAGAGTGAGTTGTCTTCAAATGACTTTCAAATGAAGAAACTTCTGTAACAGATGTTCTCAGGTCTAATGGAAATGTTCTCCAGTGTGGCAAATCAGTCAGTGCATTTATTGCCACTTGCAAAATGTAGACTGCTCTTTTTTGGTGGAGGAAATGGACAAAGGGTTTTTTCCTTTTAGACTTGAGAGTGAATTTAGAGGATATTGATTTGACCAGACCATTCAGTTCTAGAAAAATGTGAAATTGATGCAGCTGTCTGAATAAGCTATCACTGTGTACATTTCACCTTCTAAGTGTGCTGCAGGGTTATTTACACTGTTGGGTTATTAAGATTGTAGACCCAGAGGGGAAAACTCAAATTAGCCAAATAAGCTTTCAAAAATTGCTAAGTTCAGGAACTATTGGAATAAAGCTCAGACTGTCTAAAACAATGTGCAAAGTTTGTCTAAAGGTAAAGACACAAGACTAACCTTTCCAAAAGTTGTGTGGATTCGGGTGTTCTAAGTTATTCTCAATCCATCTGTAAACACTTAGGGATTGTTTATGTGCCTCTGTCAAGTTCACTAGTCAGTATGCTGTTACGATTCAAAAAATTCCAAAGCCCACCAATGCCATTAACACTAATTTATTACTTCCTAGAACTCTACTACTCACTCTTAGATCAGATTTAGGTATTGAACAGCACAGGTATTTAGGCATTTGCACAGCAAATCTATGGCAGAAATCCTTTCCCCTGCTTATTTAGACATTTGTGTGCTGCAGTGTTTTAATGGAGACTGGCTAGTCTGATCCGTAAGCATACCTCTTAAATATGCTTGTCATTTCTTGTTATGAATGTTAAGGCTAAAAGGCAATGTTTTCAGGCTCTACAGCTCCAAAGTACTATCTAGATTAGGACTTAGGAATTTGACTGTGAAAATGTTACTAATTTAGCAAAATGGAAGCCTGACCTATTCATGAGTGGCCTCTACTGATTTTGTCTGTATTTAATTGCAGTTCTGTTGAAGCATTTACTGGTGAATGCTTAAATTGACTAGGATTCAGAAATCTATAATTAATAGTAAGCAGCTACCTTTTTCTTCTTAAAGAACTGTAGGACCTTTCCTAAGGATCCTTTGTGATGAAGAATTGCAGTACAGCCAACTTACTTGGTAAACAATATTCCAGGAGAGGACTGGTTTAACACTGATTCAATCTGCACAGACTGGCAGTGATTTTTGCACCATTTCTACTTGCTGAGTCAAGTCCATGGTATTTTCATTTAGTGCTAGTCTACACTGTGTTCTGCTAAACTAGACCTGTTATTCTTTGCCTATTTTTTTTCCAAGTGGTGTTTATACATTATGTAATAAAAATTAAAAGGTTAATTGAATCAAGCTGTCCTGTGCCTTATTTCAACCTTCAAAAGTGTTTCATGTGCTCAGTTTCTTCTCACTTTACTGTTCCAGTTAGTTTTTAATGATTTGTGAGCCTTCATGCATTTAGATGTAGTGCAGAGACTAAGTAATGTAGCAGGTTCTGTTATGGAGTGCTTAGGGCTACTTCTTATTTCCCTTAGGATAGGGTCAGTTGAGCACCTTACCCAGAGGGCTTTCATTTTATGTCTGCTACAGCTGCCATCATAATCATTAAAAAGGCAACAGTGGTACTGATCTGCCTCCAACACTGCATCTGGTATGTAAAATTATTCCTTCTAGTTAAAGGCCTACTACAGTTCCAATTCTGCACAGGTTTTAAAGCATACTCTAATCAATGCTGAAATTATTTCTGCTAAGACCCTGTCCTTTAAACCACCATTGATGATACAGTACTTTGAGAAATTTCTTTCTGGCCCATGACACAAAGTTGGTGGCAAATCAGGAAAAGCATTCTCCCACCCATCATTTATTTTACACAATCTAGCAATTTCTTAGATCTCTATTAAATGTAAGAGAAGATGCATGGAGTTACATTGTGCATAAGGAGAATTTACAGTAATGCTGTACTGCAAAGATGTACTTTTTCTTCTTGAAGTAATTTAAGATATAATTCTAAGGCAACAAACCGAGGCAGTAGAATATTCTGTATCCTCCAACCTCCTATCATTCTTCCAACTTTCACAAGGTACATTGCCCATTAACTCCTTTGTAAGGCATACAAGCCCCCTATTAACACCTGTTACTTACACTGTTAAATTTAATAAAAAGCAAACCAAGTTAGTTTACCAAGATAATGCTTTATTTACTATATTCTACAAAGTCAAGTTGAATATCAAATTCTAGTACTCATACACTCTTCATAGTAATTAATCTGTTCTCCACTACTACGTATTCATTCCTGAATGCTTTTTCTCAAGACTGCAATGGGAAAAACTATATCTATGCAAAGGCCTACAGTAATGCATTGTCTACTCTTAAAACATCCATGAATAAATTCAGCTGCTTGCTTACTGCATTCATGGGAAAAACAGCAGCATATTTATGTTCTACAGAGGGTCCAGGTTTTGCCCTAGGAATTATCAGCTGAAACACCTGCTGGAATATTCTAGGCTGATGCATGAGGACCCTGATAACAGATGCAAATGCAAGGTTCATTTAAAGTCATTACCTGTTCCTATCCTTTTTTTTTTGTTGTTGGTTTTTTTTTTTTTTTTGGACAGTTACTCAGCTTCTCCTATGACTTCTTAAAAAAATCAACACTAGACAATAGTGGTTAGTGATACAAATACAAGAAGTGAAGTGCTACTACAACCAAACTAAAATAAAAGAGAAATTAATGTCTCTTGATAGCACCAAAGCATCTTTCCCTTACATAGCAGTCCCAGGTTCTGGTTTTTGGTCATATCTAGAACTCTTTGAGCCCTCCTCTGGCAAAACTTTTACCAATTTATCAGTTGCAGTTGAAAGATCATATCTATGATCAGGCTCACAGAAGCTACATTAAGTTTCTGTAATATGTAATCAGAAAAACTACAACATGAAATAATGGATAACCAGCATCTTTTTTTACAGATGCTAATTCTGGAACAGGCTTTCCAGACTATATTTGGCTAAAAATGAAGGCTACTAAGGACAGAAGTTTCCTTTGTGGCCTCCTAAATAAAAACTTTTCTATAGCTCCTCTACACTGCTTAGCTGCTTCTGTGTAGATATCCCCAATTTACTGTTTTCAAGTTTAATTCACTCATCCTACTGTACCTTTTCTTCAGTTACATAGTTGAATAGATTTAATACATAAGGATTCATTTTGAATTTCCTCAATTAACCTTATAAAAATATGTGGCACCTCTGCAAGCTGTTCCAGTAGCTGCAGACAGTTGCTAGAGGCTGACATTACTTAATTATGGTGGTTTGTTTCATAATTTTTTTTTCAAAAGATCCCCTGTAAGAAATAAAGTCTGAAAGAAATATTCTGTAATTGCTTACAGATCATCAAATTTCTAAAGGCTTTACATATAAAAAATGGATACAAAATACTATAAAACAACATTAGGGTGTAAGACGGCAGTAACAGTACTACGATAAAAGGTGCTTCAGCACCATTTTTTTCCTAAGGAGCTTCAATGCACGGTGTGTCCATGGCATCCGGTGCATTGTACGTGATCACAAGAAACTAGGATTTCTCAGTGTCAATCTGCATTTGATGCCCCAAATCTCATGGCTCTTTTTATTGCCAACAGTGGGCCTTGCAATGCTGGTGAAGTGTGAACCATTGATCTTCATGTCAGGCAGTGCTTCCTCGAGGAGCTGCAGGGAGCTATCAGTCACTATTCCAAATACCTGAAGAGTCTTCAGTGTTCGAATTTCACCAAGCTCTCTAGAAAGAGAAAAATAATAATGAAACTGAAGACGTGTTTCTGCCTGCACCCAAGCTACATAACTCCATTTCTACTTATTTTTTAGAAGAGGGTAAACTACTTAAGCACATATTTACAGTAATTTCACGAATACAAGCCGCACTGTTTTGACCAAAATTTTGCTCTCATACCATGAAAGCGGCTAATATTCAGGTGCGGCCAATATGTGCATAATTTTCTGACATTTTCAACCCTGGGAGTGCAAACCAAGTCAGTGCAAACTGCAAAGTCGAGCTCCTGCCAGTAAAACCCTGCATTTACACGGTTGTTACAAATTGATACTCTGTTGCGTGGCGGGTGGAGCTGCTCCCTGCAGGCAGCACAGGGGGTGGGGAAGGCGAGGCAGCTCTCTCCTGCTGGCCCCACGGCCCGGGGGAGGCAGGGGCAGCTCTCTCCGCTTGGCCCCGCGGCTCGGGGGAAGGCAGGCAGCTCTCTCCGCTTGGCCCCGTGCCGCCGCCGCAGGAGCAGGCAGGCTACATCCCCAGCTCCCATCGCCGCCGCAGGTGCCGGTGGGCTCTGTGCCCCCGCTGCTGCCGTGGGGCAGTGCCGGGCCGGGATGACCGAGCCCAGCGGTGGCAGCGGCCGGCCCCAAGCATCCCCACCGAGCGGCAGCGCCAAGCTGGGCCACCCAGCCCTGTCGGCAGCCCCGAGCCCTCATGGCCCGAGCCAAGCCAGTAAACCCCGCCCTGCCACGGTTCTGTTACTAATTGGCAACTTTGTTGCACGCGGGCCCTCGCTGCAAATGACAGAGCGGCTTATACTCAGGTGCGGTTTATTTATGGACAAAGAATGAAATGTTTGCCAACACCCGGCAATGCGGCTTATAGTCCGTGCGGCTTGTATTCGTGAAATTACTGTAATTGAAACTAGTACTCAGTACTGGTAATTCAGGAAACTGGCTGAGTAAATTACTTCTTTGTTAATGTCTCTCACAGACTGAAAACAAACTGATTTTATTCTTCAATGTCCTTGGACTTAAAAATATAGAACAAGGGAATTGCCCAGGTGAAGTTCAAGGATGTGGCTCAGAAGACACAAGCCCCCAAGTACTATCAGTCAGTCTCCAATTTGTAGCAATATTTTGGTGAGTAGCCAACCCAGCTTCTTGATTGCTTTACATTTTCCCAGTCATCATCTGAACTGTGTATCTTATCCAGTAGGCACGTGACAAAATCAAAAAGCTGAGGCACATGCTGCCATAACAGAGGTTCTTCAGATCCTCATTTTCAATAGTCCTCTGCCTCTCAACCTTACTGTTGGCCATTTCCTTTGTGTTGACATCTTTCTTTAAAGTATTATGATTGAAAGTTTTTATACTAATAAAAGGCAGAATGACCCCACAAACAAGTCACTCTGTGCCATGTTCCAGTCACAATCAATAAATGATAAAGGTGTACACAAAAGCAAACATACACAGCTTACTAGTCCAGCCAGTACTGTCAACTCTGCCAGCTTTTCCAAACCTTGCTGCACACTCAGACATCAATACTGGCCACTGGCAGGACTGCAACCTCCCATGCCAGCAGTGAGTTCCACTGGTATAATGCCACAAAGAGAAGATACTAGGCATCGAGCAGCCTGACAGACTGACACTACTGAAAGGTTATGTCAGCTTTGGTTCCAGTCTGGATTCTTGAAGGCTTCAGGTTCTAGCAGATAGGCTACTTTACCTTAGTTTTATTCCCAATTCCTCATACTATTAAATTTTTTGAAACAGTATTTGCAATTCTAAACCTAAAATAAAGCAAATTCAAATTAACTCACCCTCTGCATGAACAGCAAACCAGAGCTAATTAGAGGTTACTTACACTAAGGCAGCAGGTGATATCTGGTAACATCGGCTAAGGCACAGGTGTTGTAGGAACACAAGTTGTTTAAAATACTGGAAGCACTCGGGCTTTAACATCATGCTGTCACTGTACAGAGAACACATTAAATGAAGGTTTATGTATACAGCAGCAGTAAACTTGCTATTTTTAAAATTCAGGCAGAGGAATTTATTGAGTATCACTATTTCCTACCACTGAAGTATGTTTTCTTATGGAAGCAACCCATCTCTCGTATATGTGTGGGGCAAGTGAAGAGACAAGTGAAGCAGAAGATTCTCTTCACACAGATCCTCTGCAGCAGAACTTACACCATGAAAACGCAAGCTCTTCAGAGATTTCAAAATACTGTAACTGACTAGGTCAAAACCAAAATACATACTTTTTTTACAGCTACATGATCAAGTAACAAATTTGTATTAGAGAAGACTTAAAACCCTCTCTAGGATGCAAGGCCAATAAACTGTAGGCATCTAAATACTTCCATTATATCTATCAATTACCATCTCTTGTTAGTTAACAAATCACGTAGGTATCTGACATTTATGCTGAGTTAACAAAGACATCTTCAATAACTTACCTACTCTAGATTAGGTCATGCCAGATATTAAATTTTCTGTAGGTTTAGCTTGAGTAGTATTTTCTGGATGTGCAGTGCTACACAACCTAGCCTCAGTGCTAATGCCCTGAACCACAAGCATTTAAGGAGTGGCTGCACAGATCTTCTTACCTGAGATCTAAATGGACAAGCAAAGGACATCTCTCCACCAGTGTTTTCACATCTGAAACGAAGTCACACAGAGTCAGTCCCTCTCTCAGTAACAGACGGATGTGCTTTACACAGCCTACTCATGTCTACACATGTTCATGTATATCTTTTCTACTGGAACCCCACAACTGAAGCACAATTTTTAAACCAAAAAATACATGTTTAAGACTTACACCATACAGTCTGCCTATGAAGATACCTTACATAGATTTCTTTTAACCCTCAGCAAAAAGATACCTTTCATTCAGCAAATTATGCCTAGGAGTCAGATGCATCAACCATACATTTAGGAACACAGTAATTCCAATGGCATTTTTCAGAAATTTACTGAAACATAGTAATGGTGAGCTGTGTGAAATACTTACATGTAGTAAAAAAAGTAACAAAAATTTTCCATGTATCAAACATCCTTTTAGAGCATCAAATCCTTTAAGCATCTCCATTTTTATCCACAAAAAATCATGTCCTTATGACAAAAAGCTATGTTTTTTCTGATTTAAACTGTAAATTTTTCACTTCATTGTCTGCAAGTAGAACTGAATCATCCGCAGTTCAGATATCACCTAAAAGCCTTTGCAAGGTGCTCAACAACATGCAAGAGAATTTTGGTATTTCAGAATTCATATGCAAAAACTAAACAAAATGCCTTAATTATGATGATTAATTACTATTCAAGTCTTATGCGCACTGAAACAGAGTAAAGTTGATGAAAGGTTCAAATTCCTGAAGTGGAGAATATTACGTAGCGTATTTGTTTATGGGTTTGGGGCTGAGATAAGAAGATTTGCCCATTTCCCCACAAAGGGAATGCATGAAGAAGTCTGTGTGATACTTAAACAGAAATGAGAGACCACACTCTGCATGTCATCCAATGCCCTACTGTGATATTGCAAAAATTAAATTCTCTTTACCACAAAAATATGCTCTTGTTCATTTTGAGGTACCCTCCCCCAAATCTTGACTTACCTGCATTTTCTATAACCCTCCAATTTAATAAACCTTTTCCTTCTAGAAAGAACTATTAGCAAGTAAATGGTTAAATGTTAATTCCTGAGATTATTTGCCTTCCAAATTAACTGGTATCTGGACGTCAGTCTGAAACTCAAGCACTTACTATGACTGTTCTCTTTTAGAAGATGCTTTCAGCAGACACAACAGCAGGGCCTTAAGAAAGCTTTCCAGATACTGTTCCTGGAGCTAATTCATAGCACACAAAGTCCTGCTTCCAGGACTTACTTCACAAGTAAAGGCTGTTCCTTTCAGCTGAAGAAATGAGTTTTCACTTGACTGTTCCCAAATTCAGAAGAAAAATCACCCTTCATAGTAAGAGTCTCTGACAGGAAGAACTTCAAACTACACAGAGCACAAAAGTTACTGTTAGCACATGATTCTTCTGTACAAAGAGTTATTGCCAACCAGAAGAAAATGTAAAGCCAGCTGCTTCATCCCACAGTGGGATAAAGGTTTGTTACACTGCTATTTACCTGCTATTTGTAGATTCTCTCTGTATCCACTTAAATTTAACTGGGTGATCTTTGAAGTAATATGATTGACTGCTGCTTTGACATGAGAGGCTGTGAATTCACACCAGGACAAGTTCAGCTCCTCCAGCCTACAAACAGAGAGTTGTCAACATGAATGGCTGAAACACAGTTCAAGTTCTGGTATTTTCTGTTACGGCTGACACTTTTAAAGCAAATACTTGTAACATGCCTACTGCCAACTTACTGTATTCATGACAAGGAATTCTAGTATGACAATAACTAAGCACTAATGAATGGAACAGGCTACCCATCCAAATCTATCTTTGGAGATTTTCAAGATCCAACTAGAGAACATCCTCACCCACCTGGGCAGTGCTAATTTTAGACCCGGTCTGGGAAAAGCGTTAAAGTGACTTCCCAAAGCCATTTTCAACTGATTCAGTAGTATCTTAGGACGTGAAGGCTCTCTCCAGGAACTGCCACAAGGAGACAGCCTTTTCGTTTGTGACATGAATCTGTTACAACTGAACAGATGGTCACTTGAGAGGAAAAACCACTACCCATTATCAGCATTGGTCAGATGAGCAATTAATCCCAATTAGCATAAAATAATTTGTAGTTTTATATAAACACTGGTCATGCTGTGAACTCAAGTCTCTTCGCGTGCTTGATTAGCCTGTCACCGTGGGGCTGGGACAAAGTACACAGTAATTTCACGATTATAAGCCGCACCATTTTGACTAAAGTTTTGGTCTGAACCTGGAAGTGTGGTTCGTAATCCGGAGGGGTTAATATATGAAAAAAGTTCTGAAATTTGCAAACCCCGAAGTGCGAGCCGGCAGCAGCCCCAAGCCAAGCCGAGTCCACCCAGCCCCGGCGGGGCAGCGCTGGGCCGGGGGGAGCAAACGCGGCGGGGGCCGGACGGGCAGCACCAAGCCCCGGGCCTGGGGAAGTGAACGCGGCAGGGGCCAGGCGGAGCGAACGCAGCAGTGGTGGGACCGGCAGCGCTGGGACAGGGCTAGCCTGCCCAGCGGGGACAGGGCCAGCAGCGCTGGGCCCCGGGTCGAGGGGGAGGGAACGCGGTGGAGGCCGGGCGGGCAGCCCTGGGCCAGAGGGAGCGAACGTGGCGGGGGCCGGGCAGAGTGAACATGGGCCGGGGCCAGCCCACCCAGCACCGGCGATGCAGGCAGAGGTGAGTGAGCCCAGCAGCGGCGGCCGGCCCTGAGTGGCCCCGCCGAGCGGCAGCGCTGAGCTGGCTCACTCGGCCCCGTCAGCACCCCCGAGTGGGCTGAGCCCGCGTGGCCCCGAGCTGAGCCAGTAAACCCCGCGATCCCACGATTCTGTTACTAATTGGCAACTTTGGGAGAGTTACACGGGGATCCTCGCTGCAAGCGAAAGTGCGGTTTATAATCTGGTGCAGCTTATATATGGACAAAGAACAAAATGTTGCCAACACCTGGACATGCGGCTTATAATCAGGTGCAGCTTGTAATCGTGAAATTACTGTATTGCTCTGTGTCCAGGTGTTATAGCTGTGACCAAGGCACAAAGATACAAGATACAAAGATACAGCAAATGCCCAACTAGAGCATTTAGCTGGCAATCTCTACACAAAATGAAAAAACAGTTAAATTGCCACTAGCGTTCCTAGGATCAGGTTTGCCATCTGGTATTCACTGTGTACTGCACAGACTGCCATCCGCTAAAGAGCTCATGATCTGCGTAATCAGACCAAGCAACAGAATGATTAAGGCCCTGGCTGCCCAGTAACTCACAATTTGATTAAAAAACATGCTTTTGCAGAAGGAGCTATTATGTACGTTATCCTGCAGGTCACAGGAAGTCAGCAGAAAGATTAGGATATAAATCCCGAATTCAGTGGGGCCCAGTTCAATGACGTTCTGCTAACAGATGGCTTAATCACTGGAGCTGTCAATCTGAACACAGCCCTTCATAAACTAGAACATTACTGAAGGATTATTCTACCATGGAAAGGCACAGTGTTCTCGACCACTCATGCTGTACTCTGCTCTGGAACTCCACTTTCCAGTTCCAAACCACACACTTCATCTCTGTGAGAATCACATACTATTTTCATAAAGAAAATCAAATTTACGTGATATCAAAGGAACATAAATGGGGTTTACCCACTAAAAAGATGATTCAGAAAACTCATGAAAAACTCACAAACTACATCTTTGCTATTAAAGCAGAAAATAGCTTGATGGAAAGAAATTGCCTGACTATTCAGCTAATAATCAACTGTTAGGCACCTACAAACAAAACCAGGCACATCAAAAAATTGCATTACAAAACATTACACATGAAAAAAATACATCAAAAAAGTATTAGATACAAGAGTAACTGGGATGCCCAAGGAAAAAAATAAATCCTTTCTTTCAGGAATAGCAAAACCTGGTTTTGTCTTACATAGAACAGCTGCTCAACATCAGCTCCAAGGCCTCAGCAGAAAACCCTGAGCACCCACAGAGATTTAGTCGTATCAAATTGGGATTTCTAGCAATGCTCCTGTAGAGAGAAAAAAAAAGAAAAATCTGATAAAATTTAAACATTGGAACATTGCTTGGTTTGCTAGGATGTGACTATTTTTAAGACCTAATTTCCTGGACAAGGAATTGTTCATAAAACGTGATGTCCTGCATCTTTAATCAACTGACCAGTCTGAGTCACTAAGGCTCTCATCTCTGTACTTGCCATCAAGGCACATTAAAACATTAAAAGGGATACCTGTCTATTTACTTGATGCTGCTGACAAGTCTGCACATTTATGAACTATTCAGTCTACAAGGAAATGGTTTCTTTTCACCTTCTGTTGTATGCCAATCAACATATATCCCACCTTCTCAGAGATGACTACACCTCTACAAAAGACAAAGCAAAAATCCTATTTCTAATGCCGTCCCTCTGGACAAAATCAATGTCCGAATAGCATCCCCTGAATGCATTTGTTTGCAAGACTAGAGCACACATGCAGTTAACAAAACCTGGAAAAGCTCTTATATTCAGTATGTACATTTGTTCAGAAGGCAACAGAATTTCATCAGCAGTGCTTGATTAGTACCCAGTTTTCAGATAGATTTAACTGTTACTACTGATCTTTTGAAAAGCAGGACAGCCAGAGTCTCTGCCATCTGACCTATGGTCCCTGGCACCTCCACAATACCCTGGTGTGACTCAACAGGTTGACTGCACACCCATTAGTGTCTTTGCAGTTGAACCAATCAACACTACTTCTGCTTGACAGAATCTGTACTCTTCCACGACTTCAGAAGTTCAACAGAAAAGTGAGCAACACTGCAGAAGCACAATGGGTATCTGGTAGGAGAGCCACTGAGAGCCCCCGGAATAGAAAAGAAGCTGCACACCAAACACGAAGTTCTCTTGGGAGCACAAAAATGGGGAAATAAAAGTAGCTCTGCTGTACATCTTAGCTACAGGAATATGGACACAAACCCTAGAGAGATGAGCAGTTTTTCCAACCTCCTGCTACTCTGGAGAATTGGGAGGGGAAAAAAAAAGGCACCTAAAACTAGACATTTCAAAAGACTCCCACAATGAACAACTTTCCATGCATTCTTTCATTAGCGTGCACAAAATGATGGCACTAAACAGAAGGCATTTACTGAATATTCCCAAACATGTCACTCACTTGATGATGTTGTCAGAAAGCACTAGACCCTCCAAGCTGAGGTTCTGCAGCTTTTCACATAGACAAAGAATACTGTGGAGATCCGCAGTAGACACTGTGCAGTTTGACAAATCCAGGTGCTGAATTTTAAGAACACTAATAAAAAAAAAAAAAGGAAGAAAGAGAAAGGTTACTAAAATTGCATTAAAACCTGCTCTGTGGTCACAAATATATCTATACACTAAAAGTATGCAAAACTTCCAAAAAATACTTCTGATTCCTCATAACACCTGCAATTCTATCTTGCTGGAGTTACATGATTTTTTTGCATGTACCACATAAAAATGCTGGAGATGATGATAATTCTTTGCTCTACAAGACACATACTGCAAGGGCATTAGGGTGCTTGATATTAAAAAAAAAAAAATCACATCAACTTGGTTTTAAAAAACTGACAGGTGAGTGTAGGTTCTTCTGTTTCAACACAGGCTTAACCATTGATTAGCTCTTCCACACTCCAGAGACAGCACAAACACTGCTGCTGGCTGCTATTACCTTAAAACCAAAAACAGACTGTGAATATCTGAGACACAGTTTCAGGGCCCAGAACATGCAGAAAAAGCCTTACTTGCTTGTTTTAAACAATGGATCCCCAATGCAAGATCTTGGGCAGCGGAACACAGTAACACCTGCAGGCAACAACTGTCCAAGCACTCCTGGCAGCAGATTCCCACCAGTCAAATCAAGAGTCTGCCAGAGAGATTCATCAAACCTGGGGCATAGAGTTTTACTTGTTAGTGAGTTCAAACAGGTAATGGGTCAATGCTGTAAGCATACAACCACAGAAAGTTTTCAGTGTCAAAAACAGACTGAGAGAAGGGAAAGCTATTTAATAGACTACAATAATGTGGGAACATGTGAGGCATCTTTTGGTTATACATACCCACATATGGCCTAAATTGAATTATATATGCAAGAATAAGATGAGAAGCAAACCATTTAACAGTCTATGGAAATAAAGATTTTCCTTAGTATTAAATGACAAGAAGTAATACTCACGAAAGTTGATGCCATCTCTTGCAAATCATAGAAACTTTCAGCAAGTCCTTTAAGGGCAAATAGGCAAAGATTGCCAAAAGCAGTTCATCTGGAAGTGCATCCAAAGAAATACCTTTAGGGAAAGAGCAAAACACAGTCTAGTTAAAGCTGGTTCATTTTTGCCTGTTGCTTAGATGCCTTGTTTGGTTTGGCTGTTACAAGCCCCTCTACAGTTTCTCTGTAGGCTATACATCAGATAACAGCCCCATTATTCATCTCCCTTGCAGCTCATCACTGTAGGAAGACATTTTTCCATCTTTGCCTAGGCACATCTGGTAAATGTATAGGTTCCTATAACATCAACTTTGTATACATAGTAAAGCTATTGACACTACTCACATACTCACTTGGGGAACAAGAGCATCTTAGCTACTGCCTTTGTAATCTAACACTTGTATGATTCTCTGGGGTTTTTTCCCCCCCTCTGCTGAAATGCTCACTCTTCCCACACATGTAAGAATCCCAGAAGAGAGCTCAAGATAAGACATGTTTCTGTGTCATACACAGAAAAAATTCAGGTGCTACAAACTGCCTTCTAAAACATACATGCTATCACCACTCCAGGAATTATGTGAAACAATGTGGTGCAATCACAGCTTCTCTCAGGGTTTCAGAAGGTGTCGTGATTCACATGGGAGATTTCTGGGTGGTGGTGCTCAGTAACAGCTGCCTTTGACCCAGCACTCCATCTTATATAAAAACAGGACTGTCTGAAGGCATTCCCACCTTCTGTGTGACAGCATAATGCCTGGAAAGAGCTGCTTATTTATTTCACATCCCACACTCACCCAGACTAAAATCCACATTCTGACATCAGGGAAAGAAACACCCCTTTTCAAGGGTCCTAGAGCCCTGCTCTTTCTCATTCCAGCCCAGCAGCCTTCTACCCTTTGATGTGCTTTTCCTGTAGCCCTCTGGGCACAGTCCCTCACATTGCTCATTTCCATTGGGAGCTTGGACACAGCCCAGTGGCACACCTCAGCATGACCTCCTTACTTACCCTTCTCTTCTTGCCTCCAAACAGGTAATTTTTTTATTGACTTTCGTTTTAGACTGACTGATTTTAGTTCGCTTTTTCTCTGTGTACTTTAGCGTGAAAATTGCCAACAAACTTTGCCACACTTTCGCTTTTATATTAAATCTAGTTTTGCTGCTGATTTTTTGGGAGACCTTAAAACACTGATTCACAACGCAACCCTGCTGGGCCAAAGTGCCACCTATGTCACATACACAAGAGCACACAGGCACGGGAACATGCAGCACAACCCCCCAGCACACACACACACAGGTGATCACGGGGTTAGGCAGCAGAGAACCATGCTTTTAACGGGCTGCAATTCTGGAATCAGACACATCACCCCTGTTCAAAGGCATACATAAAAGAGGACTTATCACCCCAAGCCTGAAAGCCAGTAGATCTAAACGTGGCATTCTGCTAGGTAAGAGCAAAGAAGTAAACAATAAAGCAGGCAGGGCGTTTGCCTTGCTTGTGATGCCCACTCTCCATCTCTACTGAAGCAGAACCTGGACCAGGGTGACAGTACCTGACTCTGTCTCTCGGAGCAGCCATGGCCTGCGCATGATAACAAAGTCCTTTTCGTTATCCTTCACCTTCTGCCGTTTTGGAGGAAGGCAGGGCGACGACACCAGCAGGTCCTGTGGTGTGTTTTCATTGCCCAGCTTGTCTTTCTTAAGGGCCGACACTCCCATGCCCGAGAGAAGCTCCGAGGTCTTGCCAGGGTCCCATTCCAAGCTGGTGGAAACATTAGTGCTAGAGGATGGGATCTCCTGGAGGTGCTTTCTGCAGACACAGCAAAACCCAGAGGCTCTGAGGGTACTGCCAGACTGACACCAAACACAGGATGGGGATCCTTGGAACATTTCAGTCACTCGTACTCCACATTCACACGCAGGGCGATTAAGTGTGGGATCTGCGGGCGCTGGCAGCACAAGCAGCGGCCACAGCCCAGGCGTGTGCTCGGTCTGGCAGACTCTGGGAAAGATCCCGCCAGGGACTGAGCGCGCCCCGCTCCCGGATGGGGCGGGCGAGGGACCGGGGAGCGGAGCCAATGGAGGCGGCGAGATACGGCAGCCTCCCGACACCACCAGACCCGGACACAGCCGCGACAGCCGCGGGCGGGATGCCCGGGCCGGCGTGGCGGGATGCCGGGAAGCTCTCGCCGGGAAGCTCTCCCCGCTGCAGGCGGGAGAGAGGGCCCGCGGATCCCGCGCACGCCGCCAGCCCCAAGGGCAGGGCGCCCCGCTCCCCCAGGACTAAACACACACGTGCGATCCAAGAGCCCCTTCCCGCCTCCCCGGGTCCCACACGGCTCCTGGGGTTCCCGGGCACAGCCCCTCAGTCACCCCCGCGCAGCCAGGGGACCCGAGCGGGCCCGCGAGGGCTCACGCCCAGCCCCGGCGCCACGAGGCTCCCGCGCAGCCCAGCAGCGGTACTCGTACGGCCGCGTCCCGGCGCATCCCTCCCTCCCGGTGTTCCCGTATCCCGGTGCCCCCGTACCTGTACATGGCGCTGGAAGACCCGCGCGCGCCGCCGCGCGCCCCGCGCCTTTCAGCACCGCGCCATCCCGGCGCCGGCCGGAAGCCAGGGCAGAGGGAGCGCAGAGGCTGTCGGGAGTTGTAGTTCGCAGCCCTGTGCCCACCCCGGGGCGGGGCCGTGCCGGGCCGGCGGCGGAGGGCGGCGAATGGCGGCGGCTACGACGCGGAAGAAACCGGGAGCCGTAGCAGCTCCCTGCGCCACGCTCTGAGCCCGGTACCGGGCGGGATGGCGAGCGGCGGAGCCCCGCGAGGGACGCGGCGCTGAGCGGCGGCTCGGCCGTGGTGAGGCGGCGGCGGGCGGGACGCGGGGCCGGGCGGAGCGGGGCCGCAATGCCGAGTCACGGCCGGTTCTCTCGAGCGGGGACGGGAGCCGGCTGAGAAGCGGCAGCCCCGGAACACGTCCCCTGTGACGAGGACGGGAAGGATGGATGGTCGCGGGGCAGTGATGGATGAGGGCGGTCGGCGAGTTCGTTTCCAGCTCTTATCCCGGGTGTTCCCTCCCGTCAGGGCCCCCCAGCCCGCAGCGGGGCCGTGCGGGCTCCGTGTCCCTGGAGCTCGGTGCTGTGCCGCACAGGCCTGTGCGCACACGGCCGGCCGGGGAGCGCTGGCACGTTTCACCCTGGAAGGTTTTCTCTGGGAACACCTGAAACTGCCCGTGTGTGCCTGGTGCTGACCCTCACCATGCTTGTTCAGACCCTGCAGTCTTTTCACGCCGTGTTTCACAGCCCGCGGGAATTTCAGCAATGCAGCTCTTCCTGCGGTTTTTTTCCCCCAAAGTGCTTGTTTTGAAATTGATGGGAATGGAAAACTAATTCTAAACACACCTGCAGCTCCGCTCTTAGTCAACCACTTGCTTGCAAATGCTGTCCTTTGTTTACGGCATAACGACGGAGAGACATGCCTATAAAATTGAGGGTGGCAAGAGTACACAACTTTATGTCGCATACAGAGAATGATGAGACTCAAATTAACATTCATGTAATCTTAAAAATAGATATTTTTAACCGTTTCCGGTTTTAACTTAGGTCATGAAACGGTTGTTCAAATATTATTTAAGCAGGTAATCAGATGAAAAAGAGGTGGAGTTTTGGTTTTGAAAAGAAAAAGCTGACTTTATTTCACCTTTCCTTCAGCCCCTTTTTTCTTTGTGAATCATGTCACTCTTCTCTATTAATATATGGGAAATTGAGAGATGATTTTCCGGAAAATCCAAGTGTTTTTTGCAATCTGGAAATTGGCAAATAGTCTGTTTGCCTGAATGCAGTGTTGGACAGTAGTCATGTGATTGCCTTACTGACACCTGCTTTGTGTGAGTGCTTTGGTCTGGTAGTCCACATACCGATTTCTATTCTTTTTTTAGATTCTGCTTACAACTGTACAGTGCTTGTATTTGATTCTATTTCAGTTCCTACGATAAGTCAGTTATTTTCTTCTATGTGGTTTTTTCAGCATACTTCCCTAAAGCGTTTGAAAGCTTCAGTCTCTGTGGTATTTAATATACTAAAAATTGGACTTGGGGATCTTGGAGATCTTTTGCTACCTTAATGATTCTGCAATCCTTTAATGGAGTACCAAGGCAGGACCACGTAAAGCATATGAGCTTGCCATGATTTTGCACTGATAGTTCCTGCTTGCATTTGAACACAAAAATCTTAATGTTCCTTGGTCAAGCATTTGTCTTGCACTTAGTGCTACTGAGTGGAACCTAGTCTCCTGCCAAATCAGAGTACTGCTATTTTGAGTGGTGTCAGCACAGCATTTCTTTTTTAATTAGAGGGTGCAAAACTTGATTCCCTAAATATCGACCTATTGTCAATTAAACATTTCATCAATTTAATTGTTTTTCATTGCAAAATAGTTGAATTGACAGGTACTAATAAAGTATCAGTCAATATATAGACTGTTGTGTTTTAGAAGAACAAAGCCATGCAAATTGCTTTCTTCACTAATCTCAGAGGTTGTTTCTCTCAAATAGTGCAATCAGATAATTTCTCTGGTTGGTTTGCTTGGGCAGTTTGTGGCTATTTTCTTTCTTTATATAACTTTTCACTGTGCAGAGATAAAGCAGTTCTTTGTTTTCTGTTTATAAACACTTACTATTTCCCCCAAGCTGTTAGAACCAGTGTGTAATAATAAAGTAAACAGAAAAACCTACCAACCAAACAAAATCCAGGATGCTACCCTTCCCCTAATGTGAAACCAACCTAAAATAAATACCCACAACACACTGTGCAGACTGAGATATTAAAATGGCTGAAGGGACTGTTTGTGTTGTTGCTTTGCCTCTTGTTTTTCCCTGTTTATAAGTTCATTATAAGTACATTATAAGTTAATGTAAGTTAACCCATTCTGTTGTGAGATAAAAGTGTCAAGGGCTCTTAGTGTGGGGCAGTTCTATCAGTACTAGAGGCTGTAGTCTACTACTGCATGTCTGTAGAGTAAAGTCTTCCTTTACAACTTCTAGCAGCATAATTTTATCGAGCAGGGCGGGCTTCAGAAACCAAACACTGGGTTTTTCGTCAAGTGAAGTATGCTGGTAGAACCTCAGTAAGAACTAGCAGAGTATTTCCTGACAGAAAAGCAGAAGGCCATCAGTGAGCTGGCCATTGATATGTTGCTGGAGATGGCAGTTTTTGTATTGTAGCTGAGTTGTGACTTCAGCTTTAAGCGGGAGGTGCTGTTGCCCAGATTATTTTTTTGGGATTTTTTGTATGTTAAGGCTCTCCGTTCTTTCCCTGACTGTCTGTGGAAGAGATCTTCCATAGTTCGGCAACTTTTTTGATGACAGGTTTTCTTCAGATCTAATTATGATCTTTAAAAATACAAAGTAAGGCTGCTTGGTTTTTCAGGTGTTTTAACTGAAATATCCAAATGTCTAGAAATGCAGGTTTTTCAAATCTGCTTGATCTCTACCTGAGAGTGCTTGAAGAACAAGGAAAATTAAAGTCTTCAGTATTTTAGAAATGTCTGAGGTACCATACAGAAAAAGCAGATGCATGGTGGTTGTCTTCATTAGTAGTGTTTGAAGAACAGGCAGAGCTGCAGATTGGCAGACTCCTCTTCTTTTTGAATTCCTGAAAAAAAATTCTGGCACTAAAGCTATTTTCAAGTGTGTAGTATAGTAGATGAGTAAAAGACAGCATCAGTTTGTCAAGGACATATAGTTGAAGTAATCGAATCTATTTCATTAATGACTGATAGATCTACTCTATGCAAAAGGATCAATTTATAATCTTATATATTGCTTAGTAGGGCTTTGATTCTGTTCCTTAGGATGTTTTTGCTTGTGAAAGAAAGCTGGGAAGAGTCACTGTTGTGGCTGAGGCTATTCCCGTGTCAAATACTTTTAATGGTTTTCAGAGTTTCCCTAATGAAATAGTATGATGGTTAAAACTACAGAAGGCACAAAACTGTGTGAGATTTACGGTCTTTCTGAAAGTGTTAGTGTATCAAAATACCTTCGAGATTGTGAGGGGGAAACGGGTATAGCTGAGCAGAGTTTTCTGCCTGTATTAAGCAGGAGCAATCAACCACAGAAATACAGGATAGAGAAGTAGTGTTATGTTTCCTGGAGGGAGAGAATTTGGAGGCCTCAATAAAACTGAATTTCTGAAGGAAATATCCTATTTCTATTTATACTTTTCCGTAAGGCATGTGGAGCAGTGTTTACCCTCTGTTCAGGTCTCCTCAGGCACTTGATGGGAGGCTGGCGGAATTCTTCACAGATATGCTTAACTCTTTCTAGCCCTTCTTTAAGAATATAATATTGGAGTGTCTTTGTTAAATTTGGTGCTGTATTAAGCTCTAAGAAAGTGTGGGGTTTTTCATTCTCTGCTGTTTCATTTAGTAACTTGAGATTTCTATACTGGGCAGAGTAGTTAGTTCATTTGTAATGTAGATGTCATGAGAGCAGTTACTCTTAGGTTGGCAGGGTAATTTAATACTGTTGGTAGCAGGGAGTCTATCATATAAAGGGAATTAAGGCTGAACTGGGTCTTTTATGATGTGTGTAGTGTTAGTAGCTGGGTAAAATAAAAAATCTTAACTGATTTTTTCTGTGTCTGAGAAGAAGCAAGAAAATCCTAAGCTAACACAAGAGCATGTAATTGTATTTTATCGGTTAAGCTGTGCTTCCTGTGCCAGTGTTTCAGCTTTTTTTTTTCCCCCAGCTTATTTGTATTAATCTGTAATTGCCTGGTTGTTCAGAAACTGAGTATACCAATAAATACTTCTCCATTCATGGTGAGGGCTCTTGTTACTTTGTCATTGCTTTAATAGGAGCATCTTCTAAGCCATTGAAGGTTGTACAGTACAAGAGAGCTCTTCTGAAGTAGTTACTTCAGCACAGCATTTTTTTAAGTGATTCTGGAATTTCAGCCAGCTGATACTAGGTAGCTGTATGCCAATAGTGAGATGGCTGTCTAAATAAAGAGATGAAACAGGATGATAGGTAAGGAGCTTACCTTTCTTTGAGCTAACAACCAGCTTCAGTGGCAAATGCTGCTTTCCACAGGAAGGCATGGCTTTATAGCAGTAATGTATTTTAAGGCCTGATTCTAGTCTTAAGGCCAGATATATCTGCACTGTTGGGTTTGATTTAGTTCACCAGAAGAGCTCCTCTCAAGCATTATGTTTCTCACTTTGTGGATTTTCTTCCATTTAATTTTTCTATGTGGAGAGTGGGTTTTAAATTGTTTTTATCTAAAAATCTTAAACTGTTACTTTGAAAATGTGTATACATTAATTCAAAACAATTCTGTTTTTAGTTTCAGTGTTTTGAAGAAACAGGCCTTTCTTTTTGTTTTGAGATTAAAATAGGAACCAGCTAAGAACATAAAGATGTAGTTTACTGATAACTGCCAAGTCACTTTTGTCTTTGAAAGTGAGTTAAGTTTTGGTGGGAATCAGTTCCCTCTTCAATTCAGCATATGCAGTACATTTTTATAGTACTTCTGGAAGTACCCTCATGGTAATAGCTGAGTGCAGCATCTTGCACAAAAACTTTTTACCTTCTGTTTTGGTAGAAGCTTTTTAGGTGTGACTGTAATAAAACTTTGTGACTAATGAAGTGTATACTGTATAATTTTTTTGTTTACGTAGCAGAAGGTGTGGCTCTAATGGGCACGGAAAGCTACATGCCTGATAGCAACGCCTTAATGAAGCTGATACATAATTGTTTTGTTATTTTTGTTTCTGTGGAATTTGCTGCTATACTGTAAATAGAAAAGACTTCTCTGAGGAAACAAGAATGGTACAACAGAGCAGTCAAGGGCTTGCTTTGAATAAGTGGTTGAGAAATGGATGGGATATCCTGAGTTTTTAATGTACAAGTGATCTATCTAAAGTAGAGTACAGACAGATTGTAAAGGGATGGTTTGTTCTAATGGAAGTGTTGATAGTTTGACAAATATGTTTGATGAAAGGCAGAAAAGATAAAGCATGTGCATCTTTGACTAGACACAGGAAGGTAACTCCAGTTATTTTCAGACTATGGAATGCTCTGTGTGTCACAGCCAATACGGAGTACAAAGACTGTTCTTGCTGTTTGACATTCAAATCTGAAAGTGGAAAATGGGGAGAAACAAGTTTTGTTGATGAAAAAACGTCAAAGAATAATTACTCCTCTATGTCCTCAAGGTAGTACTGACATCACAAACTTTAGAGGTTTTTTAGTGTAAATAAGAGTTTTCACTGCTTAGTGCCCTCAAACATAACAGATCTGCTTAAACAGTTTACCGAGAAATTAGTAAAAGAAATTGCTCACTTTACCAAGTCCTAAAGACATTTAAATGTAAGTAGAGGAGAATTTCAGTAACAGCATTGCTTTTAAATCTCCAGAAAAGTGGAAATACTGGAAGTCTTAACAGCAAAGCCATAGCAAAAACTATTTCACTTAAATCAAACCAGCTAAATGTTCATCTTGATGGAGAGGCAAGTCAGACTGGCCACTGTAATAAATTTTATTTTTTTAAAATAATACATAAAATACCTGTGGTAAAATGATGCTTATTAAAAAGGCCTGAAGCAGTTTAAATAAAAATGTAACTGGTCAGCGAAATTTTTGGTAATGGATTTGTGCAGCTCACTGTCCCTTTGCATAATACCTTGTCTGTATGAAGCTGCATGAACTTAGGGCATTCCTGATGGTAACAGAGTGACTAAACACAGAAGGACGGGCAAAGCAAAAGTACATCATGGCAAACTGTACCAAATGAATTGAGACCCTTGTTTCTCTGAAATAGCACAGCAGGAATAGGAAGGTGAATTAAAATTCTTGAAATTTCAAACTTAAAAGAGGTGCATTACTAGTAGACTAACACATAGTTTGCTGTGTTTTATGCTCTATTAGCTCTTACGTATGGACTTTAAATATGTATTTGAGGTATGCTCCATTAGAGAAGTTGTTCATTAGCTATCCAGGAACATTTCATTTAAACATTTAACTCTTTTAAAAATTAGTTACTTACTTCCAAAAGGAGAAAAAAAGAGCAGAATAGATTTTCATCTTGAAATTTTTGCTGAACCTAAAGTTGAGCTAGGAGTCTATTTAAAGACAGAGATTTGCCTTCTGGATCTATTGTATATCAAGATGATGAACAGGAGTTGTCCTAATATATTGCTGGAAATGACGGCATTGGAATTGCATATTTTTGATTTCTTCAGAGGACTTCAGGGCGCCTTGCTGAAAATCTTTGGTTTTGTCTAATAAGAATCCTGGTCATGTGAAGTATGAAAAGTTTGTTAACATGTTTTAAAGTGTCCAATGAGCAACTCATCTGTGTAAATATCTTCTAGAGATTTTAATTAAATGTCTTTTTGTCTTGCAGTTCTGATCTGTTTTCCCAAGTGAGTGTGGTGTGGCTGGAGCCAACATTTAACAATGAGTGGTGCAGCCTTGGGCCTCGAGATAGTGTTTGTCTTTTTCCTGGCCTTATTCCTACTTCACCGGTATGGGGACTTCAAGAAACAGCATAGGCTGGTGATCATAGCAACGTTATTGGCTTGGTATCTCTGCTTCCTGATTGTATTCATACTGCCTCTTGATGTCAGTACGGTAAGAAACATGCAGGACTTCCTGCTTAATTGCATCAAAGGTGTATGGTACTTCTGCAAACTAATGATTGCCAAAGACCATCTCTTAGAAACACCAAAAATATCTTCCATGTAGTATCTTAATAAATTAAGCATTGTGTTTATAAGCATGTCTTGTGTTTATAATTAATTTTAGTTTTTGTTGGTCTCATCAGATAACAAATCTATTTCAAACATTTAAAATTTCATTATTTTTTATAACAATTTTTAAATCTGTTTAGGCAGCATAAGGGCACCTTCAGTATTTTATATTTCAGTATTTTTATGGCTGCTGATTGAATGTTGATTTGAATGTTTATTGGTATAATTAATTCCAAATGTAAACCTGGAGTACAGAAAAAGTCTTTAAATTAGGACTTACTACTTTTAAATAAGAATTATACATCTTTGGTCACTGATATAAAATAAACTGTCTTTTAGACTATTTATAATCGATGCAAACTTGCGGTTAACTCCAGTCCTGCAGAAAGTAATGGCTCTTACGTTACCCTTGCTCCAAGGTATGACCTACATGTTTTTTTCTTTAGACTGTATTTTATAATTTTCTTTTTTAATTGATAGGAGCATATTGTGTTTTTAACATTGTTAAATAAGTGTTATCTGTGTGATGTAAAATTTGAAGTTTGTAAATATAAAGGAGTGAGGGAAAAAGTGATGAAAAGTGGATCTTTATCTGCTGGGAGAAATTACACAGTAATTATGTAGTAGTTCTAGCTGATTACCCAACTATTCTTTTTTTGTGTCACTAGATTTCCTTTTTTTCTTTGTTAAAGCAATAAGACTAAGCTTTTTGTGCAGTCCTGGTTATGAGGAGAGACTTTGATGAATGCTTCTCCTTCACAATCTTAAAGACTTTAAACCTGAAAATCTAATTTTATACCTTTAATTTATACCATATGAATGAAATTAGTTGCTTGTCTTACATGTCAGGAACATATCTAATTGCTTCTTACAGTTACATATACAAGGCAGTTATCTGAAATGTTCCACCAAAGTATATGGTAGCCCACTAGCTGTGTCCTGGCAGGAAGAAAGTAATCCCTTAACATGGAGAAATAGATTAACATGAGCTCTTTCCGTGACTGCTCATCCTTTAGCCTACACTGGCTGTTTCACTGTACTGTTGATGTGTGCAGTGTAGTTATCTATAAGATGATCAGAGCCTTTAAGATGTCAGCTGATATGTCTGTGCAAAGTATTGCCCATCTTGCTGCCCCAAAGCAGGGCCTGGAAGCATGGTGAAGTGGTGAAATGACAGTCATACAATACTGCACGCTAAAGACCACCCAGTGGATGTTAATTAAACCTATTTAATTATATACACAATTTGAAAACTATTCAGCAATCTGTTAATTTATCTATAGCTTCAGACTAACTTTTTTTCATAGACTCACAGAATGGTTTGGGTTGGAAGAGACATTAAAGATCATCCAGTTCCAATCCTCTTCCAGGGGCAAGAACTGCTTCTACTAGACCAGGTTGCTCAGAGCCCCATCCAACACAGCTTTTGAACACTGTCAGGGATGAGGCATCCACAGTTTCCCTGGGCAACCTGTACCAGGGCTTTATCACCCTCACAGTAAAGAATTTCTTCCTAGACTCTAATTTCAACCTGCCCTCTTTCAGTTGAAAACCATTGCCCCTTGTCGTGTCACTTTACCTGTACAAAAAGTCCATTTCCTTCCTTTTTATAAGCCCCCTTTAGGTACTGGAAGGTGCTATAAGGTGTCCTGGCGCCTTCTCTTCTCCAGGCTGAAAAACCCTTACTCTCTCAACCTCCCATAAAGGTTTCAGCACCTTTCATAGGAGAGGTGCTGAAACCTTTAGTCATACTACCTGTCATTCTATGTCTTTAGTTGATGTTTTGAAAATATGAAGTCTGTGCACATAAAACCTTACAACTCAGGCTGAACTAGTTGGACCCTGGAAAACACCAATTATTTTCATTAGGTAATCCTATCTAAGTTGACTTTATTGCCCCTTGACTCAGCCTTGCTTCATTACCCAGACAGGTGTGTAGAAAAAAAACCAAACTGCCTTAGTGTAGCTGGGCACCTTTTCTTTTTTTTTCTTTCCTCCCTGAAAAGGGTTCATATGACTTTTCTGGTCTTCTGTAGTGAACACTACTTGTCAGAAGAGTATTGGCTTACTGAGTCAAAATCTATATAAAACTGACTTAATCCAGCTGGGTGGCAGAAGAAACAACTAATACGTTCCTTGTATGACTAAATGATTATGATGTGCCTAGATATTTTTTAAAAACCTGCTCCACTAACTAAAGTTTAATGCTTCTCCATCTAAACAAGTGTTCTTTTTGTGAATGAAATAATCACTATTGAAAACAAAAAACTGTCACCTTAAAATGCTTTTATTGAATAGTCCTCTTCAGTCTTGGGGCTTCTGGTTTTTTTTCTCTAAGAAAGATGTGCTGTACAAATATATTATACGTGGTTAGGAAAATGATAAATATATCTAAGTGATTATTCAGTTTATTTGTTTGGGAGATGGTTGATTGCTGACTGTGTACTCAAATAGTATTGTACTATTTCTATGTTCCTTTCAAAGGCTTTTCTATATAGGAATTTATAGAAGATGCTTTTTATACTTATGGCTCTGCAACTAACAATAGTTTTCTTTACATTGTAACAGCAAGCAAAAATGTTTCAAACCCTGGAGTTATATTCCTGATGGTATTATGCCAATTTTCTGGCGTGTTGTATATTGGACATCTCAGTTTTTAACATGGTAAGTAAGGCAAAAGAATATTACAAAGGCTATGATATAGTTTTTAAGTGTACCATCTTAACAGTCATAGCATTCTTTAAGAATGTGTATCACTATGGCAAACAGCTTTTAAATTGCATATTATTTTCTAGCAGTGACATTTCTGTAATAATTACTGTACTGATTTATTTATTTTATTTCTTGCTTCTGTGGAAGCAAATTTCAGGTGGCAGCCATTTACCCTTGGTTCACTTTTGTAGTTGAAACTAAACAATTTACACATGTTGGTGTTTATGGATAAATTGTCGGAAAAAATAAGTTTTAGACAACCAGACACCAAAATAATTCCAAGAATAATTTGAGTGATTTTTGAGTAATATTGACTGTATTGCATAAAGCTTTAGATACAGATTCTGTAGATACAACTACAGAAAAAATATTTGTCTATGGGGATTTGGGTTGTCTGTACTTTGTGTGGTTTCTATCAACCTGTCATCAAATAATTATTTTGGTAGTTACTCAAGGATATCAGGGTTGGTAGTTCATTCTTATTTATCATAGGCTTTTTCATAGCAAAGCTAACTGTATTGTTTTTATCTGCAGCTTGGTTAAGGTTTGCCATCAGACAGGTACATCTAGAATTAAAACATCTAAGTAGCTAATTTCTTAGAAGTTTTGGAGTCTTAAACTTTAACACCCCTACCTCAGTAACCTGACAGTGCTAAAGTACTTTTTTGGGGGGGTTGGTGGTTTGGGCGTTTGGGAGATTTTTTTGGTGGGGGTTGGTGGTTTTTTTGTTTTGTTTTTTTTTTTCTTTTTTTGATTGACTGATGTAGTTTTGTTTTGTTTCCTTTTCTGCTAGGATTCTGCTGCCTTTCATGCAGTCATATGCTAGATCAGGAGGGTTCTCCATCACTGGAAAGATTAAAACTGCTTTGATTGAGAATGCCATCTATTATGGCACTTACTTGTTAATTTTTGGAGCATTTCTAATATATGTGGCTGTAAACCCAGACTTCAATTTACAATGGTAAGAATAATGTTGTAAACACTTCCATTAATTCTTACAGAATTGTCATGGATAGTTTCTTCTATGGATGAAAAGGGTCTTTCTGCAAAAACTAGTTTTAATTATAATATTTTGCTAGGCAGTTAGAAAATTACATAAACTTTTTATATGAAAGGAGCTTTTTTGAATATTTGTATAGAGATTTGGGGTTTCGTTTTCTGATTTTGGTATGTACAGGAGAGGAATCCTCTTGTATTTACAATGGTGCTTTTTTCTCCATACAAACACATTTGCAATATTAGTAACTTCCAGTGTTTTCAGAACAAAAAATCAGTATTTCCTGTGTAGTGCATCTGAATGCTGTAGACTTTAAAGATGAAAAGGAAAGTTAAAATTATTGACATCTAAAAATTGCTTATAGTCTTCCATACCAGATGGAATAGAAATCTGAATACAAATTTCTGAACATGCTATTTGGAATACAAATCCTGGGTTCTGAGGCTCTTTCTTAGTGACTGCCATTATGCTATTTTGACCTCACTGTCAGTAAGTTTAGTAAGTTCATGTTGTTTCTTAAGGGAACATATTGCTTTAGGAGAATAGTTTATTTGAGAACAAACAAATAAATTCTTATTTTTCCTTCATAGTGGGCAGAACATGAGAAATACAGGAAAATTGTGGCAGCTTTAAATGCGGCCAAGCAGCAGACAGGCTCCAGGCAAAAATTTAGGTGAACCAGTCTGTTCCTGTAAACTTGATAGCCATATTGGTACATACTGATACTTCAGTGCTGGTTTCTTGCAGGCAGGATAGGAGGATGTTGTTTGTTTGGGTTTTATACTGTTTTGTTTCCTTAGGAACCAGCTTCAGACTATTGGAATAGCTGCTGCAAATACATGGGGTCTATTCCTTCTTGTTTTGCTTTTGGGTTATGGTTTGGTGGAAATCCCTCGTTCTCACTGGAATGGAGCCAAGAGGGGTTATCTACTCATGAAGACTTACTTCAAAGCTGCCAAACTGATGACTGAAAAAGCAGATGCAGAAGAGAATTTAGAGGATATTATGGAGGTAAGTAACTAGCTTTCCCTGTGGAAAAAAAGTGAAGGCTGCTGCTAGTTGTGTCTGAATTCATTGGTGTTGGACACTTGTAGCATAAGCTTACTGTTAAAACTCTGTAAATTAAGAAAATTATCATAATGTGCCACTTGATAACACTCAATCCTCTGCAAAAGTCAAAACAGAACTCAAAAATGATAACAACTTGATAGTATTATTTGTTGAGTCTATTCCTTTATTGACCCTTCTGAAGTAGTACTGGTCACTAACATTTCAGAGTGAGCTTGAACAGACAGCGTACAGATGTTTCACTGTTGTTCAAATTGTGTACCACTTTTAAGCTCTGCTCTGTATTTCTGGAATCTTGAGAAGAGTTTCTAAATTGTGGTGCCATGTTTGCATGCTTTTTGGGAAGCAAATATATAGATACAGTAAATAAATATATAGATACAGTAATTTCATGGCTGTAAGGCGCACCTCCAGGAGTCAGCAAATTTCACAACTTTGTACATTATACAAGGTGCACCAGACTATAAGGCGCACTTTTTTTGCAGCGAGAAGCTGTGCCGCGCGCAACAAAGTAACGAATTAGTAACAGAATCCTGCGATCGCAGGGTTTACTAGCAGGTGCTCAATTTGCAAGCGTTTTTCACAGATTGGTGTAGCCTTTAAACGCAGCCCCAGGCGTCCTCTCCGTGCCATGATCACTGGCACTCCTGCCCGCCTCTGGTGCCGGCTGGCTCGGTTCGCGGCTCCCGGCACCCACCACGTGGCTGGGAGTCCCGGCTTCCCCCGCCCAGTGGCCGCAGCTGCCGCGGGCCCTGGCACTCCCACCCCGCGGAGGCTGGCGCAGCTCGGCTTGCGGCTCAACCGCCGCAGCTGCTGCCGGCTTTCCCCTCATTTCTGGGCTGCAGCCACCACCGACTTTCCCCATGCACCTGGGCTGCAGCCAGCACCATCTTCTTCCTCCTCGCGCCCGGGCTGCGGCCGCCACCGCCTTTCCCTCTCGCGCCTGGGCCGGTGCCGATGCCACTGGGCTCGCCCCAGCCCAACGCTGCCATGCCGCCACCGGGCAGGCTCAGCTCAGCTTGGGGCTGTTGCAGGCTTGCATTTCCAGGTTGGCAAATTTCCAAACTTTGTGCATATATAAGGCACACCGGACTATAACGTGGAATTCTGGGTTCAGACCAAAATTTTAGTCAAAAGGATGTGCCTTATAGTTGTGAAATTACTATAATTTTTTCCAAGTTTATTTTTAGACTATTGTTAAATATCAGTGAGCAATAGGCTCTAAGGTAGTTCAAAACCAGGATGGAAATCTAGCCCTTTGAAGAGCTATTACTGGTTCTTCTGCTGTGATACCATGGATTGGAATAATATGTGTGAACTGTTGTAGTTTAGGGAGGAAATTTTCGTTATGTGTCAGTACAAATTAGTAATAGAATCTTCATTCATCTTGTAATTGCATTTTGAAAAAACTGCTAAAACAATTAAAAACTAACTTACGTCTAAGTGGGACATAACTACAAAACTTACTAGAAAATGAGCAATGACAACCTCTTTTACCAGGACAGCACTTAAAACAGGCAGAATATTTGCACTGGAAGGGACCAACAACAGTAATCTGATGCAGCTGTCTGACCATTTCAGAGCTGACCAAAAGTTGAAGCAAATTACTAAGAGCATTGTTCAGATGCCTGGAGAGGGAGATGCTGATCACCTTTCCCTGGTAGCCAGTGACAGGATGCATGGGGGTGGTTCAGAGCTGCATCCGGAGTGGAAGCAGTTCATTACCACAAGGCTGGTGGATGGTCTCACGCTGGAACAGGCTTCCTAAAGACGTCGTCAGTGCCCTGAGTCAGTCAGTGGGACTTACTCTTTATCTCCTTTTCCTCTATAACATAAACAAAAAAGTCTTTTCCATTTCAGGTTTCATGCATAGAAATTAATCCTCCATGCATTTGTATAGTTGTGTTGCACACTGCTGTTCTTTTTTTAAAAAAAATGCTTAAGTATTCCTTACAAATACTTTACTTAACTTTTATGAGATATTTAGTAAAACTCGGCTTTTAGGAAGCTGTATTTTTTTTAAGCTTTGGTGGTCTTTTCTAGTTGGGAGAGCTGCAACTCTATTTGACCATTAAAATTTATAGTTTATGAAAAATTTATTAATTGACATTTTTATCTTAGGAGTTAAACTACTCTTATTTTTTTCTCTCAACAGGAAGTCCGTAAAGTAAGTGAGAGTATCAAATATAACCACCCCTTAAGGAAGTGTGTTGATACAATACTGAAAAAGGTAACCAATTGCTCATCTTCAACCATAATTGAGTTGGGAGGAGGTGCACATACAGAATACTTGTATGTTACTTTCTTTTGCTCTTAATATAGAATTTATAGTTGACATCTTCTGAGTTTCTGTTGAGACTGAGTTGAAGTTCTTTGTGAAACACTTTCTTATGACGTATGCAATTATCAGATGCATTTTGATGTAGTGTTGTAGAAAGAGAGAAAAATGTATGCCTAGAGTGAGCTTTTCAGTTGCATGAAATGCCACAAAATGTTACAAATAATTAGCAAAGGCTGCTTGCTTTTGTCACCCAGTTAATTTTACCTTTTCCTTCCAGTGCCCTACCGAGTACCAGGAAAGAATGGGTAGAAACATGGATGATTATGAAGATTTTGATGAAAGACAGAACAGTTATCCCAGTGAGAAAAGTTTGGCCAAACTTCACAAGCAGGTATATTAATAGACAGGAGAGTGCCTCACTTATGCTAATGTAGTAAGTGCTGGTCAAAGATTTTGAATGCACTTCATCTGGATTATTAAGTACAGTGGGTTTAAGCTGCTTGACAGAAACTTGGTGAAAGAAAACACAGACATTTAATATCCCAAGCGATCAATGTTCTGGATGTGTAAAAAGTGATGTTCTTGTGTTATATCTTGATAGTGTTATAGCTGTCTGTGAATAAACCTTGTAGTGGTTGATTGACAGTGCATTCTGAAAATGAAATTATAGTAAAAGCTTGATATTTACTGAGATGCAAAATGAAGTGGTACGTTGGGAAAAGTAGGATTTAACTGCTACAGATGGTGTGTCAGGAAAGAGCTGCAAAACTCAGTAATCATGTACGTAGTATCTCTATGCTTTATGTATTCAGAGAATTAACTACCTGCTTTATAGAAGATACAGTCTTTGCAGTTCTGCAATGCACACATTTTCAAAGGATTTTGAAAGGATTTTTTAAAACAAGTATACCTTGTAAGCCTAATTTCTTGCAATTTATTGTAGGTAATCTATTCAGTACAGAGACATCGTCGTACACAGGTCCAGTGGCAAATTCTTTTAGAGCAAGCATTTTACCTGGAAGATGTGGCAAAAAATGAAAGCAGTGCAACTCGACAGTTTGTTCATACCTTTCATTCCCAGGAACCAGAAAATAAAATTATTCAGTATTTCTACACACCAACAGTTGGTAAGTGCTGACGTGCAGATTTTGAGTACGTTAAGGCATAACTGATACCATTCTGTAAAAAGAACCAAGTGTTTTATGTTCAGCTGCAGTAGAGTGAAGCAAGTCTGCAGTATTAATGTATTTATGTAATGGAATAGCTATCGGATACTAATTTATGCTCTTGGCCATAAGCCTCAGTTTTATTTACACATTCGGTAGCAATAAAGCAAACTTTGAAGCCTTTTGTGGTGGAGTTCTGTTTCTGCTTGTGTAACTTTCATTAACCTGTTCTGGATATGTGTGTGTGTTTGTTTTTTTCCAGAGTGGTACTGGGAATGCCTTCTCCGACCATGGTTTTACAGAGTGCTTTCAGTTGTGCTGGCCACGTTCTCTGTAATTGTTGTGTGGTCAGAGTGCACATTTTTCAGCACAAATCCAGTTCTGTCCCTATTTGCAGTTTTCATACAGCTGGCAGAAAAGACATATAATTATATATACATAGAGGTAAGTTGGACATAATCACTTGAAAAAAATATTTTCAGATCAATGGTTGTGGTAACAGCAGTAGATAAAATAGGTTTAAAAATAAATCTCCAAATAATCGGTCAACTTTAGAAGGTCTCCAAATATATGGTACCAAACTTTGTTTTTGTGGAGGAAGTCTACCTTTTGCCACTTGTTAAAACTCTCAAATACCAGGTGGAGGCATGATCCAACTTGCCTGATTATCATGGGTAGAGTAATTTCTGAAACACTACCTTGAAACATAGGTGTTAATTAAACTTTCTAGTCAGCCATGTGTGTGACCTCAGTTTCCTAAAGGGGAATTTGCAGATGACCAGGAATCCAACCACAGATGTGGCTAGCATATGTGTGCACAAATTTATCAGTAAAGATACTGAGCTGAAAAATTTCAGTATACTCAGGAAAGATTGATTTGAAAACACTTGGGTTCATGACTTTTTTTGTGGGAGGAAATGCCAAATCAGTCATAGTACAGTAAATTTACGAATACAAGCCGCACTGACTATAAGCCGCATCTCTGGGTGTTGGCAAATATTTTGGTTTTTGTCCATAGATAAGCCGCACACGAATATAAGCCACTCTGTCGTTCGCAGCGAGGACCCGCGTGCAATTAGTAACAGAACCGCGGGAGGGCGGGGTTTACTGGCTGAGCTAAGGCTGTGCAGGCTCGGCCCGCTAGGGGCCGCTGACGGGGCCAGGTGGGCCAGCACGGTGCTGCAGCTCGGGGCCGGCCGCCGCTGCCACTGGGCTCGGTCACCCCGGGTCGGCGCTGCCCTGCGGTGGCAGGCAGGGACGGAGCTTCCCCTGCTCCTACGGCAGCGGCGGCGGGCGGGGAGGGAGCTTTCCCGCGCCCGTGGCGCCGGCGGCGGGCAGGGACGGAGTTTCCCCGCTCCTGCCGCGGCGGCGGCGGGCGGGGACAAAGCACCCCGTCGGCTCCCCGAGCTGCGGCAATGGCTGCGCGGGGCTCCCGTCGGCTCCCCGGGCCGCAGCAATGGCTTGCGCGGGGCTCCTGTTGGCTCCCCGAGCCGCAGCAATGGCGGCGGGCGCTTCCCCCCCCCTCCCTGGGCCGCAGCAATGGCGGCGCGCGCTTCCCCCCCCCTCCCTGGGCCGCAGCAATGGCGGCACCGGCTTCCCCCCCCTCCCCGGGCTGCAGCAATGGCGGCGCCGGCTTCCCCCCCCCTCCCTGGGCCGCAGCAATGGCGGCGCCGGCTTCCCCCCCCCTCCCCGGGCCGCGGTAGGGGCGGCCCGGGTCCCCCCTCTCCTCCCCGGGCCGCGGCAATGGCGGCGCCGGGCCCCCCCCCGTCTCTCCCCTGGGCTGTGGCAGAGGAGGAAAGAGAGCTCTCCCGCCTCTCTCCCCGCCCCCCCGTGCTGCCTACAGGGAGCCAGGCTCCACCCGCGGTGCAACAAAGTAGCGATTTGTAACAATCGCAAAATGCCGACTTTGCAGCTGCTCGGCTCAGCACTCTGGCAGGCACTTCTGAGGTTGTATTAGCCGCTCCTGATTATTAGCCGCATTTCCGGTTTAGGAGCAAAATCTTAGTCAGATTGGTGCGGCTTGTATTCGTGAAATTACTGTAATTATTGGGGCAATTGCAGCAATTTTATTTACAGTAATTTCACGAATACAAGCCGCACCAATTTGACCAAAATTTTGGTGGAAACCCGGAAGTGCGGCTAATATTCCGGGGCGGCTAATCTATTAACAAAATTCTAAAAGCTGCCAACACGGAAGTGAGAGCCCGCGGCAGCCCCAAGCCAAGCTGGAGCCCGGCCGGCCCCGGCAGAGGTGGGAAAGCCTGGCAGAGGCGGGGCCAGCAGTGTCGGGGGCGGGCGGCAGAGCCTGAGCCAGCAGGGCGGGGGAGCCCGGGAGAACTGGGGCTAGCAGCGCAGGGGAGCATGGCAGAAGCAGGAAGACCGGCGGGTGGGGCTGCCTGGCAGCGGGGGAAGCCCAGCAGAATCGGGGCCAGCAGCGTGGGGGAGCCCGGCGGTGCGGGGGCCTGCAGTGCCGGCCAGGGCGAGGAAACGCGGCGGCGGTGCAGACGGGAGGGGGCGGCCGGCGAGCCTGGTGGCGGCGGCGGCAGCCCTGCCGGCGGGGCGAGCGAAAGCGGCGCTCGCGAAAGCGCCACCGCGAGCCGCGAACCGCGAGCCGCGAGCCGCGAAAACGCCACCGCGAGCCGCGAGCCGCAAACCGCGAGCCGCGAACCGCGAGCCGCGAAAGCGCCGCCGCGAACCGCGAGCCGCGAACCGCAAGCCGCGAACCGCGAGCCGCGAGCCGCGAACCGCGAGCCGCGAAAGCGCCGCCGCGAGCCGCGAGCCGCGAACCGCGAGCCGCGAGCCGCGAAAGCGCCGCCGCGAACCGCGAGCCGCGAGCCGCGAACCGCGAGCCGCGAACCGCGAACCGCGAGCCGCGAAAGCGCCGCCGCGAGCCGCGAAAGCGCCGCGGGGCGGGCGCGGCGCGGGGCGGGCGCGGCGCTCGCGTGGCGCGGCGCGGGGCGAGCGAAAGCGGCAGCGGGGCGGGCGGCGAGCCCGGCGGCGGCAGCCCTGCCAGCCGGGCGAGCGAACGCGGCAGCGGGGCGGTGCTGACGGGAGAGGGGGGCCAGCGAGCCCGGCGGCGGCGGCAGCACCACCCGGCCAGCCCCGCCGAGCCGTGGCGCTGAGCTGGGCCACCCGGCCCCGTCGGCAACCATGAGCGGGCCGAGCCTTCCTGGCCCCGCCCCGAGCCAGTAAAGCCCGCTATGCCGCGATCCTGTTACTAATTGGCCAATTTGTGAAAGCTGCGCACGGATTCTCGCGACGAACGAAAGTGCGGCTAATATTCGGGGTGCGGCTTATCTATTGACAAAGACAGCAACATTGTCGAGGCACCGGGGGTGCGGCTTATAATCCGTGCGGCTTGTATTCGTGAAACTACTGTACATTAACAAGAAGTACTAGAATGTTTCTAGGGCCAACTGTGCTAGCTTATGTGTAGAATGTTATAATTATCATTTCTAGTTTAAATTGTTCTGAAAAACTCCCAAAACTTTTCTCATAGCTGATACTCTCACATCTCAGGTGGTAGTTTCACATCTCAAAATGAAAAGTTAATGCAGAAGATAGCCTGTCATATGCAGAGACCATCTGCTGAACACATTAAATTCTTTAATAGAGTTCAACATTTCAACAGCTTAACAGCACTTTTCTTCCCCCTAGATGGCCTGTTTTCTTACCATCTTTTTCCTAAGTATCTGTGTTTACTCTACTGTCTTCAGGATCCGTGTATTTAACTATTATTACTTAGCTTCACATCATCAGACAGATGCATACAGTCTTCTTTTCAGTGGCATGTGAGTATTTGGTATATGTTTTGCAGGTGTTCTGTCAAATACTGAATTGAAAATGTCCATAAAACTTCCATTTACATTCTTTAATTTGTAATTTACGGATATACAGTAATTCCACTATTACAAGCCGCACTGAGTATAAGCTGCATCTCTGGATGTCGGCAACATTTCATTCTTTGTCCATACACCAGCGGCACGTGATTATAAACCGCTCTGTCGTTCACAGCGAGGACCCGCGTGCAACAAAGTCGCCAGTTAGTAACAGGATCACGGGGTTTTCTGGCTCAGCTCAAGCCGTGCAGGCTTAGCCCACTCGGGGCTGCCGATGGGGCCAGGTGGCCCAGCTCGGCGCTGCCGCTCAGCGGGGCCGCTTGGGGCTGGCCACCACCGGGCTCACTCACCCTGGCCCGGAGCTACCCCGCCGTGGCAGGCGGGGACAAAGCCCGCAGGCACCTGCGGTGGTGGCAACAGGCAGGGATGGAGCCTGCTGGCACCCATGGCGGTGGCAGCAGGAGGGGAAGGAGCCTGCCTGCTCCTGCGGTGGCAGGCGGGCGCGGGAGCCCCCTACCTCTCCCCCAGGCTGTGGGGCCGGCAGGAGGGAGCCCCTGCCTCCCCAACAGGCCGCGGGGATGGCAGCATGGAGCCCCTGCCTCCCCCCTGAGCCACGGGGATGGCAGCGCAGAGCCCCCCACCTCTCGCCCAGGCTGTGCTGCCTGAAGGAAGGGAGCCCCCTGCCTCCCCGCCTGGCACTGCGGGCTCAGAGCCCACCATGCAACCCGCCGTGCAACAGAGTAACCAATTTGTAACAATCGCGCAATCCTGTGTTTTACTGGCAGGTGCTCGGCTCGGCACCTTGGCTGCACTTCCAGGGTTGGAAATTTCAGAAAATTTTTCACATATTAGCCGCTCCTGAGTGTAAGCCGCATTTCCAGGGTGGGAGCAAAATTTTAGTCAAAATGGTGCGGCTTGTAATCGTGAAATTACTATAATTCCTAATGAGCTCTACGTCATTATTCTGTGATAGATCTAGTTACTATGTTAGATCCAGTTATGATTTTGGAGGTAATGTAAGAAAGTCTTTAAAAGGCTATTGCCTTTTGCATTTGTGCAGGTTATTTTGCCGTCTTACTCCACCATTGTGCTTGAATTTTCTGGGCTTGACCCATATGGATGTTACAATCTCTCATGCAAAGACTCAGCCAACTGCTTATACATCTGTAAGTAAGAAAACATGAGTTTGAGCTTTCAGTACGGTTTGGAGAATAGGCAGAGTATTTTTAAATGCATCTTATAGTAAGATTCAGATATTCAAATCTTTTCAATCTTTGCAACAGGGTAAAAACACTTGGTTATCGATGAGGATTTTTGCAATAATTTTTAGAACTCATCAGTAATTTTTGGGGGTTTTTTTTTGCTTCTTTATCTTTAGAAAGTAAAGTATTGCACTTCAGAGTTCAGGGTGTCCTTCATTTTGTAATATCAACTTCAGTTTTAGCTTTCACTGGCTGTAGCGTGTAGGGCATCCCTATAGATCAGGAACAATCCTAACTTCCTACTGTAAACCAGTGAGTTTGGTTTTATTGAACTTTCTGTGGCAAGTTACATCTCATGTCTTTGTTCTAAGTAACTAGATTCCTTGTGTTGCCTAGAGACTCTTCACAGCAGGTGAAAAACATCTGCCAGATTTGCCCTTGTTCTAGAGTAGGTGAGACTACAAAATCTAGCATTTTAGAAACCTCAGAGTGCAGGAGGTGGCTTTTACATCTGCTTTTTCTCAAGCAGATCTGTGATAATACTGCCATTGTTAAAGTTACTCTAAAGGATTGTGTATTTTTGTGAGAAGGCACAATCTTCATGGGTTTATGCAGAATATAGCTAATTAGAGCTTTTTCTTGTGGATTCTTTTTCCTAGATAATGGGATCCATGAGAGTGCTGTCCTTCATTGCAGATGGATTCTATATATATTACCCAATGCTTGTTGTAATTCTCTGTATTGCTACATACTTCAGGTAGGTGATTTGTAAGATAGATCTTCCGTGCTTCTTCACATTAATAAAATTACTTTCATCTAATTCAGGAAGAGATTCAGTACTCCTTTTCCAGCAGTTGAGTTGTGTCATTCTAATAAAAATGAAAAACCTAAATCCATAGTTTGCTGTTTATGTAGGTGAAATGTGTGTTTTAAAAATATAGATTGTGTTAACTGAGTTAATTTAAACTTCATTTCTAGATTTTAAAGGGTAATCTGTTCAAACTTTGGAGCCTGGGGACATTCAGATTCTGCTTTTGGGATTAAAATTACCATGAGAAAGCTGTTTTCAGTGAAGTTTTCTAATTAATGAAGCACTAGCAGCACTTTTAGGTATTCAACTGTCTAACAGACTTATATTAAATACTCACATCAGGTTTCTGATGTGTTACCAGACTTCTGGTAATGCATACTGGTCTAAGTAATTTGATCTTGTTTACCTAAGTCACAGTTTGTTGGAGGCTGGAAGGGAAATTGCAGAAAACACTGTTACATTCTTGCTTTATAATTTCAAAATGTCTGGTTTTGTACACAGTAAGGGATGAGATACTTTTAGTCTGATCTTGCTTAACTGTATTTATGTTAGTATCTTCAACTTTGCATTACCATTCAATCAGAAACAATCTCTGTAGTACAACGTAGTAAAATACCTTGGAAGTTCTTTAATATTGTATGTGTATCTGTAGATAGTAAGACAGCAAGTATCTAGTTGTGAGTTTTCCCTCCTTTCCTTTAGGTTAGGCAAGGAATGTGGTGGTGGAGCTAAAAAAACAAACAAAACAAACAACAAACAGGAAAGCCAATGACAAGAAAGGAGAAAAGTGAAATTTGTGTGAGCTTTTGTCTGTCATGATCATCCTTGAATGACATTGTGAAAAGGAAGAATATAAACTAAAGGAGAGAGGGTTGCTTTAATGATCTCTGCTAATTAAGACACGTGCAAAAGCAAGGGCTGAATTGAAATCTGTTGAAGAAAGCTGAGTCTCCTGTGTTTAATCCAACAGTTTTAAGTTAGTACAAAGGAAAAATATATCAATAGTCCAGTTTGGAGGAAGGGAAACAGTACAAAAACAGCAGTTGTGTTTTCTGGTGTGAAGTTGAAAAGATGAAAGTGGTTTCATGCTATGCAGTTGCAGGACTGGCTTAAAAAAGGTGGAGCAAGCTTGCTGTCTGACTGCTGCCAGTGGCTATCCAAAAGGGCAGCCAGCATCCCTACAGCTTAAAAGTATGCAGTACACATTCTCCTGAGTGAATTCCTGAGGTGAAAGTGGATTTCCTATGTTATTACTGTTTCAGAAACACAGAAATAATAATAAGCAGAGTTTTTATAGTAATTGTCTGCTGGCAAAGAAGAGTTGATGACATATTATAGGTACAAATTCTGTTATATCTGAGAACATTTAAAGCAATCATCTAATGTTAAAAGCATTTTAAGCAAGTGTTCATTTGCACTATTCTCAGACGACATGCATTTTAATCTCTCTGTTTGAATAGGGTTATTCCATCACTTCCAGTTGTATTTAGAAATGTGTTAGTGTTCTGAGTCACCTAGGTTACCCTACTGTTCTGGGTCACCAGTTACTGTTCTGGGTTCTGAATTTTCTGTTTCCTCAGCTGGTATAATAGTCTATCTTCTGTTTTTACTTTTTACTTGGATTGTTCATGTTGTTCTGAATACTTTGTTTTACATTTTGTTCTGTAATGTGTTTAAACTACTAATTATAAATTAACAAAGGAAATTGCTTCTTCTTTTACCAGTTTAGGAACTCGTTGTTTGAATCTTTTGGGATTTCAGCAGTTCATGGGTGATAGCGAAATGACCTCTGACTTGATTGATGAAGGAAAAGAGCTAATCAGAAGAGGTAAATTAGGTCCTCTGTCATAGTCTCCCTGTAAAATCATACTACCATCAAGGATGGATAAGATAGAGATAAGACTCTATCTTAGAGTCCAATCCTTAACCCAGCACTGAGACATTCACCACTGAACCATGTCTGGAAATGCTACACCTACACATCTTTTAAGTATATCCAGGAATGTTGACTCCAAACCTCCCTGAGCAGTGGACTGACAATCCTTTCGGTGAAGAGTTTTTTCCTAATATCCAAACTTCCCTAGCACAACTTCAGGACATTTTCTTTTGTCTTGTTGTTAATTAGAAGGGGAGACCAAGGCCTACCTCACTACACCCTGCTTTCAGGGAGTTGTAAAATGATAAGGTCTCCCCTGAGCCTCCTTTTCTCCGGGATGAGCACCCTCATCTCAGCTGCTTCCCATCAGACTCGTGCTCCAGACCTTTCCCCAGCTCCATCGCCCTTCTCTGGACTCACTACAGCACTTCAGTGTCTTTCCTGTATCAAGGGGTCCAGAACTGGACACAGCACTCGAGATGTGGCCTCACCAGTGCCCAGCACCATGGGGCAGTCACAGCCCTGATTCTGCTGGCCACACTCTTGCTGATACAAGCCAGGAACCATTGGCTTTCTTGGCTACCTGGGCACACCCTGACTCATGTTCAGCCACTGTCAACCAGCACTCCCAAGTCCTTTTGCAACAGGCTGCTTTCCAACTGCTTTTCTCTTCCCTTGAGCATTGAACAGAGTTGTGATCCAATTGATAGTTTAAAGGAAAGTGATTTGGTGAGCATTTCCACCAGCTTCCTCTGTGTTAATCCCATGTGGCCTCACAGACCTGAATCTGTCCAGTGTAGCAGGTCCTGATCATATCCCCTTGGAATTTGGGAACTTTATTCTGTTCCCCACCTCTTCCTTCCTGCTCAGGGAACCTGGTACCCAGACAACAACTGCTCTCAGTCTTAAAGACTGATGCAAAGTAGGCATTAAATACCTCAGTCTTTTCCTCATCATATAATATATTTTTGGATTGCATTTGTCTGCAGTGTTGCAGGAAAAAAGCATACTGTCTGTCAGTATTTTAAAAGCTGCATTGAGAAAGGCCACAGCAAAAACTGCAATAAACTTAAAGCACTGTGTTCACTATGTATGATGGACTTCATTGACATCTTAAATGAAGTACCAGTGTTATTCATCCAGCATCTGAATTTTACATATTTCGAAATATTTTACAGTGTGTTGCTGATCAAGTAATACGTTAGCAGGTGCTTGTGTAATCTGTCATAAAGGATGGTTAACATCTAAATTGTCTTTATTATCAGCAAACTAATTTTTCTTTTATGTGTTGATTGAGCTGCACAAATTCAGTCATGTCCTTCAGTCTTTTTTGATGTTTTTAATTAGAGAAAGCATGTTTATTATGCAGAACTGGTTTGGAAAGCTTTTTATTTTACATTAGTTTTTATTGAAAGTGTTTCTTAAAAGTTGCTAAAAGCCATTGTAATTTTTGAGTAAATGTTTAGAAATTACAATTTCTGGATACAGTGCTATATTACGGAATACTTTCATAGTTGATGAAAAACAAAACCTGGGTTTACCTAGAGTAGTAGTATTTCTTTTTTTTGGAGAAAGATCAAAGTTTCATTCCCTTAAATGAGGTTATGATGACATTGATACTGTAATGTTATACTTCCAACTTTATAACAGACACAGACACAGAGTATTTGGGTCACAGGTTGTGCCTTACAGAACTTCATGAAGATGTTGTTTCAGAAATGCTGAATTTTTTTCTTGATATCATACTATCATACTTTCCCAGTTATTTCTAATGATTTGTTTGTGGGTTTGGGGTTTTTTTTGTTTTTTGGGGTTTTTTTTGTGCTGTGTTTGTTTTTGTTTTTGCTTTGCCAGCTGGTATCGAAATGTTATGCTATGATCCGAGATACCATCATGACAAAATAATTTTGATAGGAAACTCCATAGTGATAGACAAGCAGCTTTTTGTTTTGTTTTTGTTTAATTATAAGTGTGTATTTCAGTAGGAATCTTTAGTAGTTACCTTCAGATTTTCATTGTCTATTTAAAAAAATCACTGATTATTTTCCTTATATGGAGCTCAGACAAAGTTGTTTTGTTTTTTTCTTTTTAGAGAAAAGGAAACGACAGAGGCAGGAAGAAGGTGAAAACAGAAGAAGGGTATGATACTTGTTTAACTAATTACAGTGTCTGATAGGAATACCATTGATATTTAATTTAATTTAACAAAACCTTCTTCACAAAAAAAATTACTCCCAAATAATTGATGGAATCTGTTTAATCTTGCAGAATAGTCTTGACTGGGGGTTAATTATAGAAGGCTAGAGGACAATTTTAATGACACTACTTGGATGCTGTTGTTACTCAGTGTGCTGTGATGTATGCCAATAGGTATTACAAGCATTGAAAAGGGTCCTGATTTCTAGGATAAAGAATAATCTGAAATGGTTTACTACCAGTCTCTTATACTGATAGTGCTTGAAATAGCTGCAGTTGCAGGGTTGTCATACTGAAATGTGGACTCCTCCCACACTTGTTTTGTGTGTTCATTGGAAAGTCATTGACACAGGTTCTGTTTTATATTTTGCCAGAGGAGAGAATTACATTTAAGGAAGAATTAATAGTTTCCAGTGAATAACAAACAGAATGTTTGATTCAAGTTATGTTTTCTGCGCATATTGTATTGAAAGATTTGTGAAGCTTTAGTTTTTCACTAGTTTATAACAAATTCTAGTATAGAAAGTCACAATAAAAGATAGATGAGAGAAAGGATGCATACAAGGATAGTACTGGGACTAAAACCTCTTCATTTTCCAAGCTTGGGTATAATTTAATCCTAGATGACAGACAGTACTGCATAGACCTTTCATTTGATCCTTTCCCTCCATCTCATAATGTTAAAACTTGAACTTGTTGGGAAGCAAAATAGCAAGTGTATGACACATTTAATACACACTGAAGTGACCTGACATTGAGCTATGAATTTTTCTGCACTATGTGAATCTTGTTATTTTTCCTTTCTGCCAGTAGATGGAAGTAGTAATCAATAAAAGCAGCAGTTCCCGCCATAACTTAGAGCAGTTGGCTGAGCTTTGAGAGCAGATTTGAGATGCAATTTTTTTCTAAAAGTCTTTTACTTAAGAGCAGTTATGATAAGTGGTTTAGTGAAGGAACACATTTTGAGTTTAAAATTAAACAAAAAATCTTCCTGTATTAGCATACCGAACAGTTGTGTTGCTTTTTCCTGCCAACTTATATTTTTCTTCATGGTTTTTTTCCAGGAATGGAAGGAGCGGTATGGAAATAGAGATGATTCCACCAGAAGCAGAGCTGTCCATACAGACCAGAAAGAATCCAGCTTCTCAGAGACTAATGCCAATAGACGTAAGCTTTGTGGGTTGGAGGGGAAGTTCGTTTTGTTTTGTTTCAGTACATTGTCTTCACAACACTGTGAGAGTAGTTTCAAATATTTTCCTTTTTGTCTTAGATGCTATGCTGATAATGTTCACTTCTGTGGCTCAGTGCCATCTTGCCATTTAAGGCACTCAAAAGAGTACTGTATGTCTTTCCATTTCTGACTAGTTGGGATCAGAGATTCTGACTACTGTTCAGGCCAATTACTTGCTCTTATGAGATATATAATGCTTGCCATTAGAGTTGCAGTTGTCAGCAAAGAAACTTCATGATACAACTTGAAGTTTACCTCTTCTACTTGCAAGTGAACTATCTCAGACTGCAATAATGAAGCAATCAGATGACCAACAAATGTATCATCACATAAGTGTATATACTTTCATTTAATAATGTCTATTAGCAAAATACTTTTTTGGTGGATGTTTTAAATTTCAAAAAAAATTGTTAGAATGTGAATAGTGTTTTCTATTTTTTTTGTGCTCTTGTAAACTAACAAGTAAAATGAAACCGAAGAAAAAGGAGGAAAAGGGGAGAAGGAGGGAAGCCTTGAATATGCTTTTAAGAAAACACTGGTAGATTCCCCCTCCTCTCTACAAAGTTGAAGCACAGATTTTTAGTGGTAGACTAAAATTACATTTTAATGTTCATCATGTGATTATGTAGCATTCCAACTCCAAAACAAGCCATAGGTTCTGACCTAGTGAAGGTCACAGAGTGAACTGTGAAACAACTGTATTTCATTAATTCATGGTATTTGATTTTTTAAAATCAAACAAAAGCAAACAAAAAAACCCTCCAAGCAGCTTAGTTAAAGCATGAAGCTGGGGGGATGAATGGGTGATTGAAAAGTAATGCTTATCTGTAGTCTCATTTTCTTTGATTCTTTGCAAGATAGATCTCAACCTGTCTGAGGGGTGAAAGTTGTAGTTGCATTTCTGTGGAGCTACAGAAATACAAAATCTAAATGCTACAAGTTTGAGTAAGTTTGGTTCAATATTAAATCTACTCTAAATTGTTGCACTTTTGCTTTGGATGAGATTGCTTTGTTATTCTTACGTTTTTTTAAATTTGGTGTCTCCATACACACCAGGCTGTTCACAAAGCAAATAAGTGTCTTTCATTCCTTTTACTTATTCAGCACTGTCAAAGTATACCCGGTCAAATGGTAGGACTGAAAGAGATAGAATAGAACTCCTCCAGGATGCAGAACCTTTGGATTTTAATGCAGACTCTGTTAATGATGACCCCCTTGAATCGGACTCAGGAAGGTGAGGAATATTCTCTCTAATTTCCAGTTAAAAGTTTCTGATGTCTTCTGTTTTCTGACCTATGACGACTGTATCAAACAGTTTCATAAGAGTCTTGTAAATGAAGGTTATAGTTTCATCTTCTTTCCTTTCTTCCTTTTCCCCTGTGATAAGGAAATAATTTTGAAAACCTCTTAAAACCCGAAGGTATTCCCCTTATTTTAGAAATGTTGGAGTGAGATTTTAGCTGGATATAACATTATATATGGCATAATTTGAGAAATGCTGCATATAAAACTGGCGAATGACCTGCATGTTAAGGAAACCTCCCAGTGTGACCATTCTGGGGGCAGTCTGGAGGGGTCACACTTGTGCCACCCCAGACTTCCCCTGCTGGAACTAAAGCTCCTTTACCACAGGCAGCTCTAGTGACCCAAGGGATCCCTCTTTCACTCCCTACTCACCCCACTCTCACTCTAGAGTCAGAAAAGCTTCCCTTTCCAACTCAACCACAGGTTTCCCATAGCAGTCCCAGATATATGGTTTTTTTAATCGTGGTTCAGCGACAGCATAACAGCTCAAATTGCTGCCTCCAGGGAGCCACCTCAAAGAAAAGAGTCCCTGAGCTTTTACATCCTCACAGCCCATGTGCACCACAGTCCAGGCTCTTCTAGCTGAGCCCTTGGCTCCTGCACGGTCTGTGAGTGGCTGGGCCAAAGGTCCCCGTGCCTTTTGTTAGTTGTTCATGGTACCTTGCCTGGGGCTGCCATTTCCTGCCATACAGAGCACAGCCTGCAGCTGCACACCAAGCTACCTGATCTAGGTGTATGCCTCAACAGACAGATGTACAACATAAGGCTTTCCCTAATTTCCTACAAAGCTCAACTGGAGGAAGCTCACTTGATTTCCCAGTATAAAATCCATTTCTAAAAGGTTGCAGGAAGGAAGACTGAATGTTATAGGATCTACTGCAGGAATACAGCTGAGTCTCAGATCTTGGAACTGCTAAAGTAAATTAAAATCTGAACATCCTGAGCAGGGAGTACCAGACTGCACAGTGTATCTCGGTCTGTAGTAGAGATGTTTGCGATTTTGTGGTTGTGACTGCAGCACCAAATTTCTGTAGTTATAGAGTACCTTATGTAACTGCTAAGCTCTGCTCATGTGTAAGAAACAAGCTATATATTATATGGGTGCTTTTTTGAGGGGGGAGTGGTTATGATGTAAAATCACTAAATGACAGATAATTTAGTATTCACATATAAAAACTTAAAATTTGTTGTTTTTGGCTAAAACTAGCTTGCCCAATTAAGAAGAGTCACAAAAAGTAATTGTTCCAGTGGACTCACATTTATAATGTCAATAAACAAATGCCAGCTCAGAAACATGCAAAGAATGCTGTTAAATGGCACTGCCAGGTTTCACAGGTTGATTCTGACAACTGGTTTAGTCTCATGTCACCATATTTGAGAAACTGAAGCTTATTAAGCACAGGAGTTTAAAGAGGAGCTAGCCTAGAATTTCTGTCAGCAGTTGGCTTCTATGCAGTGTGAAAGGGATTGTCTACTGAAAAACAGGGGTATTCATATGTAATTATTCTGGAGCAAATACTTCTCAAGCACAATATCAGTAGTCTCCAGGCATCTATGCATGCTTTCCAAAATGAAAGAGTCTAAGCTTCTTGTTTAAAAAGAAAACCAGGAGCTTCAAAGCTCAGTTATTCCACTTAGTAACCTTGATTTAATTTCATGGAGGTAGTAAATCAAGAGTAATTGCATATGGAATTCAGATTAATTTAGAAGTAGCTTATGTAACCTTGGTTTTCAAAACTGGAGCTCCTACAGTAGGTAGAACATTCTTGGACAGTAAGGGCAGTTAGGACACTAGGTTTTGGCCTTGTGTTCATTCAAGTTTTAATAAATGCTACAGCAAGGAACTGCATTGTGCTTACATTGGACCTTATTTGTGCTTTTAAAGTGTTTCTAAAATATATTTGACCAGCAATTTGTGAAGTTTGTCTTTTCTCACTAAGCATATAGGCTTTTGTTTTCATTAAATTTGATACTGTAGTTCTTCTAAGAACACCCCATGAGATGTTCTGTTAAGCATCCACAGCTACTTTATGGGTGCTGTTTTTTGTTTGGGTTTATTGTGTTTTGGGTTTTTGTTTGTTTGCTTGGTGTGATTGGAATTTTTTTAAAAAAAGTTCTGTTCGACCAAAACATCCAACTTTTCCTTTGTTTTAGGAAGCATAGTTCTTTAAGACTCCTAGTATTCATGTAACTGTTTCTCTTGGTCACATGAGGTTTAATTTAATGGCTGTTTTTCAAATTCTCATGGAAATTAATTCAGTAAAACATCAAAGCCTGTAATTCACTGGAGTTAACGAGTAAGATTGCAATGAGAGTTAGATGATTTCATGGGTCTTTATTTTTCTGTTTCCTGTGACACTTCTTCACTTTTAAAATTGATTCTGCAGGTACCAGCCTGGTGGAAGATACCTGTCAATGTCTCGAAGCAAAATATTTGATGATGTCTAAGCTCATCAATGCTAAAGAAAATTCAGTGGAAATCTAGCTCCTACTCATTGCTTGGAAAATACTGTATTTGTGATACATCACTGAACCATCAGAGACTTTAAAAAAAATGAATGAAGGAACAACTCTTTTGGAAATGCACGTGTATGATAACTTCACCGCTTGTGATAGGAATATGCTTCTGCTGTTGTAGATACTCTTGTGCATCAGTGTGGGCTTTTGTGTCATGACCAAAATGAGAAAAATTATTTAAAGTTAACAGATAGTAAACTAGATAAATATTACAGTAATTTCACAATTATAAGCTGCACCATTTTGACTAAAATTTTGGTCCGAACCCAGAAGTGCGGCTTATAATCAGGTGCAGCTTGTATATGGACAAAAAATGAAAATTTGTTGTTTTAGTTTGGAGGACAGGTGTCTGCTGAGAAAGGCAGGACCTTCTCTTTGAAATGGAGAATGTAAACCCTCTCCCTCCAAATTATTATAATTTTGAAATCAAGGGGCTTTCAGGCAAAGATATGGGAATTAGGAATAACAGTTCTTTTCTGGGGAAATTAAAATAGAAATACAGTACTACAAAGAAACAAACTCCAAACCCTGACAAAGCCAGAGTACAACCTGACACCCTGTCAGGCAGGGTGTTGGCAGCAGTCCCATTAAATGGTGGCTGCAGTCCTCTTGCAGTGACAGATGTGATTCAGTTGAAGCAGTGCTCCTGTAGAAGGTGCAGTTTCCCTCCGGAGGTCCAGTGGTGATGTGGAGAAATCTGGTTTTCCTCTGGAGTCCAGTGGAGAAAAGGGCTACCTTAGTGTCCAAAAACCTCTGTTTTTATCTTGGTAAGAAATGTTGGGCTCTTTCCCCTGGCTGGAGCAACTTCAATGGGATGCAGTAATTTTATCAGTCCCACAGTGGGACTCAATGGCCATTAGCAGAAAATGATTCCCTGGAGGAAGGACGGGTTGTGAAAAGATAAAGAACAATGCCCTGCCTGGTTTCAATGGATGGCCCATTAGCAGAATATCTCCTGCAGAGATAAGGATCACTGCCCCCACCCTCAACAGATGGTGATAGAATAGATACCTTTTATCACACTCTGTATTGTAACCCAAGACAGTTGTCGACACCCAGACATGCGGCTTATAATCATGTGCGGCTTATAATCGTGAAATTACTGTGTACCTAGGCTCAACTTGAACTGTAACAGTCTGAGTTTGAGGAAGAGTATTTTTAGAATATTTGATTTTGTATTTTAACCAGTGCTGTGAGAGCAAATTGATGCATCCAAAGTGCGGTTATATCAGTTACAATAATAAACACTTTCTATAATTTTTCTATATGGACTTTACGCCCAGTCCAAAATCTGCTGAAGAAAAGTAAGGTTACTTTTGCCTTTGGTGGTATTTGAATCAGACCCTATATATGGAGAAAGCCTGAATTGCAGGCTTTCTTCATAAAAACAGAAAATACAAGTTCTAGTATTTAGAGGGCTACAAAGGAGATGGTGACTTCCTTTTTTACAAGGAGTCGCATGGAAAAGACAAGATGTCATGGCCACCAAGTTACTCCTGATGAGATTCCAGTTGTACACAACTGAAAATTTTTGTACAATTAGAATAACCAGCCATTGAAATAATGTCTCCAGAGAAGTGGTAGATTTCCCCAACATTGAGTACTTAAAATTTGGCTGGACAAGGTGCTGTGTCATCTTTTCTACACTATACTTTTGCTTAGAAAGGTTGGACCATAAAATTGTAGTCACAGAACTGTTTGGGTTGGAAGGAACCTTAAAGGTCATCTAATCTCAAGTCCCTCTTCCATGGGTGGGGACACCTTCTAGACTGAGTTGCTCAGCCCTCCATCTAGCCTGGCCTTGAACACTCCCAAGGATGGGGCATCTGCAAGTTCTGTGTAGCAAGTGCCAGTGCCTCACCACCCATACAATAAAGAATTTCTTAAGATACATAATCTAAATCTGCCCTCTTCCAATTTTCACCTGTTTTCCCTTGTCCTATCACTATACCTCCTGATGAAGAGTATGTCTGCAGCTTCCCTGTAGGCACCTTCAGACACTGGAAGGTTCCTGTGAGGTCTCCACACAAACTTCCCTTGTCCAGGCTCAATAACCCTAATTCTCAGCTTGTATTCATAGGAGATTTGCTCCAGTTCTGTGACCATTTTTGTGTCTCCCCTCTGGACTGGCTCCAGCAGGTCCCTGTCCCTCCTGTGCAGGACCCCAGCTCTGGGTGCAGTGCTCCAGGTGGTCTCAGCAGAGCAGAGCAGAGGGGCAGAATCCCCTCCCTGCCCTGCTGCCCACGGGGCTCTGGATGCAGCCCAGGACATGTTTGGCTCTCTGGGCTGTGAGTGCCATGGCTGGGGCATGTCCAGCCTCTCACCCACAGCACCCCCAAGTCCTTCTGGGCAGGGCTGCTCTCAATTTGTTCTCTGCCCAACCTGTAAGCTGTGTTTGGGATTGCAGTGACCCGAGTATATGACCTTGCTTTGCACAGACCCACCTCTCAGGCCTGTCCAGGTCCTCCTGGATGGCTTGTCTTCCCTGTACCACACAGCTTGGTGTCAACAGATAATCCTTGAGGTTTCTTCCATGGAAGGAAGGAAGGAAATTTCATGATTCCATGAAATTTTTTTGGCATAAATTTTTGGAGCGATGTATGTTGTCAAGAAAGGCTGTATTTTTTCTTGTCCAACATTATATGCAGATACATTATTTTAGCTTGTGTAAATAGTTGAAATTGAATATGGACCTGAGTGTCACTGTCATATGTGCAATAGCAAGAATACATTACTGAAGATGCAATGTCTGCTTTACAGATGTAATGATTAAAAATCTTGGCACACTAGTGTTTTTGTAACTGTAAAAGAAACATACTATGAAAATGGAACTAGATACTGAAACATAATTTGCACGCACCTCAGGCACGGCTTCAAACTGTATTTCTTGAAAAGAAGGGAAATACATAGCATGACTATGTAGTGGTAAACACTTTTAATATCCTAAATACCCTGGTTGCATTATATATCAGTTTTTAAGGTGCCTGTATTTTGCAGTAAGTTGTTGCAAAAAGAATAATATTTTGCCATTCAAAAATGCCAATTATTAACAGTGTAAAAAAGCTTCACATTGTTTCATTAGTGTAGGCATATTTTTAAACCATAGTTAGTTGAATGAATTTTCAAATGTAATCATAAGGTGAAAGATGTCATCAAATTCATGATAACTTTGGTAATTTGAATAATTTAATAATGTTAATAATGTTAATAATTTTAAATGTTGCTTTTTTTCCAGTTTGTCAGAAATCTTTACCACTTGGAGCTTTCTTATGTGCTTATTGCAGTTATGTTGAAAACTGAAAGAGAACATGTTTTTATCATACATTCTTTATTATGCTTTAAAAACACATCCCTTAAAGCAGCTAGGAATGAGATATTCTGAAAAGTAAGTTTTCATGAATGGCATATTCTGCTAATTTTTAGAAATAGTCTGTGTTTTCTCAAGTAATTATTAATGGGGATCTAACTCTACCTCCTGTGATTTTAGTACATGTATTCTAACAGTAGTGGTATTTGTAATACATTGATCTGCCTGTTTTGAAACACTGAATTGTTACTATGAAGAAGAAAAAATCTTTATTTGTATAGAAATAATTATATTAATAAATTGGCAGCCATACAGTAATTGTCAGTTTTGTTCTTAGGTAAATACATTGATGTCAGCCACGCCCGCAGGCATTCAAGCTTATGCAATTTCCAGACTGCTCATATTGAGGCCACTTTTTACTTTGATTATTTGTGTTTGTGAAAGTTTGTTCCAAATCTTAGGCTGGAACTTTATCAGGGACTGGAAGTTGAGAAGATGAGTCTCTTTATTCAGACATTTCTTTAGCAATTCTATGGTAGCACCTATTTAATTTATTTTTTGACTACTTAGTAGTGCTATCCTGAATTCATCCTTATATGAAAGGCATTGTATATATGTTCTTGGGCACCCATCCACATGAATGTTCTTGGACTCTATATTTCTGTTTTAAAAATTTGAATCTCATTTAATTGTTCAACAGTTTATTTATAAAAATCTAATAGGCAGAAATAAAATTTAAACTTATTGTTTAACTCTTGAGATGTCACTGCAAAGGGATCTAATTCAGGGCCAGTAGAAAAGCTATTAGAAGGAGCATCTGATTTTCTGAAAATCTGTGAAATAACATTATCTAGTTCATAGTGACCAGACCGTGGGATTGAGCCTTCTTGGGGCCTGGTCTTTCCCCTCTCAGTGAAATGGCTGCCAACAGAATTTTCAAGGGAAACATGGTCAAGATTTTATATATAACAGGCAACTAGTGCCTGGTGCAGATTTCATTGAAATACAGTAATTTGAAGAGTTGACTGCCTAAATGAATGGCATTTGGATTTCAGACTCTAACATAGACCTTCTGAACTCACTGAAGTGGGAATTGACTGACATTGTTGATGTTGCAGTGGAGTAAGGGAGAACCAAGGGCTAATTTTTTGAGCTCTGGAAAGCTCTACTTTCTTTACAGAGAAGAGTTCTCTGTACTGTGCTTGGCAATGCCTAGTGTCACATCCTCACCAGACGCTGTTCAGTTAAACATTGAGCTGGTAAATGAAGTCAGGTTTCCTCTATAGTGTGCATTGCTGACCAGGAGTTATCCAGGTTCTAATTACATGCAGTTTATTGGCTAATTAATTTAAAGTATGCTTTAAAAACTCATTACGGGTTCATATGGATGAATCTAGAATACTTTCAATAAAGAAATATGGCACACTACTATAAAAGAGCAGTATTTGCTGTTCGGTAGAGCTAGTTTCAAACAAGTTTGGTTACTGCTCATAAAATAATGCAGAACTTGGCTGGGGGCTGTGTCCCTAAGGATTTACCCCACTCCTGAGAGCTGTGGATGCCCATCCCTGGGAACATTCAAATCCAGGCTGGACAGGGCTCTGAGCACTCAGATCTGATTGAAGATGTGCTGGCTGATTGCCAGAGAGTTGGACTAGGTGGCCTTTACAGATCCCATCCAACCCGAACCCAAACCATTCTGGGATTCTGTGGTGCTTCTCAGCCAGATTGTGGCAACTCTTGATGTGTTCTTTCCTGCTACAGCTCCAGTCCCAGTAACGCTACAGCTACATGAAGTTAAAACTAGCTTTGATATGTTTAAGCAGTGAGTGTACTGTAAACAAATTGTTCCCACATCACTTCTGATGCTCCAGATTAGGTGATTTTAAGTAAATTCCCATGCAAACTGTGCTTTTGGGAACTGAGTATTAATATATTTTTCTGTCAGTGTATATATAGAGTCATATTTATTTGCTGCTAAAGAATGTCAATGATATATTTCTTTATTATTTCACTTTCTAAATTACTGAGAAGTCAGTGTATACATTTCACCATCATCTCTGCATTTTTCCTCCGTCAGTGAACACCAAAAAAACCCCTAAAATGCCAAAAATCCCACCCAAGTTAAGTACAAATGTTTGGATGTCTTCCTGTCAAAGATACAAAAGAGAGAAAAGAATGTATGCAAGTCACAATGAACTTCAAAAAGCAGTGTGAAAACAGTACCTAGACTGTGTTGGAGTTCCTAAAAAGCATGAATAGCAAAAAACTGTAGTCAGATTTGTAGTTCTCTTTTTCTTAATATGTGTTTTGAAATGTATATTGGGAAATTAAGTCCCCTACTCCACTAAGGAGGAGTGTATCTCTCAGTGAAGTGAGGAAGTGTTTTCATGAGGGAAGATGAAAGATCTGTAACTTCTAATCTGTGCTCATGGTGACGCTTTGGGAAAATGACAACATAGCTTCTTATTTAACTACAGTAATGTGTTAAGAAAAAAAGAAACTTTATACTTCCATAAATTACACTACTGGAAAAATCATATATAATCTGCCTTTATTTTGCAATCAAGCACTTGTAAAGTAATCATTACCAGTATTAATATAAATTGTAGAAAGCTGCTGTCTTTTAAATATTTATTCTTGCTATTTTAAAATATAACATGAACAATGGTTTTTACATAGGAAGTATTAAAATTATTACTATGGTTTTCTATAATTATGGTAATTTGTATTTTATTAAATTTGTGTTGGAATACTGTAAATATTATGTGAAAAGTACTACATTTTATTTCAGTTTTCATCATGCTTTAATTACTTGAAATCTGAGGGGCATTCATAATACCAAATAGAGATCATTTTATGAAGGAAAACTTTTTATGAGGCTTCTTAAAAAAATCTGACTGGTTCATTACAGACAAATAGGTGCATCTTAATTATTAACAATAGCACTACTAAGGGGATATATTGCATCCTAGCTTTTTAATTTTTCTTTAAAAATCAAAAAATTGTTAACTTTTTTCAGAACAGCTTAGTTGTCAATCTTGTAAACTTTCTGAAACTTTTACATTCCTTTTCCCTAATGGGCTCTGCAGGATATGTGCTGCTTCATGGCAGACACCTAATACTAGCTGTGCCTCTAATTAAGTAGTCTAATCTAAAGCTGAGACACTCCTACACCATTTGATTATGTTAACAGAAATTCAGCATTCCTAGCAAAAAAAAAAAAAAAAAAAAAAAAAAAAAAAAAAAAAAAGGCACATTGAACTAGATCCCTTAAATTGCTGTTACTGTTTTTATTGCATTGTATTGTGTTCCTGTTTGGGTCATATGGTAAGCCCAATCAGGTTTATTCTTTGCTTCCATTAGAATGCATTGGAATGTAGTCCTCAGCATGCTTTTGTGTGCATATGTGTGTTTTAGTATGCAGTTTCAGTTATTTCCTCAGGATAATATTGTTATATGTGATATATTCCTGTGAACTGGTAGTTTAAGAGTGATACCTTAGCTGTCACCATAAAACTAAATTATTTTCTATAGAAATACATTGTGTTTCTGTAGAGGTACATGGAAGATAAGGGAATTAATTTCTAAGTATAGATTTAGTAATAGACCTTAATTTTCCAGTGTATATTAAGATAGGCTGTAGGAGTGCTGCTTATGGATAGACTATCTTTCTTTTGCCTTATGATGCAAGTATGTATGCGTAAATACCTTGTTTTGAAATTCACTGAGTTAAACATTTTTCTCTGTAGTGTTCTGAATTACTGTTGTACTGAATAATATTTTTGAAATGTGTGTTAAAATATATATAGTCAAATACTTAAATTGGCATGAAATAAATAATTTCTGCAATACATTTTCCCTGGTGTATTTTAGATATTCGTATTTCTCTGAACTGTTTTCAAAAGTAGTCTTTTAGAGAAACTTGACCTATTTCTTTTTTCCAGGTGAAAGTTATACTTTTATTAAAAGTATATTCATACTTAGAAGACAATCCAATCTTTTTTGATTATCATTTTGAATCTTCTTGAAGGCAGATTAAAAAGGGAAATCGAGAATACTGCATACCTGGTGTTATTGTCAGGGAAACCTGTGAGGACCCTGTGTGCTTCTTGGACTGACTTGGCACTGAGTATTTCTGTGGGGCATAAGGTGGGATGAAAGGTAGGGTTCTTACATCTCTCCTGTTTCTCTCTGATAACTCATGCTAGGACATAATTTCTTCTGGTTCATCCAAGCCACTGGTGAGAATAAAGGCAAGAGATTGATCCACTGCAGCTGTGAGTAGACAGGCACAGCAAAGAAATTTACTCCATCTCATCTTCTGATGCTTGCATATTTATTTTTTTAATTTTCCCTATAAAGAAAAAACAAAGGAAGATGATTTTTTAAAATTATTTAAATATTTTACTGTCTCTGTAAGTTGAGGGAGCTGATTCTGTCCTTCTGCTCTGCTGTGGTGAGACCCACCAGTGCTGCATGGTCCCCAGCATAAGGAGGCCATGGATCTGTTGAAGCAAGTCCGGATGAGACAAAGATGATCGGGGGCTGGAGCACCTCCCCTGTAAGGAAAGGCTGTGTTGAGTTTGTTCAGCCTGGAGAGGAGGAGGCTCCAGGGAGATCTCACTGCAGCCTTTCAATGCTTCAGGGGAGTTTACAACTAAGGCCCACAGGGATAGTGATTTTAAGCTGAAAGACGGTAAATAAAATATATGAAGTAAAATATAAGGAAATATTTTATAATGAGAGCAGTGAGACACTGGCACAAGTTGCCCAGAGAGGTGGTGGATGTCTCATCCCTTGTAACTTTCAAGATCAGGCTGGAGGGGGCTCTGAGCACCCTGATCTAGCTGAAGGTGTTCATTACAGTGAGATTGGAACTTCCAAACTATTCTGTGATTCTGAGTGATACGTGTATTTATTTCTTTCAGAGGTGGTTTGAATGGGGAAGTGAATAATTTTCCAGATAGTTAACTAGCCACACTCTTCCTCCAGACTTAATTTGATAAGTAAGTATTGAATCTACCATCTATGCAGTTCAGTTAATGGAATTGTCCTTATTCAATACTAGCTTTCAGTTATTTGTTGTCAGATGCTTATTTGCTCAGAGAGCAACATAAATTCTGGTGTTTAGTTTGTTAGCAGTTGCTAATGAAATTACATTGAGCATTCAGTGGATTTTACATCTTCTGAAATACCATCTGCCTGACTGTGAAATTACCAGGTTTGTGAATTAACTCTACCCTTCCCTCTCCACCTGCAGAGTGCCATGGTGCTTGTTCATCCTGGTCTCTGCTCTGCATGCTGTGATAAAGATCTTTACCCTTTCTCTCCATAAACATCCTGTCTTTTGCATCTTGTTTTGCATTGGTTCATTACATGCTATTGCCTTCAGGATATTTTGAGAGCTTTATCAAAATGCCGAAGTTGGTCAGGGCCCAGCTGAGAGAGAAGGCAATTTCTCTTCCCTTCATGGGCAGCATGACCTGGACTGCAAAGAGAGATTCAGCTCATGTACAGAGGTCAGGTTTTGGAGTGATTTATGAATGTGGGCTGTGCACAAACACTTGGTAAGCACTCGGGTTCCTGCCGCAGAAACATCTGGTTAAAAATGTGTGTTCTGAGTTGTTCAGTCAACATCAAAGCAAGATATGCTGTAATTGAGGCAGTGCCTGGTGCCTGTGGAAAACTGCTAAGCCTTTGAAATCCTAGTGAACGCTTATAGTTAAATAATCCACAGTAAAAAAAAAAATTAGTTTAAGAAAGGTCATCTATTCTAAGTAAACTTCACAAAGTCCGGATGCTGGTGGGAATTTTCCTTGTGTATTCTCTGTTCTTCTTCTCCCCCAGAGACCCAGAGGCTTCCTTACATAAGCATTTGTACTCCTAAAACATAATGCTTTTTATTTTTGAAGATTTTGCTGGTTTTAAATCTGTCCTGAATGAGCATGTTTGAGATCACCCAAAAAATCACCAGCCAGGGTATGAGCAAAAGTCAGATTTAATATTAACCTACAAAGCACAATCAATTACAGTAATTTCACGAATACAAGCCGCAGCAATTAGACAAAAATTTTGGTGGAAACCCGGAAGTGCGGCTAATATTTGGGTGCGGCTAATCTATGGACAAAAATGTGATATCTGCCCTTACCTAATATCATGCCAGACCAGTCCCGAGCCGAAACAGTTTTAAATCCATGGTTTCCCGGTGTTCAGATGATGAACCAATCAGAGAACAGCTTATTGCCTGCCTGTGGATGACGGCGTTACTGAGGGGCGGGGGTTGTTATCGGGGTGAGTTACCTTGGTGAGTTACCTCGGCAGTTCGATAAAAGTGTGTGATATTTCTCTGTACTTTTTAAAGTGTTTTCAGTCTTGTGCAGCTGCGGGACTGGCTGGGCTCGCAGGGAAGAGGGCTGGGGGAGCCGCTAGGCTCTCAGGGAGAGGGATGAAGCGGCTGCTCGGCTCGCAGGGAGAGGGCTGGGGGAGTCGCTCGTCCTGCTGGGAGAGGGGTAGAGCAGCCGCTGGTCCTGCTGGGAGAGGGGTAGAGCAGCCGCTCGTCGTGCTGGGAGAGGGGTAGAGCAGCCGCTCGCCGTGCTGGGAGAGGGGTAGAGCGGCCGCTCGCCGTGCTGGGAGAGGGGTAGAGCAGCCGCTCGCCCTGCTGGGAGAGGGGTAGAGGAGCCGCTCGCCCTGCTGGGAGAGGGGTAGAGCGGCCGCTCGCCGTGCTGGGAGAGGGGTAGAGCAGCCGCTCGCCCTGCTGGGAGAGGGGTAGAGGAGCCGCTCGCCGTGCTGGGAGAGGGGTAGAGCGGCCGCTCGCCGTGCTGGGAGAGGGGTAGAGCAGCCGCTCGCCGTGCTGGGAGAGGGGTAGAGGAGCCGCTCGCCCTGCTGGGAGAGGGGTAGAGCGGCCGCTCGCCGTGCTGGGAGAGGGGTAGAGCAGCCGCTCGCCCTGCTGGGAGAGGGGTAGAGCGGCCGCTCGCCGTGCTGGGAGAGGGGTAGAGCAGCCGCTCGCCGTGCTGGGAGAGGGGTAGAGCAGCCGCTCGCCGTGCTGGGAGAGGGGTAGAGCAGCCGCTCGCCCTGCTGGGAGAGGGGTAGAGGAGCCGCTCGCCCTGCTGGGAGAGGGGTAGAGCAGCCGCTCGCCCTGCTGGGAGAGGGGTAGAGCGGCCGCTCGTCGTGCTGGGAGAGGGGTAGAGCGGCCGGTCGTCGTGCTGGGAGAGGGGTAGAGCGGCCGCTCGTCGTGCTGGGAGAGGGGTAGAGCGGCCACTCGTCGTGCGGGGAGAGGGGTAGAGCAGCCGCTCGCCGTGCTGGGAGAGGGGTAGAGCAGCCGCTCGCCGTGCGGGGAGAGGGGTAGAGCAGCCGCTCGCCGTGCTGGGAGAGGGGTAGAGCAGCCGCTCGCCCTGCTGGGAGAGGGGTAGAGCAGCCGCTCGCCGTGCTGGGAGAGGGGTAGAGCGGCCGCTCGCCGTGCTGGGAGAGGGGTAGAGCGGCCGCTCAGCTCGCAGGGAGAGGGGTGGTGGGGGCACTCGCCCGCGGGGCTGAGCGGGGTGTCTGTGCCAGCACGGAGATGTGGCTCCGCTCGGAGCTCAGCTGCCTGCCCGCGTGGCTGAGCGGCTGTTTAAAGGCAACGCAGATCCACTGGGAATGCTCGCAAAATGACCACACTATTGTTCGTGTCTTTTTCGGCTTGTAAATAAAGGTTGCTACCGCAGCTATTGTCTGTGTCTTTTTTCACTTGGAAACAATGTTTCCGAGGTTGGCAGTAAGCCAGTAAGCCCCGGCGATCCCGCGATTGTGTTACTAAATGACGACTTTGTGAAAGTTCGCTGCGAACTAAAGTGCGGCTAATATTCCGGGTGCGGCTTATCTATTAACAAAGACATCAATGTTGCCAACACACCGGATATGCGGCTTATAGTCCGTGCGGCTTGTATTCGTGAATTTACTGTAATTGGTAAGATTCACTCTACTTAAAAAGGACAACTGAGGCACAACAAGGGAAAGCAAGCAACAACAGGCAATCTAATTAACTGAAAACTGGCTGGGGGGAGAGGGTCTGTGTGTGTAAGGACAGTGTAAACAAGGATGATAAAGGAATGCAGCCTAAAGTTTAATAATACTAACTTAACAGTACTTTAGCTAACATACCTTTATTTATAGCTTAACTCAAACAATCAGAGAAATCACTTAACAGCATTTAGCCTAAATTATAATTCTAACTTAACCTAACTTCCAGATTTACTATAGCATATATGCAGGGGTATGCATGCGGACATAGTCAAGACAAGCTAGACTTGCAATGCAGACAAGCTAAGATAGCTGTGGAAAAATTTGCCTCAGAAATCAGTGAAAACACTCTCTGCAGAGGCTTTTGCATCTCCCAGTGGGCTAAGGGCTGGGCCATGAGGAGTGAGGTATCGGCTCAGGACACATCGTGTTTTGGAGATCCTCCAGGTACAGCAGACCTGAGGGTTTGTGGCTCTGGCAGGTGTTCCCCTCAGAGGACATTGCTGCTCACAGGCCCACTACAGTCCAGGAGAGCTCAAAGAATCTTGGGCCTCTGTTTATTTGGTTACAAGCAAGCAAGCTTTAGTCATAACAGTCACCCTGGCCACAGTTTGGGTTGGCACTTCCTTTGAAAGTGTGAGAATAGGAATGTTATGCCATCCAGGCCAGAGAAATATTTTCCAAGGCTGGTCATGAGAAAAACAAGCTTGTAAGGTGTTCCTGGGAGCAGACAGTGTTTCTGATAAGCTCGGGAAGGACTGAGCCCAGGTGGTATTTTCAAGGATGAGGCCTAACAAACATTTTCTCAGATCACTCTGGAAAGGAACAGCGGGGGGGGTGCACCACCACAAAAATGTATAGGAATCATGAAGAAAATACTAAAGTGGTATGTGAGTCCCAACACATTTCAGTGAGCAAGCAGCAGCTTTCAAGCCCAGGTTTCACAAATAACTAGCAGGTCTATTGCACAAGGCCCATGGCAGCCGGTGTGGCACAGCACCACTCCCTTCAGAGACAGCTCGTGTGTGGGCAGGAATGAGGAAAAGCCAACCTAGGGCAGAGAGAGCCAGGACAAAGGAAGTGTGTTGAGAGGCAAAGCATGGCAGAGTGTTTGAGCAGTGGTGTGGAGGGAGTTGTGAGTTTTGCTGACTCCTGGGGTGAGTTTATCACCTTTTGCTGCTCCCAGCCTTACCATGTATTTTCTTTAGGAAATCTGATAGCAGCATGTTGATGGCTGGTCCCTAAGGCCTAAGAATATGTAGCTTTGACTGCAGAGGAGCAACAAAAGCCTGTGCTGGGCTCAATACTGTGCTGCCACCTTGTAGCTTTTGCCTCTCATTTCTGGTATTAAACCCAGGCACAGTTCATGGCTTGAAGTTAGGGATATCCTCACACAGGGAAATTGAGGAAGCGATTTGGGAGCATGACCAGTCGCTGTGCTCAGAGCACCAAAATAATACACTTGCGTTTTTGCCTCTCAGACAATTCAGTTGCAGGTTGGGAAGACACAGACACTGGGAGTCCAGCCTTCTCAACCAATGCTTAAAAGGGTTTCACAGATCACTGGAAACTTGTTTTCTCTGAGCAATAAACATTATAGAGAGTGTGATTAAAGAACACTGATGGGCTGTAAAGCAGTAACCAAGCAAGTGTTGAACAGCAGGGCTGGGATCTGCAGGCTCAGGGGAGCAAGTGGCTGGTCAGGATCTGTCCCAGGCACCCACAGAGGTGAAAGCCCTCTCCTAGAGGGGATGACAGCATGAATTATGGTGAGTGTACCCCTTTTGTTGTTGGCTCTGGGTGATTTGGAATTAATTTAGAGCTAGAAATAAATAAAAATCTTAAAAACGCTTCCAGAAATGGAACTTGTTTCCCATTGGTGCTGCTGAAATATAATCAGATATTCAATCACAATTTACTGGGAACAATAACCCTAATGAGCTCTCGGAATTGCCAGGAGCCATAATTACTAATGAGCTATAAGAATTAACAAGCTTGATTCTACTCTCATTGAAATGAAGGGCTTTGTCAGCAGCAGTAGCAAACCATGTCTTAGGTGGTTATTTCTCTGGGAACTGTTAATGGGCTTGACTGAGCTCATTAGTATATTTGAACAAAGAACAGATACAAAACCAGTCATTAGGTTAGCTATAGATTCTGTCCATTGCAGCCCATAGCTTGTTGATCCTTCAAAGGGATCCAAGCTGTCATGTTCAGTGTGGCAATTTGAGCTTATCTACCACAGGGCAAGATGACACTTCATTTACTTTGGAGTAGATATGCTGATAAATACTAAACCAGAATCTCTCTAGAAAAGTATGTTCAGGAAAAAGACTGAGAACAGCTGGCCCAAGGTCACAATGAAGAAGTTTGAGCTTTTATTTTTTACTCTGAAATCTTTTAGCACTTGCAGAGAACAATAAAATATCACAGTCTTCAAAATTGTTCTTGAGTTCCAACAGTACAGTGTTAGAGTCAAAAGTTGCTTCCTTGGATGCTTATACTCAGGATATTTTTCTTTTCTCTATTACTTTAAAATCAAAAACTGCTGTCTTCTGCTGTCTTCCACCTTGGCTTCTGCTACAAAATCAGGAAGAGTACCATAGCAACTCTTAACCTATGTAGAGTCAAGTTTCTATTGGATTTGATTTTTCTTTCTTTGGCAACATTTTCAAATTTGTTGTGTTCCTGACTTTCTGGTGACAGAAAGTGATCCTAGAAAGATGCAAAAAATGTTTCTTCACATGACTTCAGACATCCACAGCTAAGTAGGGATGAACTGCAGAGACACAAGACACAGGAGTGTCCATCCCAGCTTGTGGCTTGCTTGCAGTAGGGCACTCTGCTACAGCAGAGCAGGAAGGATTTAAAAACATCATCGATGTTATGCCAGACTTCTTCAAGGAACTGAGGTCTTTGTGTATAATAATGGCATGCCAGTTGATTCATAAAACTCAGGTAAGTGCTGAACTTCTATGTGTAATGGAAAAAAGCAAGACTCTTTAGGTTCTACTATTTTTGTACATTTGAATTGCTACTTCCTTGTCAAATCTATGAATTGTGACTTCTTTAAATTTTAATAATTTAGAAGTTAATGAAGTTAGCTAACTCTTCAATTAATCCTTTTGAAAAGAATAATTAATATCCTTGAAGAATAGAAAATATCCTCTATTCCTGTTACTACTTCAAAGAATATTTGTAAGGTTAAATTTCTTTCAGAGCATTTTCATCTACTTAATCAGGAATCTTGTGTCAGCAGCTTCTTTGCCAACTGCATGTGTGATTGTCCCACCCAAACGCTGCCACTTGCCATCCCACACCACCACACACTCTTCTGGACTGCTTGCTGCTTTCATTGCAACTTTGGGCTGTTTCCAATAGACCCCAGTTAAGGTAAGCATCACTGTGTTTGAAATAAGCTTGGTATTCACATGGGGCAAAGTCCTGATTTCCAGAAAGCCATGGACTACCTGCAAAAACTCTACACAACAGATTGTGCAGATGATGAAGATCTATTTAAATATCTGTCTATGTGTACAGCTAGACAGCTTTTCATTTTACATGAGCTAATTTATTTTACACTTATTTTTATTACTTCTATATTTTATATTTTAATATTTTAATATTTTACATTTATTTTACATGAGCTGTCCACATCAGCCACTCAATGAGAAACTTGTTTTATATTCTACAAGATAGCTCCAAACTCACTAAATCCCTGAGCTCACTGCAGTGATCCTTTCATCTTCCTCATCCATTGAAGAACCCCTTTTCAGGGCAGTGTCCACAAGATTTGGGCAAGAATAGAGCAGAATTTTTCAAGAGGATCTCCTTCCCTTCCCTTGCAACAGTGAAGGGCTGAATTCTTGGCATGGCAGAAGAAGTTCAGTGGGTTTGGATCCAAGCTGTGTCATTTCACAATTCCCATGTCAGGAGCCCATAGCACATTGTCCCTCACCAGGAAACTTTTCTAGGAAAGTCCGTAGGCTAGACAGTTGATGAATTATGTGCTTTGTAAACTTTGCAAAAGAAACCTAGTATCATCTAAGAGTGGCCCCAGTGTGTTCCCTGGCTTCCGAGTTAAACATTAAGGCAGGAAACTGATGCCTTATCCATTCAACTAACAGAAGATTTCTCACACTGACGACCAGGGATGTGCCAAGCAAAAATTTTAAACCCTGAGAGATAATGTTGCATTACCCAAGAATGAGATGTGTTGCTTTTTGTGTTTCCTTTCCACATGCCTCAGTTTGGATAGCAGGTGAAAACTGCAGGTGAAAACTACACTGACCTGGATTTCATACCCAGAAATGTTATGCATTTTGTTCAAAGTACAAGATCCACCAGATATATACCTGGACTTGAGACTGCAGGACTTAACTCCCTGAATGTGTTTATCTAAAATCTGTTTTATCTGGCTGCATTAGCTTCGACTAGGAATAACATAGTAAAGAATTGGATGCATAGGGAAGAGAGAGAGAACTTCCACTTAGTTACTTTTGCAGCCTTATTTCATTGTTTGAAGCCTGTTATTTAAAAAGCCACTGTTTGGGACTGTGAGGAATGGAGATTGGGCTTTGCAGATAACCCAAATTGCTTAAGGAACTGTACACAGAAATGACAAAGACAGTGTACCCACCCTCCACAAACCTGACAGTGCTGCTGGCAAACCCTTTTTTATGCACAGTAGTGCAGTCCTGGCCATCAGAGTACTAAGTACCTTGCCAGGGACTCGACTACTCCCATTTTAACTCCCATGATAGTTCAAATATTTTCAAGTGGGAGGCATTTTAATATACTGCCTTTAACTCAGCCTTCATTTCTTTTTCCTGTGGATTCTTCAGAGACTAAAATTTATTTTGTCCCTAACTAAGAAACAAGCACAGTTTTTGTGCCATGTAATGACAAATCCTCCAAGATAAGGTTGAAACTCCAAATTTTCCAAAGGTCCAGAGCCATCTGTTTTGCTTTAGATGAGGTCTGGTTCCTTACAGGCAATGAGGGACTGGTGTGACAGTGCAGTTAGGAGTATTTGCTTGACATTTGTGCCAAAGCACTGCTGAAAGCAGCCAAAGCCACCATCTTTCTTGATGCTGAAAACCTTTTTGGTAGCTCACCTTTTTTGTGATGGCAGGGCAGGGTGGTGCACGTCAGCGCAGGCAGGGAGCCATGTCAGCAGAAAAACTGGACTCCCACACTGGAGTTTCTCTCAGAGGAGCTTCTCGCACTCCAGGAAGCTGCACATCATGGGCTGTAGCACAGCACTGCAGCCTCTGGCCTTGGCAGAGACAACTGCTGGTGGACTGAATGTGCCACTCCTAGAGCTTACATAATATTTATAGTACAATTAGAATTAACATTTGTCTTGTAGTATTCTATTCTAAGAAATATTTTGTTACTTTTGGGGTTGTTTTGGTTTTGGGTGGACATTATATTTTGCTTTTTTTTTCTTCTTGGCATCATCGAAAGAGCCATCTTTGGTGGCATCCGGGGGGTATGACTGTTTGTACAGAAACTTGTGAGGTTTCATCCATCAGAAGATAGTGACTTCCCCCTGCAGATAACAAACATGCCATATTATGCAATTTCTGGGCAGATAATGTTAGCAAATTCTTGTTAGCATTATCTGGCCTCAAATGCAGGAATGGAGAAACATGGCAGTAGTTGTAGTCTGGTTTCTTGTTCACACATCTAGCATGAATCCGTTTGAGACAATATGACTAATTCGTTTTTTAAAAGGATAAGCCTTCAGAGAAAGTAGTTTACAAACACTTAAATGCTGACTTGTGGCAGTATCCTATAATAATTGTGTCCTGGTGGTTTGTGCTGCTAGTGGTTTGTGCTGTGGCAGTATCTCCAACAACATCAGTGTCTGTAATGGAGATGCACAACACGACAAGAGCAAGAGCATTTATCTGTGTGAAGGGCTGGGGATTGGGTGACTAGGGACCATTAGGGAGCAGTACAGATACCAGGCACTTCATTTCTGTTGTCTCAGGCCTAAACATACTCTTCTAAAATCAGCAGGAACTTTGCTAGGGCAAATGACTTGACTGATGGAAAAGATCTTGAACCACAGCAGGGTCTTTAACATGTTGTAACTGGCCAAATGGAGTTTGAAACATTTGGGGATTCCCGCTACCAATTTCTGCAACACGGGGTGTACCTACTTCTCAGCATTTCCCTGTTTGATGCCCTCTGCAGCATGTCCCTGTAGATCTGTGCCACTGTCCAATGCTCCTTGGTCCCTTCCCAAGCAGGTTTCTACTGCACTATGCAAGGTGAGGTCATGATGGCCTGGGAGCAATGCTCTCCTGCTCCTGGTGGCACTCCCACCCAACCTGCTGCTAGACAAGAGCATCTGGTTTATGAAATAAAGCCTTGGGTGCATTTGGGGAATTTAACATAGATTTTGTTGTTCCCAGCACTTGATAAACTAGAGGTCAGACAGAAGCTTTCTGGCTGGTGTGCAAGAAAGAACAAGTCACAGACAGGGCATGCTCCCTCACAAGTTGACAGGAGGGTCTGTGGTGGGTGGTAGAATAACCAATGTCAAAATCTGCTGGGCATCACCAAGATATATTATCATCTCTATTTAAAATTGTTCTTTGGTTATCTCCTAAACAGGGCCAAGCAGGGGGCCAACACAAAGACATCATTACCCTGCAACTCAGAGAGAGAGAGATAGCACCTGCCTAACTTCCCAGCAAAGAAGAAAACCACCATCCCATTTCAAGGGAAATGGTAACAGGGAGGGGCAAAGCAATCTCATTGCTGAGACAGACCTCAACTCTGTGGGTGCGAAAATAATGACACACAACGTAACAGTCTAACTTCCCATTAAAGCAGTTCAAGCTGGCAAAATGTGTCATGCACCTCAGAAAGAGCAGGAGAAATATTAGTCTCTTTTGGCTCCCTGCTAGGAGCTGAGTTTGAAGAGGTCCTCATACTCCTCTCTCCTCCACTGTGTTATGTTCGAGGTTTTGTTTATGAGCAAAAAAAAAGAACCTTATATATAAGTAAACCCAAGATTTTATTGTTAATTGAGATCTGCAGAGTATGTTATCTCAAATCCAGATCTGATAGAGAAAAATAAAGTGTAACAAGGCAGCTAAAACTCCAATATGGTTAAAAGTGTCAATAATAATATTAATAATGCAATTACAATACACTTTTTGTCATCTTTTTTAGGATTATGCTCACCCTTCTATTGCTCTTCTATGTCTTAAAGTCATGCAGTCATACAACAGAATACAATGAAGGGACCACCAGGATCATCAAGTCCAGCTCCTGACCCTGCACAGCACACCCCAAGAGTCACACCATGTACCTGAGAGCATTTTCCAAAAGCTTATTGAGCTCTGTCAGGCTGGTACTGTGAGCACTGCCCTGGGGAGCCTGTTCCAGTGCCAGCCACCCTCCAGGTGAAAACACTCTTTCCTGATATCTCAACTAAACTTCCCCTTGACACAACTTCTATTTCCTCAGATCCTGTCACTGTCACCACAGAGCAGAGATCAGTCTCTGCCCCTCCTCTTCCCCTCGTGAGGGAGCTGTAACTGCAATGAGGTGTCCCCTCAGTCTCCTCCAGGCTGAACAGACCCAGTGACCTCAGCCTCTCCTCACACAGCTCCTCCTCCAGACCCTTCACCATCCTCACTGCCCTCCTTTGGACACTCTCTAAGGGTTTAATGCCTTTCTTACACTGTGGCACCCAAAGCTGCCCCAGCCCTGGAGGTGAGGCTGCCCCAGCTCAGAGCAGAGCAGGACAATCCCCTCCCTTGTCCAGCTGGTGATGCTGTGCCTGATGCCCCAGGACAGGGTTGGCCCTCCTGGCTGCCAGGGCACTGCTGGCTTGTGTTCAGTTTGCCATGGACCAGAACCCCAGGGCCCTTTCCATGGCACTGCTCTCCAGCATCTCCTTCCACAGTCTGTCTGTTCATCCAGGGTTGTCCCATCCCTGGTTCAGAGTCCAGCTCTTCCCTTTTTTGAGCTTCATGCGGTTGGTGATTGCCCAGTCCCCTCATTTGTTAAGATCACTTCATGGGAGGCAACAGCTTCTCCCAGTTTTGTATCATCTGTGAACTTCCTTACCATCCGTTCCAGTCCTGTTTCCATGGGTGACATTTATAAGGATGTTGAAGAACACAGAACAGAGAACATGAAACCCTCCAGAACCCCAGCAGTGGCAGGTCACCAGTCTGATGTCACCCCAGTCACTGTAACCCTTTGTGCCCCACCCATGAGCCAGCTGCTCATCCATCACATGATGTGTTTGTCCAGCTGTGAACAGGGCCTTTTGTCCAGAAGGATCCTGTGAGAGACAGTACCAAAAGCTCTGCTAAAATCCAAAAAGGTTATATCACTTGGCTTCCCTTGATCAGCTAGGTGATCTACCCTGTTGTAAAATGAAAAGAGGTTCCACAAGCAGGACTTTCACCTCATGAAGCCATGTTGGCTGTGGCTGGTACATGCATTGTTCTTCCAATACATCCCAGAATAAACTTTTCCATAATTTGCCAGACACTGAAGAGACTGACCAGCCTGTAGTTTCCAGTGTCCTCCTTCGTGCTCTTTATGAAAACTGCAATAACGTTTGCAGTGGGCCAGGATCTCTCTGGATTTCCAAGATGGTCATAAATCAAGAGAGATCTTGTGATGACATCAGCCAGCTCTTTTAGTACTCTCAAATGAATCCCATCAGCCCCACAGATGTGTAGGGATCCAGCTGGAACCCTATGATCCCACAGATCCCACACAAATTCAGGGTCAACAGGGAGGTGACTATTCTCACAGTCCGTAGTCCTCCAGCTCAGGGCATGGAGACCCCTTGGTCCATCCTGAAGACACAGACAAAGAGTGCATTAAACAAGTCAGAATCTTCAGCCTGCAGACCATTTCAGTGGTTTGTAATACACAGGGGGTAGTAAGCAGATGGAACTAGTTTACATTAGCCCATTCATGTGAACTCTTTTTTAAAAAGGATTTTTATAGTGAGATCTGTTTTGCTGAAGTCTTTAAAGTCATTGTAATAGAAAGAGACAGAATAGTATAGAAAGACATCTCTAATTGGATTTCTAAAATGGCAGTGTGGGGATTTGCCAGTTTTTCCTAGTTAACATTGACAAAGCCACAGTTCACAAGTTCTAGCTGGAGTTTCCTGGCTCAGTGGTCTGCTTCACCTATGAAGAGCATGCCCAGACTGGATGCTGGAGGTTGATACTGGAAAAAGCAACCCACAAGCAAGATTATATGGAGCCACAGATAGTGGAGAAGGGGTCTGTCTTCATCTTTGTTGCACATGCATGCCCTGTGAGTGCTGTGGGCTCAGGTCAGCACCCATGCTGTGATGGCAAGTCCCTCAGTCCTCTGCTGGGCATTGTGAATGTCCATGGGAGACATCTACTCCCTTGGAAGCTTTGGGGAAGGTTGACCCCAAACTCCCTTGGGCTTGCCTAGAATGTGCCAAAGACATCTACACATGTCCACTGCTCAGGTAGGGAATGCATGCACTAATTTTAAGAGAGACATTTTCCCAGAGATCTAAATTTTAGAGACTTATGAAACTGGAAGGGGCGCTAAGCAATTTTAATTCCACCAAGGCTGAAAATTAGCATGCTCAGAAAGCCTAATGACCTAGCCTGGGATTACAGATCTTTAAATCTGACTTCTCTGCCAGGGCAAATGGGAAGAGATGAGGAGTTTACCAGTGTGTGCCCAGGTGGCCAAGAAGACAAATGGCATCCTGGCGTGCATCAACAATAGTGTGGCCAGCAGGACGAGGGTAGCGACTGCCCCTCTGTGCTGGGCTCGATACCTTGCATCCTGGCTTCAGTTCTGGGCCACTCACTTCAAAAATGACATTGAGGTGCTGGAGAGAGTTCAGGGGAGGGAAACAGAACTGGAGAAGTGTCTGGAGCACAAGTCTGATGAGGAGCAGCAGAGGGATCCGAGTGTGTTTAGCCTGTAGGAAAGGAGGCTCAGGGGAGACCTTATCACTCTCTACAACTTCCTGAAAGAAAGACTTATCCAGGTGGAGTCAGTCTCTTTTGCCATGTCTCAAGCAAAGGGTGAGAAGAAATAGTGTTAAGTTATGCCAGGGAACTTCACACTAGATATTAGGAAAACTACAGTAAATTCACGAATACAAGCCGCACTGACTATAAGCCGCATCTCTGGGTGTTGGCAAATATTTTGGTTTTTGTCCATAGATAAGCCGCACACGAATATAAGCCGCTTTGTCGTTCGCAGCGAGGACCCGCGTGCAAATATTAACAGAACCGCGGGAGGGCGGGGTTTACTGGCTGAGCTAAGGCTGTGCAGGCTCGGCCCGCTAGGGGCCGCTGACGGGGCCAGATGGCCCAGCCCGGTGCTGCAGCTCGGGGCCGGCCGCCGCTGCCCCTGGGCTCGGTCACCCCGGGTCGGCGCTGCCCTGCGGTGGCAGGCAGGGACGGAGCTTCCCCTGCTCCTACGGCAGCGGCGGCGGGCGGGGACGGAGTTTCCCCGCTCCTGCCGCGGCGGCGGCGGGCGGGGACAAAGCACCCCGTCGGCTCCCCGAGCCGCGGCAATGGCTGCGCGGGGCTCCCGTCGGCTCCCCGGGCCACAGCAATGGCGGCGCGCGCTTCCCCCCCCCTCCCTGGGCCGCAGCAATGGCGGCGCCGGCTTCCCCCCCCCTCCCCGGGCCGCAGCAATGGCGGCGCCGGCTTCCCCCCCCTCCCCGGGCCACAGCAATGGCGGCGCCGGCTTCCCCCCCCTCCCCGGGCCGCGGTAGGGGCGGCCCGGGTCCCCCCTCTCCTCCCCGGGCCGCGGTAGGGGCGGCCCGGGTCCCCCCCCCCCCTCCCCCGGCCGCGGTAGGGCCGGCCCGGGTCCCCCCTCTCCTCCCCGGGCCGCGGTAGGGGCGGCCCGGGTCCCCCCCCCCCTCCCCCGGCCGCGGTAGGGCCGGCCCGGGTCCCCCCTCTCCTCCCCGGGCCGCAGCAATGGCGGCGCCGGGCCCCCCCCGTCTCTCCCCTGGGCTGTGGCAGAGGAGGAAAGAGAGCTCTCCCGCCTCTCTCCCCGCCCCCCGTGCTGCCTACAGGGAGCCAGGCTCCACCCGCGGTGCAACAAAGTAGCGATTTGTAACAATCGCAAAATGCCGACTTTGCAGCTGCTCGGCTCAGCACTCTGGCAGGCACTTCTGAGGTTGTATTAGCCGCTCCTGATTATTAGCCGCATTTCCGGTTTAGGAGCAAAATCTTAGTCAAATTGGTGCGGCTTGTATTCGTGAAATTACTGTACTTTTGTCTGAAAGGGTGGTCAGGAATTGGAAAAAATTGTCCAGAGATGTGGTGGAGTCACCCTCTCTGGAAGTGTTTACAGAAATCTGTCTGGATGTGGCATTTGGGAATATGTGTAGGGATGATTATTGTGGTGCTGGGTTGACATTTGGACTCAATGATCTTGAAAGCCTCCTCCAACCTTGATGATTCTGTGATTCTGTCACTCTGAGGACCATGCTTAGAACTTTGTCTCCTTTTCTTCTTGTGCATATGCATCTGTGCTATGCAGGCACTTGATGTGGTTGCCAGCAGGGCTGTTTCCAGTGCTGGAAAATACCACACCCATACCTCTCCTCCATCTCAGGCTTTGCTCATGAGTCCCAGTAAATCTGCATTAAAGCCCCTGTTGCAAGGTTGGCAAGCCTGTTGGCTGAGACACTCCTGCAGGACTTTTACAACAACATCACCTCCTTCCTTCCAGCCCTTATTTGAATGCATCTCAGTGAAGACGTATTCATCTGTTTTGAGACAAGACTGTGTCTTCTGTCTGCTGACTCATCTCTGCATCTCTTATTCACAGCCAGAGAAAAGAGACCATCACTGAGGCAGCAGCAACTCCTGTGCCAGGAGCTGTGCAGAGGAGCCTGGCAATAGCTGATGCTCTAGGTGACAGAAGTTACTTCTGAAATGCAGAGGCAAAGGAGAGAAGGGGCTCTGGGACATCACAAAGCCCTCTAGAGTGATTGTGTATCACTAGCCATGCTGATGAGTATTCCTTGCATGCTGAGTGCTGAACTGTGCTGCCATATCAAACGTGCCCTGGTTGGGAAAAGCATCCAGCTCACATACCACCAGTACATTTCTGGAGTCAGGAACCAAAACAGTTCCTGCTAATTTGGAGAGGAAGCTCCAGTGAATAACAAGAAAAGAATACATCCCATTTGTGGTTATTTAAGAAATGATATCACAGAGGTTGAAGTCATAGCTGCAGTCAGTTTGGCTCCATGGGCTGGCAAGCACGGAGTTCCCTGCCCTGGCAGCCAATAGAGCTCCCCCCTTACCGCCCCTTCCAGATACTCCTGCAGCAGTGCCTGGCCTGGCTCTGCTCTCTCCTGCAGGACTACTGACGTTGCTTCCCACCACCTTTTCCTCCCCTGCCTAATAGTGCTTGCATGACCCCAGATACCTGTAAAAATCCAGATTTCAGAGGATTGTAAAAAAATTACCAAGACTCCCCCTCTTGGCATATGTCTGTGCCAAGAGCAGAAACTTTACAACCACTCTTCCTTCCCCAGGACATTCCAGTCCTTTGTGATTGTCTTTAGGGAGGCCTCTCTGAGGAGCAGCTTGCTGAAACCTTCTCCTCTCTGGTTTTGGCTCCGTGCTCTTTGCCCCCTTCACTGAGGACAGATTGTTCTGGTTGTTGAAGCAAGCTGCAGACTGTTCTTGTTCTATTCTTTGCTGCTTCCCCCACTTTGCAATGATTAAGGACAGCTTTTCAGCATCAAAAGGTATTTGATCCTACTAAATGCTGGGCCCATTTAACTGTTTTCTTCTGTGGACAAAAGAGAGAGGGTTGAGCACAGAATTTTCTCATGCATGTTAGATCTCCATCGTATTGTTTCACTGTGGTTGACAGAAAGTAGCCAATATTTTTGAGAAATGTAGTAGAATAAAAAAAAAACCCATAACACCCACAACACTTTTTTCTATTTGCCCTGAAATATTCAAAAACTTAAATAGTCATCATTTAAAGGCACAGGATAAAAATAATCAATTTCCAGTAAACATTAGTTGCTTAACTTCTTAAAAATTTAAATATTTAGTGTTTTCATTTTCCATTCTCCAACTGAAAACAGATTTGTGGTAGATTTTCAAGAAAAGAAAAATTACAAAGGTAACTACCTCTTTTTCTGGAATGCTCCTCAAATCACCTTCAAAAAAAGTTGTCAAGTGCATTTAGCAGCTGACATTGCCTTTAAAACACCCAAAATCTGTTTGTGCTTCCTGAGAGTGAGGGAAAAAGGCGAGTAAACGTAAAGGTTAGGAGTGCTGTAGTTGTGTGGCCAGGCAGAGCACTCTGTCTCACAGGTGCTGCTGGCATGTGCACCCTTTGGGCTGGAAACTCTCCTGAGCCCAGAGGGGCGAGATGAGGGTCACTGGTGTGGGGTCAGACCTTAGTGAAGACTGGACTGGGACTCTGTTACAAAGCAGGTCTGGGGCCAGCACCCAGCAGGCAGGTTGGTGGTGACCAGTCACTTAGGAATTACCTCAGTAGCATGAGCACAGTCTGGATGGGCCAGCTGGTCTCTGCTCTGGAGAGCAGACAATTAATTTCAGCTGGATAACGACAAACCACACAGGGAGACAGCATTTTTGGATATAAAACCATTTTATTTAGAGTCAGAGTTCAGTTGTGTTTGGAACTAGATGATCTGTAAGATTTTCTTCCAATGCAAACCACTCGGTGATTCTGTAATTTAATTGGATTACAGCTTGGTTTAAAATCAGAATACTTTTCCCTTGACAGTGTACTTATTATGATGGTTTCTTTTTTAGTGTATGTGAAACTTTCTTAATTTTAATGTCAGGAAAAAAACACAAAGGCTTAGAGGCTTATCCTGTAAAATTAATCTTCTTTGCTACACAGTGTTCTGGGACTTCATGCTTGCTATTTTTTTTAAACCTGTAGTCCACACAAACAACCCTACTGATTTCTCTGCCAAGAAGAAGAAGATACTCTCGTATCTGTCCTTGTCATAGCTGAAGAGCTTCACCACAACAATGGTGACAGGTGGCACATTAAGAAACAGCGATAGAACCTGTTAACTAAACTGCAAAACAACCAGGGCCACTTTTTTGAGACACTTCTTATAAAGTCTATAAGGCATTTCTTATACCATCCCTCCTACCTAAATTCAACACAAATTCTGAATTTTTAGAAACTTCAATTGACTTAAATGGACTTTGTCATTAGTTTATAGATCATGTTAGGCCTCATAGTATATTTTTCTTAGTTAATTCAGTCCAGTACTGAACTACAAAATGACGAGATAGTTCAGGCTTTTCAGACAAAACCAACAATCAAATAGGTATGCATGTATTCAGTGATAGTTAGAAAATAATGAAGAAAAATTTTGGAGTTCTGATGAAACCTCTATATCCTTTGTGTTAAATTATGAATTCACTGAACTCTGCTTACAGCTTTGTGCACAGTAATAGAGCAGGTACTACCAAATAAATTGCATCACACCCTGATGTAATCTGAGACACCTGATAGCCTGTTAATAATTTTTCAGATTGGTAACTCATTAACCATCTCAGAAATGTCACTGTCCGTTTTCCAGAGGAATGTAGAGTTAACATCCATGTGTGTCTGTATGTGCCTGGGCTTACTGGCAGAGGGAAGGAAAGGCAGCAGAATGCAGCTGAGTGTCCAGAAAATAACTTATTTTTTTGCTTTCAAGAGCCCATGTTTCAATCTGCTGCAATTGTCTTAATGTCAATGGAAATTCTGTGCATGAAGAATTTCTTTATTGGGGTGTGAGGCTGAATTCCAAGGACCAACTTGTTGTTCAGTGAAAACCATTTCTCTATCCCTCAGTGCCTCTTTTTTGTCTTTGCCGAGTGTGGACAGGCAGCAGCCTAGATAATGTTCGTAGCCCTTTATCTCTTCTGCGTTCCCAGGAGGTCCCTGTAGATCAATTCACAAAACAAAGACAGTGGATGGAAGGATGTTACATTTTCACAAAGGCAGTATTTCTGAATCAGTAAATGATACTAGTAAATAAGTATTGTCCCCTGCTTGTGCCTTAATGTGCAATCAGCTGCCACATGAGAAATATAAAAGAATATTCTAAGTCTTGCACAAGCTTCAGTTTAGTACCAGGAAGTACCTGTTGATGAGAGATAAGCAGACTGCCAGGATGCAAGTGGTATTAGTCTAGCTAGCAATTGCCTAAAATAATTCTCTGCTTTTGCCAGGAAATGACGCAGTTTTTCGTTCTTGCTCAGTGTTTCATCCTTGGCCAGAACAGGGCTCTCCCTTCATTTCCCACTTGCTCCTACACTGATTTCTACATGCTGCCTTTGCCATCAGCCTTGATCTTATGTGTTCACCTTGCTACTGCCCCAGAGGGCCAGGGAGCACACACAGGCTATTTCCTACCCCTAAGGAGTCTATCAGCATCCTGATTCCCTACCAAAAGTGGTACATTATCTTACTGACAATGTTTGTCACCTTCTGCAGACCGAGTTGCTAATAGCTGTGTCTAGGCAGAGAGCAATTTTTCCTCATCATATGGATGTTTAATCTTTTCAGCTTTCTTCTTGCTGCAAATGAACACAAGCTCAGCATCTCCCCAGAGGTTCTAACCACCAGTGGATCTTCAAAGTGGCAATTAATCATCAGGAAAAAAATATACACTGGTGAGGGGTTTTTTCTTTGTGAGCCACAACTGACAGTCTTTTACTTACATGCTTCTATTATGTTTTGAGTAAACGATTGAACCAGAGAATTTTTTCAACCCTATCAACTATGAAAGCAGCAAAACCTGTTGTAAAAACACAACCCTTTGGGAAAGCAGCGCTTTTCCACAGCCACTTTCCCTCAATCTTATCTCTCAGCAATGGCAGTATGAGCCTCTCTCCTGCTCTCCAGCCCTGTGGGCAGAGACCAGAAGAGGCATTATCTTTAAAAGAGATTTAATGGAAAGGCTCTCGGAACTCCACAGCAATTGTCCAGGGAAGCAGTGTGATTGCGGGTTGGGCCAGGCACAGTCTCCAGTGTCACCTTGGAGACCTGCTGGCAAGCTCCAGGCCTCCCAAAAAAGGGGGGGGCAAGGCAGCCGGGTGTGTAAACAAGCACAACGAGGTGGATAAGAAAGCTTTTCAGTGAGGCCGCAGCCCATTCTCACCTGAGTTTGCTTGAGCTCTAAGACACAGAAGTCTCCTGAGTATCTCCCAGTCCTGCAGGTTCAGAAAACTACTGGTAAAAAAATTTTTTTTGTTTCCTGTTTGCTACTTCACAGTGAGTTTCTCTGATCAACTAAGATCTAATTTTAATTAGATCTAATTTTTAAATCGAATTTTAAAAATTTATTTTAATAAATAGATAAAATTTTTCATTTATATATATAAATAAATATGTATGTGTATATGCAAAAGAGCAGCCATGGTAATGTCCACCTGTCAGAAGGTTGGAGCTGGATGATGCTGATCACGATGGAGAGATAGAGAGATGGGAGGCTGCTGCAGGGTTTGTGGGGCTGGGAACCTAGATTTTTAAGGAAGTGTTTAGATGGTTGCCAAACACTCCTGAAGTTTTCATGCTTTAATAATTTGATGAAATTATAAGAAGTAAACTAAATATGTGCCATTGGTTTAGGCCATTTAATCTATTCTTCAATCGTGAGATCTTCTGCTCTGGGGTCGGTGTGTGCTGCCTGAGTCCTTGACTAGGTCAGGGGCCTGGGCAATCCAGAGGTTAAGTATAGGACTCTGCCCATCATACTGTAGTGGTTTTTAGGATTTTTCATTGGAGACTTTTGGGCTCAGCTGAAGGATAATATCTAAACAAATGCTGCAGAGCTTAGACTGAATCTGACTCTTTCCAGGTTTAATCCCCAGACACAGAGGAATGTAAAGGGATCTGGTTACTGAACAGCCAAGATTCTTCTGGAAAAATCCAACCTAAAATTAAAGGCTTTGTATTTGTTAGCAATAAGTGCAATCATTTCTGTTTGGCCTGCACAACACAACATCACCTATAGAAACAAACAATGCTGACAGTGTGGGGTATTGTAATTGTCCATAATCTAGGCTGTTAAAACAAAACCCTCTAGAATTCAAAGTTAAAATAAACACTGCTGGCTAATTTCACTGAGGGAGACATCTGATATTTTTGGCTGAGATAAACAAATTAAAACCTTGTGGAATTACTGTTATGACCTGTTCTAGTTTTAATAATGGTATTAAGAAGTAGTACATTTGTATTCACATTATGCAGTGAAATGTTATATTCAACAAACTCTGATTGTATCTTTAATTACTTCACGTTATCCAAAAAGGAGCAAGAGCAAAATGATAGGGAGGAAAGAGCATGTGAATTACTGGGATTCCTCCTTCCTTGCGCTGATTTGGAATCTCATTTCTTACAATACAGCCTAGGAAGGGTTTACTTCTAACTTAAGCCTGCAGCCAACAGAAATAGGAAAGTGGTAAAAGTATCACTATGGACCAGGCTTGCATGTAGCAGGTTTTATATTTAACTGGTTTTCTGTATTTTTTGGTTGTATAAAAAGGGTTCTCAAATGCTTACTGCCATGTGGCACAGGAGTCAGGTCCTATTTAAGAGGCTTTAATGTGATGTGAAAGTGCAATTTACAAACAGACTTTAATTGCTGAATTTTGTGTAGAAACATATTGGTGATTTAGTTAGTAAACATTATAGAGAATGCAGATTTGCAAAAAGCACCAGAAATATTTATTATACCAGAGGGGAAAAACAGTGGGAATATCTTTACCTAGTATATTGGTGAGATTATGGGAGTGCTCTGGAGTTGACCCATTTCAGAAGGAATACTGGGGAAAAATTGAGAAGTTCAAGGGCAACAGCACAATTATCTGACATCTGGAAATTCATGTTGTACCAGGAGCTGTGTTTCTGAGCTATATATCCTCAGCTATGCCTAATTACCAAAGTGAATTTAAAAGGGTCCTTCAAGTACTTACACCTGGACACATTTTTAATAGGTAGCTCTTTAATCTTCTAAAAGAGAGTAAAGCAGCATCTAATATGGTGGAAATTCAGACTAGAAACAACATATATTAAAAGAAAAATTATTCAATACTGGAACAACTTAGCCTAGAGATGGTGAGTTCTGGGGCAGAAATGCTTATAGATGTGGAAGCAAACTTTATTCTTACTGCAGAAATTACCAGCATTGGCCAGTTTCAGTGGCTTTTATTGAGTTTCAAGAGATCACAACAGATAATAAATCAGATTATTCCTCCCTAGCTTCAACTCATGAGTCTTACAGCAATGATTACTTGATGCACATTGCAGTATTCTGGAAATTACTCCTCTGAACCTGAGGCAAGGAGATGTGTGTGTTTGTGTTGATTTTTGCAGTGTGCAGTGCAGATGAATTATGTCCTCATTGGTCCCACTCTTTATAGAATTCCTTAAAGACATAATGGTATATAGATGTATAGTTGGTATATATTATATATAAGCAACAGTACATTATTATATAATGTAAATATAGTTTGCACTGTGTTTATGCAATCTCACTGTATTTTAAAGTCTTTCCAGCGAAACATTTCCCCTTAAGGACAGGTCGTTTTTTGCAGAAAATAGTTTTGGCTGCTGATCTCACACAGCTGTGAGATCTTCCTGGTTAATGAGTTCCCAGAAGAACTTCGCTTGCTCTGTCTGAAGCAAAGGCCAACATGCTCTATATTTTAACCTCTCTAGACTTCTGCTAGTACTGAAAACATTTGGGGAGTACAAAACCATTTTATTTTTCTATTTTTCCAAGCCCAGCTGAAGTCATCTGAAGTGGTTATAAAATTCAGCATATGTGGCATTACCAGCAGCCATAGCTAATGCTCTGTAAACAGGAGCAGAATGTTAAGATGAAACAGGGATTGGAAGTGCCACGTGCACTGACAGCCCCTCCAGGGTGGCTCAGCCTCATCTCCTCATCCTAGCACTGCCTCAGCAGAGCACCAGTGGCCCTCTGAGTCTAGAGCTCTGCTGTAACTTCTGTGACTCTTGTGTGCCCTGATCCCATGGCGCTTGAAAGGCCATAAAATATTTTGGGAATCTTCATGGCCTGCTGCAGACCCTACAACCAGGCTGTGGAACAGCATTCTTGGCCCTGAGCATGTGCCCAGGATTCATTGTGGCCCTAAAATATCAGTATGGGTATGTGCAGCCCCGCTTTTCTTAGCACTACAAACAAAATCCCTGTGGGAGAGGGAGTGGGTCTCTGCCAGCTTGGGCACACTGCTCTTGGTGGTGCTGTTGCAGCACTGCAGAGTTTCACACTGGTTTTCCCTATTTTTATTTCACTGTCTTCCTCTGTAGGAAGCTGGAAGGCCTTTGTTGTGAAACCCAGCATGTGAAACCCTGGGGTGCTAAATACTGTGAAAGTTTGAAGTGTTAATTTGTTCTGCAGTTGTGTTTAAAAAGCAGTAGGTGTCATGTGTAGGTGACTGCTGTTGCTCAGACATACAATGGGAGAAATCTCTGCTCTGCAGAATCAGAACCTCAGTGGAACAAAAGTGAATCAAAGGCAAAGGTCCTCAGCCAGGGCAATTTTTGTGTTCCTGTGGTCAAATGATAGCTTCAAACCTGGCCAGGTGAAAGAGGCTTGGCAAGGATGCTGTGGACACAGGGGGAACCAGCCACACGTTCCTGAGTGCACCCACCAGTTGTCACAATGTTCTCATACTGTAGGCAGAAAATTCTTACCACAGTTTCCTGTCTCCATCTGGATTAATCACACAGTGGTTTGGCTGAGCCCTTCTTTCATGGTCGGTGGCCTATACTGGCAATTTCCCTTCCTGATAAAAGGATATAGGGAAAAGGAAATAGAGGGTCAAAATGGGTCATCATGAAAGAGCTGCTACAAGCAGCTTGCAAGTTAGGAATTTGGAATGCTTTGTATGCTAAGGTGGGTTTCAGCACTATGTCTGAATGTGAATCCATGCCATATCAGTGCTTTTGTCTTCCAGATGTCAGGAACAGCAAGGCATGATCAAGAGATGGTAATCAAAGCAAAAATAGAGCTGTCCAAAACCACTGACCCTTTAGAAAAACTTCGCCTCCAGTGTTTAGCGAGGGGATCTGCAGGCATCAAAGGACTTGCCAGGTGAGTATGTAGGACATCAAACCCATTATTCAGCCTAATAGTTCTAGCTGCAAGAGACTCACACCCTGAACAGGGACCAAGACTTGAGTTTCCTCATTTCAGTGCAAATGCCACAACCCACAAAGCCTGACACTGGGGCTCATGTATTTTTAGGACACAGGACAGACCTGCTCACCTTTTAAGGATTGAAAACTGTCAATCCCTCATGAGAAAGTGCTTCTGTGAGACCCTGAACAACTCCTGCCAGAGAAAGAAAGGGAACATTAACCATATATCTCTCCTTGGTGTTTTCTAAAATTATCTTAAGTATTTCAGCATTGGAGATTTTAAGCTTCCTTCCCTTTAGGGTATGGTGCCCTTGTTGCAATGGTGTCTTAACTGTCTAGTTTATAGGAAGCACCTAAAATCTTTTTGAAGCATCCCATCCCTACAAAAGGGTTGTTACATCCCTCCCAGGCCCCATAAACCACAGATTAGTCCAGATGGTGACCAACTGGAACTTCATCTAAATGTGGAACTTCATCTAAATGTGCAACCTGCGGAGGTCAGAGGGCTATAATGAACAGGAATACTATCAGCCTTTGCCTTGTTTAACTTCAGATTTATACAATTAATGCACCCAATCTAAACAAGTAATCTCTACTGTATTAGTGTAGGGGATTTCTGCCTGGATGTTTTTCCCTTTTCTTTTCTTTTTTTCCCCCTCAGAATACAGAACAGGAGGAAATGTTATCTCAGTAAGGTGAATCTCTGTTCCAGTACTGTTTTAAACCACTGCAGCACTTTCCATGTTTTCCTATGCATTTTCCTCATGTTTCATGTTTTCCACAGAATATTTAGGATTATTGATAGGGACAACAGCGGAACCCTTGATTTCAATGAGTTTCTGAGAGGACTACAATATTACGCTGTGATGATCGATAAGGAAGAAGCAAAACAACTTTTTCAGACATTTGATAAAGACGGCAGTGGAACAATGGATTTTGATGAATTTATTGTTACACTGAGAGTGAGTCTGGGAATCTATGTTGTTATTGCATTAAAGGGATTATAATATATCTGAACAGAACAAAGTAGAATAGAATATTTACAAATAAACGGTTGTGATTTTTTCCCCATTAATTATGGCCTTGACTTAGATACCAAAATTCCTGTGTTGTAATCTGGGTACCTGTGTGGTTCAGCCCATCAATCTCACTTCTTTGTTGCATCTCTTTATGACAGGGGAGACTTTCTCTAATCCACCACAGTGATTGATTTTGTCTGAAATATCTTTGCTCTGCTGAAGCCTAAACAATTTAGATAGAAAATATTAGTACTTTGGGTAATTAGTAATTTCTTGTTGGAAATATTTAAAATTAGCAGATCAGAAAAGTGTTCTAGGTAACATTTTCTCTCTTATTGTCCATTTCCTATTGTATGGGTAGACACTGAAGTCTTCATCATATTGCACTTTTGAGGATACATTGCCCTTTCTAGCTCATGGACATTGTAGACCATCATCAGTATATTGTCCCATCTACCTTGAAAGTTTTGCTGCTAGCAGCAGCAAGTACTTGAATTTGGAACTGGACAAGAAGTTGGCAAAAATAAAATGATTCTGTTAATATTTCTTTACAGCCTCCCATGTCCAATGCAAGAAAAGAGGTTATCCTGCAGGCATTTCAGAAGTTAGACAAGACTGGAGATGGTGTCATAACAATTGACGACTTACGTGGGGTGTATAATGGAAAATATCATCCCAAATACTTAAATGGAGACTGGACAGAAGATCAAGTTTTTAGAGCCTTTCTTGATAATTTTGATTCACCCTATGATAAAGATGGGAAGGTGAGTGAAGTACCTAATTGCAAGCCATGAAATCACCATCTGACTCAGAATTTGACTTAGGTTACTAACTGTGGGAGTAGTTGCAGTACCAAACATCCATTTGCATCCCATTTATACGGAAAAAGCAAAGCAGATGCACAACCTGGGCACAGCATTCCTAGCTTGCACATTCTGAGGCAAAGGGGCTCTGCAGGGGGTACAAGGGTGGTTGTGAGATTGCATTAAGGCTTGTAGCCTTAATAATTGAATTTCACAGATTACCCTAAATACATCTTCACACTACCCCACAAAATTGCTTACTTTCAAGATCCACATAAATGGGGGATTTTTCACTTCTTAGGAGAGTAAATATTAGGATCCAGTTCAAAAGCAGGTTCCCTGCTTTGTTAAATACTTTAAGTCAGTTCTTCTCCAGTGTTACTGAGACACTTGACTTGGAAATTAGTTCACAATAGAGACAGATCTATTTACAGAAAGCTGGAGGGAGAATGGGGCTGGGACTGCTGCCACGGCTGTGTACCCTCACAAGACATGAGCTGGGACAGAGCTGGAAGCCCTTCCTGCACTCTGACACAACTCTCTGGTTCAGCTGCAAAGCCTGGGCACCTTTTGTGATGGATTTCTTATATAATAGCTTTGCAGCCATCTCTGAGACAAGCACACTTGCTTTCCCCTTGTTATGTGTTTGCAAACTTCTTTGAACAGTCTGAACTTAAATTTGTTGAGCATTTCAGAGCAATCCTGTATCTCCGTGGTTCATGTGGTGATATTCTCAATCTCAGCAATCAATAATAACAAACTAGGCTTTAAGTTTTTACCAGTACTTTGTGGAATCTTTTTAACACTTTCCACACCCCAGGCTGGACCTGGGTTTCAGGGTAGCATTGAACTGGTGACTCCTACCTGTCTAATTCCTCACCCAAATCCTTCACTTACTTTGTTCCCATCACTCAAGCTCTCAGCTGTAGAGAGGTGATGGGCTTTATCTACTGTGGCATGACTTTGCCCTTTGTAGAGCTGAATTTCATCCGTTCTGCTGCAGTGTCATCCTCAGAGATACTAGTTCAAAGCCAGCCAGCTATCTCCTTCAGCAGCAAAAGTGGTATCTAGCAAATTTAAAAAAAAAAAAAGTTCCTGCTTTGTGTGCTGTATTCATACCTGAACACATTAAATGAGTTCCCAAACTGATCCTTGATGAGTTCAGTGCCTGGTTACTCTGAGCATCCACCTCTTGTTCAGCAATCTTGATGTTAGCTCACCTGATTACTGCTTCTTCTGAGAACAGTTTGTGGCTTTCCTGAATCAGAAGACACTAATGATACCTACAATGTTTTTAGCAGAAATGCCTCAAGGCTGAGCATTTGTTAGAAAGGCCCTCTTCACTGTGGTCTTGCTGGGTGCCTCTGAAATAGGCAGTTTTAGTGAGGCTTGTGATGGTAGGACTGAAGTGGTCCCCTCTCCCTAATATCATGTTTTTCTAAGTTCTCAAACACACAGTGCAATCAGAGCAGATATCATGGAATCACAGAATATGCTAAGTTAGAAGGCACCACCAGAATCATCAGGTCCAACTCCTGGCCCTGCACAGCACACCCAGAAATCACACCATATGCCTGAGAGCATTATCCAAATGCTTTTTAAACTTTGTCAGGCTGGTGCTGTGAGCACTGCCCTGGGGAGCCTGTTCCAGTGCCAAACACCCTCTGGGGAAGAACTTTCTCCTGATATCCAACCTAAACTTCCCCTGACACAACTTCAGGCCATTCTCTTACATCCTGTCTGTGTCACTACAGAGCAGAGATCAGTGTCTGCCCCACATCTTCCCCTCGTGAGGGAGCTGTAACTGCAATGAGGTGTCCCCTCAGTCTCCTCCAGGCTGAACAGACCCAGTGACCTCAGCCTCTCCTCACATGGCTTCTCCTCCAGACCCTTCACCATCCTCATTGCCCTCCTTTGGACATTCTGTCATAGCTGAATGTCTTTTAAATATTGTTATGTATTTTCTATGTGATGTTTATTCAAAGAATGATCTACACAATTCAAGAGTTAAGGCATCACAAGAGACATGCACAGTTTATTTCTTTGCTAATTTGATTATTTATTTTTTAATGGTCATTTTTAAATCTCAAACCTTCATTAAGGGAGACTTGTTTAGAGCAATGGGTGGATATAAAGTACCAAGCTGTCTCTGAATTGCATCAGAAACACCATCCGCTTATCAATAATTATGCAAAGAACCAGCATCCCTGGAGAAAAGTATGTTAAAAAGTTTGTCTTCTTAGGCAGCAGTGATTTTAACTTCATTTCCTGCTAAAATTAGTTAAACTTGACATGTTTCATCTCCACCCAAGTGTTGTGGAGGACAAGAGGTCTTGTTTCTAGCAAAGTGAAATTAAGCAAATTTTAAGTGTCTTAATTCCTCCTGTTGCATTCCTTTCTGTTAGCAACAACATGAAATAGCAGATGTTCAGTTTCATTAAGAGTTCTTCTCAATGTGTGGCTTTGACTTACAGCATTAAATAAAACCAAACATTAATTTTCTTATTTTTAATTTCTCTGTCTCAGGTCACAACAGAAGAATTTCTTAATTACTATGCCGGAGTCAGCGCTTCAATTGATACAGATGTGTACTTTATCCTCATGATGAAGAATGCATGGAAACTCTGATCACACAGTTAAAGAAGCAAGACTTTTCTTTCACTCTTTATAGATTCCTCTGATTAAATCTATGCACAACAACACCCTCTTGTTCCATAACAACAGTTCCAAGCAACTATGCCAATTACATTCAATCTGCAGACCCCAGGGGATCAGAGAATAGATCTGGCATTTGGCTGCCCCACACATCTGTCCTTTTTCTCTTTGCATTCCTGGTCTTTTCCAAGATGAGCTTCTCTATTCTTTTCTGACATCTACAGTAGGTCGCTGTGGCTCCTTGCAATGTTAGCTACAGCTCTGTTTGGCAGAGAATGTAAGAGATGGAAACCAAAATATTCTGAAAGTGTGGCGATGTTGGACAGGCTGTTATAAATGGAAGAAAGTCTGTCATATAGACGTGTCGCCTGTAGCACTACAGTATCTCTTGGTTTCATGGGTTTCGCTAGTGTGATGGAGCACCTGCTGATCTTGCTGCAGGGAAGATGTGAGTTCCCAGTACTGGGAGGCTGGAGGGGTAATCGAAGAAGGGGAGACATGGACCAGCATAAATGCAAAATGCTTTTTAAAGCCCTGTTTTTTCCCCCTGTGTGAAGTTAGACCTCTGGTGCTTTGAGGCACTAACTTCATCAGGTTATCTTCCTAACATACAGTAAATTCATGAATACAAGCCGCACTGAGTATAAGCTGCATCTCTGGGTGTTGGCAAATATTTAGTTTTTTGTCCATAAATAAGCCGCACCTAAATATAAGCCGCTCTGTCGTTCACAGCGAGGACCCACGTGCAACAAAGTTGCCAAATACTAACAGAACCGTGGCAGGGCGGGGTTTACTGGCTCAACTAAGGCTGTGCAGGCTTGGCCCGCTAGGGGCTGCTGACGGGGCCAGGTGGCCCAGCTCGGTGGTGCCGCTCGGGGCTGGTCACCGCCTCTGGGTTCACTTGCCCCGGCTCCGCTCACGCCGTGGCGCCGGCCGGGCACGGAGCACCCCCTGCTCCCGCCACAGCGGCGGAGGGCGGGGGCAGAGCCCCCCCTCCCCGAGCCGCAGCAATGGCGGCGCGGGGTCCCCCCGTCTCTCCCCCGTGCTGCGGCAGAGGAGGGAGGAAGAGAGCTCTCCTGCCTCTCTCCCCGCCCCCCGTGCTGCCTGCAGGGAGCCAGGGCAACAGAGTAACAATTTGTAACAATTGCGAAATGCCGGCTTTTACTGGCAGGTGCTTGGCTTGGCGCCCTGGCTGGCACGTCTGGGGTTGTAAATGTCAGAAAATTATTCACATATTAGCCGCCCCCGAGTATTAGCCGCACTTCCGGGTTTCCACCAAAATTTTTGTCAAATTGCTGCGGCTTGTATTCGTGAAATTACTGTACTTTAAACCATCTAAAAGTTCTAATTCAATCCTTGTACTCTAATTTCTCTCTAAAAAATTCAAAAAACCCCCAACTCAGTAATACCAACACCTTGGTTCACAACTAAACATACAGACAACTTTCCTGTGCATACCATGTTTGAACCCCCTGTGCAGCTTCTTAGAGATTTTTCACTCCCCTCCTCCTGCTTTGATTCCTTCATTTCTGTACTGTGAGATCATTTTAATTGTATTTTTCTTCAAAGGGGATAAATGCATTACAGTATTCTTTTACTCTCTGTTCCTGGAATGTTTGCTGACCTGGTAGCTGTTGCCTGTACATACCTACACTGGAAGTTGTTTACTACTTGTTTGCATTTGCAGTGTTTATGAAAAGAAATTACTTCAGGGAGCTTTCTTGGAAGTGAAGAACTAGTAACTTTCTTATCTTCTTGTCTTCTGTTTCTGATGCTTAATAAAGATTGGGAACCTACCCTTCTTATTGCACCAACTAGTCTGTCTCTGCTCATATTTTGTCCTTTGTCCATGCAGATGAGAAATGGTACACAAAAGAAACGATAAAAAAAATTCCAGAAAAATCCTAGTGTGTGAGTGTGTGGTACCTAATTTTTACTGCTTTGATACCTTTTTCTTTTTTCTTCTACTTTCTGCTCCTCTGTCATCATTTTGCTGCTCTCCCAGACTGAGAAGCTGCTGCTACAGCAAAGAGCAAATGGCTTGTGCATGGCAGCATCTGCTCCATTTCAGGCTGGCAGTCAGCTAAAAGCAGTGCAGGGTTGTAGAATGGACTTCAAAACAGATTTTCTGATGAAGTCGCAGCTCTTAGCCTGGGTTGCTAGCAGTTCAAACACTGAAGTTTTGAGAGCTTGCTGCACTGATCCTCTGCAAACCTTGTTTTTCTTTTGTCCAGCAATGATCTCAGTATGAGCAACAGCTGCTTGCAATTCCTTAGTGAAGGCTGTGCAAACTCTATTATTTTCTTGATCAGTGAGACTCTGGAAACTCTGCATCCTGGCTGACACTGGAAACTAGTGCAGAAACTCTCTTTATGATTGCCAGCCATCATAAGAGGCGGCTTTACTTACTGCAATATTACTGAAGTGCCAGTATGAATGAAAAACAAACTTACTATCAAATAGGGACTGTACGTGGTCTAGCAGCTTGAATAGAATCCATGCACTTATCTTTCATTAATTGATTTCACAACATGGTGTCATGCTATCTGTCTTCTCTTTCAAACAGAAAGAAAGTAATGTGGATGGACTGTGGGAATCACAAAATGAAAGAAACATTTCCTTTTGACTTGCTATCTCATGTCTTCACGCTCTACAGTGATCTGACAGGCTGATATTTGTTCAAGTGAAGTGGAAGTTTTAATCTGAAGCTAGTTTGTCTTTGGTACTAATAACCTTCCAATTTTATTTAATCCCAAACCAATATACATTTTCAGAAGGGAGGATTGGTACTGAAAGCAACTATGCATTTTTGAAACCAGCAGAAGTTTTGTCACTGGCTTCTGGGAGCCTTAGCTGAGCCTGTGGGAGATGGGGAAAATCCTGTGCTTTAGGCTGAGCTGGAGTAATGGGATTTATGTGGGGACTTGAAGGATGTGATCCAGGAGAGCTTAAACCCCCTCACCCTGGTGGTGTATCCCTGGTGCTCTTAGAAAGTCACCAGCTCAGGCTCGCCCGTGTGTGGACCTCATTGCTCACTGGATGTGTTTCCTGAGAACATGGTTCCCAACTGAGTAATTTCAACGTTTGTACAGAACCATGTTTCCAAGGGCTGGTTTCAGGTGCTTTTGAAGTTTCCTTCTGTGGGAACAGAGTTGTTCTTGGAGCAGTCTGAATAACAACTGGTAACTTCAGAAAAGGTGCTTTCAGGAAAATATAAATAATCTGGGAAACAAAAACCAGGATTTTTCACTAGTTATCAGATGCTGTAGGTACAAATTGGAATCTGCATGAAATGTAATTTGATTAATATGTGTGCAAAGTAATAGAAAGAAAACAGTCATTAGCTGCTGGAGAACATGCAGACTGGACACACACACACTGGACATATAGAAGCACTTACCAGGGACTAAAGGAAAGTTAGAGGGATTTGAACCAGACAAGAGGGATTTTCAAAACTAACAGCAAGTGCCCAGAGCCTCCCTTCAGGACTTCACTCTCCCTCTCTGTGATCTGGGAGACCCAAAAATGGAGCTGAAAGGCCCCATTCAGCTGCAGCTGCAGTGTGCTGGTTACAGACCCAGCAGATGTAGGAGATAACTGGTGGTGCTGTCCTGCCAGCCTGTGGCTCCACAGCACACGCAGCAGATTTTGGGAGATAAGTGGCAATGCACACCATTGTATCTGATGGTAGCATCAAGATGGAAGATCTTGGTTGGTGCTTCATGTTCGAAGCACTATTTCTTCATTCTGATTGTGCAACAGATGCTGAACAGGATGGCATAAACCACAGGAACATCTGAGTCTGCATGGCTGGGGGACAGTCCCAGAGGTGGAGGTTTTGCCTGCACCTTGAAATCCAGCCTGATGTGTGTCACAGCGTTTTGTCAGGAATAAGGTCTGCCCTTCCCAATGACCAGCACTGAAGTTTGCTCCAAAAATGTTGGTAGAGCCCTGCAGGAAAGAGGGAAAAGACTCCCTTATAATTCTTCCAGAACTCTGCCCCTCTTCTGCCTCTGCATGAGCAATCACAGCACCTCAGTGACACCACCCCCTACCCCAAAAGAGCACAAGGTATGGGGAAAAAGAACTGTGAGACAGCCTTTTCTTCTGGTGTGTTCCTCTGGGAAAGGTGGCACTTCTGCAACTTCCTTCACTACATTTTCATTCTGGCCTCCCTATGCTCTTTGTGGCTTCATGTTTCTGTTTGGGAGAGGAAATTTTTGGCTTGATGGATAAAGAAATGTTTTTTGTTTTATATTGTCTCCTGCAGAACAGAATTCTGATTCAAGCACCTGAGTTTATTGCAAGCCCCTCTGCCATATATTCTTGAAACTAGACCACAAGAGATTTTCAGTGATCTGATTCATTCTGTTGCTTTCGTGACACAAAGCTGTCTTGGCAGAGGCAGATGGCAGCAGCAGAAGTCTTGCAGATGAAACCACCTGTGCACATTACTGCATAAAAGCCAACTTGCCTTTATGTAATTCCTTGCACACAGTGCTGCCTCAGAACTCTGCAGCTGTGTGGGCAGAGCACAGCTTTGCCATCCCAGAGCTGTCACTGCACAGAAGGAGCAAGACCAGTGATTTTGCTGATTTTTGGCTTGCAGCTCCTATCCTCCACACTGGGAGCAGCAGCAGCATACTGAGGTTTCCCAGTAAAATAAATAATGCCAAAAGCAACCTGGCATTGCCAGTAGCTGCCTACTGTCTATGTCACTGTGATTACAGCTCACCTTGTTTCTTCAGCTTTCCTCTCTCACAAGGGTGAGCAGAAAGCAGGATTCCCAGTAGCCTGTGCTTAACACCAAGTCCTCAGGTGTCTGCAAGCTGCTTCTCTATTCACAGGAGGTACTGGTGTGCCTCAGCAGAGTCTGAAAGCCCTGTGGTTTCAAAGAGAGCTTGGTTTTGGCTCTAGCACCTCTTCCACTCTCATGCCTGGAGCTTTGCAGCCACCCCTGGTACAGCAGCCCCACCTCCACAAAAACCTGGACCCAGGCTTCCCCCCAGCCCACAGCACTGCTGATGATCCCAGCAGGAGCTGCAGCTGAAAATTTGGGATAGGATCCCCCTTAGTCCAAGGTTTTGTGGAAGTGAAATCAAGTGCTTTTCTGTGGAAAAGAGCAGAGATGGTGGTAAAATATGAGAGGTGTTTATTTTCCTTAGATAAATCTGTTCCTTTTTTTCATTGAAAATAAGATACTTTTTCCAAAAGCTGCAGGGTTGTTTTTTTGGGTTTTTTTACACTCTCAAAAAATGGAGTGGTTTGTCTTTTTTTGGGGTTTTTTTTTAGCTTATGTACATTTTCTGGAAAAACAATTAAAAACAATTGTCAGACTGTGTCTGACAGAGAAGCTCCAACTTTGTGGCATAGATTTATTCCTTTAGACATTTTAATCAGTGCATTTCTACTTTGTGTCTCAATTTTTCTGTTGTTTGACAAGCCTTTGGGGCCTTTTACATTCATTTGGTGACTATCCTGATGTTGGATTAATCTAATTTCACTGTGACATGTAAGTTATGCTGTCAATCTTTAACAATAACCAGAATTTTTATTCTTTGAACCCACCGCAGCAGCTCTGTTTCCAATGAAAGAATCTCAACCCATCGCTCTTAGTGTCATTCAACAAAATTCTGTATTGGAGTTTGCTGCAGCAATACATCCTACATCCTAATATCAGATTAGGAGAGTCTGATATAAAAATTAGATTTCCCTGGAAAATGCAAAAGAAGTATTTGCAAAATATAGAGTCTGTTGAGCCACAGTATATAGCCATCAAACTTATAAACACTGTTTTTTATCATTCTTAGGTTGCAAAAGATGAATTTCTGAATTGCTGCTATGGAGTTAGTGCTTCTGTGGATACTGATGCCTACTTCATTTTAAGGATGAATAAATCCTGGAAACTCTGTCTTTTGCTTTTATTTGTCCCAAATTTCTTTAGGGCCATAGACGACAAATAAGTGAAATACTGCTTAGTTTGTTGTGGGTTTGATTTTTCCCGCAGGTCCCATCTGAACAACGCTTTTGGAACAGCAGGATGTGATGGCACCAGCAAATGTGCAAGTGCTGGGCTTTGACACATGGCTTTGTGTTTCAGCAGGTGGCGCTTAGAAGCCAAGGAAAAGCCATCCTGACTGAAACATGGAGCTGCCGCGTGAGCAAGGGATGAAACAGTTGGTATAATTTAGCAATTGCATTTTCTGGCATTATCAGTTGTTTTCTTGTGTGTCTGTACTTCAGATTTGTTTTGCCAATGCTCTGTGACACACAGGAGTGCTAATTTGGGTGGCCTCATGATCACAGTAATAAGGAGGTGTTTGACTGTACAATAATTCTTCACAGAGGTGGTAAGTCTTCTTTATATCACATTTTATCAGTTTTTAAATGATAGCTTCAGAAACCCCTCAACCACAGAGCTAACTAGCTTGATTTAAAAGTGTATTGACTGAAATCCAACTGCTTCTCCCCCCAGGCTGCAGCACTGCTGTATTGCTGTACAAATACAGGCCTTCAAATCAATAAACACAACTGCTAAGAAGCTGAGATGGGGCTGTACTCCTGCTCTGCAGAGCCACTATGTCTCTTGCTGCCAGAAGAGATGGTTTCATATTCAGCTTCTGACTGCCAAAAAGTGCCCTGGAATCAGCCACACGTCCCTGCAGCAGAGCTTGTCAGACCACCCTTTCAAGGTTTATTTCATAGCCCAGACTTCACATCGCAGGCATTTAGCCATCCCTCCACCCTGGCAGAAGCAGTCCTCCTGACTTCCCACACTTAGCTGGTCATCTGCTGCCCCACTGGCACACAACAGCATTTTTTTGTGTTATTTCAGACTTTCTAATGGATGTGCACAAGGGGAGGAGATGTGGTAAACAAACTAACACTTAAATCCAGGGATGACTATTGCCTTGAGACATAATTAGCATTTTTCAGCATCCTCAGAATTAGAACGTGGCTCACTGTTATAATTGACAATACTCTTAAGTATATTTGTGTACAGCTAAGAGACGTTTGCATAGTGCAGAAGAGTGCAAAGATGGGAGGGAGGGCATGTGTGTGGCACCACGACTGCAGGAGAGGGGCTGGAGCCCAGAGGGCACATGGCAGCTCCAGGCACTGTGTCATAAAGCAGCTACAGAGAAACCAGTGTCAGCAAGCTGGGTCTCGGTGTGCAGCTGAGTAAGAGCACTGGAGGCAGAAGGGGGAGAGGGAAAGTTATGCTGAACTAAAGGAAGTGCATGGAGTATGTGAAAGCTGAGAAATACTCCTGTGTGGTTACTGAGGCAGATGGGAATTTGTAGACAATTCTGGAGAAATTGTCACTTAGAATAAGGAAACTACTTGGCAGATTGTCCAGATATAGCCAGGGCTGTATCCTCATATATGGACTAAATATAACTTGGCCATAGACAGGAAATGCTTGTGGTGTTTCTGGCTTTGGTGCATATTTGGCTTTATTTTTTTCTTCCCGAAACAAAGCTGAAAGTGGTTATATCTGCATACATCGAACAAATGTGTTACAGAATTACAAAAACTGAAGGAAGCATAGCACATACAGCAGAGGATTTTCCTGACGTGCTTTTGCTCCTTCCTCTATCCCCTTTTTGTGTGTCACTGGAAGGTATTGTTCCAGTATGTCTGTCTGTATCTACAGTCACACTGTGCAAGTTCTCACAGTATAAGCATTATCAGCAGCTCTTTTGGAAAGGAAATACAAGCACTATAAAGCAAATGAATGCTCAGGGCTTTGATCTTTTTCTTCTGCATCAATTAATGCTTCATTTGGCGGTGAACAGCAATAAAAACCATTCTGTATAATGTCACTGGAATGCCTTGAGCCAAATCTGAGGCCCCTTTGCACACAGCAACTGTTAGGTTCTCCCCACTTGAAAGTTTCCCTGGCGCTGGGTTGAGGTGTAGGAGGTGGAGTGCTGTCTTGGGAAGGCTGTATTGGCTTGATGTAGTCCAGAATTGCTGTTTGGTTTGTTCTGTGTCCTGCAGCATTAAATTCTGATTCAAGCAACTGAATTTAATGCAAGCCCCACTCTCTGCCATATATTCTTGAAACAAGGCTGCAAGAGATTTCCAGTGATCTGATTCATTCTGCTGTTCTCCTGGCACAAAGCTGTCTCAGCAGAGGCAAATCGAAGCAGCTGAGGTTTTGCACCATCTCTGTGGCCATTAGCAGTCAGAACAAATCTGAGCATCTCATCCTCTGAAGGTAACAGAAGACTCTTTTCACCCTTAGACTCTGGGAATATGAATGTAACTAGGTAAAGGAAAATTTCAAAGAGCTAGAGGAACTGAGACTGCACAATGATGTGAACCCCTCAAGTCCAGAGTGGAAGAAAGCAGCTTGGATGTCCCATGGCCACACCATTTTGCTGTCATGCAACTGTGTGGCTGTAGCAGCTTTATCTCTAAGTGTGTGCTCCAGACTGTGCAGCATGAAAGGACTGTGAAGTGGCTCAGCCATAATGGAAAAAAAAAAGTAATACTATAAAGAAAAAAGTCACAATACAAAAAAATTTCTAAAAACTAAAAAGCTCCCCACTCCCAAAAAAAAAAAAAAAAAAAATAATACCAACAAACAAAAAACAACTCCTGGAAAATTATAAGTCATTTAAAAACAAAAAAAAAAATTAGGTCTTGTGACCACTGGCAAGGATCCATGATATTCTATCCATCTTCCTCTGTTGGATGTCTCATGAGAACACCGCCTGTCCGAATTCATAGTATTTGTGTGCAGTCACTGCCATTGGGAGTAATGCTAGTAAACAAACATGGTCAACCCAGCCTCTGGAATGGAAAGTACTTATGCTACACTAATAATTGCATAAGAGCTACAGAGAAAGACATCATCATGCAATTTACAGATCTAATTCAGCTTCTGGGAAGAGAAAAGACTTTGCTTCACATAGTTGGTACATAAAATGTTGAAGATTTCAAAAGTATTAGCAGAAGTACCTGTGGATCCTGTAACTGGCTTAAGGGCAGATCTTTGCTAATAGTAGAAAGTAGTGGCATTTAGGGTTCACTTTGTTTTAATTTGCATCTCAAAAAAAACCAAAAAAAAAACCCCAAAACCCCACAAAAAAAACAAACAAACAAAAAAAAAAAAGCCAAAACCTAAATCCATCTCAGGAAACACCTCCCTCAGGTGGGCCTATGTAACATTTTTACTGGGCAGTTAAATCTCATTGTGGTGCTCAAGCTCCTGAATCCTCAGGCACCTAATACTTGATAGCGAATCTAATTTACTGTTTTTTGTCTTTTTACTGTCTTTTGACTGACTGGGGGGGAGTTAGTCTTGACCCACCAGTGTTTAAAAGAGATGGACTTCTATTTAAAAGGAATTTATTGCCATATTTCTTGCTAAGGCATTAATAAGAGCTTAACTCTGTAACCAAGAGAGTAACAAAAGAGTTCTTTCATTTCTACGAGACATGCTGTGATCCTCAGCTGGGACTGCATTGTCACTGCTCTGGATTAATCAGATTTGAAGATCAAAATGAGGTTGAATTAAATTTAATTTGTGCTGCAGTGAAGACTGCTAGCAGCATACTGAATGCTGAGATATGCTACTCCCCACTGGAATGCAGCAGAACACACTTCCCTGCAGTTATAGCATTGCACCGTGAGCAGAGTGCATGAGGGAACTCACAGGATATAGGAAAACAAAGCTACAAAGCTTCAGTATCCTGCTTATGTTAGAGAAAAAAAATGCATGCTGTAATTCTTGTGAGATTTACTGAATTTTGTAGAAGTTGGACATTGTGACATAGGCTTCCTCATTGTTTGGTGATCTCATGCCACTGTTAGGCAGCATCTGGGATATGGTGTCGTCATTTAGGGGCTCTGGATGGGGCTGGCCAGAAGGATCCAGGGGACAAGTGGAGGCAAGGCTGAAACCATCGTTGTGCTGGGGCACCCTGTTGCCATGGCAAAGCTCGTACGTGCTGGAGCTGCAGCTGCCCTCGGTGACTGCACGCTGGCTGGTGCCCAGGAGCCTGTGCAGGGCTTCATAAGACACTGGCAGGTTTAGGTTGGTTCTGTCTGCCATTGCAGGGATCATCTTCAGGTCTGATCCATTCCTGAATTTTTCTGGAAGGCTTGTCTCTGGAGCAGTTGATGGCTGTAGAAAATTTTCCAGTTCAGCTTTTGCCCAAAGCCCATCCACTTTATGGATATGAACATAACCAAAACTCTCTGGGTTAAAGCTTATATCAAAATTCTGTGTGGCAAAGGGAACATCACAGTTAGTCAACAGTGGGTGGTAGATGAAAAGATACTTTGATAACTTACTTGATTTTAGAAAGGTATTTATTATTTCTTTAACTCTAGGTGTAACCCTGAGTAGTCTGACAATAGGTTAGCACAGAATAAACTATCACATGCTGAAAACCCCTTTCCCTGTTAACTTCACGTATCCTGTGTCCTCCTCTGGGCAGTACCCTTGGAGAGTGTTTCATGCTCTATACAGTGTTTCAGACATGTTTCTGAGACATTAATCGCATGCCTGCCATTTCACAGGAAAAGTGTGTCCACCCTGGTGGTTTCTTTCAGTTTTACCTTCCTAATTTAGCAGCGAGGGAAGTAAAAGTTTGCCACAACTTCCTGAAACACGTTAGGAAAATCAGAACTGGGGAGCACAGGGGCTGGGAGAGCTGTGTTAGGCCTCCTATGAAATTAAGAACATGCTAATAATGTACCTGGAGTTACCAGCACTAATGACTTACTTGTCCATCTGGCTTTTAACAGCCAAAGCAGTTCAGACACTGCACAATGTATGAACGATGCTGATCGACAAATCAGGGTACATGGACATCACCAACCAAAAATGTTTGCAAAAGGTCCCCATCCAGCCCCATGATCACAGTTTTGTAGAAAAGCATCTTGGTTGATAAGGAGCTATGGTGTCCAACCTTCTGCCAGAAGCAGGACCTGGACTATTCAGAGTCCTATCAAACCAAGCCTTAAACATATTTCCAAAGGAGAACCCACCTTGCCTTTGGGCAGGCTACACAGTTTTAAATTATTTTCACATGAAAGATTTTTTCCTTATTTCTGGAAGAAGTTTACCCTGAAGTGAAACATGCTTGTTGCCTCTGGTCCTGTCATCACCCATCTCTATACATATACCTTAGGTATTGGAAGGTTGTAAGTAGTATTTCCTACCCCAACCTTCCTTTTCTTCTATAAACAAACTCAATTCCTTCTGCCTTTCTTCATAGATCCACTTCCCAAGATCTCTGTAGTTACTTTGCACAAGTCAAACCTCAGGCACGAGGTCAATTGTGTGTTACTTCCATACTCTTCACTGATATCTGAATGAGCAAATGTGAGCTCTCTTCAGTGAAATGTAGAAGTAATTTCTGAAAGATGTTCTAGTTCATGCAGAAAATGCACCTACTGTCTCTCATGAGCATTAGTTTTGTTCCCAAGAGTCTACACTCAGGTGGAAAGAACAGTGGAAGAACATACGTTTTTTGGCTTCTTGCACAGTTGCTCCAGTGTTTTTTTATGGTCAGGAAGGTTTGGCCATACAGCAGGCTTGATCCTGAAACAGCAACAGTAGACAAAACGCAGCATAAGGGGGCTATGTTGAGGTATCAGAGGTTCATATTGCATTGTTTGTACTAGATCTCACAAAACCCTAGGGCTAGTTGGCATTATCCAATTTGAGCTACAGACATCTGTCCTGTAGCCTTGTTCAACAAGTCTCATTTGAACTGCCTTGATTAGCAAAGTTCTCATGTTGTGCTGCTTGATACTCACAGCTGTGATGCATGTAGAGAATGTTGTCCAACTGATATTCAATCACTGCAGTGTTATAATTATACATGTATATGAATATATATTTAATTTAATTTGTGTGTCTGTGTTGTTGTATATATGCACATGTATAAAACCCTTTTCTTTTTAAAACGGAAATATCCGGGATCAAAATCTCACCTGTTTTTGCTGCAGTTTTATATAAGCAAAATTTGCAGCAGTTAGGGAACTGCAGGATCCCAGCAACAGTAAAACCCAAGAATGAGAAACCTCAAGCTACCTCTATACTCTGTGAATAAAGTAGCACCAGGGTAGATAACTCCAGTGTTCTAAAATATTTAAGTATTAGAATTGGCATGGTATGGCTGAGACCAACTAGCATTGGCAAGGTAACCCCCATGTTTAACACTGCCAGGTAAACCCCATGTGTTACCCTGGAATTAGCACAGCCCAAGTGTTGTCCCAAAACGCAGCTCAAACAGAGTTACCACTCTTGAGCTGGATGTCATAGACAGACTGCTTTGAATGTTGTTGAAGAGTCATGGGCTTTCTGTCTTGCAAGGAGTTCTTAATCTACAGTTAAACTTGGATTTTTTCCCTCCAGATTCTAGTTTCATAACATTATCTACATATCTGTTAATTTTCTTAAGCTTGTCAGCTCTAGTGAGCCATGTCATTAAAAACATATTTACATATTTACAGTTATCCATCTACTGCTGTGTAGCAGATATTTGAAAAAAAAAAAACCCTAATGCAGATCAAGGACTGCTTGGGTAAGGAACATATCCTTAGTCCCACTTCTTCCTGATCTTGCCTCATGGCTGGCTGGAAGACGATTTGGGCAGGCTGGTGTCTGACATCATCAAGCCCCTGTTGCAGAGGGCTCTGCCATGCTGCTTCTGAAAGCACTGCAGAGCAAACATCCCACTGACTCAGTCTGTCAAAGGGAAAGAGGTCATCACCCTGGCACGCTGTTTCCACATTTCTTAGGAGTTTACTCCTAAACCCGCAGGTTCCTTTCTTTTCTGGATTTTGCTTGAAGTTTGTGAGTCAAATTTGCCACCAGTGGGGACACTGAGTCTGTAACTGTTTTGTGGTGACTTTGGCACCAAAGGTCCCAGTGTTTTGAGTGCAAGACTGAAATCTGGTCTAAGTCACAGGTCATCTTCTGCCTGCTAACACTGTTTCTTGCATTGCTCATTTCTACTCTTTGCTTATCATCAGCTTGATACAGAGTTCCAGAGAGAGAGAGAGAATAGTTCACAAGTATAACAGGGAAAGCAAGAAGACTGTCAGAACAGGATTGGTTCCAACGCCTTTTCTGATACAAATAGATTACCTGTTTTCCCAAAAAACTACGATCAGTGCAATCATAGCAACAGACAGCATGAATCCCAGGATGGAGAGTATAACCATGACCACACTGCTATCTAAAGGAAAACAGAGAACATCAGCCAATGCAAGTAAATGTCTCACTGTTAAGCCACCATAACAGTGATGTTTTTTCAGATTAATAAATGAGGAATTAACACCAAGCATTGCACTTGCCTATCACTGGGTTGGTGCAATGGCTCATTTTCTCCTGCCTCTGTGAAGGAGGTAAATTATAGGCTGCCAGAGCATCAGCACCTGGCTGAGCTTCAAGCTGGGTTTACAGACTGGATCAAAGCAGCTTGAAGCACTCACTATGTCCTCACAGCAGCACAGAGATGACTTCTAACACCTGTAATGCCGAGGGGGACTGAAGGGACCCAAGGACCACAAAGATAATTCACGTGCAGTGATGAGATTTTATCCTCTGTTGCATTTGCGATTCAAGTGCCATGTTCACACCCAAGCCCATGGCCCTGAAATGGGTCATGTTTCACTGCTCTTTGTGCCTTACCCAAAATGCCTGGTTGAAGGTCTTCCTTCTCCTGGCAAGCCAGCCAGCAGCAAGCAGTGAGTCAGCCTTCATCTCCCTCTGCACTCACACTCTCATGCTCTATGGCAGCATTTCCTCTGACCTTATTGCTCTTGAGTGAGATTTAAATCTTCATGGAGAGCCAGCCCCAGACCAGAGCAACCCAGCTGCTCTGTGAGTCACCTCCTTGGAGTGCTGTGTCTGAGAGGGCTGACCTTGCTGTGGCTGTGGGCTCTTCCCTCCCCATTCTCTCATCCCTGCTGCTTCTAAGGCTGGCCAGGGAACCCAGACCCCTAGCTCTGCTTCCCTCCAGGAGGACCAAAGTGTTTTCAGCCCTTACAGTTTTCTGTGGAGTGCTGCTCTCTCACTGTCCTGAAGCTCTTGGAAGTGCTCCATTCACTCCATGTGCCCTTAAAATAATCTCCATTGGGCTGAGAGCGTACCTTCACCTCATATGATGCTTCATTTTCAAGGTTTTGCCCCAGCAATTTTATCTGAAGATATGGTGACTCTATTGTCTAAACACACACACACAAAAAAAAAATACAATTATTTTTCGAGCAGACAGTGAAGAATTATCCTCGAGTTCAGCAAAATATGTGAGATCAGGTGCATCCCTGAAATACTGTGCTGTTTACTCCATGTCTCTAGCTATTACACAGGTGGTTATCAGGGCATCAGTCTAGTTAAACAGCAGCATAGCCCAGATAGTATTGAGAAGAGAGACAAATGCTGGGTAAAAGCTTTCTGGAAAACAGCTGAGAGTATTAACTGTGCTTTGTGGTAGCTGACACTGCAGTAGGAAGTATATACTTTCCTGAAAAGGCTCAGAGGAGAGACTGGGTAAAAATACATTTTTGCAACATAAAAAGACAATGTCTGCGATGGCTGTTACAGGGAAGAAGCTGAAATCCTGCAGTGCAGCTCTGGTGCTCTCCATTTCAATGTATTTTGCTCCCTCCTGAATCCATTTTCTTTTTCCCTTAAGTTCTCTGACGTTTGATCTTTGTATATTTTCAAGTCTAATCAACAAGGAGGGAGATTTAATCTGTGAAACAGAGAGCAGTTAATAAGCAAGATCTAAGTGATGTCCTGGTGTTGGAAAAACAAATTATTTGTAGATAGAATTGCCTTGTTAAGGTTTGGGTCTTGACGTGCATCGATGATGTGAGACCTAGGGGGAGGTTAACAAAGCTTGGGAAGAAGGATGCAGTGATGGTAATGGACACAAAGAGTGCAGAATTCATAGGCCATAATAAAGGATATTTTTCAGAGCCCCCAAGATCAGGGCAATAAAGACAACTCAGTGACTGTGCTGAATCAGCTCTGATCTGGGTAGAAGGCAATTCTGGCAGGAGCAGATCATAGCTGCTGACTCACGGCCCACCAGGACACCAGAGCCACCAACTCAAGAGAAGACAAAGACTGAGCCTCAGGACTAATTGGCATGAGATGTGAGAGAATCGTTAATCAACAAAAGATGGAACACTAATTAAAAAGAGAGCAATGTAACTTGTGGCAAGGAACACTTAATTAGCTTGTTTGCTAAAATGTATAAATAGTAATACGTTTTGATAGTTGATGTGCTTTGTAGAATACCACTGAGCATCCAGACTTGTGCAACTGGAACAATCCACATCTCTCTCCAGGGTGTAATTACTGGCATGTTGAACTCCAGGTAACAAATCTGATTTTTGTGGACAACACTGTGCTCCCTCTGTAAAACCCAGGTGTAGTCTGGGCTTTCAAACACTGTGACTATCTTTTGCATGGCTGCCCTGGTGAAAAGGGACATAGAGATCCCTGCAACTCGGCAGCCCCAGTCAGACCCAGCTCACAGGCAGCTGCAGTCTCAGACAGGAAGGAAGGCAGGCACTGGAAGCCTGGAAGGATTCAATGAAAAAGGAGATGTGAAGAAACTTGAAAAATAAGTAAAGAGGTCACACATTTTACTGACTGATGAGCAGAGAAAATAACAGCAAAATCACCACAGCAAAGAGCAAACTTAGAAGTGTTGAACATATGTCTTCTATTCCCACTGCAAAGCCCAAATAAATTAAAATCTTTAGACTGATGAAATTTCCAAATGCCAAATATTGCACCTTTCAAAGTTTTCAGATGCAGATTTGCAGAAATGCAGATTTGATAATTTTTACATGGTATAGGTAATTTTGATAATGTTTAATTTTGTAAACTAATGTAAGCACACCAATACATCACCACTTACCTTCCAAGTACCTTCTTTCTGCCGATAGGCTACTTGGTGTACTAATTTGTCCTTTAAGTATTTCTTCCTGGAGTGTGGTGTACAGTAACGAATAAGATATTCATTTGCCTCCCTTTCATATGTGATATTTATAGCAAATGGAACTTCGGGTTTAACTGCAAATGACAACAAACCAGGACATAACAGCAGCAGAATAATGTTAGTAGAAAATAAACAGGATTTGAAATGCAAAAAAAGTGCACTTCAAGTTCCAGCCCTGCAGGGTGACCTATCTTGAGGAATCCCCATGCTGAGCCCCAGCTCCTCCTTATGCCCTGATCCTGAGAAGGATACTTGGTTTTGACCTGCTAGAGAAGTAGTTTGACCAGCAGGGGAGGTGCTTTTGAGGAATATGACATTTAGTCTTGGAAAGCTATTCTGGAGCACGCCCACCCCTGTGGCAGCTTGAAGGCCTGAAATTCAATCCCTCTAGCACTAGTCCCTAGTGCTCCAAGATGGAGGCCGCCTGGCAAAACCCACCTGGGGGGAGGCACTGGGGAGCAGCCTGTGCTCAGGTACCACTGTGGCTGTCTATCAGGGCATTGGGGCAGAGGGAGCTACAAAGTCTGACAGTTTTAGATAGACCAGAGGAGCTACGGCTCCAGACCCTTGCTGTGAATCAACATCCAACCTGGTCTGCAGGAGACTGTGCCAAAGACCATCTGTGCAAGTACATCAAGTCTGAAATGCAGCCCTCAGGGCTCTCCCCAAGCCGAACCTGAGCTGGATGAGCTTGAGACCTGCAGGGACTTGTGACTGTGGCACTGAGGCTTCCCAAATTCACCTTGATAAGTACATCAGCCCTCACAGCAACACAGAGGCCACACCTCTCTCCTCTCAGGAAAACACATATAACCATAAATTGTTCTCACTCCTTCTACAATCCCCTGATACTTAGATCTTCCACAGTCTTTAGAGTAGGGACTGCCAGAGATGGTCCAGGCTGGCCTGTAAACTAAGAGGTAATGTAAGATTATTACAAAACTATTGGACTGTGGAAGAAATATTTCACAAGAGAGGGATGTTCCAGTGCCTATTGCCAAATGGAGACAAAGCAATGTGGCACCAGAGAAGAACAGAGAAGAATCTGTCCTACAAAGGCTTCTCTGCCGCCCTTGAACGACACCGGTTACCAAGAACAGTAAATTCTGTGTATCCCCTCCTCCCCTTGAGTTTCTTATTTCTTGGCTCAGGCAGGTCCCTGTTGTGTGTTAGCCTGTTCATAGTTACCAGTGCAGGATGCACCTTGTCCAGGATACAGGATACACCATGATGTGAAGCGAGATCTTGCAGCCTTGTGTTCTATGTGCTACTGGGCTCATGCTATCCATTTAGGGCCAGTCCCTAAACTGCATAATCCCTAGCCAGAGATGAACAAAATGTCCCTGCTTGGCAGTTCATCCACTCTCAGGAACAGCTGCTTCAGCCATGGATGGGATTCAATCTACGTCCAGGTCTGGGCAGTGTCACAATCAGCCTGAATTCAGCTACGCATTTTGAATGTAGGTTAATCATGTCTGGCTTTGAAGCAGAGGAAACACAGAAACACCACACTCTGCTAACACCCCAGTCCAGGCCACATGCCCTGCTAAGATGCTGTTTTATGCTGTCTTTATGTCATCTAGACCATTAGGCATTGTGCTGGGCTATTTTTTTCCCAGTAATCCCCATAACTTTAAAAAATCCAAAATGTTAAGTGTCTCACCAATGTCAGTTACAACCAGACTCCTGCAGACCCTTCTCTTCATCTCAGAGTACATGCAAACATCTCTGTTTGAGAGTATATCAATGAACTGTAAGAAGAATACATCCTCCTTTTTCTTCATGTTGGAGCAGGCGTAATTGTTATCTTCCTTGGTACTGTTGGCCAAAGTGACACGACATTAATTTCTTCTCAGTGTTAATATGACTTGACTACTTACCCTAAGGGATGGATCCTGCTTGCTCATTTCACTCATCTCACTAAAGTGAGACTCTACGTGAAATAAGAAATGATGCAATACAAATCAGGAGTTTGAGAGATAGTGTTTTTCCTTGTGGTCCTTGAGCAAAACAGTGAAGTGATGTGAATCACATTAAGCATCACAGAGCTCTCAAGAAAAAAGTGCAATTATTTAATTGGAGGTGTATGTGCTAAAACATTTGCATTTTAAAAAATTACCTTCCCACTACTATTTTTAAATATAGGGCAATGTGTTTTGATGCTCTCTAAAGATAAAGATTAATTTCTTATTTACTTAGTCAGCAGTAAATAGAGGGTCAACAGTCAGCTTGGCCATGAAGGAATCACATGACAGTTTTAGAACTCTTTTTTCCATTTCTTTGGCTCCCATGTTTGAGAACTGCCATAAAACTTCAGTCAAAACCCGTAATAAGTCCCATGAAAATAGAAAAATTCTAATAAACTACGAGAAAAAAATGGAAATAATTAGTGACTAGTATATAAAGATCTACAAAAAATTCCATCACTTTTTTTGGTTGCCACAGAACTTTCAGTTTCAGGAAAAACAGAAAAAGGGAAAAGGATCTGTTATGCTCAAGAAACAAAATTTGATCTTCAGCTTGGCACAGCAGTGAAAATACGGGTGTAAAGAGTTTCAAGGCCTCGATAGGAAGTGGAGATGACTGATGTGTTTGATAAGTGTTGGAGGTTTGTGTGCTTGTTCTAGTGTATTTCTTGTATATCTCTGTGTTCAAAGACAATGGCTGAGTTTTTTGTCTTAACCTAGATGAAGGCATTTTCTCGGATGTGGAAAATGAACCTTCTGGTAAAGAATTTTCTGTGGCAAGGATTTGTGTCTTCAAAAACATTTTTTTAAATACCATTTAAATTAAAGTAAAAAGTTTTCAGTTCATGCTGGGCTTCAACCATATTGCAGGCATTTCAGAGCAACAGAAGCAAGGTCAGAACTACTGGAGGCATTATAATCCCCTTTAGAGACCCTTCCAGCTCATTCTTTTTCTCATTAGGGAGTCATGTTCTGCTTCACTAAACTCTTCTTCTTTGCTGAATACAGTACTCGAACTCGGGAAAACATTCTGAAGCAGGATTTTGTCTAGCTTTGCTGCCCGTGTTTCCCTGCATGTGGCAACGTGACTCACTAGTGCTCAGCATTTCATTTCCCAGGCATTTACCGAGGGACAGACAGCACTTACCACAGCGATAGGGTGTAGTTAGTGTTGTAAGGAGGCAGCTCGGTGAAATTGCAGGTCAGGCTGCTAAAGGAGTCCTTAATTTCCAGCTGGCTGAAGCAGTCAATGTCAAAATTGTCTGGTTCATCATCCCCAAGAGTCCCTAAGGAAGTATTCACAAGATGTTACTGAAGTAAACCTAAGAGTGAATTTAATTTGCAGATCCATTATAGGAGGTTGTTTCTTCATGAGGTTGCCTGAAAGAAAGAGGATCAACCCACCTGCAGAGAAGGCAGAGAAGCCTTGTCCCAAATGAAGTTAAAAGCCATTTGCACCTTCCAAGTTTGCTCTCCCTACACGCCAGTGAAATCCACCCACTCGCAAGAATATTTTGGTGCCATGAGACACCTAAGCCATATTTTTGTTGTACTGGAAAGCTTTCTGAAATGTCACAAATTTGAGCTCAGGAGGGAAATCTTAGACTTCGTGCCAGAATGCATGCTTCCTGCAAGTTTGCTTCAATGACTAATAACACAGTCATGATTTGACTATAAGCATAATTCTAAAGTCCTACACTTGGAATGTATGAGCCCAGTGATGCAAAAAATGACGCTTCTGAGAGAAAGCATCTGTGGCAGAAAATGAAGCCAGTTCAACCTCGTTTCATAAAATCTCACCCACTATAGCCAAGTGGGTGAGGAAAGGGTTATTGTCATGACCCCTTGAATGGATCCTAGGGACAAGAAAGCCTCTCACTCCTTTCACAAATGTTTAAGGGTAGCTGTCATGATCCATAAACCTCTTTCCTGAGTCAAGTGATTATGCTTGATCCCCCACTCAGTCCTCTGCTACCCATTCCTCAGACAGGTCCTTGCCATGTGGGGCCCTGATGTCTGAGAAGAAGAATCACAGAATCAAAGAAAGGTTTGGGTGGGAAGGGAGCTTAAAGATCGATCAGTTTCATCCACCATGGGCAGGAATGACACCCACTAGATCAGTTTGCTCAGGGTTCCATCCAAACTGGCCTTGAACCCTTCCAGGGATGAGGCATCCACAACTTCTTGGGGCAGCTTGATTCAGAGCTTCGCTGCCCTCTAAGGATAGAGTTTCTTCCCAACATCTAATCTAAATTTCTCTTCTGACGGTTTGAAACTGTTCCTCCTTGTCCCATTGCTATCTGCTGTGGGGTATCAGTAACTCACAAATGGAGTGGACCTGTTGAAAAATTTCCAATGGAAAATCCCTCCCAGACAAAATGATGGTCAACTCTTGCATCTGCAGTCAGATTTGAGTAAGAGAAGAAGTCCAGAAGTCAGTCAGAAATGCAGAGAAACACACAAAAGCAGTTCAGGCAGAGGCTAGGAAGGGAACTGCTGTTACCAGCACCCATGATGAGATGGGAGCATCTGATACCACATTAATTCAGAACCCACAGGGAGCTCTCTCCCCCATGAGCTAATACTTAGTGGCTATTGTCACCATGAGCATCTGGTGCTAAGAAATTATTACTGGTCTTCTCAGCACAGCACAGGGAGCCCAGATCTCCCTTAAGGACCACAAATGCAGTGTCCTCTACCAGGGTTGCAACTTAGAGGGGAGAATCTGTGCAGAACAGAGTCAGAGACAGAGGCACAAACACAGACACACACAGGCACAGAGAGGTGCAGAAAAAGCAGATCCTGTACAAAGCTGCTGTATTTAACCATCACATTCACAATAGAGACACAGACATCAGCCCAACTCTGGAACAATTCCTGCAGCAGTTTCAGAGGTGACAGTCTTGTCCAGTGCAGCCCTGTGCCACAAGGGCAGACATGCTTGTACAGAAATATCTACCATATACAGTTGCATATTTGTGGGTAAAAGTGTGTACATAAAAAATACGTGTATTCAAAATCTGGGGGATACCAAGTAAACTGAAATGAATCTGTTTAAAATGGAAAACAACCCACCATATTTTATACAGATATATACACCCAAAGCTGACATGCAAAGGTATTTCACATTCTAAGATTTTACTTGCAACTGCCAGGACACTTGCTTTATGCTCAAGGCAGTATCAAAACTTAAAGGTTAGGATGACTAATCTGCCCTTCTATATGACTACTTGGTGATCTCTGTATATGCAAACTATGTATGTCACATTTTGCATCAACTCAAAAGTTTGACAATCATCCTATTAATAAATGGCTTATAAAAAAATTCAACTATTCACTACTGATTTGCTGAAAAGTTACAGAAATTTGAGTTAATTCTCTATCAGTTTGGTAGCAAAATGAAAAGAAGAAAAGGTTTAATCTTGCATTCAAACAAGGTTTAACCAATGTAGTGCAACTATGGTGCCACACTGGAAGAAAAGCTGACTTTACCACTTATACCCTGAACATTCCCACTGTGATTATACAGTTCCTTATTCATGGAAATAACATAATAGCCATAGAATTAAACCTCAGAAACAGTGTTAAGTAAGCAATTTGAAATGCTATTTCTGCTATGGTTTTCCATGGGCTGATTAATTTTTTTGTCTGACGTAAGTATGCACATAGTTTCAGCCTCACTTCTGCCCTAAACCTCAGAACCACCACGCACAAATGTGTTTGCTAAGTGAATGGTTTTGGTGAGTCTGACATGACTCATTCTGCTAAGGACACTTCACTCAATTAAAAATTTAAAAGACTATTGTAATGTTTGCCTTGAGAAGGCTAGACCAGGCAGAGCTGTGAACCTGGCTCTGCTGAAATCAAGGCAGGGCTTGGGAAGGAATGGTTCTGAACTGAGATATAAACTGCTCTGAAAGCTAAAGTCATGGCAGGTCCTCCACAGAAATGGTTCTCTCTTGGGTTTGGACAGCATCCATCAGGATGGTTCAAACCACAGCAGGAATCTCAGGAGCCTTTAGGAAGAGAAGGGTGTTAGCAGAGGCTAAGGACTTGCTTCAGCTTTATGCTCTAGAGCTACCAGGACTGACAGCCGTGTGCGACACCAAGGGCACAGCTAAGCACTGACTGTCTCCATGCACAGGGGAATGTGAGACCTCCAGCACTGATGTGATCCAGTCACAACTATAAACTGTTACAGTTTAGATGTGCATTAGACAAGTGTGGTAGGAGGACCTCTGAGGGTGCCTTGACCATAAGCCCCTTGTGCCACCTGCACCTGCCTGCCTGCACCTCCTTAGCCCTGCCTGTAGCACTCTGAGGCCTTTTGGGGATCTCCACCAGTTCTTCCTGGCTGGGGGACATCAGCTGGGAGGGAGTTAGTCTGATGCTCAGAAGAGAGGAGGAGATGGAGGAAAGTGTTGCAATTAGCTCTTCCCTCCTCTGCCCATAAGAGTGCCCATAAGGGCAACCTCATGGCTGACTTGGCTAGTGGCACTTTGTATGGAGGCAGGGCAAGTCAGAGAAGCAAAGAGTGAAAATCAAATATCTGTCATGGGTGATTTTACCTCAGGTTATTTAGTGTTTGCCAAACACAGGAGATTCATAAGGAAGTAATAAAAGCTGCTAATTGCTCAATGGGTGTTTTCTAAGTCTGCTCTCAAGTATAAGGAAATAATTATTCATTCATGTTACTGACAAAACAAGCAAAGGTTTGATCATATCTGATTTCGGGAAGCCCTGTAGATTTCAGTGACACCAATAATAAATCACTAGCATTGAACATTCATCACCATAGCTGCTTTCCAAAGCTGGCTTTAAACAGCTGACAGTTATATTAATAAATGGCAAATAAAAATCCCAGGGTGGTAGATTCCGTTCTGAGCCAGTCCCTATTTTCATTTAATCAAAAAATTTACCTTGCATATCCTATGTACATACATATGTATGTACAACTGTCTAGATACATGTGTTAAAATATGTAACACCCAGGGAAAAATGAGATTCCCTAACTGAGAGACAGCATAAGAACACAACCTTTCTCCTAAAAACTGAAGAGTGGAGCTCTAATCTACCAGTGCTACTTTGTGTCCCTCAGGCATAGCGCACAAACTCCTGCCATTGCAGTTCGTTTAGTATCAGACAAATAAGAGTTTAGCAGATCTGGGACTGAATCTCTAAATCAAATTTTTCATGTCTGTGTTGAGAAAATGGATAGCAGCCTGAAACAGTGGTTTTATTTCTGCTTATTATGTTTTTATACTCTGCTTATTTATGGTTTTGATCTTGATACTGCTAAATAATTTTCACTGCTCTAAGTGTGATCATAAAGCCTACAATAAGGCTGAATTTAAAATCTTGTTTATTTATAATTATTTGCTGAGTAGGGGATGAATGCTGTTAGTGATGTGCTGCGAGAACCCCCTGTCTAGTTGCTGCATCAGCCCTTCTACAAGGGACACTGGGGCTATATCCCAGACACAGCTGATGGATCTGCTTAAAAAAAACGTAAAAGCTTGGCTTTTGAAGTGGAACAGCTTGGGCCAAGTTTGAGTTACATTGAAACATTTTATTTGGAGGAGACTGCCAAGAGCAAAGAAGCCAGAGCTTCACTCCTCTCTCCTGGCAGCTCAGAGTGACCATGGGCTGCAGAAGGGTGAAGTTATCCCTGTTCCCAGGCATATGGCTCCACAGGAACTCTATCTACAACAAGGATTAACAGGGTTGACACTGCACGCACCCTGCATACAGCTATGGTCTCCCTTATTTCATGTGGATTTGAATGTTATAAGGACAGCAGATTTGGGGATTAAATAGGTGTCTCTCAGCTCCACCTCAGGCACTGGCACTAAAGACAGACTGGAAGTTAAAACACGAATGTATTTAATCACACAGTCGCATTCTGGAGCTCCTAACTGAGGTTTCTCAGACCATATGTGAGTGGAAGGACGAAGATGAAATGACTCACCATCACCGTCGGCTGAGGTGCAACCGCTTTCCCCCAGGGCGGTGTGCAGGACCATGGCGAAGACGCTGAGCACAGTGCCGGGCTGTGCCATGCTGAGGCCGCCGCATGTGTGCAGCGAGCGGGGCTGCGTGCCAGGGCCGCGCCTTTATAGCGGCCCTCAGCCCCCAGCGCCGCGGCCTGCAGCCGCACCTCGGCACGGGAAATGTAAACATGCCTACGCGCCGCAGGGCTGGTGGCAGCGGGCAGGAAGCCAAAGCAAAGAGCTGCTCGGCTTTTGCTGTGAAACAGCTTCCCGGGCTGAGCACGTTCTGGAGCAGGCCTGCCAGCTCATCTGGGAAACCTGGGAAAGGCGGCACGGACACTGCTTCTTCCTGACTCCTGTGGGGGATTCCTGGTGGTGGTTTCCCTAAGAGCTTGGTTTAGCCCTGGCATCCACTTTGCTCCCAAGAGAGGTGCACAGGTCCAAGGGAGAAAAATCTGCCAGGTATGAAACATTAGGTATGATTGCTTTTGTTTATTCTCTAACTACCGAGATCAAAAGCAGACCGCCAGCAGGTGATTCTTTACTCTTGTGAGATCCTGGCTGGAGCACTCTGTTCAGCCTCAGTGTAAGAAAGACACAGCATGTTGAATCAAGTCCAGAGGAAGCCAGTGAGATGAGGAGAGGCTGGAACACACCTCATGCGCAGACAGGCTGAGAGAGCTGGGGCTGTTATCCCACAGAAGACACGGCTCTGGGAGATTTTATCATGGCATTTCAGTATGTAAAGGATGCTTATAACAAAGATGAGGAGAAATTCTTTACCGGGGACTGTGCTTACAGGACAAGGAGCAATGTTTTTAAAATAAAAGAGGGTAGATTTAGATTGGGCATATGGAAGAAATTCTTCCATGTGAGGGTGGTGAGGCTCTGGCATGGGTTGTCCAGAGATATGTCTGCCCCATCACTGGAAATGTTCAAGTGCAGCTTTGAGTAATGTGGTCTAATAGAAGGTGTCCCTGTACATGGCAAGGGCCTTGGAACAAGGGAATCTTCAAAGGTGCCCTTCAACCCCAAACCTTCTGTGATTCTATGAAGTCTGGCATAGGGTAATGCTGACTCAGAAAAACCTGTGATTTAAAAGATGAATCCTGCAAAACCTGGCTCCTAAGAGCAAAGTGGCACATCTCACTCTTTTTTCAGGCTTTGGACAAAGCAAAGGTGGAAAGTGAAAGACAAAGAGGTGTTAGATATTTCTTTTGCACCGTGTCTGTGGCTGGATACGCCAACATGCACTAGAGCGTAAGGCAGGGCTGACTGATGTGGCTAACTACAGATGATCTTCTGAAAGAGAAGAGCAAGCTCTGGCACAGCCCTGGCTGCACCAAAAAAAGCTTCAGGTTGAAGGTGTAAAAGAAACTGGGGGCAAAGTTTGTAAAAATGCCCAAGTGAACAGAAAAATGATGACACTATAATAAGGAGGCTCAAGATGGAAGCTTTTTTTGTTTGCAAGGAAATAATTGAAAATGCTCACCAAAATGAAGAAAGCTCAGGTCTCATAGCTAGAAAAGCTTCTTTCTTTCCGGGACATCAGGGACTATCCTGCAATGTCTCTTGCTGCCCTAGGCAAGGGTCACTGGGTAGCCAAGGCACTGTTTCTGGACTCCCTTGCCTAGTTTTAATAGGAAGAAATGGCCTGCTTTCCATGAGAGTTCAGCGAGGCTGACTGGAAGATCTCCAAAATCTGTATCCAGCCCCACCTTATGGACCCTCCGTGGGGGTCCCCACAAAGCATTTCCTGCAGTTGCTCTAAGCCTGGGTATGTGCAGAAGGGTGGGTTGGGATCTTTGGCCAGCATGTCTGCATTTACTGTGTTTTGCTGTGTCAGGACTCTCCTTGCTTCGCTTCTATCTGGCCAGGAAAGACCATGATTCATCTCATCCTAACACAGACATTAAAAAGATGAAATAGAAACCCCTTAATGCGTTGACTTCCCTCCATTGAATTGAGAGCCCAGGGTGAGGCAGGCTAGATGTCTGCTCAGCAGACCTCTACAATACCTCCTACCCACCCACAGGAGAGGGACCTGCCTGGCCACCCACACTAAACAGGAGCTGGACATGGTGCAGGGGCCACAGTGCCACTGGAGGTGGCACCACCATGGGCTGTGACTGACCCTCACTCGACAGCTTGACTTCTTTTACAAAACTGTGTGTGTCACTGCTAAATTCACACGGTATCCCTTCAGGAGATTCCCTCTCTCTGAGTCAGCTGAGGGAACTTCAGCAGTTACTGGTTCTCACCTCTCATACTCACGTTTTCTGTGCTTGACCAAAGTACATTGCAGCCAAACTGGAATTAGTGAGATTGAGTCCTGGTGATTTCTAATACCTAAGGCTTCCCCTTGCTTGCTTTAGACTAGTTCAGAATTTTAACATTTTTCTTATTAATCTTTTTTATCATATCATTCTAAAAAAACTCAAGGTAATTTCTACCTCATTTTCTGCCAGAAATGTCATTGAAGAAAGGCTCTCCTGTGCAAATTGGTCACTATCCAGAAATGATACCTTCTCACTTTAAATTTGTCTTGTTTATAATTGAGTGGGCTATCACTTTGATCTTTTTTTTTTCTTTTTTCCTGTTTCAGTAGGAGCAAACTAAAAGAAAAATTCTTTTCAGACATAATATTTTTGTTGAACATGAATAATCTTATTATCAGAGCTGTGCTGCTCAGGGGATTTCCATGTTGTCATGGCTGCATTTTGTCTGGGTGAGGAAATGAGGGACCACAATGAAAAGAAAAAAAAACGTAGTATTGAGAATACCCTGAAGCAAAAGTACATTTTGTTTTACTTCTGCACCTCTGCTTCAGAAGCTGTTTCATTTCTAGGAGATATTTGAGTCTATCCATCTCACCTTGTTGCCTTTCTGTAATGTCTGGGACATAGGAAATTAAATCTCTAAGTGTAAATCTTAGGACAGCTGATGGATTACTTTTCACTTGCAATAAATTTACACTGCTTCTGCCTCCTCACTGAAAATTCCACAAAAAAACCCAACAAACCACCACCAACAAAACCAACCCACAACAACTTTTGAAGGTCCAGCAAAAATGTACCTGTGCCTCATTGTTATACCAGCTCTCTTTGGGTCCCAACACTCTGTTTTCAAGCTTCTGAGTCATTATATGCCCTCTTACATTTTTAGCCATTAATGAAGTCCAGGTTAAAACCTCCTGTGACGCATAAATGTGGGCTGTCCATACAATCAATTTTCTGCTGACCCCTACACATCCTCCAGTGCTTTCTTGGATTATCACTTTTGTTGCAGCTGTCGACTAACCAGGTGTCATCTACAAGTTAGCATCCATTTTGGCTTCTTATACTCTTTGTCCAATCATGTTTGTTTTTTATTTTTTCTCCCTAAGACACAAAAGTATTTTTTGATTCTGCTTTGGCTCCAAAATTTGCAGAAGGTTTCTGCAAACATGCTAAATTTAAATCTGCTATCAGTATCTGTTTAGAAAGATGAAGATGAATAAATCCCTTCCTTCTATCAGCAATTTTTTTCAAAGGCTTCAGTTCAGGGAATTCTCAGAACCTTTGTGAGAGATGAGTGGAATGTGTCCTCCAGACACATTCTCTGTATGCAGCACTGGAGACAGGACATGTGTACATTTATGGATAGAAGATACAGACATCCTTGTGTTTGAGGAGCTCGGTGGTGTGTCTTGTTTAGATACCCATGGTCGAACTTGGGACTGGTTGTGGGGAAAACTTTTCTCGAGTTGGTCATAGCTGGTGGGAGCTGTTGGGCTTTTTGGCCCTCTCTAAGGTGTGGGGCTTCCTCTGTTCCCTGGGCTGTTAATAGATTATCTGATTATATCACAGAATCTCATCAGAACTTGTATTATATAAATGCTCAAACAGATTTCATACTTTTATTTTTTTAACCAGATACAACAGGAACCAGAAATCTTCCAAGCCAGTTTAAGATATGATGAGGACATTGAAAAACAAAACAAAAGTCTAGGATCTTCTTTGTTTTTGTTGCTTCCTGACATTTCTTGCCCTTACCTGCTTCATAAACCTTGTTGCCTCTATCTTCTCCCTGGCAGAGGCATCTCTTGACAGTTCCTTAGCTGAAGGTCCGTAGGTTAGTCTCGTGCTGCTCTAAGAAATGTTCTGCTGGGCCAAGAGCAGGAGCATGTGGGAGCCAGTCTTGCTAAGGCAACATAGTTCATGATCATAATTGAAGTCTTGGCTGAAGAACAAAATGCTGAAATTAAATGGATTTACTCTGCAAGACATTGTTTTCACTTATCACCAAATTACTTTGGTCTGCAGAGTGTGAGAGCAATACAGGGTGGAAGATACATAGTTTGTCACCATATGGTCCTCAGGAATGGAGCTTTGTGTGACAAAGAGAACATTTTGAAATTTTTCTTGCACTGTCTTTGTCTTTGAGGTTTTGCCACTTAAAATTGCTTTGAACTTCCCCAGAACTCATAAATTGGCACCATAATAACAAGGAGGACTGTTATACTGAGGGAAAAATAACAGATAAGCTGGAAAAAACACTGCTGGTTGAAGTGCAAAGCAGGAGGAACTGATGTGCACTTTGGTCAGGCATTCAAATATTCTGACATCAAACTGAAAAACAGGATAGGCTGAAAAAAGTGAACTCTCCTATCTAGCACATACAGCAACAGCAGAAACAAGAACAGTCATGTTAATAGGTCTGCACTTCTTTTATTTGCTTTCTAGTTTCTAAGTTTTCAGGGTGCTTGGAGTATTGTCCTCTACAATAGCCAGAGTAAAAGCATAAAACATGAAAACTTAAATTGTTTTCATGTGATTTGTTTTAGGTCTAGAAGAACATCTGCAAGATGTATTAATCACTTTTGAGATCTGGTAGGGGAGCACCTGTACTTGCTCATATACATTTTTCAGACACAATGTTGGACCAAAGCCCTGTCATTTTGGTGACAATGAGGCATTTTGTGAATCTGTTTTAATTCTGTAAAATACTTCATTCTGACCTCTGCAACTTGTAAATTAAAGTTTTAGATTTTCATTCTTTTTAATTAATTTGGTTTTAGTATTGCCTTTAGTTTCAAAATGTGAATTACTAAAAACTGATTTGGTTTCATCTTTAAGAAACCACCAGCTGTGGTTGCTTTTGGATATTTAGTATCTTACCATAGCCTTCCTGCCTGCAGACCCCATGCCAGAAATAAACGCCAAGGGAATGTAGGAGGCAAAATTCCAATATATGAGTAGTACATGACTCAGAGCTGAACTCTTTTGTAAGCTTCAGATGAAAAACAGGCGTAGACCTCAGCAAAGAGGAAAAAGGGAAGGAGCAAACAGAGGCAGCATGATTGCACGTTCCTGTAAAAGAGAACAGATGGAGAGAAATAATCTTGAGGAAGCTGAGGCTGGTGGCATGTGTGAAAGAGCAAGAGGAACCTGAATAGTGTTTGTGAAAGAGCAAGAGGAACCTGAAATAGTGTTTGTAGTATTTATGTTTACAGTGCTCTGGATGTGGGCTTCCCCACCACCAGGTGACAGGGAGGTAGGTGGGTACAGTGTGCACTCAGTGGGAGTGGCAGCACTTCCTTAAGGCCGCCCTTCCCCAGCTGGGCAGGTGCAGGACGTGCCTGGCGCAGTCCAGTGTGCAAGTACTGCCAGCAATGGCTCCTGCAGTTATGGAGCTGAAACTTCAGGACTAGCAGCTGGTGTTAAGTGCAGGTGTTGTGGCAGAGGCGGGATGCCATGGCCCCCGGGGAGCTGGGGCAGGTAGGATGGGAAGGACCATGGCTGCTGAGCTGGGTGCCCTGACGAGAGGCTGACCCTGCTGGCATTTGTTCTCTCACACCATTTCCATGGGCAGCCCTCAGGCGCCAGCCGCACCGTGTCCTGGTCCTCATCCCTGCTCCCGGAGAGCCCTCAGGGAGAGGCAAGTCCTTCAGGGACGGGCTGAGGAGGATAATGGGTTTCTAAACGAAGGTTTGTGCTGTTTAGGTGAATGCGAAGTGGACTTGGCTAGCAGCTTGGGTGGATCATGCTGCCAAAGGCAACCTTGAATACCTACATAGATTCCCTTTGCTTCTCCTTGCCCTTCTCAGCACAACACAGCCTTCCAGTGGCTAAGCAAGCAGCACTGAAGAGGCAGCTACAGACATGCTCAGTGTTTGCCACAGGGATAACAGAATTTACTAGTTAAATATACCATGATTGAATGTAGCCTTGTTGGTAAGTCTAGAGTCACTAAAATATTTCAAAGAATGTTTTTTTTATAAAACATTTACTTTAAGCAAATGAGCACTAGACATATATTTGATAACAAAAAGTCACAAAGGAGAGCAATAATTTAAATGCTTTTACATTTAAATATGTTTAAAAATCTCTTCCCTGGTATAAAACTTAAAGTAGAGGAACTGAGAAAATCAGACAAGAAAATGAAATCCCAACTGATCGTAAACAGGTATTATCAAAAGTAACAAAAAGGTATGTATTTAATGTGACTTGGTTTGGCCCAGGTTTCATGCACTGACATGTTTAGATGTTCAAAGTTAATTATATCTATGTTGTACCACTTATATAGAAGTAATGTTTGAGATATCATTAGATTGATGTCTGTAAACAATGGGAAAATATATGTGATCTGCCTGAAAGATTATCCTCCTTTTAAAGTGTGAATGTGGGGGTAGGGAAATCTCCATAATAGAGAAATATAATTACACATTTTCTCCCCTTTCAAGATACCAAATTAGCAAGGAGAAAAATTAAGTATGCCAAAAAGGCATTGATTTCATAGGGCTGTGACAGGACCCCATCTGGCAGAGCTTGGCATGGGGATCTGTTGTCATCTTGTCATAATAGAGAGCATTCAAAATCACATAGAAATGGCTTCACAATTGGAAATTCAGAAACCCCATCAGATTCCATTGCTGTCCAGGATAATGCAGGATGCATTCTCCAGGCTGGCTCTCAGCCCAGCTACCAGCAACAGGCTTTACTTTTCTGTCTGTGCCCTTTGGGAAGCCTCTTTCTTTTAACCTCTGTTAAAGCCTGCTCCTGGCTGCTTTTGGCTGTCTACATTCCTACTGCAAAATGTCCATTTGCTGTCTCACTCCCACTCCTCCCATCGCTCCCTGCTCCTCATGCTCTGCATTTCTCTTCAGTCAAGCTCAGGGACAGAACTGCTCTTCCCAGTCCCCCAAGGCAGGATGTCACAACCACCACAAGGCTAACAGGCAGTGTTTTGTCCTGCTTCTGCCAGGGCAGGGAACAAAGAATTTTATTTAACCACCAAAAAACAGTGATGAACCACAGAGAAAATGTAGACCTGCTGGGTACCTCCCTGATCCCAAGGAACACATACTTACTTATTTCATATTTCTTGTTTCATTTTTAACTGTCTCTTCCCCCATGCAGATCAAAGCAGGCAAAACCCCCAAACCAAGAATGATTAGTCTTTCTTTCTCTAGGGGATTAAATTGGTTTGTGTTAATGATGTAAAAAAATGAAAAGTGACCCAGGACTGAAATCTAGAGCACAGCATCTGCTCAACAGAGGTCTTCAGCTGTGGAGTCCAGCAGGTCTACACAGAACTGCAGAACACTGTTTGACATATTATTATTATTATCATTATCTACATGGCAATTCTTTGTGAGTGATTCCTGTGACAGTGAGTCTATACTGTTGGACTAATACTGGACTAACAAGCCTTTCCAGCTCTCCTTTGCTTCACACTAAAGTATATCAGAAAAATGTTCAAATGATATGCAAGGAATTCCACCACAGCAATATAGAAAATGTGAGAAGGAATATAATCTGATTCAATGAGTATTTCATCTTATCTGAATGGGAGAACTGGCTGAACAGTGAAACCAAAAAACCTGCTCCCAAAATATGCTGCGATTTCAATGCAATATGTAAACTGGGCCAGCAATATTCTTAGTCCAGGGAAGGCTGGTGGTACAGACACCATCTTGGATTCTGTACACCTGTAGGTATGAGAGCTATTTGCTAAAGAGCTTTATTAGCACACAGCTCTGATCCCCCTAATTTACTGTGCTAAGAGGTGGGCTCAGAACACTCTGTGTCAGTACAGCTGCATCACCACTGCTGTTTGCTCCCTGGATCCAGACAAGATCTGCTCCACTGGGTGCTGTGAATGTAACCTGAGGCTCTTCAAGGTAGAACAAACTGTCCTGCAGTACAGCACTGTCCAAAGAATGTCACCCTCTCTATATCAGTTCTAATTGTGATATCCGAGTTATTACATTGCTTCTTCTCAAAATCTGAAAGAGGAATTAATGCACACCTATAATTTGTCTAAACAACTTTCAGACAGCAGACCTTGCCTACTTTGGTTTATAAAAATAAATTTTCAGAAATCCCTACTCACACAGCTAATTGCAGTCAGCAGTGAAATTATCATTTTATCATGTTTTTGAGTGTGTAAACTAAATTCTAAGGCTTTAAACTTCTCCCTCTGTAAAGCAGGTCTTCCTGACACCAAATTTTCCTTTAGCTTTTTGCTGAAGTGCCCAGAGCCAGACACAATACTCTCAATAAGAGTCTCACTAATCTTTGTGTGGAGGGATATTGTCACCAGTGCAGTTCTCCACGTTCTAGTGCTTACACACTCATTCTGCATTTACTGGTAACACCTGCTGAATTACATGGCCACAGCGTTTCCTAACTTAATTTTGGAACCATTAGCCCCATGAACTCAGAGCTTTATCTAATAAAGGGGTTGAGAGAGTGCAGACACTGACCACATGACATGCAAAATCTGACTTCTGGGAATGTGAGGCTGCTGCTTAGCACACCTATTTTAGTCAGGTCCATTCGGGACACTAATTGCTTAATTTCACGGGGCTGTTATTGCCTTGCTCACATACTTTCCCTACAAACTACAGTCAACCTTCCAGCTGCTTGGTCTGCCTATCCGGGTTGTCCAGCATGGGCTGAACAGATATCACCACAGTTAAAAATGTGTAATTAGGGAACACATTATCCAGAGGGGTTCTGATGAGCAAAGAAAGGGTCATTATTCTTTATCATTTCAGCAATGTAATTTAAGAGATAATGTTGTCTGTACAGAGAGAGTAGAAGAACAAAATTGAAAGGAGAGTTAAAAATTGTAGTAAAACAGCTCTCAGTGCCTGCAGGGGCAGAAAAAGCAGGTGAAGATGACCTGAAATGGGGCATCCTACCCATCTTACAACTTCTGAGTGACCATCATGGTGCTTGTGGAGAGGTCTGTCAGGAACTGTGCAGTGTCAGCACCACAGGAATGGGAGTGTGTGTTCCAGAGAGAAGGAAGACAAAAGCCATGCCCAGTTTTTGGGTCTCTGCACACAGGCATGATGCAGAACACACTGGCCCTGAAGCTTTGGCTCCTTCTAAATTAAGGTATGATCCCACCTGCACCGTTGCAGGGCTTGTTCCTTCGTGTGGGTAGAGTGTAGGCAAAGAAGGAGCTTTTTATTTGCTGTTCATCTTACTACGCATATTACAGAATCGCAGAATCATTAAAGTTGGAAAAGGCCTCCAAGATCACTGAGTCCAATCTTTGTCTGAACCACCTTCGTGCCAACTAAACCATAGCATCAGGTACCATGTCCACTTTTTTCTTCGACACCTCCAGTGATGTTGACTCCACGACTTCCCTGGACAGCCCATCACAATGTTTAACCACCCTTTCCATGAAAAAAATTCTTCCTGATACATGAGCATCCCCTGGCACAGCACATTTCCTCTAGTGGCTTGGGGCTGATCCCCAGCTGGCTACACACTCCTTTCAGGGAGCTTTAGAGAGTGATAAGGTCGCCCCTGAGCTTCCTTTTCTCCAAGATTAACACCCCCAGCTCCCTCATCTCTTCCTCATAGGATTTGTGCTCCAGACCTTTCCTCAGCACCTCAGTGTCTTCCTTGCTGTGAGGGGCTCAAATGGACACTGTGTGACACCAGTATGCAGAACGGGGGCAGTCACTGCCCTGGTCCTGCTGGCCACACCATTGCTGATACATTCAGGATGTCCTTGGCCTTCTTGGCCAGCTGGGCACACCCTGGCTCTTGTTCACCCACTGTTGATCAGCACCCCCAGGTCCTTTCCCTCTCAGCAGCTTTCCAGGCACTCTGTCCCAGCCTGGAGCTGCAGGAGGTTGTTTTCACCCAGGGACAGGATCCAGCACTTGGCCTTGTTGAACCTCACAAAACTGGCCCTAGCCCATGGATCCAGCCTATGCAGGTCCCTCTGCAGAGCCTCCCTGCCCTCCAGTAGATCAGCACTTCCACTCAGCTTGGTGCCATCTGCAAAGTGGATCTTTGATAAAGGTACTGAACAGGGCTGGGCCCAGTACTGAGCTTTGGGAAACCCCACTAGTGACTGCCCAACAACTGGATGCAAATATTAACTTTGCTGGCAAGATCTCTTTGCAGTCAGCAGAGGTAAATATGGTGCAGGAGGAGCCAGCCACATGCAGACCCTCAGCGGGGCTGGGCAGTTACCCTTCCATCCTAGCATGTACTCTCACAGTATTAGCCAGAGGTTTTTTATCACCACACAAAGCTGATTTCTCTCCAATATAATGCATACAGTGAAGATAAATATGTGCTGGTTCTCCCTGTCTGATTAAAATCATATAGTGCTGTCTGACTTGCATGAATGACACTGAGTTTTGTATGTGACACAGTTTCTAACTTAGTTTTCACTCCACAGTGGTTTAAATGCCCTAAAACTCAAGGAAAATGTCAAAATCAAGTAACAAATTGATCAGTCGTATGAGCCTAGTCCCTCATATGAAAAGGAGGAAGTGTTGTTAAAAGCAGTAAGCATGGATTGCTTTCAGGTTATGCAGGTTGCCCCACCTTTCAGTGACCTTGGCCTGAGGTTTGTTTGTCTGAACATGGAAACACACCTACCTCCTCTGCTTTCACTTTTGAAGGCAAACACAAGTCCAGCCTCAGAGCAGCTGAAGCATGACTGCCATGGAAGCAATCAGGTCAAAATGTTCTTCTGCTAAACTAAGCCTGTACCAAATCAGCTCACCTTGTAAAGGAGGGAAAAAAAAAAAGGAAAAAAACCAGGGAGTGAAGTAAAATTTTGAATACTGAGCAGCCAAAAAGAAAAACCAAGCCACAACAGACAACAGCTACTGAAATTCACACTTGTTAGAACCCAAGATAGAAGTGATCAGTGAGGTATTAAGTGCAAGTACAGTAGGGAATGATGGCCCTGACCATGGACTTAGGATTGCAGCAGCGATACTGTCAATATCCTCTGTTTCTTCCTGTGATGAAGTAGAAACGGAAATAATGACATGCATACCTCTTTTCTCTAGGAGACAGTGGTGAAAACTGTGGAAGTGTTGAGGAGTTGATGGTCTGGGGTCTCAGCTCTCCACTCTCCACAGCTGGATGGAGGAGCCAAGCTGCCACAGTGAAAGAAGCCGTCTGCATCTGGGCATAGAAGAGAGCAGGTTCCTGCTCCTGTGAGGAGTAGGAAAGGCCAGATGAGACACAGGGACAGACACTGAGACAAAGGGCCCTTTCACCCAGCATTTCTGCCTGGCCCAAGGCAAGCCAGAAGGCGGGGTGCTAGAGTGCCTCATGGCTTGCAACCTGCTCCAGTAGCCATACACTAAACTCACTAATTAGAGTGCAATATCAGTGTTCAAACATTTCCCGATGTCACAGAATCATAGAACCTCAGAATTACAAAATCCCAGAATCTCCAGAGAGAATACAGAATTTCCAGAAGTTTGGAAAAGGCCTCCAAGATCAAATGCAACCACTAGTGCAGCACTGCCAAGCCCACCACAAAACAATATTCCTACAAGCCACATTTATGTCTCTTAAATACTTCCAGGCATACATCATGACAAATGCCATCCTTTCTCCCCATAAACTGTGCAGGGTGACAGCACCTTCACTTGGGCAAACTGAGGTCAACTTCAGCATTTGCATTCCCTTCCTTGAATGTTTCGGATCCAGTAAATTTTAATAAACCATCTTCCATAGACTCAACCACACTTAGAGGAAAACCAGAAATTTTAAGTGCTGGCTCCTCTAGCCACTGAGAATCAGGAGCATATAGTGAGATCCTCCAACACTGCAGTTACATAATTTGTTAATGTCTACAGGGTAATGTTATAATTCTCTATAGAAACACCATTTCACTTACCAGTGAACATTTTTAGTGCTTGCTAGTGATTCACTAATTGGCTTCTCCTGTCAACACCTTTTTTTGCATACTAAAACACTCATCATTTGTGAATGCTCATGTGAAGCGAACGTTGCAAGGAAAAGGGAGTTGCATGGCAAATGGACTGGAATCACAGCTTCACACTTTCTCAGCTGTTACATTTATAATCCTCAACTTTCTGATTATTACAGGGAAAAAAGTTCAAAGTGGTGTTATCCAGTTTAACTCCTACTCAAAGAAAATATATTTTTAAAGTAATAAAGTAAAAGAGGGAGAAAAGCAATTTCAGTGGGATTTGTGCTTTTACTGGGAAGCTTTCAAAACTCCCATGATAAATGTTTATCTTGATTTTCACAGCTGATCAACACCTTACATTTATCTGTTACATGTTGATAACTACCTCGAAGTAGTTGACCATATATTTGAGTAAATGGAAATTGATTTCTAACCCTAAATTTTAGGAACTATTTTGAGAAGGACTGTTCTTGGTTTCTTACACAGAATAACATTCTTCCTATTTCAAAGCTCCTTTGTCTAACTGTGGGGCTACATAGGGAAGTTTTTATGATTACTGTGGATTATCATTCAACAGTTAAGGGAAAATGTACATAAAATATTTTTGAGAAACGCCCAGAGTTGGGAGTGATTTTATGTTGACTCACTCATGGCTCAGACTATGCACAAGGAGTACTGATTTCTGTCTGCAGTCTGATGCAGTCACCTTCAGCCTCAGAGCAAAGAGGATGTAGACACCATCACAAGCACACTTTGAAAAAACAGAATGGAATCAAGCTATTTACAGCACACTGATTTGTAGCTATTGATAACAAACCCCACAAAATCTTACTTTTTAAGATAAGTAAAAACAAACTTCATTTCACAGAGAGGAAACACACTCTACACTGTGAACTATGAATCCTGCCAGCATCCTGATCCTCTGGCAACCTTTTTTTCGTTTTTTGTTTTTGTCCACTTGTCATCAAATTCCAGTACCTAAAAAGGATGAGAAACTTGAAAGAGAAATTGAGCATTGTTGGTTAGCCAAGCAGATTGGAAAGGGCACCAACGCTTAGACAGAACCACATAGTTTGGGATACTTTGTACTCCTGCGCTATGGAGACTTAATGAAGATAATTTTGTTAACAGTATTTACTAGCCAGAGGCACTACATGAATGAATATACATTTCCAGTGAAGTCATGGTAGCTGTCAGACAACATTTGGGAAAGTCTATTACTTCAAAAGTAATAACAATAATAAACCCTTTCATTTCTGCTCATTTCTGAAACCACAGAAAAAGCATATACTGAAAAAAAAAAAAAGTGCTTTCTTGATTGTGACAACATCTAATTTGCACTTTTATATCAGTTTCACTTTATTTTCTCTGAAACTGCTCACGCAAGTAAGATCATGATGGGAACTCTGGATTTCAGTGTGTATCCAAGCCCAGCAACAGGGGATATGGTATAGAAAATGTACTGTGAATCAGAACAGCACATAGCTGGTATATTCTGTCTCTGCCACAAATATGCAGCTTTGGGTCCTGTATAGGTGTACTCTATCTGCCCAAGGCACCTTTGCTATCTAACAGAGGTTTATGCTGTCACAGAAGTGGTATTTTAACAAACGCATACAGAATCTAGAAGTTTCCTGACAATTGACTCATATACACATACCAACGAGAAAATGGTGTTCAGATAGGAAGTTATCAAAAAACTATGCTTTCCTGTTTATGTCGTGGGGCCAATACTTAGAGCTTGAAAAGTTTATTATAGTTCTGAATACTATTATAATATTCTTACCCTTCATGTCCACTGAATTTTTCTGTTCCAAGGTAAGAATAGGTAGCTGGTGAAACAAAAGGTTCAACATCAGCTAGAAACTGAAAGATACCAGCACTGACAACTGTGGAAAGCTAGACAATTTCATCTGGTTTGAGCTCATTGTTTAGTTGGGCTGGAAGTCTTCATAACAGAGATTTTGGAAAGAGAAACTGACTTAGTAACTGGTTTGTTGTTGATCCAGGTCCACAATTATTCCTTCCTGTGCTCTGAGGCAGTGGGACACTGCAGCAAGGGGGTGACTTCCTGTGCAAGGGATTTTGTCATAGACACCAGTGAGGCAAAGATAGCTTTCAGCACATAATCCATGTAGCTTTCTACCTGTCTTCATTTATTATTAACAAATAGGAGGAATATTATTTTTGTATAATGACTTTAAAATTGATGTCCAACTTAGTTGCTACAAACAACTGCATTATCCATGGAAATTACTGAAAAAATGTAGGACTGATACATACAAACTTAAAATTCATCCTCAAAAGCCTAAATTAAGTTTATGAGTCATGAGTACATTTCCACATCTCTGGATCAGTTTATTAATGTCTGGCAAAGATTAAAGAAGCTAACTGTTGGGTTTTTTTCCAAAAAATTTTTGAAAATAGTAATTTCAATAACTACAGTCAATAACTACAAACAGAATTTGATAGCTCTGCTAATGATGCTTGTCATGCAATTTACTCTGAAAGCCTTCCATCTACAAAAAAACCACAGAAATCTAGTGCCTTCAAATCTGCTGCAAGATTTTACTACATTTAAAAGAACAGTCTATGACTGCTATTTTAGACAGGGAGCTCCAGATTCTTACCCTAATTAAAACCCAACTCTCTTACTAAGTTTACCACCCTAAAAAGGATACAGAAACTCATGTTAGCATGTTTTGTTCCATGTCTTCATTTAAAAGCATTACCTAATAGATTGTTTTGTTGTGTAAAAATGAACAAAAGTATTTCTGAAAAAAAAAGTTTACCTAGGTAGTTTTTTTTATTTACCCTAAAGAAGCAGAAGTGGTTCATATAGGTGTGGGTGCGACGTGACACTTTTGCCTGTGGTCTAAGTGCTAGAACTGTTTTATCTAATGAGCCGCTAGCGTGCAAGCAACCTGCTGCTGGCTGTACGTGTTGGGAATGAATGATTGTGGTCTGCATGTTTCTCATAGATCAGCACTCTACAGTTACTTAATTGCATAAGAAAATCTCTGTCTTTTGAAGAAGTTTCGCTTCTCACAGGTGATAATGGAAAAATCTAATGCTGGGCAAGATGCACAGTCCTTCTCCCTTCCCCGTCCTTAACTCTTCCTGTCCCTTGCTTAACCCTTCTATTCCTGTCCCTTCCTTAACCCTTCCCTGCCTTTCCTTAAACATTCCTTTCCTTAACCCTTTCCTTACCTTCCTTAACACTTCCTTTCCCTTCTCCAGAGCTGAAGAGAAAAAAACAAAAAATCATAGCTTCCCACTACAATGTGATACACTTCCCACAACCACTTTTGAAAAACCGTTTTGAACAGAAGAGGTTAACTGGACCAACTTCATGCCTCTCTATTCCTCTACAGTCACAGACCCTCTGAAAAGGCAGAGAGATACTTGCCCTTTTTGTCTACACAAAGACAAGAATCCGTGTGAAAAAAAGGAGAAAAGTTACTAATTAATGCTATTGATTCTTTATTTAAAAACCACACAAGACTTTGACAAGGAGGATGAAGAGGTCCTTCAGTGCTGCACTGGTCTGACAATGTGTATCTTTGCCATCTTTTCAGATAGGAGGAAGAAAACTGACCTGATATGGAGCTTCCTGATGATATTCACAGTTTCAGTGTTTAAACATGGGTTAAACTCATATATGCAAATGATTATATCTGAGTTACTGCTGCTACAGGAATTACTGAGACAGTAATTTTATTTGTTTTGTCTATCTGAAAAGTTTGCAAAGCCTTTCACTTTTAAATAAACATGACAATCAATTTAATGCAGGGACCTTTTAACCGCAGTAATGCATGAGAACCTAAATTAGGTCAGCTTGTGTTTATGAGTTTGTCAGACGTGCAGCTTACCCAGTCAAATTAGGTCAGCTCACAGTGTCCTGCTTAGTGAAATGTGGCTCTAGAGCAGGAGATGCAAAACCTTTCAAAACAATAACTGAGAAAGCCAGAGCAACCTGGGAGTACATCTCCTCTTTCAGATCAGCATACCACATTTGGTTCTTATAAACAGAAGTGAGAAAAAATACACCAAATGTCTTTCCTCAGAAATGTGATTATGTATCTCCTCTTCCAATACCATTACTTGTTTATTTCAATTGTCTGAATGCAATTACTTTATCAGACAGGTGAATATCATCCAGGAAATTCTACAATATATTCTCTGCACAGAAAGAAACCCCAGCAATAAAAAAACTTGTATTTTTTTCTGAATTAATTCCACAGAAGTATTCACTTTCTAAGTGTTTGTTCTTTTTTTTTTTTTCCCCATGTTCATGCATTCTTTGGCTAGGGAGAAGCAATAAGATAACATATATTGATATTTTCTTGGTAATTATATATTCTTCCCTCACTAAGCCCTTAAACATGCTTTTGTTTCCTTAAATCATGCGTTGGAATCTGTCCTTATTGGGTATTTATATTCCTTCATTGATTAATACCTCTTTGATGATACAGCTCTACTAGAATAAGATTGTTTTATCATCTTAGAGCTGCTGCTTGACATGTAAATTTCCTATCAATAATGCTGACACATTACATCTATAGCTTATAAACAGAGGAATTCGCTTCCCTACAGAAAATGTGGCACTTCTTGCAGGAAGGCAAAGTATCTGATGTGCAAAACCTTTTATGGCAATAGAAATTGACAAAACTTTTAGCTGTTTTTTTAGCCCAAAAACTGCCTGGTCTCTGTAATGTGTATGCTACTCTCAGTTGTGCTTAATAGCCTTTTCAAGATCAGTAGTTTGACAGAGCCAGCTCCATTAAAATGTCAATGCAGGAATGTTATCTTGAAAATCTCTGACAAAATATTTCTAAAATACTGTGCAACTACTGCCAAAAAAATTCTTCTTGATTTAATATATGTATTTGTAAATCTTTGTTATGGGAGTTGAGTTTGCAGTTCTAAATGTAGAGCAGGTAACTGTTCAGAACTGGTATCAGCACTTACCTGTAGATTAAAAAGGACAAGTGAATCGATCTGAAAACCCAATTTACAATGCCTAATTCCATTTAATCACTTAGCCTGTTCTCCCTCTCTGAGAGTGCTTACACCAGTTATAAACATATATAAATGTAACTTAGATGTGAGCTCAGTGTTTCATAACTAAGCCTCCAAGAGCCTTAATGCTACCAAGATCAGCTGCAAAACTCACCAGAAAAGAATTAAGCAATAAATAGTTTGCCTTCGAATGCAGCACTTCTGTAGTGAAGTGCTAAGAATAATGATCTCAAACCACACTCCTGTATTTATAAACTGGACATGTATGTGTCAGCATCAAAAGTCAACATTGGGAATCAGTGAAGTTAAGCTGCAGCTGCAAGATACTTAATCAATCCTATTCTAGTTGTATTATTAGACAGGTTTTAATCAATGCAGGAACATATGGTATAACATAAATACCTAAAATGGCACTTCTCCTGAATCTCCCCCAGTCCAAGCAGAGCATAACTGCTGTCAGTAGAACATTGTAAAGCAAATTGCATCCGTATTCTGGAATTACTAATTTTCTAAAGGCATTTTTAAACCTTTGTAACGTATTTGTTTGAAATTGGCCTTTTTTACTTTAAAAGCACATCCAATATCTTTGTTAGCAACATACTGGGGAGACAGAATAAAAGATGGGAGAAGAATTGCTAATAGCTGATTTCTAGGTGGGCTTAACAGAACTGATACTGCAAGTCTGATCAGATACCTGGAATGTCTGATTCCAGAATGTGAAGTCATTAATGCAGAGAAAAATCCATACAGATATATGGGGAGAAGCATCAGAACTATTTTTTCCCTCTATGAAACAAAGATTAAAAAAACATGTAACATTTTATCTAGCTTCTAAAAGAAAGAAAACTTTTCAGCTTAGAACAAAAAGCACAACGAAGTCACTGGACCATGGAGTTAGAGTTCAATCTAACTGAATGTTCTAAGTGCTCTTTCTCATATTCTATTACAATTATAAAAGAACACTCTACTAAAAACTGCCAAGAGTAATTACTAGGCTTTTTGTTGAGAGTTTTGGGATGAAATTTCTTGCAGTCAAGGGTTAGTCTCCAGATGTAAACTTGGTTTGGTTTGAATAAGAATAAAACAGTCCACTGATTTCAGTTGAGAGAAAAATTCACCTTATGAGTATAAATACTCCAAAACAAACTCTTGATAGGAAACAGTCTTTGATTTTATCTGTGTACCAGCTCTCTTTTTTTTTCTCCTTTTTGAGTTTGTCCTCATTTTGTTCCTTACCTTACCATTGTTTTTGTTGTTTGTATGTTCAGATGTGGGTAGTGGTAGAGAAGAGGAAACCTGTTTCTTGCTTCTAATTCATCTGTTTCTGAGAAGCCACCCTAGCCCTTCCTTTGCTGAGTTTTGGATCTTTTATGGAGTCTTGCATTTTAACCATTTGGGTTTACAATCAAGCACAAGAAGGACCAAGTAAGAGAGATTTTTCTTCTTTTCTTTAGAACAAGATTGGAGAAAGATCAATTAAAACTAGAGTAGTTTGCTTAGGGAAAAAAATAAAGCTGTGCTGATTGTTCAGTAGCCTATATAATTCAGATAATCAGAGGTGAAAATATGCCATGGGCTCAGCTTCAGAGTGCTCATTAAATTCAACCAATTTTAAAGGAAGTGGTAGGGGAGAAAAAAAACAAATAGACTGAGGAACTGCAGATATATTTCTTTTAAAGAAAATGCCAATTGTTGCTAAAAGTGTTAAGCAGAAAACACAAAAAAGTTAATGTTAATCTCTGAAAATCAGGAAAATAAGCCTCTACAGGTTCCTTGAGATCCATTGGAAAAGAAACTGAAACCTATCTTATGCCCCATTTGTCAACAGCAGAGAAGGAAAAGGGCATTTTTTCTGAAAACTGTATTTTGTCTCCTAAGGATGTATGTATGCTGGAGAAAAATTGCCAGCCTTTGATTGTTTTAGTAAGATTACAGTGTCTAAACTAGGTCAATTAAGCTGCAGCCAGATGTGACACCCCTGTATTTCATTTCACTTGACCAGGCTTCATCTTAGTCCCACTTCTCTTCAACATCTCCATAAATGACTTGGATACAGGACTCAAAGGGATGTTAAGTTTGCAAATGATACAAAACTGGGAAGAGCTGTTGACTCCCTCCAAGGCAGAGAGGCCCAGCAGAGAAACTTCAACAAACCAGAGAGATGTGCAACCACCAGCCACATGGAATTCAGCAAGGGGAATTCGGATTCCGCATCTGGATGTACAGACAGACTGGGGAATGAGAGGCTGAAAAGCAGCACTGCTGAAAGAGATCTGGGGCTCCTGGTCCATGGCAAGTTGAACACGAGCCAGCAGTGCCCTGGCAGCCAGGAGGGCCAACCCTGTCCTGGGGCATCAGGCACAGCATCACCAACTGGGCAAGGGAGGGGATTGTCCTGCTCTGCTCTGAGCTGGGGCAGCCTCACCTCCAGGGCTGGGGCAGCTTTGGGTGCCACAGTGTAAGAAAGGCATTAAACCCTTAGAGAGTGTCCAAAGGAGGGCAGTGAGGATGGTGAAGGGTCTGGAGGAGAAGTTGTGTGAGGAGAGGCTGAGGGGACACCTCATTGCAGTTACAGCTTCCTCACAAGTGGAAGCAAAAGGGCAGACACTGATCTCTGCTTTCTGGTGACCACTAACATGATGCAAGGGATGAATGGCCTGAAGCTGTGTCAGGGGAGGTTTAGGTTGGATATTAGGAAAAGGTTCTTCCCCAGATGGTGGCACTGGAACAGGCTCCCCAGGACAGTGCTCACAGTACCAGCCTGACAGAGCTCAATAAGCGTTTGGAAAATGCTCTCAGGCACATGGTGTGACTCTTGGGGTGTGCTGTGCAGGGTCAGGAGCTGGACTTTGATGATTGCTATGGATCCCTTCCAATTTAGGATATTCTGTGATTCTGTTAGACATAACCTTACTGCAGAGCTCTAACCACAAGATCTTACTTCTCATTTAGGCTTCCTCCCAAAGACAATGTAAATGACATGTCCAGTTAAAAACATTCTGGTTTCATTGTGCCACTAGTAGCCATTATCAGGAAAACATGATGCTAAATCAATTGCAACATATTCTATCTGGGTGTCAGCTGTTATGGTATTGTAAGGTTTTGTTTTATGTTTAATCTGGGCCTGAGTATATTGAACCTTGAGTTTCAAGAGATTTCAGCACATGCAGTTTTTAAAATACTGGAAATAGTGAATTGATTTTTGTACATGCTGTTATTTCCATTAAAAAATTAACAATGCTCAATGAAAATCCTACACTGACATAACTAAATATTATTTATCTAAAAGCAGTAACTTTTATGTAAAAGTAGTAACAAGGATGAACTATGATTAACACCTTCTTCTAAACTTACTTTATCAGAGCTAAAGTGCATGTGAAGTTCTGCAGTGGATCAGATTTTCAGTTCAACAGTTATAACTTTGCACATTAAAAAAATAATTTTAAAAGTCATCTTGAACACTGGATGCCATTTGCTGGAAAATCAGCAACTCATGGTTAACCATGATGAAATTAAACTTCCTCACATGAAAATGTCATCCTATCTGTAATTAAGCAAGTAAAACTTTAGCTTTCTTTATGTAGGTATGTATGTGTGTACATACAAATAGACATATATATTTATAGATGTGTACATGTATACATATACATATACATATACATATACATATACATATACATATACATATGCATATGCATATGCATATGCATATACAAATACATTGGAAACAAATAAAAGGTTTCTGTCACAAGAAAAGTGAGGAAAAGTGAACGTTTTGCCTAATTTAAACCATTAATTGTGTGTGGGCACACTTTCTTCCTGACAGGTACTGCTGCTAGTTTTTAATTAACAGGTACAGCAGTCACAGTGCAAGATAAGTACAAGTTTTTCAGAAAGTACAACCACTTTAGTTACATTAAAGTAGCATGGTCATGAGCTAGAAGCTTGTCAAGCCTTTATGCTGCTAAGTCAAAGCCCTGCTCGTATGAAGTGTAAGGATGTCCAAAGCATTGCCCCTGAGGCCAAGAATTTGAGAGCTCTTGAGGATGAAGTCTTGGATGCGAGTGAGAAGCAATGTAACTGTTGATGTCTTCCTGGTATTGGGAGGTCCAGAACTCTTGTCATCACTGTAAACATGATGAGTGCTAATTGCTTGAGGGTAATGACTTTTCTCCATCTACTGCAAGATGTATTCCTGCTAACACATGCCAAGATTGCTCTTGCTGCCAGGGCACACTGCTGGCTCATGTTCAGCTTGCTGTCCACTAATATCCACAAGTTTTTTTCAGCACAGCTGCTCCTCAGCAATTATCATTATGAGAGGCTATCTTTTGCAGAGGGGCAACCTTTTGCACCTTCATTTTTGAATTTGCAAGGATGTTCTATGTTGAGATGTGGAACTGCAGAGTTTTCATTGCACATTTTATTTAAAATAAACTTTAAAGGAAGTAATTTTTTTCCCACTGCCGAGAGTATTTTGTAAAACTGGGAATTAAATTCAATTACTTTTCAACTTACAAATACATATTTTTATAGAATCTATTAAAGGTCATAAAAGCAGTAACAATCCAATTAATTTTTACTGATAAAGTGAACAATAAAACAGCTTCTGAAATTGTCTGATTGATGTGGCTTTAGTTTCATAACCATAACAATGCAAAGTTTGTGCTTGATTTTCAGATTGCATTTATCACTCTGTTCTTTCAATGGTGTGGAGAGCTTCTCTTGAACTGTCTTTACACACTTAGAAATTTCAGCAGAGCCAAGAGGCTTTTCACAAAACAGCTGGCTTCACTTATGAAGAATGAAAAAGAGCATGCCTGAACCTCATGCTCAGTGGAAATTTTGAGGTAAGGATCAAGAGCAGATTGAGGAACTTTCCTTGATATTGTGGTGACAATGTGAATCACTCAGCTGTTTTAAAGCAAAAAAAGGGAAGTTCCAGGAAGGGAAGTTTCGGGAAGGGAAGTTTCGGGAAGGGAAGTTTCGGGAAGGGAAGGGAAGGGAAGTTTCGGGAAGGGAAGGGAAGTTTCGGGAAGGGAAGGGAAGGGAAGGGAAGGGAAGGGAAGGGAAGGGAAGGGAAGGGAAGGGAAGGGAAGGGAAGGGAAGGGAAGGGAAGGGAAGGGAAGGGAAGGGAAGGGAAGGGAAGGGAAGGGAAGGGAAGGGAAGGGAAGGGAAGGGAAGGGAAGGGAAGGGAAGGGAAGTCTTGGGAAGGGAAGGGAAGGGAAGGGAAGGGAAGGGAAGGGAAGGGAAGGGAAGGGAAGGGAAGGGAAGGGAAGGGAAGGGAAGGGAAGGGAAGGGAAGGGAAGGGAAGGGAAGGGAAGGGAAGGGAAGGGAAGGGAAGGGAAGGGAAGGGAAGGGAAGTTTCGGGAAGGGAAGGGAAGGGAAGGGAAGGGAAGGGAAGGGAAGGGAAGGGAAGGGAAGGGAAGGGAAGGGAAGGGAAGGGAAGGGAAGGGAAGGGAAGGGAAGGGAAGGGAAGGGAAGGGAAGGGAAGGGAAGGGAAGGGAAGGGAAGGGAAGGGAAGGGAAGGGAAGGGAAGGGAAGGGAACTGTCTTTTAAAGTGTTTTGGTTACTTGCAAAATTTTGAATCTTCTTGTATCAGACTTTGCTTTTTGAGGAAGAAATCTGGAAGTATTTTACCTATATGAAGGAATGGATCATAGCCCTGAAACAGACTAATATGGAGCTGGAGTTCTGTACCGAATGAAATGCTGAGATTGATTTATGCTGGGAGATATTATGCAAATTAATAAAAGTATAGAAAACATCCTAATTCAGTAGCACCTTTTGGTTTGTAGATTTTTTTGAAAGAAGATTTTTGCAGGGATGGAATACAAGTAATTTAAATTATTATGAGAGTATTGTTAACAAGCTTCATTTCATCTTTTCTAAAGCAAATAATCCAAGGCATTGTCTATGCAGCACTGACAAGAATATCTGACATAAGTGAAATTTAAGGAGTAAGTAAAACATTTAAAGACAGCAGGCTGTGAAAACAGGATTGAGCATGTTGCATACAATTAACTGAAAGCCAAACTAGCCTTTCAGGTTCCGTTTTTAACTCTATATGTTAATATCACATGGGCAGTTATTTCTTCTTTTAGTTCCTGTCACAAATTGTGTCTAAAGGAATTACCTATCTGGATTTTACAACTCTCTGATGAGGAAATTGGCTTGTTTAGCTAATTGCTTCAACAGTTCATATACTTCCTATTAAAAATGTGAAGCCAAGGGCTCCAGCCATTGAATCTAGATGGGGTCTACCAGAATGAAAATGGGTTCTTGTAAAAATGATATTTGAAACCCCATTACATTTTCCTTTGGTGAAGTAAAGAGACCAAGTTCCTCGTACTTTCTTATACAAAACATGATTTCCTACCATTCTTGACATTTTTCTCTGAATATTTTCTAGTTTCAACTATCCTGCTTGAAGTGTAGTTATAAAACCTGAACATGATTTAACTGTAAGTCTCCTGCTCCATCTGAATGCAAAACTACTCAGCATTCCCCCTTCATAAAAACAAGGACCTCTTTCATGTCTGGGTCACAGCTGGGCTGCAAACTCGAAATCTCTTGAATAACTCTTATGATACTTAGCTGTACTCAAGTAGTAACTGTTGAAAAAATAGATTGCAATTGTCAGGGCATACATTCTTTGCTTTGTAAATTATACCTTTACTTCCCCACAGAGGAGTACGTGCTCACTGCATGAAGCCTGGCACTTCACACAACCTACTTCACTTGCTACTATTTTACACTGCTCTGCATTCTGCACATTTCAAACATTATCAGTAATGATTTTATGTCCCATTCTGGGCCACAGGTAAAATATATGAACAGTGTATGAGAAAGGAGGAATACTTGAAGAATCTTACCTAAATAGCAATTTATAATTTCCAGTAGCTGAAGCTTTTTTCTTCATTCAAGTTTATGAACTGTAAGGAAGGCTTTTTGAAAACAGTTTCTTTTTTATTTTCTCATGGAGATCTCCAGTATGCAAAGTCAGAATTAAACACTTAGTATTTAAAGCTGGTTTTTAATTAAAAACTAAATGGAACAAAAGAACCAATTTAAAGACTGTGAAACTCGCAAAAGGCAGAGAACTAAATTGCAATTCTTTTCTATTCATGTAATATTTTAATAAGGAATTAAAAACCAAATTCTTGTGTGAATATATACATGTTATGTTTAAAAATATTGGGGATGGAACTGACAAAATTGTATATGTTATATGAAGAAATTACTCTGGTTAAAAAAATAATTTGTATGCGTATCATAAAGTCTGTTGTCACATGTAAAACAAGGATGTTGAGGTTTTAGCATGGTTTGTGGAGACACAACAAAGTTACATCTGTTTCTGTGCTGGTGTGGTTAGCACAAAATATGTAGGTTGAAGAGACATTAACATTTTTTACCTGAAGTGATAAGCTGACTGGGTTCTATTCTGAGATTCATATATCACATATAGATTCATATATCACATAGCGTTGATCTGCTACCCCTAGACTTTCCATTCAAAATGTGACTGTCTTTAAACAACAAAGAAATAAACCTGCAATTATTGACATAAGGTTCTAAAAATCTGAAAAAATATTTACTAACAGGTAGATTTATTTATCTGGTCTTTTGTTGTCTAACCATTCCACATTTTTTTTTATATGCTGCTGTTGCTTTCTTGATACAGACTTGCTTTATAACTCAAAAAGGCAATCTGGAAACCTCGCAAGTAACATCCTCATACATGGGTATTATACCATCTCATGTATACTTGGCTAAAAAATAATCAAGATATATTAAAATGAAAAAAAAAATATTCAGATATCATATGCAGATAGCATTCTCAGCAACGAGTAAAGGTTTGTGGTTCCCTATGGGTTATAGGACTTTGATGGGATTATTTTTATTCTTAAAGAACATCATATGTTCAATTACTTTGCTGAATCACACCAGGGAAAAGAACCTTCCAACATTTTGTGCAGTTATGATGAAAATAATTATGAATGCAGAAAAAATATAATCCAGAATGAAGGAGCAGTGTTCAGATACAAGCTACTAAGACAGTGTAGAATGCCAAAGGTTTGCTAATATCTTGGACAGCTGACAGAATAAAAATTGATAAAAATGAGGAAATTTCCTAAGTCTTTGTATACCCTATACTGAGTTCTGATAATCACAGTTACCAGTTTCCTATGTTAGTCTTCAAAAAACTTGACACTGTAGATCAGAGGAATACCAGAATACCACTGTAAACAGATTTTTTTATGCATCTTAATTTTCAAATTCAAGGGAATTATTTACAGAGTGTTCTGAAATGTATGTCACTAAGGTCCATGAAAAAGTAGTTCCTATCAACTTACAGTCAGCCATCACTAGACACAGGAAAATGTAGAAATCGGATAAGACTGCATTAGAACACCAAGATCCCATTATCCAAGAAAAACAGTAAGACTCAGATTCATACAGAGAAAGAAATATCCACTTCAGCTATAAGGAAGGAGAGTGTTTGACCAAGACTCTGCTTAATCTGCCACAGAAGTCAATATTTTCTAGGTATCATGGTGTGCCATAAATATTTCTAGACAAGCATCTATCACATGAAAATGTGCAGCATGTGTCTGGGGTATATGGAGCCCTTGAATGCACTGTGTTGATAAAAAAAGGACAGGCAGGTCTTTAGCAGGTGGCAGAGTTGAGATGTACTGCAAGGTTAGAAATAGAAAGGTTCAATGGCTAAAATTCATCATCTCCACTGTCAACAAACACTCCGTTTTCATGAACATGATGCCCAGTTTATGCTGGTCTTAGAGAAAATACTGTTTGCATTTATTTTATTAGCTGGAAATTGCAACATGTTTTAAAAGATTCATTGATTACACCATTTAATTCATTAAAAAATTAATTAATAAACTGTACATATAGAAAAGCTGAATAGCTATCTTAGTGCATTTAGAAGAATTGGACATATTCTTTTTTTAACAAAACATTAATCAAGACAATATGATCTCTATTTAAATTCAGAAATTGGTTTAATTTTATTTAGGAATATCATCAGACTATTAAGATGAGCAAACTATAACTTTCCCTGTTGGTGGTTTTGTTGGTTTTATTTTAATTTAAAGTAAAAGAAAATGTGTAGTTGGAATGGGATTTCGCTCTTGCAACAGTAAACAAAAAAACTTTTCTCATGTAATAGAGGACTGGACATGTAAGACCCATTTCTTAGAGATTTTGAGAAAAAAGATTTATTAATGTTCATGAACAGTAATTTTTTCATACATTGATGTCTTCACATGTGTTTTGTTCCCCATCAGTTGATTGTGCTTCTTTGAATCTTTGGAGAAAGACTTTAATATCCTATGAAAAGGAAAAAAGAAATATTAAAAGTAATTTCATTTTGCAGCCAGAAAACTGCAGTAATAACACCTTAAAACTTGCAGTAATAACACCTATCTATCCATGGGGTGAGCTTTCCACTGACTAGATTATGGTGAAAAACTAACTTTAGTGGAGGTAAATTACACATTCCCCACGTTACAGGCAATGTCTTCCAGTAGGGCACTGGAATTCATTCAGCTGAGGTACTATAATATCACAGAGATTATGTTTTTGTGTTATCCACAGGACTTCATTGCCTTTGGTGGTTTTACAAAACAACACTGTTAAAATGCAGCTCTTAAACAGAGATCTTAAACATCAGCTCAATAACATTGGTAAAGAGAAGTATAAAAGCTGTTGTTTAAACCAGTAAATGTTATTCAGAACTTAAATTCTTCAATTAAGGGGTTTAATTTATTATGTCATATTTCTGGACTGAACTTTACCAACAATTCCAGGAAATAGTATAAAAGAAAATCAGTAACTAATATTTTGAATACTATATACCCTCAGTAGGTTAATTTTCTGCTTAGTTCTTTATTACATATTGTCTGATTTGTTAATTTTCAATAATTTTGCATTAGCAGAGTCTTCTCCATTTCCCATTTCATTAATACTATCCATTATAGTATGTATACGTAGGACGAGTAAGGAATTTCTGTTTTAAAAAAATAGCATGCTGAGCATTCAATACAAAGATAAATATCTAACTTTCTAGCATTTCCTGATAATGTCAGAATACACATTTTTTCCTTTAGGAGAATAATCAACCATCAGATTTTTTACATATACATGGTATTTTTACATACATGTAGTCCATAATATATTTTGTGCATGTTTTGAAAATACAACCTCTTTTCAAAAGTAGGAACTGCCTATATGTAATGATACCTCACAAAGTTGCAAAATATCAGAAGCATTTCAGTGAATACAGAATTATGCTAAAAAAGGTATTACCAGCCCTTGGTTTTAGAAGGTTGCACTAATATTTATCCTTGACTCTAGGAAACATTTCACTATCAGAAGGCATTTTTCAGCAAATTGAGTCAGACAAAATAGTTTAAATACTGCTTCAATAAAAATAAATGCAATAATAAATGCTGTCAAAAAACTGGAGATAGAGTGCTCCAACAGTTTTACTACGTCCATCTTTAATGAAGGAATGTTTGGTTTTTTTTACATTAACACATATTATTTATATTTCTTTAATATAAGAAGTAACATCTTTTATGTACATCAAATTTTCTAAGATTATTTAGGGATGGGATACATGATCAAGAGAAGCATATGATAGGTCTCTTTTTAAAATGAGGTACTTAAACACTGAGTTAGATTTTCCTTTTCTTGCATGCTGGGACATTTAAAACACCACATGAAAAAAACTTCTCAAGTTTCATAAGATTACAGTTACTGGTTATGTCTAGACAGTGATTCAGCAGTGCTTTTTTTCTGTCAAAACCTTGATACATGGGTTCATAACACACATTTAATATAATCTGTATGAACTCTCCCTATGACAAGAAGCTCTTTTACTTTGTGAAATGATATATGGAGATACATTTGTTGTGTAATATTAAATGGCTGCTGTGGGTATAAACAGATTCTGTAATAGTCCTTCAACACACTAATAAATGTTACCCATTAAGGCATGTGAACTATACATTGATAGAAATCCTGCTTCAGTGGAACTCCTATCTGAAAGAATATCTGAATTATGTTATTGAAATGATCAACAGAATGAACAACAGCAACAGCACTAACCATATGACAATTACTTTGGATGGAACAAGCATAATGCAAGGGCCTGTGCTAAATGTATTCAAAACATAAACACACAGAAATATTATGTGATATCCTTCTCATCAAAAACAGGGCTTTTTTGAAAGAGTTATTCAGGATTTGCGAGCAGAATGAGAAATGTAACACCATTTATCCAATGCATAATATTTTTAATATTGTTAAACTGAATGATAATTATCAAACTACTTAATTATAAAATTAAAAATACTGCAGTAAGTGCTAAGAATTATAGAAGCAGAATATATCCCAGACTCTTTAAATTTATCACAATCAAAATGAAGAATTATTAAAATATGTGGTTGTTTCTGTATTACCATATCTGTGACAGTCTCAGAACAAGATAGCTAAATGTTTAACAATAAATAATGAGAGCTAAAGAAAACCCTTTAACAAATCAAATAGATGAACACAAATAGTGAAAAAAGCAGACTGCTTGCATCTCTCGTCTGAATCAGCTGGTCTTAAAAATCCTCTCATTTATTATTAAAGTTATTTAAAGAAAATTTAATTGAGTATGTAATGAAGTGTCTTCATAAACATACACATGTGTTATCTGCTTATTCTCAAGGAATAATTTAATTTGATAAGTGAAAAAATGTGTTGACAATGGCAAACACTTGAAAATTCCAGTTAGGACCAGAAAATCTTGTAATCAGGAGAGAAAGGGCAAGATAAAATAGTAATAGAATTTCTGGGCATATTGATTTGTACATATTTGTACTAAGGCTGACAGAAAGGTCACCATCTTAAAGGATGTTGTCAGCTCACTAGCAGAGAAAACAAAATCCCTGCAGAAGACAATATATCTAACATGGAAAAAATATTTTTTGAGATATGACAGAAAATAATGATTGAAATTGAACAGCTCATCAAGACCCAAAACACTCAGGTATCCTAACAAATTTGAAAATTTGTAAGCCAGACATTCCCTTTATAGTTTTCAGCAAAACATTTTACTTTCTGCTGTTTATGACTGCATTAGTAAAAACATTTTAACTTTTAGAAACCACACCCTGACTTGCTATATTTATCTTGTAAAAGATCTCAAAATAACAGCACTGTGGTTGACTTTCATTTTTATAGACATCTCTGAGGAGAATTTCTGCAAAAATAATTGATGCTAAAAATATTGTCTTGGAAAGAAAAAAAGTTCACCTGTTCCCCAAATAGGGAATTGACGCAGGAAAAATCATCCTGGAGTCTGTATGTAATAGACCAGAATTGTAATATACTTAAAACAATGGTTCCTGGGTCTCTATGAAATAAAAGTCTGTGTTTAACAGTACAGTCAAGGAATGAAATAGACAGGGTTTAAGTACAGAAACCACAGAGCACCATATTTGAGATACAGTCAGTATAAGCCTTTCCAAGATGAAATTTTAAGTGTTACAAATGAGAACCGAAGCTCTGCATCACCCAGCTGTTGAGTCAGGAGATACAGGCATCAACAGAACCTGCCAAATAAGTGGAAAAATGTCTCATTTAAATTGAATGATACCAATATAAAAACTATATGTGGGAACTTTTCTGGGCTAGAATATGTCCGGGCTAGAACTGAAACCCTCAGTTACTGCCAAGATTCATATACACCATCCTACAGCTTTTTTTATAGAATGACAATTTTTATACCTGTACTGCCCTGAATATATCTTACCATCCAGAAATAACAGAGGTAATTGATGGTAGCTAATACAATTTAAACATGCACTACAATCTATTCTTTAAGCTACGTAACAAAGCTCCCCCTAAAAATGGTAAAGGAAAATTAGAAATTTTAATAAAGAATAGATAGGGTGCATTTGATTTTCAGCTATTGGCCAGTGTAAAAACATTTTTAAAAAGAGTCCCTGTAAATTACCTAGCACATAGATATGGCTTTATTCAATTTACACCCTAGTTAAGTTTTTTTTGGTTTTGTTTCATCACATTTGGTCTTCATGAAGAGGCTGTGTTATATTCAATGCTACAAAGTCAGTGAGCATTTGTGTAAACAACAGTTCTTGAGGTGGAGCACATCTAGAGAGCTGATTTAAAAAATGCTTTGGTCTACAAGAAATTCAGTGAGACTGGAAAAAAATCAAATTAGAAAATACAGTATTCAATTAAATTAAAAGAGTCAGGAAGAAAGAATGGGGAAGGGAGAATGACAATATATAATGGCATCTGTCTTCCCAAATTGGCTGAGACATCAATACAGGCAGGATGGACACACATGGATAATTATGATCTTCAGTTGTATTGTCTTGTCTTTGTCTTACATTTTTCTATCACTTTCTACTGTACCAAATGGATTTTAACCCTCATTTTTACTGAGTATTCTTTTATTATTATTGTATTTTATCTTTTACTAACAATGATTATGAATAATATAATAAATTCTGGGCAATTTATATCCTACAAGTGAGGAATGTAATTAATAAATAGCAAGTTACTCCTAAACTATCATGTATCATATTCAGATTTACATTTTGTGGGACACTATGGGGATGATCATCTAAAACTTGTGAAGACTGTTAATATTTGCTGTAGGACATGCACATGCAAGCATCCTCTCATGCTATTTTCTTACACCCTGTATATCAAGCACTTTTGCCATAGTTTGATACTTTCACGAGGGTGATTCTCTGGCCCAAACTTGCCTTTTGTGCAACTGTTTTAATGCATGTTTAAACATAGGTGCAGGCAGCAGGGGAGCTCTAGAGAATGGCAGGGAAAAGCACTTGAACCTGTACTACCTCTGTATACCCTTTCCTGCTACCTGGTTGGCCTGGGATGGAATGGGATCTACCATATATCCTACAGTGTCCTGCAGGATGGTCCTGTTGGGAGGATAATTCAACCAGACTCCTTTCTATGTATGGGGAGAAAGGCAAAGCTTCATCAGGCAAGGCAGTGGAAAACCTGTAGGCAATTCCAGGCCAGCAAGACTTGTACAAAAACCAGGTCAGAAAGCAGCCCAGTCTTTGATGGATGGAATCGTCACAGAAAATAAAAAAACCTGATTTACCCTACAGGTGCTGGGCTGTATAGCTGATCTACATTGAAAATTGGCAGTATTTACATTAATTACATGTACATTTCTGGGATAATGCAAACTTAAGCATGTGAGCTTACAAAGTCTTTGTGTCCCAGACATGAATACTTACAGGAAGTTTGTATTCTTGGCACGTATTGATCAAATGTTTCATGAAAGGATGCTTCAAAAGGAGTTCAATTGAAATGGGTGTCAGATCTTCAGCACCTAATTCTTGGTACATCTTGATGAAATTCTTTAAGCAAAAATAATATGTGGTTAATTTATTGTTTAAAAAAAAATCGTGCAAAAGCAAAGATCACAACTTTTTTTTTAATGTATGATGCAAACTACAAAAGCATCCTTGAATCAATCTGCCTACCTTATCATAGCTGTCTACCTTCTCCAGACACCTAAATCTATGATAATCTTCATCTTTACATCCTCCAGTATGAAATACTTTGAGTAGAGATGCCACTGAAATAATTCCTTCACCTGTGTCATTCAAGACTTCTTTTTCATCCTCTGTTAAAGTCTTTTCATTTGACAGTATTTTGGGGCTTGAAGAATCCTAAAAATTTAGGCACAAGTATCATACTTGGGGAAAACAGTCTGTCAGTAGATGATCTGTTTCAGTTAAACATTCATTAAGAACCAACGAATTACAATTCCAAACTTCAGTTCTTGCAAAACTAAAGTCATCAAATCACACAAAATTATCTACTGCACCATAGGATGGAGGAATAAATCCTGACAGTTCAGAAATATCCATAATGTTGGCATTACCAGAATTTAATAGAGAGCTTTTTCCAGGAATGTGGCTAACATTGCACAGAAAAATCAGTATTTCTCAGAGCAACAAAACATGAAAATATTTAATAGTTACAAACTGCAATACCAAGAACTTTGTGTTTATTTAAGGAGTAAACTTGGTAACTCTGGATGTTCACATGGAAAAAACAGTATGGATTTTCTAGTCCAAATCTAGTCACTGCAAGAACTCTGCTTTGGCCAACAGTTAACCAGCTCTCCACAGAAATAGGTATTTTCTAGTTTCTGCAGAAAAATTAAGTTTACTTTAAGCAATTAGGTAATTTTGTGGCTGTATTAGAGCTGGTCAAAGAGAAACAAAAACAACCAAAAACTAGGCAAAAAACCTTCTGTGGAGATTTGTGAGCACAAAGATGAGAAAGGACCTCACACAGGTGAACAGTGCTTTAACTAGATTATGTCACAGTATAGACTAACCACTAGCAACAGGAAATGGCATGTAATTCCTTTCTAAAAACCATTTATTTCCTCATTAGGAGGGAGAGACTGCTGAGGTTCAGTCACACTTGTGCTACATGCCTTGGGCCTTAATACCTTTCATTTTGAGCACAGAAGGAGTGGAGTAATTTAACAGTCTTTTGAACACACAGTAATCAAGATATCAGAAATATCAGCACTGAAGTTCTTTGGTCTTTCATTGCATTGCTTACACTGAACTGTGAGACCTACACAATCAATAGTAATGTTACAGATAGACTTAAACTTAGTGAAAGAAGTCTCAAGGATATGTTTGTCTGAGCTTCTCTTAACAACACAAAGGCTTCAGATGTATTTCTGCAAGCAAATACAAATGAGAAGTCATTAAAATAATCAGCACAGAACAAGCAAAAGAGGCAAATTAGGTGAAGCTCTGTAAGTAACTACGTATGAGCCAGCTGCCTAAGGTGTAAAACTGCTTCGAGATGAGCTGAATAGCTTTTTATATTTCACTGATGAATGTTGCATGGACAATATTTACCGAATTTCCAGTACCTGGAGGGATAATTAATTCACATGTTAACAGCCACAGGGAAACAAAGATTTAGGTTCTTAATTCGATGCTGAAAACCAATTTGGATGTCTTCAGGACTTCAGGGCTCTGATGGAACTTAGCTCAAACATGACACAGTATCAATGCACCATTTCCTTTTTGCCCTCTTGTGTTTATGGAATAACCTTAATGAAATTCTGGCTCTACTAAAGCCTACAGAGAAAACTCATTCAGTGGTGTGGGATTTCTTTTGTTGTCTTTTTTCCATGTTCAATATTATTGTTTAAGTGCATAGGCATGGAACACAAGGCATAAAAAGAATATTAAAATGATGTTTTAAAATCAGTCCAGTGATTCTGTGCCCCAGCCTAGACAACTATAAAGTCAAAGAGAATCCACACAAACAAGATTCATTTAACATCTAATTCTCTTGGTTATTCCTAAGTTTCTGAGAGACTCTCCAAGGAAGTAGGCATTCAATCTGTCTGTTTAATACTGTGTAACATACATCAGACATAGCACAGATTCACAGAGCCAATGCCTTGAGTGAGAAAGCAGGTGCGAGGAAGTGCTCAAGTTAGATGGTTCATCTCTTTCTTCTCAGAGATCCAGTTAATTCTGGGCTGAAGGCAAATACTCCCCCGCACTTGTGACTCACAGCCTTAAGAAGCTGACACACAAGGTCATGTGCCAGTGCTCTTACTTACATACTACCAAACCTCCAACCAAACAGATCAAACCAAGCAGAAAATGATAAAGATCAGAATAGGTTGTGTAGCTTTATATCCAAGGAGATGAAATTTAGAACTTTCTACCAAAATCCGGGAAATTAATACCACAATATCTAATAGGGAGTATTCTGTGCTCTCCTTCTTCCTATGAAATGTGGAAAGCCGTACTGTCTTATTGTCTTATTCAGTCTCTCCAGTGTACAAAAACTATGTTGTGCCAAATAAAACACAGGGAAGTATAATAACTTCTGTCATTTGAAATTATAAAATGCTATTTTTCATATGTATATGATTACCTCATGTAGTAAAAGAACGCCTTTTCTATACTGTTTCTAGAGATCTGAATTGTAGTTTAAATCCTGAGGGAATTGTTGGAGTTACTGCGGTTGTGACAGGGCAATGAATCATATTATTATCTTGAGCAGCAATCTCTTTACAAAGTGTGCACAGATAAATAATTCATGTCTCAAAAAATGACATACTTCAATAAATATAAGTATTCACTAATAAGTAACTGATGGATGCAGTGGACTAATTCCAGTTTTAAGACTTTAACAATAAAAACGTACTCCAGAAATACTAATAGAAGACGAGTTTCATTTGATGCAACAATGCATTCATCTGAAAAAATAATTTTAAAATTATTTTGTATGAAACTAATTATTATTAAACCTTCTCGTTTGCAGATAAACACTTGGAAATAACACAACAGAGATGTGTCAGAATACCCCAAAGAAACTTAGTGGAAAATAAAGTAGGACCAGCAATAATACCAGGTCTTGCATCTTCAGATAACATTACTATAAACCACACTTCAGTCCAATTCCAGGGAACTGGCAGATGGTCAATTTGGCAAAATAATTACTTCCATTCATATACACAAGGAGTAGTCACCAGTAAATATCTTAAAATTTCATTATTGGCAAGCAAATTTCCAGACTTTTGAAAGAATCCTTCTATTATTACCAATGCAATGTTCCCATGAATTCAATGAGACTACTTATAAGGACTGGAGCTACCCAGGATAAGCAAATATAGAGAAATCTAGTTAATTTATAATTTGAAACTACCACTGCTATTCTCTAGGATTTTTCTGTAATGTTTTACCACACATGGGAGGGAAGTTTCCTTCTTTCTGTGAATATATGTTCCAGCAACAATGCTAAGTGCTCTGTATACACCTTCAACTGGATCAGAGTGGGAGGCAAAATAAAGCAGCATCTCAGTATAGTCCAGCAGAGCAGGGTCTTTTTTGGTATCCACAAACAAACTGAAAAAAAACTATAAAAGGGCAAAACCAGGCAAATTAATTTCTATAAGTGGAATTAAATGAAATACAAATCAAGGACTATAGAGAAAAGGATGAAATACAGCAATTACTGCTAAGAGCTACTATACTTAAGAACATGTTGAGACTGTACAAATCAAGGTTGTTATAAATCATAAATGTGTGTTAAGAAATTCAAGGAAACAGAAACTGAGTTTCTCAGAAAAGGGAGAAATCAATAAAACCTTGTATCATGATAAATATGTTCAAAGCATTTTTTGTATTCAGGCTATTATTACCCTCCTCTTTCATGGAAAATTTTATGAGCTCAGATGCAGTGATCATTTGCTTCCCATTCTTTACAAAGCTGGTTGCTCTGTAGCAGAATTAATGTCATTCAACCAAGAACAGGAGTAATTAAGTTTTTCTGAGCAGAATATGATTTAGAATACTCAGGGCTGACTCTTGGATTCCTCTCTACATTATTCTGAAGCACCACTTGACCGGAAAAAAAAAAAAAACCAGAAAAATGCAGCACTTATTAAAGAAAAATAAGACCCAAAATCTCTGAAATGAGACCTCTCATGTTTGAATAGTGATCTCTTCAAAATACCTATGTTTTCAGTTACCTTTATGAGGTGTCTTAGCCTTTCTAAAGACACAGGTTCTTCGCAACTTTCTGTTATGCTCATATCTTCATTTACATTAAACCATAAGCCAACCTGAGTTTAAAAAAAAATAAGTAAATAAATTTGTTTATTTTCACATGTTGAAATAAGGTGATCTTTATACTCTAGCTGTTCAACACACAGGTTACTAAGAGCCTAATTTCTGGACTTAATCAAATGGAATTTGTTGTTATTATAATTTGTTATTAATATACAATGACATGAGAATGATTAAGTAGCTGTTTGTATGTTGTAACAGATACTTGAGAAATTACTGAAAATCACTTGGGATAGTGGATGGAATTGAATGGAAGTGAATGTATGCTTTTGAAAAATGTGGAAATTAACTACAGTAAATTCACGAATACAAGCCGCACTGACTATAAGCTGCATCGCTGGGTGTTGGCAAACACTTCATTCTTTGTCCATACACAAGCCGCACCTAATTATAAGCCGCTCTGTTGTTTGCAGCGAGGACCCGTGTGCAACAAAGTTACAAAATAGTAACAGAATCGCAGCAGGGTGGGGTTTACTGGCTCGGCTCGCGCCATGAGGGCTCAGGGCTGCCAACAGGGCTGGGTGGCCCAGCTCGGCGCTGCGCCGCAGTGGCAGGGGGGCACAGAGCCCACCGGTACCCGCGGCGGTGGTGGGAGGCGGGGATGGAGCCTGCTGGCACCCACGGTGGCGGCAGCAGGAGGGGACGGGAGCCCCTCGTCTCCCCCCGAGCCACAGGGCCAGCAGGAGGGAGCTTCCCCGCCTCTCACCGGGCCGCGGGGCCAGTAGGAGGGAGCCCCCACCTCCCCCAGGCTGCACTGCCTGAAGGAGGGAGTCCCCTGCCTTCCCCCCTCCCCGCGCTGCCTGCACAGAGCCTGGGTCCACCTGCCACGCAACACAGTAACCAAAATCGTGTAAAGCCGAGTTTTACTGGCAGGTTGCTGGACTCGGCACCTTGGTTTGCACTTCTGGGGTTGGAAATGTCAGAAAATTATTCACCTATTCACTGCTCCTGAGTGTAAGCCGCATTTCCGGTGTAGGAGCAAAATTTTAGTCAAAACGGTGCGGCTTGTAATCGTGAAATTACTGTACTTAGCTCTAAATCTATGCTGCTGAAGCAGAATATGATATGGAGTTTCCAAGCAAGAACTGGTTTCTTCCTTTTAGGATATCCTTATAGGATATCCCCTTCAGCTTTTGTCCAGACTGTACTTTTAGAAGAAACTGTCCATACAATTCAGTTTGATGAAGGATGGAGGCATGGCTGTCCCCATGCTTGCCTGCTCCCAACAAGATGTCCTACAGAGCCAGAGCTACAGCTGTAAATCAAAAGTGTTCAGAACCAATTCTGTAGTACTAGACTCTAGACACAGGAAGGATCAGCTAGATCTGAATAGGCATGAACAAAGTTCCTACAGAAAAACTCACTTGTGTGAAACCACAGCAGTTTGTACGAACAACATCACAGTGGGACAGCCCAGCACCATTACCTGGAGATGGGCCTCAGCATTGTGCAGTTTACCAATATAGGTGCAGAGAGAGAGGACAGGTGAAGCAGCTCAAATTCCCAGTGGAAGGTTATTCAAATCAGTTGTTTATTGCATATTTACTACCTTGTAAGACTGAAGTGATTAAAATAATTGCTCAGTTAATATTATATTTTAAATAGAATCCTGAGCTAAAAATGTACATTCTCAGTCTGCATATCTTGTAACTTTTAGCTTATTTGTAAACGTTTAAATAAAATCTAAAAGAAAACCTAATAGAAAAAGAAATGCACATAGACATGCATTTTTTGTGTTTTCTGGCTTTTCAGAGTTTGTTTCTTAGAAAGTCTGTGGTGGGCAGGGATTGGCAAGTGCTCATGGAAGTTTCAAATTAATCAAAGAAGTTCTGAAAATGACAGACCTCTGGACTAACACAGCCTTTATTTATTTTTCTTTTAAAACCAATGATAGGTTATTGGGAAACAAATTACAATATGGTTCTAAGAAATTTATTCAAAACGGTTGTAAAATTATATTTAATATCATCAAACAATTACAGAAACTGGCAAGACTGGAGTATCTATAGACACCTATATGTGCATATATATGATACTTACAGCTAGTACAGCCTAAGAGAGTGAACCAGCAAGTATCATTCTGAGTATTATTAAAAATGTAAATTAAAAGTAAGTGAAAATGAGCCAAATTTTGCTGAAATAACAAAAATGTACTCATAATACTCCTTCTGAAAAACCTTTCTGAACTTTATGACAATTCAAATAGAAGTTGTCGCCAGAAAAATGATCAAAGAATTTTAAAATTTTCCATGTATTCAAGGTTTGAGGAATGATCTCAACTTGAGAAAATTATTATTCGAAAAAATCTAGAAACATTTAATTAAAATGCAGCTAATTAGATAAAACTGAAATCCTTATTTTTGCTTGGAGCAAATGATATGATTCAGTGTCAAGTAAGTTAATAGTCATCAAGGTACACACAGAATGGTTTCTTTAAAGCAGAAAGGATTTTCACTTGAGATTAATTTGTGGGAAAAGTAGGAAAATGAAGTTAAAAGTACGTTTAATTATCTTGATTTGTGGAACTATGGACAAGATACATATTAGGCCATCAATTTCCTGAAAACACTTTTCGCTAGAAAGCTCCCTCAGATCTAAAGCATTTAAAATGCAGATTGAGTTTCTCAAGATGAATAAACCAAACAACATATCATTCAGTTCAGGGCATTTAGCAAAATGAAATTTGATTGAAAAACAGAAAGGTTTAAAACCTGCACATAGTGTTCCTGTGTAACGAAGCCTGATCCAGTGACATCAACAGACTTGAAGACATGCAGTGTTTTGAGGAGTTGTGTCACAGATGGCACTGGCCAAGGCTGTGCTGCTGCCAGCAAGAATCTGCGCCAGTCAGTAAGTTCTGAGTTCACTGTGAATTCAGATGCCAGATTTTCTAACTATAAAATCAAAATAGCAAATATCAAAAATGTACATAAACATAGTCTTTTAATATCCTCTGTATCCTTAGGTATTTTCCTGGACAGGAAGTACAAGGCTCTGCAGTGAGGTTTCATACTTCCATAAAGGGCAAAACAAAATAGGCCACAGGCCATTGTGCATCAACAGCTGATATCTGTCTAAATAAACACTGAGTGCCCAAATAGGCATCTATATATACTTTAGCTTATGCTTTGAGAACATCCTTTTGTTACCAAGTTTTTGCTTCCACGATAAATTTTAAAGTCTCATTTTAAAATGGTTCTTTAAAGGAAAGAAAATTCTATTGTTAAAATAAAGATAGGATTTACAAGCACTAAAAGTTCTCAAATAATACCAGACATAGGATCCATGCACATTTGATCTATTAATAGACAATATTTGACTGATAGCTTCCCTTAGATAATTAATTTCCTGTGCTGAGAGTAAGTTTTTATATAGTCAAGATGACAGATGTGACTACACCATCCTAGCATTAAAATGTTTTACTCATGCAGTTCATCTGCATGAAGAATATCTGAACAAAGTGGTGAAATCATGTGAAATTCAATTAAAATCTCAATGAGAATCATAGTTTACTGTCTGAAATAGTTATCAAAACATACTGAAACAAGTAAATATTTTCATTCTATAGCAACATCTACCATCAACATCTGAATGATAAATTAATTCAGTATGGAAAATCTGGAAGTTTTTATGTTTCTAAATCTGAAAACCTCGGATGGTGTCTTAAGAACAGATATAATGTGTAAATTGTAAATAAATAAATAAAGTGCTGACAAAATGTCTGGCACAGTGACTTCCATGATCCTTCCCTAGTGAAACAGAATTTTAAAGAGAAACTGATAATATCCTATAATATTATAATCTTCATTTTATCATAGTAAGGACAATGCTGCATCTTCTACACAAACCCATACTTCAGTTCAAGAGAACATAGGGGTTAACTTACATCTGCAAGTGTTAAGTTCCTCCATGCATCAGAAAAGCAATTTATTCCAAGATTCAATTTAATCAAGCCACTAACACTTTCAATAAATACTTTCTTTGGTATAAAACCTAATAAAAAAATCAATATAGAAATATGTTTAGCCTTTTAAATAGACTTCTTCTGTTAAAAATAAAAAAATATTTCCAAATTTTAATGACCGTATGAGAAAGTTATTTACTTTCCTATTATGCACTATTGATAATGCTAATATTTTCTGAACCAAACATAAAATCTCCTCATTTAAAATTAATAATATGCCACCTATCCAATAGCAAAATTTATAATATTTCGCTGCATTGTAATTCTTCTGCTACTTGTCCTGATCCGCATTAAGATCACTAATCCATCCTCAGGGCTACGCTGGCAGTTAATGAACATTCACAGACACCAATCTCACAGAGTTCTGTGTATTGAATACCTACCAATATTTTCTTCTATTCTGCTCTATTTTAACCAATAATAAATCTATCTTCACTCTTTAAAGTGGGTGTATGCTAGAGAATGGGGTGAAAAACATGCACTGCTGTCTGATGAAGTCTGAAACAAAATTCCACTGTTTGAAAAGCTTCTCAGAACTCACATGTGGGAGTTAAATATAGCTCCATTAATTTTATTTTAAAGAAATCCTATGAAAAAAATCAGTAAAGTGCAGCAAACCCAATTTGTTTTTTAAGCAGGAATAGATTTGTTTACGAGCAAACAGAAATGTCAAACTTCTTGTAAGGTATTAAAACACAAAATTATGTATAAATTTTTTTAACAGACAGATACGAGTCTTTTCTTTCAGAAATGGACTTTGCTGGGTCAGTGAGAGTTCACTGCAAAACATCTGCAGTAACAACAAAAAAAGTAAAATAAGTTTCAGGTTATTTAAATTTTGAGAGATAAAGTTGATTTGATCAGGTTGTGATGAATTCTACAGCATCAAAACAGGAGCTTCAGATTACCATTAAAAGCAAACACAATCAGTGAAATACTGGAAAGACTTACTTTTTTCCTTTTTCCAGTCAAACTCCTTGTCCGTTTGAAAAGGCATAGCTGTATACATTCTATAGCTAAGAGACTTTGTTTGAAGGGAAACAGTGAAGTGAAATTTAGGTTTGTGAAAAATAAATGTTATAGGGATATAAAGAATGTGTTTGAATATTAATTTAATTGTGTCATCATTCAAAATTGAGTTGCCAATTTGTATTAATAGTCTGCCTCCCTGTACACCTGTTTATCTCCAATCAGGAAAACCAGGATTAATACTCTCTGCACATCTTAATACAGCAGGGAAATCCTACACATATATAAGCTTGGAGAGAAGAGGACAAAAACAGATTTGGGAAGTTCAGTCTGTTGGGGCAGGAAGAAGGAAGGAGAAACACTTGGACTTGAAGCCTTCGTATCCTCCCACAGATTTCAGCATGAAGGTAAAAGCTGGGGGAAGACATACTGTCAGACTGGTATCAGTGTTCTGACGTCATACCGACACTGAGAAAGAACATCTTCTAAAACTGGTGATAAATTATGTGCTGTTTCCCAGAGCACCTTGGATTGCTAAAATAATAATTTCAAGGTAAACTGAAATTTGTTTTTTCATGAAAACTTCAAGCCTCAAGAATCAGATAATTTCCATGTAGCACAATGAAGCCTGCATCACAGGATATTATCACTGTGACACTTCATTGATGAGTCAATAAACCAGATAATATTGTAGTGGTTCATAGGGTAAACTAGAGATGGTCCATGAGGGAGTCAGTGAACAACAAAAAACAATGGAAAATTTTTACATCGTCTTCGCAGTCTCAGATTTTCTAGTGCTTTGCCATAAAGAGCCAGCTAATAATTTTCATTTTGATTTTGCTAAACATTTCTCTTTCCATTTGATCACTAGCAATCTAACTTAGCTGTCACACCATCTTATGTTTTAAACTGTTCAACTCCTACTACGATTTCCCTACATGACAATAACAGATGTAGTTCCTGTATGTCTTAAGAGTTTCTGACTTTCTGAAATGAAATTTAATTTTTATTTTCTTCACTGAATTCTAAAAGGATACTAATACCCTTGTATCACTTTTTGTGAAGCATGACTTCAGAAACATACACTGAAAGTATCTAAGGGACAAGCAATTTTTAAGAACTTGCATCAAAACTAATGTCTGAGAGGGGATTAAAGGATTGCAATCTGAAACACAATTTACATAAACTATATAATTTTTAAAACTATAGAATTGGTGATGTGTTGTAGGGCAATTTCTTTTACTTTACTACTCCTGAAACATCTGATGAGGGACATTTCCAAAGTTGCAGTAAAATCAAAGTCTTCAAATGGGCTGTGACTTAATTCCTCCTACTGACATATGCAGGAGGAAGGAGGGAGTCTCAGAGAAACAGAGGAAATCCATCAGAAACAGGAGGGATGAAATACTGTGAAATACTGTGTTTTTAGATATTTTGTCTAGACTTAGTGGATTTTGGTATGTATCTCAGAGCACAGAAGTGTTTTTGAGTATCTGATTATAATACCAAACAAGGGGTGACTCATCATTGCAGCTCAAGGGCTGTCAGCGCTTCATAATCACAGGGAGATGCTAAGAGAGGGCAGCTACACAGATGGTACCCAGAAAATAATACTGGTGTCTGCAAGGGGTGAAAGAAAATAATGTCCTCTAGGAAGGAAAAAGGAAAACAATTCCTAGAATTGGCTTTTTTCTCTGAGAAAGACTCATTTCAAAACAGGTATGCTCTTTATAAAATCCTTTTATAAGTACAAAATAAAAGAAACCAAACCTAGTAAGTTTTAGTTGAATAATGCAGGAGACTCAATAGCATATTAAACATTTTTAATTAGAAGGAGTAGTAGGCATCTTGTAAAAAGAATCTTGAAAAACTGGAGAGATGGGTCAGTAAGTTTCACAAGAAACAAACCAAAGTATTCTTTGGAAATGGACTGCACAAATTGATACATTTATTACATTGCAGATAAAACAATTCAGGAACAGACTTGGAGCACATTTAAGCAACAGGATCAGAATTAGAATTAGAATTCAAAGTGAACTTTAAAATTTAAAGTCTAGAATAAAAGGGCACTGTCCAATAAAGATAAATGTCAAGTGCCCCACTAGGCTGACATAATGGACTGAATGAATGTCCCAAAGGGAATCTTACTGCCAAAATAAAATTTCTACAGAAAAGTCTCTAAGGATTATAGCAGATCACCATACTACAAGAAGATACATGAGAAGTCATTGGAAATTTCTTTTTTTTTTTTTCTCCAGATGTTAAGGCTTTTGCTATAATACAATTTCAGAAACTCTAGATCAAGAAGGATGGATGTAAACTAAAGACTGCCCAAAAGAAAGCAGCAAGAATCATCACAGGCTTAGAATATACCTCCTGAGACATGAGGTTGAAGGAATCGTGCTAGCTTCATGAATGAAAAGAAGATTGAGAAAACATGCACCTGTCCTGCATCATGGAAATTACTTCAGTGTTACAGTACATATAGAAGTACCATTTTTTGGTTTTCCTTTTTTACTTTGTTTTCACCTGTTGGACAACCTTGGGATGCATTTTCAAACCTTCCCTATTCTCAACATAGAGAGAAAAGTCTCCATTTGAAAACTTTGAGGGAAAAGAACCCTCTTGGTATTGCGTGATTTAAAAAAAACCTTTAGAATTCACAATTCTAATATATAGCAAGCCACATATCTAATAAGGCAATCCATGAAATATATATTCTCTTGTTTATTAGGCAAAGTATATCTAAATTTTTTTTTGTCTGTGAATTCACTAGTTTAGATATTTTTTACAAATCACAGAACTGATCTCTATTTCTGACCCCTACAGATTAACTCTCCTGGAGTAGACTAACATGCTTTAATGAGGCATTCCATTTCTGACACATTGTTATACCCAGAAGTAGCATGAACATCTATGCAGAACACCAAAAAGAGACTGCATGTGTATATACATACATATGTGTGTGTGGTACAGCACAGCACAGAGCAGAGCAGAGCTGAGTAGTACAGTAGGATGTGGAGTATTGGGTATCTTCTGCTACTACTACATATATTTTATATTAAAAGTACAGAGTTATCTAGATTTAGCAGAGGGTTGATTCAAAGGTGAATGACCTTATATTCATTTCTCCCAAATTACCTGTAGTACAACTTCATATGCTGTTGGAGGAACCAAGAAGGGTCTTTAATGATTTAATTTTAGCTATCTGTTGATATAAATCATTGCTATTTCCTTGATGGTAGAAATATATTCTGCTGCTATGCTTTACCTTTTGAAATTATCAAGTAGAAAGATGCATTCAAAACATGTAGAATTATGAAAACACATATTCTCTAAACTATACTCATTCTCAGCTCTTAGATAAAAATTAAGATACATTATTCTTATTTGCAACCCTTACAAATATTCTTACAGGGAAATAAAAAGTAGTTCAAGCTGTGAAGCATATTAGTCACATCTTGTCGTGAGAGTACTTGTTATGAGAAGACTAATTCATGCAATTATTAATCAGAAATGGGAAGAGGATCTGTTCTGCCTCTGTAGGGAAGTCTTCAGAAGGACATGTCTGAGAAAGGTCCTGTTAAAGTTTATCTGGTTTACACATTCCGTCAGGGTCTGTATAGGGAGAGCCAGATTTAGCAATAGCATGGTATCTTCTAAAAATATTTTCTACTCTACCCAATGTTAAGGAGTTCATGCTCTTCAACATCTGTTCAGCAGAAGTTGTATCTGGTGAAGCAGAACTGGCAGCTTCCATGCAGGTAGCCCAAGCATGAGCTTCACTACTCTGGTGTGTGTTTATAAATTCAAGTTTGAAGTCATCAGTGCCAGAACAAAAATTATGAATATTTTCCCCCAAATCCACATTATGTTTACGACATGGTACACAAAACATTATTCCCTTTTCATCATCATATTTTAACCAGGAGTATTTAGTTAGCCATATTTTTGGAAACTGTTGATTCCTCTTTGTTTTCTGATAATCCAAGTTTTTCTTCTCTTTCCCTCTGTCACCAACTTCTCTGTTGCTAGAAGAATTAGTCTTGCTTTTAAATTGCTTCAGTGCTCTTATGGCTATAATTTAAAAAGAAACAACTAAATATAAAATAACTTTTAATTGATAAAATACCAGCTGCATCTTTTCTTTTTTTGTCCATTTTAATTTTGTTAATTTAGGACTAGAGTGTGACTTGAAATGAACAGCCATGAAGGAGAACAAGGAAAGCAAATCTACTCTTAAATCACTGGAAGGCTACCAAGGATTCTTGTAAGAAATGGTCAGTTTTGAATTTGACTATTAGAAGTTTGTCTGAGTATGCAACCCATGAAGTGCAGCAGCATCAATGCTATTTTTGAAACAGGGAAGGGCAAAGTTATGAAGCAGAATTCAGAATGGTTGTTAGGCAAAACATCTTCAGAAAATACTGCTGAAGTCAAAAACTTACTGCAAGGTCCATCATACCTGGCATTAGCAGAAATGTTAACTTGGAGTAAGTCTGTAAATACATAATCAAAAACCTGACACCAAATGCCTAAGGTGCTTATGTAGTAGCTGACAAGACCTTCTTAAAATGTATTTACTTGAAAATCATATTATTACTGCTATTATAACTGTATATGAATTCTTAATGCTCTGAGATTGTTCTGAACTTTTCCCAAATTGTTCTGAAGATGGTCACCTTTGTATTTTGTAGGAACAAATCCCATAAGCTGACATTTTAAGGATTTTATTTCTAGATCCCATTTATCTCCTACCTTTGGACAGTAATTTAATGATTCTTTTAGTACACCATTACCATAATTTCAGGACTCTGAAAAGAAAGCAGTCAAATAAGCAAGAGAAATGGCACGCAGAATGGAAGCAATAAAATGAGAAATCTGTTTGTTCACTGGGAAATAACAAAAGTAACACCCTGCAGATGACCTAAAATCTGGCTCTTCCTCCTTATTGTGATGTGTATGTCAAGAAGCAAAATTAATGAGTACATTAACCTAATCATAGAGAAAAATGCTCTTTCTGGTGCATTAACAGGTCTTGAGAAAAAGAGTTTTTGTATGCCATTCTTTTCTATTTTAGAAGTAGGGGCAAATTTTTATATATATACACTATACAATTTGTGAAAACTGTTTGTTCCCATTGTTGAAAAAAGTGACAGTTTGTTCCATTCTATTCTAAGCATTCTGAAAGGCCATTATATTAGTTTAAAAAGTTAGGAACATGCAGTTTAAATACATTTCCAGTATGAATGATTCCTGTAAAGAACTTAAAATATGAGGTAGCAGCTGTGGTCCACAGGGACAGCAAAATTACTGTCTCAGAAGGTTTTTCTGACATGTGCCGAGGTACCATATACAGAAATGAAAAGTGGAAGAAAAATATTCTTATCACACAGTAAAGATCAAAAAACTTCATTAGGCAGACGCAAAACCACAAGGTAAGGTGAAAAAGAGGTAGAGAACTGGACCTGTAACTTGAGAAGTAAAAAGGGTGTAAGGGACAAAAACATTTTAACACCTCTGTAGTGCCTGCCACCTCTTTGGGCGTATGGAAACCTGTGGAAATTTGCTGGTGGTTAGGGAAATAGGGATCAGAGTAGACTTGTGATCCACTATCAGGCAAAATATTCCCTGTAACATAGGTCTGCAGTGTTTCCAAAGTTTTTTCAATTCACATGGAGAAACTGGGAATGTAGGAAAAGGTGGGACCATGGATAGAACAAAGGATACAAAAAGAAGCTAGCCTGTACTACTTATGAAGCAACATATGAAGCAACTTCTTCAGATAAAGTTTGATATCAAATGAAATCAAGAAGAAAACTAATGTGGGAAAAGCTACACTAGGTAGAATTTTTTTCATTAAAATCTTTTTAAGAGGCAGTATCATTCCCTGATACTCACAGTGACTGGCAAGCCTTTACATGTTTCAATAAACAGTGCAAAAACTTCAAAAATGCAAAAAAATTAATTAGTGAAGATATTAAGATTATGAACACTAGTGAAAGTGAAAACAGAAAAAACAAACATTTAAAAAGGAACATTATGAATGACAGCAGGCATAGTTTACCCTACTAGGACTGTGACATTTTAAATAGAACCTGTGACATTTAAATAAAGAACAATCATAGTGCTTCAGTTATAACTGATATACAAAAGAAACCGTTTCTTAATGATACACCAGCGAGTAGAGCATTTTCTATAGGCACTGTATAAAAATATGTCCATAAGTAAATCTCTATTAAACATTCAGATTATTACTTTACACAGGCAACAAAATATTAAGAGATTGTAAACTTTCATGAGAGATGAGAATTATGGTGCTGTTTATTCCCTTATCATCAAATTTTACCAAAACATTTGAACAGATTAATATTCCCTTCTATTTTCACTGAGAAAAATGTTTCCATAGCAATTTCTGACTAGAGCTTTGGATAATAAACCCTTGAAAATTACACACCAGACTTCATAGCAATTCTGTAAGGATGAATGAGTGAAATAAACCCTGAGGGCCAAATTATAGTCTTTTAACTTTAGGACTTTAAAAGGGAGTAATATGGGATACTTCTATCCTCAGATGAAAAAGATGGAACTCTCAAAAACATAATACTCTCAAAAATATAATACTTTTCTTCTAAGTTTTTATAGACTTATCACTACCTACAGGTCAATTTCACTGAAAATATTTGCACCATTTATTCACTAGTTATTACTGATGCTGCTATATGTCCAATCTTCATTAAGGAGCAAGAATTGGGATTTTAAACTTAGAAGCACTGAGAAGATATTTTTGTTGCTACATAGATGTAGTAGTGAGGGGTGAGGTCCTCTGTCATGCTGACTGAAATCTTAATTTTTCTACATATATGTATATTAAAATGAACAGAAACATATACAAACATGTTATATATGTTCCACAAATTTCTGAAATTAAATATTATACATGACTTAGTAAGAGACATTACAGGAGATGTAAATTAAACTATTGGTACAATTACTAAGCTTTCACCTAGAAAGAGATACTTCCTCTGTCTACAAACTTAAGACATTCATATTTTCAAGTTTAAAAAAAACACATTGAAGATAAATAGTCTTTAAAAGATGTAAGTAAGAGATAATGAAACTATTCCTCTCATATGGACTTCAATCTCTATTTCCATAAAAGTCAGTCAATTACTATTCTTGAACTATTTCTACAAGAGTGCTTGGGGGAAGAAAGCATAAATCTGTAGACATTATCCAGGGTCATCATATAATTCAGACTCAATAAATATTCCATTGAAAAGGTAACATTCCAGCTGAACTACACACACGTTTTAAAATAACTGTCTGTTCCAAATCTATCAACACAGTAAAATCCAGTTCATAAGTTCACAATTTGAAAACAAATGGCAATGCAATAAGGCTGGTGTCTCTGTATTCTATCCAATTACAGAATAATTTCTGTGATTAAACTGGAATAGTTTATAAAGATCATGCCTGTGAAAAAGAAAAAAAATTAAAATGCTTTTGTGTGATTCAGTCATAAGATGAATGATGGAACAAATCTGAGATAGAATCTACTTTGATCTTCTTGGTAATGCAAAACTACATCCAAATTGCATTCTCTGAAACAGCTTTAGAAGAAAATGGAGACCTTCCACATGTGTGCTAATTGAAATGATGAGATGTGGTTATAGAAGACCACAGTGCTGAAGGGAATCAAAGGAGACAAGATCTAATAGATATTTTAGTTTTGTTGTTAAGAAAAGCACGTGTTCAAAAAGACTGTAAGAGAGAAAATAGAAAAAGTGAATGTTATTAGCTCCATTTAAGACTTTTCACAGCTCTTCCTGTGACAAATTAATAAATGCAGACTCGTATCAACTTTGGCCAATAGCACTTGGGATAATAATAAAACAAAAACTAAATTTCTTTCTCTAATGAAAGGCTGTCAATAGGTAGGAAGGTCCAGCACAAGCTGGTTTTTTTTGTCCGTTGGTGCTTAGAGTGGAGTATAACGTGCTTCCATGGAGAGTCAAGTGTGCAGGACAGCACAAAGTTGTCTGTGAAGAATCGGCAGTTCTTTAAAACTTTAGATTCCTAGGAAACACAAAACTGGTTCGTAAGAATTCTTCCATGAATATCAAACATTTTTAAAGTATACTGGCACTTGCACTTTTAGCTTTAATTTTGGCAATTTGTTAAATATATCTTGAAAATACTTCCTTTTCACATTTACCAAATATCTTGTGAGAAATCCGTTTACACGTTAATTTCTTCTAACATAACCACCCCTTCTTTGTTACTCTTTGTTTGCTTGCATTTCTAAGTAAAAATATGCTGTATGTAATCTCCATGATGCTTTAGATAAGCCTAATTTCCAATTTTCAGAACAACTTTAGGAAATCTACTACAAGGAGACTGGTAGATTTACTCTATTTAGACTTGTCCAATAGCCTACGCCCCATGTGCTTTTTTAGGTGGATTTCCACTATCAATGCTGAGAGATATGCTAGGTAGGGAAGAATAAGAAAAATTAAGATGTTTGGCAGCAAAACTAGATTTGTTTGGAGGTTCTCCAAGGTAGGGGTTTGTTACTTTTTGGTATCTCCTTTAGAAATGCTGTTCAAAAATTTCATTGTTGCTGTGCTGGGTGCTTTAGTGTTTTTCCCTCTTTTGTTCAGTCAGAGACTAACCACTGTGTATTTTCTGTTGACCAATCTATAGAACAAGGGGAGATGGAAGGCTTTAGAGTAGCGAAATGGTTGCCTTAGGAAACCTAGGATGTGATTTATGCTATCTTAAAATGTGTAAGAGACTGGGAGGAAGTATTTTAAAGATGACTTGCACAGCTTGTGCAAGCATCCTTATTCAGCTATCCTAAAAAAAGTAAGTATCTTAAGAATCACCAAACAGAAGGTAAATACATGGGGTATAGGACCTTATTTTAAACAATTATTCTTTCCCATTGTCTCAGAGAACAAGCAATAGCATTATTTTACTGTCTCATGACTGCTAAGGCAAGAAATTTCCTTTTTCAAATAGTCATGTAAATAATGTTGGGTCATTTTACTGAATATAAAACTAGGGAAAAAATAAAAGGGAAATATTATATAATAATAAAGACTTCTGTTTTTTTCTTGCTAATTATTACAAATTTACAAAGAAAATAGTTGTTCTGTCCTAAATATGTCAAAAATATTAGAGTTTGTAAAGGACATAATTTTTTAGTTTTAAGTACTTTAGTCATAAATGATCTAAAACCAAAACAAAAAAACAAAACAAAAAAACAAAACAAAAAAACAAAAAAACAAAAAAACCCCCAAAAAACAAAAAACAAAAAACCCAAAAAAAACCCCCAAAAAAACCATTTTAAGGGGAAGTACCAATCAAACTGGTATCTGTGTTTCACTTCTATGGCACCATAAATGATATTTAGCTTTTTAGTTCCACGTGGCATTATATATGCAATATTATCTGCAGAATAGGTCTCAACAGAAGATTTTGAAATGCTTACACACACATCTACATTCCTACAGAGGTAAGACGACGTGCATCTCTCTAAGGGAAAACTGTAATTATCTTTCTGCCTAAAACAGTTTTATATACAAAAGGAAGTTGGAATTGCCTATAAATATACATGGAAAGAATTTCCCAATAAGGAATTAAACTCAACTTCACTGCGCCTTTGTGGCCTTATTACACTGGAAGAGTTAGATCTTGAATTGTAATCACTTGTTTACACATTGTATTTCACAATCTTAGTGGCAATAATACTAAAATTATAATTGTAATATGGAACACTGTAAAGAAACACTCTGCAAATACATGTGTAACTATTTTCCATCTCAGTTTAAAACTGCCTTACCTAAATTGCTTTGTAACATTAATACAGTCTCAGGAGCTATTGCAAGTAAGTCCTTTTTAGGCATCCTAAGCCTTAAGTTCCCATAATTAGAGGGTAAATACACAATAAATGAGATATACAATAAATGCATGTTTAAAGGTTAAAAAAAAATACATATCTGAGCTAATGCTTGCAAATCACCCAAACAACAGGCATACATTGACTTGAAGAATATAATGGTTAGTATTTATAATAGACCTTATATAATAGTTCCATGAAAATACAGATTATTTTAAAATTGTATTTTAAAATAATACAGTTTGAGTTCACTGACTCTCATTAAGTAAACAATTTTAAAACTTGCATATTTAAGCAAAGCAAGCATGATACACACTGAAAATCTTTTACAGAGACACCTGTTAGAAGAATACTAAACATATGGTCTTGACAATAAAAAACCCATTGGAAAGCCATTAAAAGCTTTCAAGTGGTCTGTTATTTCACATTTTCAATATCTCCCACTACGACTTTGCTTTTCTATGTAGCAGGATCTTTAACTGTAGTACAATCTTTAACAATATAGATAACTAACTAAGCTCCCGATTACTCTAGTTTTTAAGTAGGCAACCAACAGTCCTTTGAGAGCTAAAAGGAAAAAATTTCTTACCTTTAGGTGCCAGCTGTAGAAACTGTTTATGAAGCGTAGTAAGTTGTGAAATGGTTAGAGTACTACTGCTAGGGGTTTCTATGCGTTGAAATTCTGGTGGAGGAACAGGGTCAGGAACAGGGTCAGGAACCATTTTTACATCATTATTGATGAAGAAATCTGTTCCTTCTAAAGTCATTTCATATTGGATTTTGCTAGAACTCTCAATATGATGTCGTGCAACCTCTACCAGTTTTTCAACACTGAAAGCATAAATGCAGAAACTTATGAGTATAATACACAATGTTAGCAATGTAGCTTTGAATTTTCATGTGCTTGTGCTTTTAAAGTTTTCCTAAAGTAAGAATATCAAACCGTGTTAATTCTGTAACTACCAAAATCATTAAGAAGTCTACTCCTCCTCTGACTGCAAGAAATCTTTTGACTGTAGTCAGAAATTTATATGAAGTCAGATATAAGGCACAGAAGAGACCTGATGGAAAAACACGACAGCAATACTGAAGAGGTATATGATCTCCTGTTGCAAGTGCAATGAATACAATTTATACAGGGAAAGACATCAGCTGTCTATAATTCGAATACAGATTTGGCTTCAAGTGTCAGTATGATATTCTGTAAATACTGTGTCGTTGTTAGCAGAAGAGCAAATAAAACTGGCTAGAAGGAAGAGGTTTTGCCTTCTTGATCTTACCCTGATGTCAATCAAGCAGCACTGTCCCAAGTATGATTCTAAAGTTATTATAGTCTAGAAATACTTTGCAAAGGGCAAAGTCACTCCTTTCCTTTAGAGAGAAAAAGCTCTTTAATGATATAGACATTGGTCATTCTATGCATTAGTCTAATGTGCTCTAGTGATCCCAAGCATTTTATTTACTAGGACAGAAAAATTGTGAAGAACTGTCTTTTTTAATGGTCCTTGAAATAATTTTGAGAAATATAATATGCGGTGATAAGAGCAATAGGTGGAATTTTCCAGTGCCTATAAAAAACAGGAAAAAAAAAATCCCACATTCCAAAGCAACAGAAGCTACTGAAATGATACAGAGCTTTCTGCTAAATAGAATAACTGATTGTATGCTCACTAATCTGCTAAACCTGTAGTCTAAGTCAAAGATATCCTACCATGATAATTACCTTTACAGCTACAACCAGAACCTTTTAATCAGCCAAGTAATGGTTTATTAGCATTCAGGTTTCTAAGATAACACTAAATGAAATTATTATTTTCGACTTTTTTTCCAAATTACCTCTGTCTCAAGAAACAGCTATATTTACTAGCATAATCTAGATTTTTAAAAAAAAGAAAAGAAATAATCCTGTTTCAAATTGATACATTACCTGGATTTTTCCTCCAAGAAGGTGGATCCAAGCCACATTTCCATATCTTTATAAGCCTCTTCTGCTTTAAACTTTAGATCCTCAAGAAATGCAAAAGCTTTTTCTTTTATAAGTTCTAGCCGAGATTTTGTGGCTGCCTCTGTTTAAATGGTAAAGTCATAATGAATAATATTTGTAAAGTGTGAGGAATGTTCTCAGTCTAAGCACCTGAAGTTCAGCATATTTAATTGTTTTTAGCTAAAAGTACCTTAGAGGATACTTGCTGCCTGGCTAGTCACCTTTCTGTAGTACAGTTAAGCCTGCTGTAACTGTGGATTCTTTGCATGTTCTTTGAGCAGCTGCTATCGCTATTTACAGAGGTAAGTGCATGACAATATTTGTCTCCTTGTATTTTCAGAGGTAGGTACTGCACAGATGACTAGGTAAAGCTGCTCTCTTAATATTAGCAGAATAAAAAGCAAGGTACATTGATGCAATAGAGAAACTAAATATGAAATCAATGTTAAAAACTTAGCGACTATACACAACTAGTGCCTTTGCTAGACTTATGTATCTGTATAATGGAAACCACAAGTTACCAAAAGGTAATTGGATAACAAAGCTGCAAGCAAAACTATGATTCTCAAATACCAGCTATGTGCCTGTGCAAATAGGAAATGCAGCTCAACGTGTTCAGCATTCCTTAGGTTCTTAGCTTTTTTCTTAAATATAAGATGAAAATGAAGCAACATCAAGAAAAAAATTCATGTTAATGAATCACTAAAGTTCATCTTCATGCAATTAGGATTTTCAAAGTTATTACTAATCTTCTTATTACCCTAAAATCTGAGAATATTTATTCTTGAACTGCTTTTTTATTAAACTACATTGAAAGGTATATGTGAGTAAGCATTTGATTTGACTGGATCTAAAGAAGTGTTATAAGTTTGTGTTTTGTTCAGTAACTGCTGTTTGCCCTCTTTCATAACAAAATGCTATGCAACAGTTCTCCCACCAAAGAGGTTCCATGTGATGATGGGCTTGCCAACTATTGCCAAATAGAATCAATAAAAGCTGGATTCTGTCTTCCCTTTAACGACAAAATTTTTTCTTCTAGTGTAAACCTATCTTAAATTCTCAAACCATTTTCAATTTGGGACTTCCTTTCTTCAGACATCTACTTTTGGCTGAAATGAACCATTTTGCTTGAAAGCTACTGGGTAGGACAGACAGAGAGGATGACTGAACAATATTTAAGTTTTGGAAGAGTCTGTCCATAAAGCAGTTTGGAAGAACAAAAAAAATCTATATCCTGCTGCTTGAATCCCAAGTTGCTTGAAGACGAAAGAATCAGAGAAAAACATCAATGAAATATGCAACTGCCAACAAATTCTTTTCCAGAACAAAACATTTCAAATACTGAATCCAATTAAATTGAATATTGAACTGTGAGTACCAACTTATCCACAACATTTTCTCTCAGGATGAATATTTGCTTAGTCATGACAAATTAAATTAGATTAAATGAAACAGAAGACAAAAGGAATGAAAAATCATATTACTACCTGCAGTATATTTACCACAGAATGATTGATGATTACCACATTAAAAATGTGATTTTCCTGACTTCTCCAGACACAACTGTCTCTTCTTTTTCTTTCTTATCCATCCATTTTGCCTACCGTCTCTGGTTAGTATTGACTAGCACACTAATGTAATTAGGAGTAACAGTCACCTACTAATATAAGTACCAAATAGTAACATACCCTCATGTTTCAAGGCACTGAAATATTCTTGTTTTATTTTAAGTGCCAGTTCTTGTTTCCTTATTTCTTCTGGATCTGTAGGAGCTGGAGTGGCTTTTGCTCCTGCAGGAAAACAGACCTCTCAGTCTTTGGACTTTGCTTGTGAATTTGTGTATCATGAAAAATAATATTTTCCAGCTTACTTAATGTGAACATTTACGAGAAAGCAAAGGTGGATACTCAGCTGCCAAATGTGATTTACATCTGCAAGTCATGCTAAGGTTAACACTGCATAAAAATACCCCAGGATATACAACTTTGGTTAAATAACATCCTAAAATGTATTTCTGAATGAAAAATCATGGCTGAATAAGTGTGCCTCTTGTTTGATCCTAGATGGTCAGAATGTCCTCTTTAACTCTAGTATCTACCAATTTATCACAACTAGAACATAAATAAATGTCTTTTGAATAATACTTGTTTCTTCTAGAATAAATTCAAGTTTAACAAACTAAAGTAAAAATGTTATGGTAGTTGTTATCATCAAAGCAGTGAAAAGAGCTATGCTATTAAAAAATAGAAAAGAGATCTGTTATTTCATGCCCTTTCAAACCTACATTTCCACCTTGTTTTGACTTACTTATCTATGAACAGTTATTGTAAAGGTATTTTATCATGTTTTTAGAGACTGCAGGTAATTCTACAGCCACATGACTTTGACTATTACTGAAGAATATTAAAATATTTTTAATTGCTTTATCCTAGAAGAAGAGCAGATGGAGATGTTACAGAAAAATATAATGATATGTGCATGATACATTAGGTCAACATAAAACAAATGGTCAATTCTAGAAGTGATAAAACTACATGTGGTAAGTTTTATCACCCCATTACCAGCCCACAGCTCCATCCTAGGGGGTTCTCATATTACAAGAACACTACAGTATCACTGTATTTGAAATTAAATCAAAGTCAATACTTCAGTTACGAATCCATCAATTCATAGTTCATCTTCCACTAGGAAGAATGCACAGATTTTTAGCTGCAGTTATGGTTTTGTGATTTCAGATGATCTTGTACCAGGTCTAAACAAAAATTTAATTCCAAGAAGCAATCCACAAACTCCAAATTAGCCACTTAACAAGTAACAGCTGCCAAGTTTTATCACAAAACTTTTCTAGAATTCTGAAAATCTGCTGCTCTTCTGGCTAAAGGATGCTAAACTAAGCCTAAGGCTCCCTGGGGCTGACAACTGGCTAAGTATTTACAAGGCTATGCTTTTGTTCGTTATGGACAGAAATAACCAGAGAGAGAGAGAAAATTGAGCACAGTGCAAATGAAATTTCTGTCAAAGAAAAAAAGTCAACTGTGTTATGCACAATAACACTGCAGTTACAGCTTTCTCACTTGGAAACAGAGTACCCAAATTTCAGCCTACCCTACACCCACAGGACTCAAACCTCTCTCTTGCTATGCAGAATGTCTTAACAAAAGACACAAAAGTTTAAGCTACAGGCCTCGCTTCCTAATGAAGTTATGACATATTGCAAAGGGTGAATGTCATATAAACTACTACCTGCACAAAGAAACAGTTGTAAAAGTATAAACAGTCTTGTGTGCCACAATCTCTTCCAGCACACTGACTGTTTTCTCTCTTGCAAATAAATTTTGTGTTTTCACCTGGTGGGACAGGTTCTTGCCAGGCCTATGTGCAAGACCTACCTCAATAGGAATCTGCTCTTTTTTAGGACTTCAGCTGTCAAGTAGGCAGAATTTAATAGAATTTTATTTAACTTGATAAACTAGCTTTAACTGTTCCATTCCAATACAGAACATGAAGAAAAAATAATATTCACTTTTAATTTAGAATATTTATTTCAAAATATAATGACTACATGTTTATATAAATAAGTGCAATTGCCATTCAAAAGCCTTTCCCCTCCTTTATCACTACCAGCTTTTCATACTGATGGCACATTTGACATTCTAAAAGAGAAATTAAATCCAAATTAAATGTCACAGATTACTAATTTCTGTATTATTCACATATTTACATTTTTGTAAATTCAAGCACTGCTAAAACAGAGCCTGCATTTTAAATACCTTTTTTTTTACCAGGTGATTTGGTAGGTGCCTTTTTAGCACTTTTCGAATCTTTCCCAGTCGCTTTGCCTGATTGCTTCTGTGCAGCTTTCGAAGATTTCTGGTTTAGCTGAAGTTCTTTTTCCTCCTCCATTTCTCTAAACTCTATTTCAGCTGTTACCTTGACACCACAGTCACACATAATACAGTACACAGTATCAGCTCAGTGCAACTACTGTTTCAAATAGCCTATACTTGCTGAAAGTACTCAGTTGAGAAGTAGACAGATTAAAAAAATAAAGGAGATATTTTAACCAATTGGTTAAATTTTTATTATTTATCAAAAATAAAATTATGCAGCAAAAATGCAAGATGGAGACATATTAATTCCTGCAGTCATTGCCTATGCTTGAGAAAAACGTTAGAAAAGCAAGAATCAACCCTACACAAAGCAAGCCTAGACTAACATGGTAAGGGGGCAGAAATTAATTTATTTTAAATTCTCAAAGAGAAAACAAAATTCTCACCAAGAAATGGACCATTTGAAAAGCTCACCTAACTTACTTAGAGCTATATAGAAAAAAAATGTAACCACAGGGTCTGAATATGTGAAAGATTTAATCACAGGATTAAACTCATCCACCTTTTCACACTTCTACTGAGGAATAAGAGAAGAGTTTATCATTGAAGAAGTTGTATTTGAAATATTTCTCAGTAATGGAATGAAAGGCTCAGTTATAAATATGGAGGTGCTGAAAACAGAGACTCCAACATTTTCCTCACAGAACTACAAACACATTCAATGGAAATATCAGTGGTAGAGCAAGACATATGAAACTGAGATACACAGTGCAAAGATGATGTGTTTAGACTGCCTACTGAATGGGGGGGGCTCTGACAGTACAATCCAGAAATCTTTAAGTAAGTAAAACATTCCATACCATATCTGATACTGCTGTTACTGCTGTTTGCCATGTATCAATAATAAGATTTTCATCCTTCCTGCAAGCAGTCACTTCATTTTCAGAACTCTTATCCTTAAGTTTCTGCTGCCGACTTCTGTTTTCCGACTCGGTATTACCTGCTGAAGGCACTCTCCAAGGAACCAGAGGAATCCTCAAAAATAAAATGTAAGGAATACATACCGCTTTATAAAAAGTGTTAATATCAACACTGGAGAATATGCTGAAAGAATGAAAATGCTACTTTCAAAACTTGCAATAGCAAAAAAATGGAGGAACTTTCCTAATGATCAAAAGTGATGAGGTGTGTGTATGGCAAGAAAAGTGTCCAGTTTAAGTGTAACAGCTAAAAAATAGTAACAGATGGATAAAACTACATTAAGTGACTGTGTGATCTGCTGATGAACACCACATGCATTAGACACAGTTTCATTACTCAAATAATTTCTAAATTCACTCTAATTAATTTTAAAAATAATGTGTGATTACTGATGTCATTTTCTATATTGTGAAAGTATAAAGTGGTATCCTTCATCTTTTAATATGGCATTCAGTTTGGTGCATCTTTGTAGATGTTTTGATTTCCATCTGTAATTACACAAAAATTAATTATATTTATATTTACATGAAATTTATAAAAATTTTATTTATAGCACAAATTTTAAACATACTTATGTTCCACAACAATACTTTACCTTACATATGGGAGGATTGTGCTGCAAACGATCAGCAGCATAAAGGAAAAAAGGAAACATTTCTATAATAGTAGATTTCCTCCTGAGGCAGCTTTTAAAATGTTTTGCAAATCAGCGATCCATTGGTGAATATGATACGGGTAGATATGTAAAAAATGAGGGATAAATGTAACCTTTAAAATGATTTAAGATTCATCATTTGACTTGGTAAAAAAAAATCTCATTTCTCCATCCTTTGAAATATACACACATATAATTCCATTTACTTCAAAAATTTATCGTACATTCTATTTGTTCATATTTGTATAATTTTACACTCCATTTCTACCTCTTTGATTCATCTTGATCTTCCTTCTGCTCTCCATTAATAATATCTAACAATGGGATTCTAGTAAAATCTTGAGTGTCTTCTGTTGGGTTTTTTCCTTCCATTGCCCTATAATAGTCATGAAGAAGTCTCTTTGTATCTTGGAAACGATCCAGTTCAACCTCAAGAAGAAAAGACGAAGAGACTGCAACTCAACATACCACAGAACCAATTTTTGTTATCACATGTTAACAGAAGCAATTCTAAATCTTAAGAGTTTGAGGGACAGCAAGAAACACAGTCATTATTTGTTTTAAAATTTATAGCTTACTGATTGCATACTTCTAATTGCATCTATAATGTATTCACACTGTCATTTCTAGGCAGTAGTAAGAATCTTAATTGTTAAAATAGGAAAATAATATTCAATGCATTAAATTTAATTGCTATGTATTTTGATGTATACATATTTCCTAGTGGCAAGTATACTAGTGCTGACAAATTAGATAGGTCTTCTTGTTCAGAAGAAATAAAGTCTTAAAAGCATAAAATAAAAAGGGTATGTGATGGAGAACATTTTAAAAGTTTTTCTGGACCTAAGTAATCAACAGTCTTTGAACACCTAAGAGTCGTGAAGATCTTTTGAAGAAATCAAGTAAGATTCAAGAAACATTTAACACCTGTCATGTTTTGATTTATTGATACAGCATGGTGTTAGTTTCTAACTGACAAAACAGTACTAAATATTCATGGGAAAATACACAAAACCACATTCACAAAACAAAGGATAAAACCTTGTGGTGTAAACCAGCACTTATCCATAAGTTAAGGAGGAAATATCTTCTAGTATAACTGTATACATAGAAAGAAGGAATGAAATCTGATAAATGGCATTTATACAAATCTATGTGTTTACACAGTTACAGAGCCACCTGGGGAATATATGTAACTTCCAACAGAAAAACCCACAAATGGAGAACTGAATAACAAGCCTATTTTCAGCTGCTTCTAAAAAGCATACTCATTGCACAAAGTTAGAGTCATTATATTTTTAGTCCTATAGTTTTAGGATTACTAATTAATTTATTATGTACTAAGTAAAGCAAGAAGTCATGTCTTCTATTAAAATTTTCCTTTATTAAAATGAAAGCTTACATATGGTTAATACAGGGTAGTAATTCTAAAGAGTCATTGTGCATACCCACACAAGACAGATCAAATTAGATTCATAGTGAATCTCCTCTGAACTCCATCATATATGCCCATGAAATTCTGTTAGAACTAGAATTGCAAAGATATAACTAAATATAAAAAGAGAATAACGAAATATTTAAGCTCTGTATTATAACTTTTTCTCCTTTATGCATATAATTCAAGATGGATTTTTTAAGTACTCAGGTCTATAAATATCCTAGTTACAGGACCAATTAGGTTCAGATAGTCAGCAGTTATTTGATATTTTGAGTGGCCCAAAGTCTTCATTTAGGGCATTATGTAGATTCTTTAAAAAAAAATCAACAATTTCCTTGCTATATTCTCACAAACTTTTCCTGAATAACCAGAATACTCAGATGAGATAAGAGAGTGGTTCCCTTTTTTTGTAAACATATAAAACAGCCCAGAGAATTTAAAGGTTTGAGAGCTACCCTAAACTGCTTAGGTCTGACTTTTTCACATAAATTAGCATCACAAGGTGTGTGTTTTCATTGTCTTCCTTAAATTTGCCAAAACCTTCACAGAATGGTCACTTCAATTTGCAGAAAAGCCTGTTTAGTCTATTGTAGTCTAGACTACTCCAGTCCAGTTCTAAACTAAATTTATGTACCTAGAACAGCAATAACAGAGAAATCTTAATTTACTGCAGGAGTGAATGGACTCTTGAAAACTTTAAAGTTACATATCTGAAAGCTTGGCCATATTTGAACAACAGCAGCAAATGACATCTCAGTCTTCAAACATAACTTAATGTTTTGGGTGGTTTTTTTTGTTGGTCAGCAGATAAAATTTAAAGCCACATATATGAAATTACAAGTGGAATAAATTTGAGATATGGGAAATACTATAACATCAAGCAGTGAATGATGTAATTCATAAATTAAAAGGAGATGTCAATGTGATCACAGACGGATAAAGAGCTGTAGTATTTTTGTCACAAAACTCAAGATGATTCATTGGACTTTTAATATTGCAAAAAGTAGAAGTATATAATAGAGATTGAAAGTTTTTGGGGTTGAACAATAATGGTATTTTTGTTAATCTTTCCTGTGTTCCAAAGTTAAATGTATGGAATGTCATCTACTTTTTGTCTCTTAACTGTGTCTATAAAGTTTCTTGTTTCAGAAAACACGTGAACATTTGCTTAACTAATTTTTAGTCCTTCACATTTTTGGAGCCAACCATATGAAATTTCTCTGAGGTGTACTGTAGTAGTCCATACCTGCATAAGTGTAAAGAAATGGTTCATTGCAATCCCCCTCCGATCTGGTAACCATTCTTCATTCATGATACCAGTACGTTCCTGCTCTGCTTCTTCCCTTCTGCTGTCACAGATATCCCAGAGAAGATCTCTTAGGTCCTAAAGCACAAAATCAAATATAGAAAATAATTATGAAAGAAAACCTTTTTTAATTTTTTTTTCCTGTGTGCAGGGCAACTTCCTATCTGGGGCTTTTTCTTTACTATTATAAATATCGATACCTCGTCAGGTCACATGCCCACAGAGAGCTGACACAAAGTTTTCTTACAAGTTCAGTGGGCAGGCTGCCTTGCTTTCCCACACAGACATGATCTACCTAAGCTAGACAAATATGAGACTATGAATAGCTAAGTTCGCAACTGCACCAACAACTTTCCACTTGAATGGTTTGCTAATTAATATGCTAAGAATAGTATTCTCAGGGGATGGACAATATGAAAAATACTGAGAAAATTGTGTCAGATTTCAAGTGTTTTTCAAATTTGAGTAGCTCCCACACCACTTTTCTCCAATGTTCTTTTAATTAAGGGCTCTTCAGCTGATGACTATGTCAAATAGGACTATGTGGCTCACTGACAGAACTGAGGGCCTACTAAGCATAAAATATTATGCAACCCGTTTGCTCCTATTGCCATCTCTGCATGGAAATAGCATGACAGGCCACTATGTGTGAGAGGCCACAGGAGGAGAAAAGTGATGCTAAATACAGTGCCAAGCAGGGCAAGATGAGATGTCTCTGGCTCCAGGCATTTCTACTCTACCTGACCTGTTCTGGGACAGAAGAATAGGAGAGGAGCTTAGGCTTCTTTTAAAAGATTCCACGGTCATTCCATATTCACCAGGTCTTGGTTGCAATCTATTATGTCAGATTCTGTTTCCCTCCCCTTCCCTTCAGATAAATCCACCTGTCCTTTGTTGGACAAAAGACACAGGGAAGTCCCTGGGTTACCTAACACATGAAGGTAGAAGTTAGACAAGGGGGAGGCAACCAGATATTCATGGCTGTTGACATTGTAGAATATGCACATAAGGATATGTTGCTGAATGAAAAATATATAAGCATATGACTTATCTATTGGCAGCAGTGAGTTGACCTTGGCTGGCTGCCAGCTGTTCACCAAACTGCTCTATCACTCCTCCTCACAAGAAAGGGGGAGAAAATATCATGGAAAAGTTCCTGCATCAAGATAATGATGAGGAGATCACTCACCATCATATGCAAAACAGACTTGATTTGGGGCAACGACAGTAATTTCATGATTATAACCCGCACTTCCGGGTGTCGGCAACTTTTCATTCTTTGTCCATACATAAGCCGCACCTGATTATAAGCCACAAATTACAATACAGAGTGTGATAAAAGGTATGTGTTCTATCACCATCTGTTGAGGGTGGAGGCAGTGATCCTTATCTCCACGGGAGATATTCTGCTAACGGGCCATCCATTGAAACCAGGCAGGGCATTGTTCTTTATCTTTGCACCCCCTCATCCTTCCTCCAGCGAGTCATTTTCTGCTAATGGCCATTGAGTCCCACTGTGGGACTGATAAAATTACTGCATCCCATTGGAAGTTGCTCCAGCCAGGGGGAAGAGCCCAACATTTCTTACCAAGACAAAAACACAGGTTTTGGGACACTAAGGTAGCCCCTTTCTCCACTGGACTCCAGAGGAAAGCTGGATTTCTCCACATCACCACTGGACCTCCAGAGGGAAACTGCACCTTCTACAGGAGCACTGCTTCAACTGAATCACATCTGTCACTGCAGGAGAATTGCAACCACCATTTAATGGGACTGCTACCAACACCCTGCCTGACGGGGTGTCAGGTTGTACTCTGACTTTGTCAGGGTTTGGAGTTTGTTTCTTTGTAGTACTGTATTTCTATTTTAATTTCCCTAGAAAAGAACTGTTATTCCTAATTTCCATATCTTTGCCTGTGAGCCCCTTGATTTCAAATTTTAATAATTTGGAGGGAGGGGGTTTACATTCTCCATTTCAAAGAGAAATTCCTGCCTTTCTCAGCAGACACCTGTCCTCCAAACTAAAACAGCAACTTTTCGTTCTTTGTCCATATATAAGCCGCACCTGATTATAAGCCGCGCTTCGGGTTCAGACCAAAATTTTAGTCAAAATGGTGCGACTTATAATCGTGAAATTACTGTAATTTAACTTAATGCCAATTCATAACACAGCAGAATAATGAGAAATTAAACAACATTAAAAACACTTTTCCCCATCCATTCTTCCCAGGCTTAACTTCAGTCCTGATTTTTCTACCTCCTAAATGGTACAGAGAAAATGGGGAATGAGTAATTATGGTGAGTTCATAAAACATTTTTATCCGCCACTCCTTTCCCTCAGACTCTTTCCCTGCTCCAGAGTGAGGTTCTTCCCATGGAATACAGTCCTCCATAGATTTTTCTGATGTAAGTGCTTCCCACAGGCTTCAGTTCTTCAACAACTATTCCAGTGTGGTTTCTTTCTGTGTGCATAGCTGTTTAGGACTGTACTGCTCCAGTGTGTGTACTCCATGGGCCACAGCTCCTGCCAGGAACTTGCTCTAGTTGTGCTCCCCATGGGTTGCTACTCCTTCACAGCATGTCCACCTGATACAGCTGGGTGGACCACATGGACTTCAGGGTAGAGATCTGCTTCCCTGTGGTCCTCCATGGGCTTCGGTGGAACAACCTGTAACACCATGGCCTTCTCCACAGGACACAAGGGAGTCTCTGTTCTGGTGCCTGGAGCACCTCTTCTTCCTCCTTCTTCACCTTCCTTAGTGATCATAGAGCTGTTTCTCACATTTTCTCACTCCTGTCTCACAGCCGCCTTGCTTTCTTACAGCAGCCACCTCTGCAGAACCTTTGCCACAAAAAACTTTCACATAAATGGAACACCACACAAAAAAGACACTCATGTTTTGTACAAAGTGATGTACAGCTCATTCCAGTATCTTTCTTAAACATGTAAAAAGAAAGATTCTACTCTTTGTTCTCATATTATCTAAGCCACAAGATTGATTTATTGTAAGCACTGGAGAAATCTGCAGAGTGAGGTATATTCCTCTGGCAGAAGCTAAAAGTGTGTTTTATGAGTTTCTTTTTTTCTCTCTCACTGCTCTTCTTTTCACAGTGAGGCAGCTTCTCTCTCCTTTTCTTATAGTAAAGTGGTGAAAAAAATCTAAAAATTGTTGCATTTGCTCAGTCCTCTCCTATTTGGAACAAGAGAAGTAGTGATTGCAAGCAACTGATCATGTTTAATGATAGCAATGCAGGGAGAGGGAATTTGGAGAAATTGCTGGAAGACAGATAAAGATATGCTGCTAAAGTGTGTTTTATCCACAGTAATTCTGTGTTTGGGTATTTAGGATGTGTCCTGATTTTTGCTGGGGAAGAGTTAATTTTCTTCAGAGCAGTGAGTATGGGTTATGGTTTGGATTTGTGCTGGAAACAGTGCTGATAACACAGGGATGATTTTATTATCGCTAAGCAGCACTTGCACAGAGACAAGGTCTTTTCTGCTCCTCACCCCACCCACCTGCAAAGGGGCTGTGTACCAGGAAGCTGGGAGGGGACACGGACAGGAGAACTGACCCCAGGTGACCAAAGGGACATTCCATACCATATGGCACCATGCTCAGTGTATAAAGCAGAGGGAGAAGAAGAAAGCAGGGGGGACACTGGAGTGGTTGTGTTTGTCTTCCCAAGTCACCACCGTGTGTGACTGAACCCAGCTCCTGGGGATGGCCAAACACCTGGCTGTCCATGGGGAGTGCTGGATGGATTCCTTGTTTGCTTTGCTTCTGCGCACAGATTTTGCTTTGCCTGTTGAACTATTTTAACCTCAGCCCATGAGTTTTCTCACTTTTACAGTTCTTTCCCCCGTCCTACTAGTGGGAGTCAGTGGCTGCATGAGGCTTAAGCGCAGGCTGGGGTTAAAACACAGCATCAGGCCAAAGTCTTGGCTGCCCTCTGGGCTTTGGATCTTTAAGGAATTTTATATATATCACAAAGTGGGGTGGTTTTTACATTTCCCAGTTGATATCAGAGAAATTTGTTATTACAGCTGGCACCTTTCAGTGTTTTATAAAGGGTCCAGTTTAGATAACAGTGTTGAGGAATCTGTGAATTTGAGGAAAAACATTATGAAGGTTGTCACTCTTTTAATTTCCTCTTTCTTTCTAACAGCAAGGAAGGATGGCTGACAGAATTCATTCAGGGAGATACAATGAGCATGGCTTACAAAGCATAAAAAGACCATCTTCACAGTTACCCACAGGTTTGGGAGTGAAAAGGGGTGAATGGGTTGTTTAAAAAAATAATTCTGAAAATCATATATTCACTCTGAAGTGCTTAGGCTTATCACAGTATCTGTGTTACACTGTGTGATATGGGAGTATAACCTCCTCTTCACATAATTGGAACTGGACAATGTCAAACATGGATTTTTGTTATGAGCAAAAGGCCAAATATTTTAATTTTATCGTTCTAAAATATAGGACAAAGCGATTCCAGTCTTTTTACAATTCCATTCTGTAGAAATTAGGAATATCGATGATGATTTTTCAATCCTCTACCTCATTCTCTTTGAATAGTTCTATGGAAAAGCAGGTCCAACACTTTTTCCATCTCAGATGAATTAATCCATTATTCCTCAAATGTTCCCTTCAATTAAAAATGTTGTCAGTATTCTTTTCTCCTTTTGGGGGACCATTCCTGATATCAGTCAACTAAAAATCATGTCTGTTCTGAAATGGAAACTGATCAATTCAATGATAGCTCTACTTTTGGCTTATGCTAAATCTGGTTCTAATCTTGTTATGACATTTAGTGTTATGGATTTTTGTGAAAACTCTCAGGACATGACCTAAAAAAGATTTACCTGAATCAAAACATCCCAAGAAATTCTATATACTTTGCAATAATCAGTTTTAGAAGGCATACACTATCATATATAATTTACAGAAAAAATAAAATACTGCCAAGATTTTTTAGATTGTGATAGAAGTATCCAACTTTTACAATTTCAGAAAACCACAAAATGTAAAGAAAAAGAAAACAGAGAAATACAGTAATTTCACGACCATAAGGCGCACCGGACTATAAGGCACACCCCCAGGAGTAGATCAGATAAGGTGCACCGGACTATAAGGTGCACTTTTTTTTTTGCAGCGAGGCTCCGCCCCCAGCTCCCCCCGCATGTTTGCTGGCCAAGGCCCCGCCTCCATCTGGCTGCCGCGGCACTGTGGCCCTGCCTCTGCCTGGCAGCCCCAACCCCGCCTCCAGCCAGGAGCCCCAGCCTCACAGCCCCGCAGGCATCCAGCGGCCCGGGTCCTGCAGGCACCCAGCAGCCCCGGTCCCGCAGGCACCCAGAAGCCCCGGCCTTGCCTCCATCCAGCAGCCCTGGTCCCGCGGCCCCACGGGCACGCAGCAGCCCTGGTCCCGTGGGCACCTGGAAGCCCCAGTCCTGCAGGTACCTGGAAACCCCAGTCCTGCAGCCCCGCAGGCACCTGGAAGCCCCAGTCCCACGGGCACCCAGCAGCCCCGGCCCCGCGGGCACACAGCAGCCCCGGTCCCACAAGCACCTGGAAGCCCCGGTCCCACAGGAACCTGGAAGCCCCGGTCCCGCGGCCCCGTGGGCACCCAGCAGCCCCGGTCCCACGGCCCCGCAGGCACCTTGAAGCCCCGGTCCCGCAGCCCCGCAGGCACCTGGAAGCCCCAGTCCCGCGGCCCCGCAGGTACCCGGAAGCCCCGGTCCCGAAGGCACCCAGCAGCCCCGGTCCCGCGGCCCCGCGGGCACCTGGAAGCCCTGGTCAGGCAGGCACCCAGCAGCCCCGGTCCCGAAGGCACCCAGCAGCCCCGGTCCCGCAGCCCGGCAGGCATCTTGAAGCCCCGGTCCCGTGGCTCCGCAGACACCTGGAAGACCCGGTCCCGCGGCCTCGCAGGCACCCAGCAGTCCAGGTGCCGCAGGCACCTGGAAGCCCCGGTCCTGCAGGCACCCAGCAGCCCCGGCCTCGCCTCCACCCAGCGGCCCCAGTCCCGCGGGCACCCGGCAGCCCCAGTCCTGCAGGCACCCCACATCCCCAGCCCCGCAGCCCTGCCTCCAGTCAACAGCCCTGGCCCCGCAGGCAGTCGGCAGTCCCGGCCCTTCGGCCCCGCCTCCACCCGGCAGCAGCAGCCCCGTGGCCCCGCCTCCCCCCAGCAGCCATGGCCCTGCCGGCTCGCCCCGCGGCTCGCAGCTCTCACTTCCGGGTTTGCAAATTTCCGAACTTTGTCCCTCAGATAAGGCGCACCGGACTATAAGGCGCACTTCCGGGTTTGGGGGGAAAATTTTAGTCAAAAGATTGCGTCTTATAGTCGTGAAATTACTGTAAATATTTTACAGTGCACCACAATACCACAGTGTAACCTAAAAACCAAAACAAGATGTAAGAAAATTATGGCCAAACAACAGAGGAATAACTTTAAAGGACACATTATGAACAAGAGGAAATGACACAGTTTAAGAAGAACTATAAAGAAGAAGAAAGAAGTAAATAATAATATAATTAATGTTACATACAAAGAAATAATAGTTTAGGGTATATTGTAATTTCTGTCATTTACTTACAGTAACCCTTTGGTGTAGTTCAGCTTTTGTTTCTTCATCATCTTGTAGGTCATCAGCAATTGAATTAAAATCTGTTTGCCACTGAGATACAAACTCCTGCATGTGATGTGGACGTTTTAAATAATCTTGAAAATTTTTTCTGTAAAGTATGGTAAAATAACTTTTGGGTTAGAGAACACTCCATGAAAAATACATAACTCTAATATTAGTGTAATAAAATACTATTTCTACTTACCTAATATCTGCTGTGTAATGAATTATAGAGTACTGTTCATCCCTTAGACATCTCAGTACAGTTTTGATTGTATTCATATATGTATTTTCTACCATTTCCCAGTAAGGTACTAAAAAATCAATTATCTCCTGTGAATTTTTAAAAAACCATCAAAATTAATTGATTTATTTATTGGTAATTAATTTATCTGTAGCATTAGCAAATACACAATAATATTTTTTCAGGAAATAATATTACTGGGTTTTTTTTCACTATGTATTTCTTTTGTTTTACAGCTGATTACAGACACTCTAATGACATATACTTCTGTCCTGTGAATTTCTTTGAGAAAAAGTAGTAAGTGTCTAAAGGAATGGGAAATTCCAGTAGAACATTCCAGTATCTATTGCTTTGGATATGCTCAGAAAATAAATGATGATACTGAATGAGCACTGAAGGAAGGAAATTTTGTCATTCATAACTGTTTCAGTTTAGAAAAATCTAAGCTGTCTGCCTAGTGTTGCAAAAGTGATGTATGACTGAAAGACTGTCATGAAGTGTAAAAGGCCATGGCCAGAGGAACCCAGCATATGTGAGCTGATTGCAGTTAACAGGAAAAACTGGTAAACATTAGGAAAGCAATTACAGAACAAATTTCAAATCATCATTCTCCACTCTTGAAAAATCTGCATCTCAAAAACTGCATGCAGTCCCAGCCTCTCATCTCAAAAAATTTACAGAAGAACTACAACAGATTATAACTGGAATGGGGGACAAAAACAACATTAAGCAAAATGAAGAGATGCTTGTCACATCTTTAAAGCTCTCAGAGGTTGATTATAGAATTATTATTCATTGTATCTCTCAATATATGAATTGGGGTCATCATGAATTAGGGTCACCAAAAGATCCAAGCAAAGATCATTTAAAGTGGAGAAACAGAAATGTTTTTTTCAGAATGAACATAATTTTACAAGCTATGTCACAGAGAACAAAAAGTAAATGGCTTCAAAAAAGCTACTAAACCAACTAAAACACATAATCATGGAAGAAAAGTCCACTGAGAGCTACTAAACACAAGATGCAGATCCAGAAAACCCCTGAATTTCAGATCACTGAGATGATGTCCTTGGGGAGAAAATATTAGGAAAAAAATATACTAGGAGAAAGAGTAGTGCACATTCTCCCCATTCTTACACTTTATATAAGCCCCACAACTTACCCTTGCCAGAGAAAGAAAAGTGATCTAGTAAGTTTGTTTTAGTATTTCATAATAGTAAAAAGTATTATTGTTTTTACAGCGGTGTTTTTCATCATATTTGCAAAGTAAAAAAAAAAATCTAAATTTGGAAGTATGATTCCTTATTTTATGTATTTTAGTAGTAACTGTCCTTTGCATATTTATCACAAAGTAATAGCATACCTTTAATTGAAAAATAGTGAAAAAAACAACATGCAATTATGCAAAAGGTTTAGGTAGGACATACATAAAATACTATGAAAAATAAATACTTCAATATTTAAGATTATCAGTTGGGAAATAGTGTACCTGGGGAAGTGGTTCATCTACATAAATCCATTCATCTGATCCTGGTTCAATTGGCAGTGGTGTCTCAAGAGAGGGAGTGGGCTCATCTGCAGCTGATAAAACCTTTTCTTCTTCATCTGTGACTGCTAAAACCTCCTCTTCATCTGTAACTGGTAAAACCTTTTCTTCTTCTGGTACTTTTTCTTCAGCAGACCCTTGATATAAATGTACAATTAGTACTCCAAATGTATTTTAAGTATCAATAAACAGAATCAGACATCCCTGCTACTCTCATGGTTTCAAAATAATGGAACAGATTAATTGTTTCATTACTTAGATGTTGTTCATCAAAAATAAACTCATGAAATCAGCAATGCTCAAGGAAGATTGGATCAGTTAGCACCTAAACAAACTAAACATCCAGAAATCCAAGGGCCCTCACAGGATGCATCCCCAAGTGCTGAGGGAGCTGGCAGACATAAGAGCCAGAGAGCTCATAATCATGTTTGAAAGGCCATGGAGATCAGGAGAGGAGCCTTAGGATGAGAAGAAAGCAAATATGACACTGTCCTCCAAAATAGGCAGGAAGGGAACTACAGGTCAGTCAGCTTCACTTCAGTCCCTGGAAAGGTGATGAAGCACATCATTCTGGAGACCATCTTTATCTACTTGGAAGAAAAGAAGTTGATCAGGAGTAGTCAGCATGGATTCACTAAAGCAAAAACATGTTTGACCAACCTGATTCTCTACTCTGCTTATATGAAACTAATAGTGAAGAACAGCTTGGAAGCTATCAACATATATAAGAAATTAGACTTTATTAATTGACCACAGGTGTTATTTCTCCTTAGGAGTAAATATAGCCCTTAAATACTTCTATACAACAGCTGGATTCTAACTAGAAAATCTTCATTTGCAACAATAGGAACTTTGCTATTGACTATCAGGGCCATGAATTATATACTAAGCACATTAAAAAACCCTATGAACTAGAAACCTTGCACAGGAGTAATGGGATAATCTTTTACTGTTACAAGTGCTTTTCAAGTTTGTTTTTTTGCCTTTTTTTGGTGGTAGAAGACACATGAAATTTTCTTGTAACAGTTACTTAGAGGTCACTATTGCTGGTTTACTTAATGCATTTTCCTCCTGGATGCTTCATCTTTATTTTTTAAAATTATTATTTTAAATTATTCTTTCTTTCTGGATAATAAGGAGAAAAAGTGAAATAAACATGTACCAAAATTAAATATCAAAAACACTTCTACTAATAAATGACTATACATTCATAATGGCAAGTTAGACTTTCTTATACAATTATGCTATCCCATAGATGAAGACGCTGGCTGTAATTTTTAAACCAGGAAGAAAAAATGGAATTTAATGCTTTAATTTTTATGTGAAATTGGTCCATATACTCCAAAAAGGTGAAAGCACAACGGAAAAGTTCAGAGTTCTCGTGCAGTTATCACTAACTGGCACATGCTCAGATTTTTCTGGGGGCAGCAAAAAATGTAGGTTGCCATATCATTTTATAGAGTACTTATTAGTGTTAATTATAAAAAATAAAGTCATTTGATACTTAATTCTAGAAAGTAAGAATATGAAAACTTACTTCTATTCTGATTTTTCACAATTTCTTCTATTAAAATATCCTTCACTGTTTCGCACACAAGACTTTCTTCTGTCTCTGCATTTACTTTCACTAGAGTGTTCTGATGGACTGAAAACCATTTCTCTAATTTTGGCCATGTCTTTAGGAAGCCTGAAATTCTACAAAAAATCATACCAATGTATGAAATTAAAACCTCACTAATGGAAAATCAAACATTTTCTAAAATTGATACATAAAAGGAAAAGCAGAGTATCCAATTTAACACAAAAAACAGCTCCACCCACATCAACTCCTTCATTTTAAGAAAATTTCCAAAATTCTATTGATAACTAATAATGTATTTACTTTATTTACTTTCTAATATCACAATTAGACCAATAGTAATAAGTAATATAATAGTCTGAAACAGTTAAAAGTATCAAATATTCAGAAGAAAGAATTATTCTTGATTTTTCTCTTTGTGTAAAGTTAAAATCCTGTGATCCAAATAAAATTAGAAAACTAAGTAGGTTTTGTAAATGTAGAAGGGGAAAATAACATTTCACAAAATCTCTAACTCCAATCAAGTGTATTTCACTCAAGGGCAGCCACATGTGTGACGTACCTCACATATAAGTTCACATATAGATACACATATACAGTAAATTCACGAATACAAGCCGCACTGACTATAAGCCGCATCTCTGGGTGTTGGCAAATATTTTGGTTTTTGTCCATAGATAAGCCGCACACGAATATAAGCCGCTCTGTCGTTCGCAGCGAGGACCCGCGTGCAATTAGTAACAGAACCGCGGCAGGGCGGGGTTTACTGGTTGAGCTAAGGCTGTGCAGGCTCGGCCCGCTAGGGGCCGCTGACGGGGCCAGGTGGTCCAGCACGGTGCTGCAGCTCGGGGCCGGCCGGCGCTGCCACTGGGCTTGGTCACCCCGGGTCGGCGCTGCCCCGCGGTGGCAGGCAGGGACGGAGCTTCCCCTGCTCCTACGGCAGCGGCGGCGGGCGGGGAGGGAGCTTTCCCGCGCCCGTGGCGCCGGCGGCGGGCAGGGACGGAGTTTCCCCCCCCCTCCCTGGGCCGCAGCAATGGCGGCGCCGGCTTCCCCCCCCCTCCCTGGGCCGCAGCAATGGCGGCGCCGGCTTCCCCCCCCCCCCCGGGCCGCAGCAATGGCGGCGCCGGCTTCCCCCACCCTCCCCGGGCCACAGCAATGGCGGCGCCGGCTTCCCCCCCTCTCCCCGGGCCGCAGCAATGGCGGCGCGGGCTTCCCCCCCCCTCCCCAGGCCGCGGTAGGGGCGGCCCGGGTCCCCCCTCTCCTCCCCGGGCCGCGGCAATGGCGGCGCCGGGCCCCCCCCGTCTCTCCCCTGGGCTGTGGCAGAGGAGGAAAGAGAGCTCTCCCACCTCTCTCCCCGACCCCCGTGCTGCCTGCAGGGAGCCAGGCTCCACCCGCGGTGCAACAAAGTAGCGATTTGTAACAATCGCAAAATGCCGACTTTGCAGCTGCTCGGCTCAGCACTCTGGCAGGCACTTCTGAGGTTGTATTAGCCGCTCCTGATTATTAGCCGCATTTCCGGTTTAGGAGCAAAATCTTAGTCAAATTGGTGCGGCTTGTATTCGTGAAATTACTGTACATGGAATGTGTACATATAATTCCTGCAAGATATACCAGAAAACGAAATTCTTCTTGGAACAATACCCTGGAAAATCAAAACACAAGAATTCTTATTTTCCAGGAGGATTGATATGGCTCAGAAAATGAAGATACCCTTTAGGCTCCACATTATAGAAAGGTCTAAGTAAATTCTTAACATTAAGTGTGTCAGAATTGTCCTGGATCACATATGAGATTCAGATCAGCTACGTGTCTAAACATCTGGTTGAAGCAATTTATTTGTGCTTCATATACTTTACCTATGTAGCACCTGCTCCCTGGCCAAGTCAATCTTCTCTTCTATGATTTCAGCATCTGAATTTTGATTGCTGCTCTGTTCAGCCTGAGATGCCTTTCTTTGGTCGACTGTGTGGAAAACCACATTTACAAGCATATATTGAGAAAGGCAATTATTTATTCAGACAGTTATTCACCAAACTAAGATAATAATTACAAGAACAAATTCAGTATTCCTTGATCTTACATTTCTTCACTTAAAAGTTGGGTACCAAACTTCCTAAAAGAAAGTAAAGGTCAGAGAACATCACAGAAATGTAAAATTTAAGCTGCAAAGGACACTGTCCTGCCTCTTCCTCTGTTCAACTGCATAGCCAATTATAGCTCTAACATTTCCAAATGGATGCTTTTCAGCCGTAGAAATCTCCCATTGAAGAGATGGAGCATTCCTGTGAGCAGACTATTTCAGACTTATCTACTCTACCAGTTAGAAGATATTTTTCCAATTTCATCCAAATATCTACTTTTCACAATGAGCAGACATTTCACTTCATGAAAAGACCAAGGTGTTTTCTCTACCTGAGTCTTCTTTTTTAAAAAGCCTTTCATTCATTAGAAATATGCTATTTTAAAATAATTTTTATTTTATTACTCCTTTTACTCTATCATCATATTTGCATCTTATGAAATAAATTAATTAGCATTTCTGAGATTATATTAAATATAATCACATGTTCCTAGTGTTTCAGCAGCACAAGGTCTTAAAATTAGCAAGATTAGAGTGTCTATATATTTATCCTCACCAGATTTTTAGCAAAGGCTCTGAAGATTTTGTCCCATCCTCACTCCTACCTATACATAAAAGCTAAATTGTTAATGGTGCTTTAACTTGAGCTATTTGCCATCTGTGCACTGCAATGAAAACAACAAAGAAGAATCTCCGCAAAATTTGGAAAATATGCAACACTCTTATTAAAAAAAAACCTTCTGTTTCACTAAGGTCTTAAAATGTGTGGTCTGGAAGTGAAATGGCTCTCAATAAACCTTTGATGCCTCTGCCTTGTTGGCCAGAAATTGACTTTGATTTCTGATCATTCACTGAATACAAGACAAAGGCAGTAATCAATAGGGAATTTATTCTGGCACTCTCAGGGAATGAATATTGGCACATCCCCATTTCCCTTTTCCCCTTTCTAAGTGTGCCTCCTGAAGAAAAATACTACTTACAGACACTCATTTGTAATGTAGTATATTCTGTTATATACTGTTATAACTTCTATTTTTTCCAGCTGCTGTTTTATGTGATATCTAACACCACCCACTGTGCTATCTCAGTTCAAATACAAAAGAATACAAATACAAATACATATGCACTTGCACACTCCTGATCTGCCTTTGACTGAAAGAAACAATAGTATCAGAAAAAACCTGGAAGTACTTAAAGCACAACTAATGTAAGTGATATTGTGAGATATACAGAAATTGTCCAGTAATGCTATCTTGCATTAATATCTACAACTGACAGATATCTGCTTGTCATTTTACTTTGTTAACAGTAGCTGGAAACTTACTCTTCACATCAGCTGCACGTTTCAGTACCAGACTGTCTGAAATATCCAATAATATAGAAACATCAAATGCAGGTGAGGTAGGAGGAGGCTTGTCAGGGGCTCTGGGATCTATAGCAAGGGACAGCTTTTCAGAAATTGGATCTTTTGCTTCTACATCAATCCCTGTATAGGATTTTTGAAACAGCTTTGCCTGATTAATTGTCACTGGAAACCCGTCCACAATCCACCCCTTCTCTGGCGGTATTTGGCTAAAAGGAAATGAAGAACCAGAATTACACAGTGAAATGATAGCATAATAACAAAACTGAAAGAGCAGCTTGCTCTAGCCACCATTCATTCTTAATTCAGTATATTGAGTTTCTTGATGAATACAGAATATGACAGATATTATTAAACTGCAAAGTAATGGATTCTAAATCAGAAAAAAATAACATCGAGTCTAATTAAAGTGAAAAAACCCACACAAACAAAACAATTTTTGCTGTCTTGATAAATAAGGTTTTCAAAACCACTCTACAGAGACTGCTCAGAGGTATAATTTCAGTTTTCTCAAATAACTTTTTTGCTAAAGTAATAAATAGGAAAATCTATTTTATAACTTACAGTATACTAACGGGAGTAATACAACCTAAATGATATTCATGTAGGAACTTAAGTGCTAACAGCACTTCAGGGTAGTTGAGACAATGCTCTGTCAAACAAGAGTAGACAAAACCAAGTATCTATACAATTTCATACGTAATGGCTTCCAACAGGATGTCAATCAGTAATTCATCGGGAACACCTTTTCCATTCTTCAGACATTCCTGTGATGCAGCACCAAGCTGGGCACGTACAGATAGCTGTGGAAGAGTGCAAGGTATGCTCAGAATAAGAGTCATTAAAAAGAGTCATTGAAAAGAGTATGACTCCATATTTTACATCACATACTATTTATTTAGTTATACTGGGGTGGTGGCTGTTATTTATCAATATTCAATAGCTGGGGGGGTCTATTAAGGAGAATAGTTTTAATTGTAAAAAATTCCTAGTTAAATTGAAATCTCCAGCTGATTTCCATGATTGTACTCATAAAAATGCCAAAAAGAAACAAGACTGAGCAACTAAGGATATAACGGCTAAGAAATTAAAAAATAAGTGTTCTGGTTCTCAGCTTATTCTAACTTCCAGTACCACTGATGATTTCATACAGCAGCACATAAATTCATTAGTTTTACAGGGATTCTTTTATATCTTAGATTTGGAAGTAATTTTCAATGAGCAGTAAGTCAAAGAAATCACTGTGGAATTAAGCATTTTTAACATAAAAGAAATCTTGTCAAGGGATGAATTATCTTCTTGGCAGCAGCAAGCACAAGTACATTTTTGCTAACTCAGAAATGTCATAGAAAATATCATATCTTATGTAATGGTGAGATTTCAAAAGAAAATACAGAATTTTAACAAGATATACAACTCCAAACAACAGATTTTCACAATAAGCTCATTTCATATTTCAGAAAATACAGAAAATACTTGCATAGTAATTCAGAATAATGAAAAGGTGTCACCATTTAATTCATTTAATCATTTTAACTAATGTATTTGTTTAACTAATGTCTTTTTAGAAACTAAAATTGTACTACTAACCTTGGATAGGCCATCCTGACTGTTATCCAATTCAAATTCTTCCTCGGATGGACCCTTTTCAATAGGACAATTGTCTAACATAGGTTCTAAAATAAAGTTTGATTAAGTTATTACTATAAAATTCATTATTATAGATAAAGAATAAAGCACATGGCTTGTTATTGTTCTTTGAACAAATCAATACAGAAGGTACATAAAATTTTTAGAATCATAGGAGCATTGAGTAATTCAGGTTGGAGGCAACTTCTGGAGGTCATCTAGTTCAAATGCAATATTCTGCTCAAAGTGGCATCAGTTATAAGGCCAGACCAGGGTTTTCAGTTGTTTACCCCTTGAAAACCTACAGAGGTGGAGACTACATTACCTCTCCAGGAAATATGTTAGTACTTGGTTGGCCTCATGGGGAAAAGGTCTTGTCTTACGTCTAGGCACAAGAGCAACAAGGGCTTTTACAGGTATCTTCACAAAGGAAGTCGGGGAAAATGTCTGCTGGGACATGCAAAATACTGAGGTATCCCAAGGCCCTGAGACACACAGGAAAATCTGCAGCAAAAAATATTTACCTGTAGTGGTTTCTGTTAGGAGCACCTCTGGAAGATTTGGTGGTGAATTTGGTAAGTTCTCCTGGGCCTTGTATCAAATATGACAGGAAGTAGATTAGAATGAAAATTACATCTCACAGAAAAAAACCAAACCTGTAAATTCAAGCTGACTCTTCCAGTCTTACCTGTTAAACTTAATTCTAAGTTTGTAATAGTGTAAAAAGATTGAAACATGCCTTTTTTCCTTACACATTTAATTTCCATCTACCTGTTAGAGCCAAGACCAAAACTAGGGAATACGCTTACCTCATCTTGTTCTCCAGGACTTTCTGCTTCCTGTGAAATCATGCTGTGTTCACTTTTCATTTCATTTTTAAGAAAAGCTTCAATGGCCTCCTGAACCAGAGTACCAACAGACAGTACCTGAATATTGCAAACTAATACACAAAAATATTAGATAGCTACAATTTGATTTGAGTATACATATTAGAGAAACTATTACAAGCAGTTAAATTGATTATTTAATCTGGGCTGCCAGTGTGTTGCTTTCACTCTTCTCTGTAACTACTTCACAGTATGTTTTGACAATCACATAGCTGTCTTGCTAGTCTACTCTAAAACAAGTATCTCCAAAGACATTTACCAAAAGCATTTTCAAATTCTCAAGAAAGAAGCATTAATGTTACAATATGATATTACTTTCAAGTTCCAGTGTTTCCAAGCTTATTTTGGAATATAAAAAAGGAATGACAGGCATTCAAGCCCAGCAAAATACAGACGCATCTGAGGTTCAAGAATTAATACAAGGATTTGCTCAAACAATTTTCATGTAAGAGTGAGATTTTAAGACAAAAATGTTAAAGAATTTTAGGCAAACAAACAAACAACCTCTACCTTTTTCAATAAACTTTGCACAGGTAGTTTTTCCACTAAAAATTTTTCCCAAAATACATCCCTTGACAGGAAATGAAGGAAATTCAGGTGAAGATTTGGGTTTTGGAGGATAGAACATCTCCATCAGTCTACGAAGCACATGACCCAATATGTTATTATTAAGAGGAGGTTTGTTTTCACTGTTCTCTTCAGTTGGGCTCCATTCCCCTGTCATACTCTGTATAAATGACAAATTAGCAAATCTCAATATGTTTTGTCTTCCATCTTTCTAAATATATGTACTCATTCACAAATATAATACATAAATTAATGAGATTTGAAAAGTATTAAATAATAACATAATTTTTAGATAGAACCTCATTAATTATGCCATAATCATTAAGCATTTATTGATATTCACTAATAACTAGTTGAGAAAAAAGTACTTATATAAACATTTTCATGGATTCTGTGATGGTTTGCCATAGAGAAAATGTAACAAAACGTTCATGAGTTAAGGATGGGAAGAGATCACTCACCAGTTGCCATTATGGGCAAAATAGACTCAGCTTCAGGAAACTGTTTGAATTTACTATGAATCAAAATCACAGCTGGATAGTAATAACCAAAACAAATCCTACAAACACTGTCCCCCACCCAGCCCTCCCTCCTTCCCAGGCTAAACTTTATTCCAAATTCTGTAGCTCCTCCTGCCCAGCAGAGCAGGAGAACAGGGAATGGGGGTATGGTCAATTCATCATGTTGTTTTTGCTGCTGCTTTCTACTTAATGAGTGGAATCTTCGCCTTCTCCAGCATGCAGTCCTTCCCACAGAAGCTGGTCCTCCACCAATATATCCAACCTGAGTCTTTCTCATGGGTTACAGTTCACAAATGGTTTCCATGGGGTACAGTCCTCCATGAACAGGTTGCTTCAACAAAGAGTCACAAGTCCTGCCAGCAAATCTGGTCCAGAGATGGATGGGTGGGCTGCTCTCTCCACAGGCCACAGGTTCTGCCAGGAGCCTGCTCCAGCAAGGGCTTCCCATGGAGTCACAGTTCCTTCAGGCACATCCACCTGCTCTGGTGTGGGGGTCTCCAGGGGCTGCAGGTGGATCTCTGCATCACCATGAGCTTCCATGGGTTGCAGGAGAATCTTAACAGCAGCACATGGAGCACCTCCTCTTCACCGTTCACCACTGACCTCAGTGTCTGCAGAGTTGTTCCTCTCACAACTTCTCACTCCTCTCTTCTCTGACATCTGCACAAAAACTTATTTTTCCTTCTTAAATACGTTATCACAGAGGTATCACTGCTGTCCCTGGTTCGCTCAGCCTGGACCAGTGATGGGTCCCCCTTGGGAGTCAGCACTGGTAACTGACTCAGTCAGACATGGGGGAATCTTACAGAAGATTCTCAGAGAAGCCACCCCTGCAGCCCCTTGCTACCAGAACTTTGCTGCGCAAATTTACTACAGAATCCTATAATCACATTTTAAATTCCATAAACATGAAAAACATTTTCATCAATATAATAGAATTAATCATTAGCAGATTTTTGTATTAGAAATCCACTATCCTAATATTCTGCATTCTAAAATTGGGCAACATTATTGGCCAATATCACTTTTAAATCTCTGAAAATTTCCTGAACCAAAATTTCAGATATACGGATTTGCCTGATACACATTCAATGGAATGAAATAAAAATCAAACCACAGCCAAAAACTCAAACCACTTCATCCATCATTAAGGGAAGGAAATACTGAGTAGAAACTTCCAGGTAATCTACCCTCACATCAATAGAAATGTATCAGTTGATTTACTAGGTTTTACTAGTAAAGATCATTTTACTGATAATCACACTGGAAGAATGAAGGAATGTAGTCCAAAAATGAAACACAGAATTGTACTTTTACTCAACCAGTTTTGCATCTTATACCACTAGGAAAGCCCTGATGTACTGAAGTTTATGCTGTGAGAAGCTAAAAAACATTTTATTATGCAGAATATACTATTCCTGTATTAATATTTATTGGTTGGTTGGAGGATATTAAACAGTTATTGGAAGATGTGCAGACTAATAATATTTCAAACCAGATTCTAGTTTGTCCCTTCATTTTGGGTGCACAAGAAAGCATTGAAGGCAAAATCAAATGTTTCAGCAAGGAACATTCCAAGCAGAAAAAAAGGAAGAAAAAACTGGCTCACAATGAGATTAGTAAAGCACAGGAAAAGATTGCACAGAGTCTGTGGAATCTCTATCCTTGAAAGCTGATAAAACGATGCTAAGTAACTTTACCTGACTTAGAAGCTGGCCCTGCTTTAAATAAATTAACAAACCTTCTCAAACCTTTAATTCAAACAACTGGGTCATTCTATAAATTAGATATTTTGTCACCATCAAGAGAAGTGAACAATGCTAAAGTTCTGCTCAAAGATAAGGTTTTGAACTCATTTTCTGAGTAGAATATGCAACTTTTTCCTGAATTTACTATCTGAGTCATGTATTGCCATAGTATACATTCTGCTAGTAGAATGGGATCAATGTTGACTTTGAACACGTGTCTATTAGATAGAAAACCACAATTTAATTATCAGTCTAAAATAACTTTAAATTAAAATCAGAAGTCACTTATTTTTAATCAATAAAAACAAATAAAGGAGGTCTTTGAGTTGCACAATATCCCCTCTCTATTATCTCTCAAAACATACTTCTTCATGTGTAATAGAAAAGACATCCTTAAAAAAACCAAAATACTTGCACTATCTGAATAATTTTTCTTTAATCATATAGGTAGAGATGGATCAACAGCTTTAAATTCTGTAAGATCTAGGAAAAATTCATTCCAAGTCAAATGCGGTCCACCATTCCTCAGTTATCTTGCCCTTTTAACCAGAAGCTTTCTAGACTGTACCTGTCATGAAGTAAAATAGTTTACTTGTCAGAAACAAGTTTTCAGGCATCCAGGTAGGAGTTTTATAACTCCTGGTCAATACTTTTGAATGAAACCAGAAATTATCTGAGCAGTACCTAATGCTATGCTTGGTTTTCGGTTATTGTATTAAGTGATTAGTCACAACTTATAATATAGCAGTTTCAAAAAATATTCTCAAAATAATATGGAATATGTAAAGCACAATGGACTGATGGCACTGCATTTTCTTGTATTTTATCAAATATATTTTACACTTTTAACTGGTATGCCTAATGTAAACAAGGTATTCTTGAGAGATGCCAAACTGCCTGTCCTGGGCTTTCTTCACAAACATTAGGAAAATCAATTAAAACATTGTCAGAATGACCTGCCAGCAAATTTTTATCTAGATGCCAGACTTTAAAAGAATTTGCCATTCACTTAGGTTTTTAGAAGACATTAAGTATGAATTAGTACCAACAATTTCACATCATATGATGCCAGGTTTTGATGAATAATGATTCAGAAAGGCATAAGACTAACAACATCTGGGAATAAATTAATTATTAAATAATTTTACACAGCCTGGCAAGAAAAAAGAGACTTTAAATGCGTCAATAAATTTTTGTGACATTCAGTGATGTTACAGTTAGAAAAGACTACTGAGACTTCATAATGTAAACAAAAATATGACTGAAAAACATAATTTTTCATTAGTGCTCTCCTCTGTTTCCTGCCTGTCTTTTATTTCCTCTTGTTGATGTTGCATATAGCCCTTTTTTCACCTAAGAAAATAATCACAAAATTCATACATGAAATGGTATGCTGTGAATCAGAACCTTATAAAGAGATAAATCAGAAAAGCATATGTTAAAAATGAACCTACAGTAAATCGAGCTTTCAGGCATTCATCGCAGAAACTCATAATGAACATGTAGTGTATACTCACTGCAAAGGAAAATGTACCAAGTGGCTCAGGATGTGGATAAAAAGCGAATATATTGTAGTTATAAATCCCCAACAAGACAAAGACTGGGTATTTGCCACGATTTTGTGACATTTACTCACCAGGTTATTTGAAAACTCTAAATATGTTGTGGGATTTAATGAATATAATCATAAATATAATTTGAAAAAACTGTACAATACATTTTAAAAGGGAAACATGAATCCTTAATCTTTCAGTTTTGAAATAACAACGTATTGAAAAGTTGATGAAGTTAATATAACCTAAAAAATATTTGCTTGTTTTCTAGCTGAAGATTAAGAAGAATGAAAGCCATTTTTAATATTTTCAAGAAATGTTCCTACGTTAAAACAAATAGTTCATTCAAACCAATAAATCTTGTTATAGAGCTCTCACTCAAAATTTCTGAAATTAAGAGTTCAGGTTTTGTAACATGTCCAGTATTTCATTTTACTGCTTTTACTGGTTACTTTCTGTTGCATTTTCCAATCTGGTAATATTAATTATATCTTTAAATTCCAATTAGATGAAAAACATGCTGGTTCTATAACTCAAGAAATGTAATCAAAGTTATATATAAGAATGGAATTACAACTGCTAGTAACATCAAATTAAGTTTTCGTATAAAACATCAAGCAATGAAAAGAAAATGTTTGTTTAAATTTTACACTAGAAACCAGTAATAGAACAAAATGCAGGACCACAACATGAAGTTTATGATTATGAAAAAGCAAGGTGTATTATCTTCCATTATGCCTTATCAGTTTGGTATACCTTGTATTCATGATAATCTTTTGCATCTAATAGACTCAATTTATTCAGCTCTACAAGTTGTTCTGGGCTGGGTGCATCTGGTAAAGGTTGAATTGAGGCTTGTTCATATATTGGTTTTCCATTTAAAAAAAGTTCCTTCCAATCCAGCAGCAGTTTTAGTGGAACACGGCTGCAGAAAAAAGAAAAAAAGAAAATAAGAAAGAAAAAAACCCAAAAATAATTTTAAACCAAAAATTAGATGGTTGGATATTTGTCAACAGCATATCCAAATCTATGAGAATCCCAATAATGAAACAAGCATATGCAAAACTAGTTATAATTGCATTCTGTAATTATTACAACCTGTTATGTTTGTTTGCTTTTATGACAGCTGTAGGCTTCAGTGTTTTCACAAATGTGTCATCACACAATATTTGGCTGGCAGAGCTGTGTAGTTGCTATCGCTACTTTTCCCTGCCACAAAATATTCTTTCCTCTTGCCAAAAATCTGTAGAATATTTTTTCCTCAAAGTCAAAATTAATTCAGAATTATATAAATTAAACTTTTTCTTTAGTTAGTAATTTCATTAAATTGCGTATCCAGGCTGACTATATTATCACATACTAAATAAGCCTAAATTTATATAATTTTCATGAAATATAATCATGTGTATTTAATATGGTTACACTTTCACTGTTTTAACATATAATTACACTAGAAAGCAGCAAGAACTAGGCATACTTTCTAATACTGAAAGTCTAAACCCACTTAGATTCAATCAAATCACTGAATAGTAATGAAAGAACCACAGCAACAAAGCCCCATTCCATGGTTTTCAAAACGCTTTGACAGCACAGGCACTTGGAGATTACTGCCTGCATAGGACCTTCTCAGAAACCCTGTGCAATTATGACATTTCAGAAAAGGGAATCACAGCATAGAGGACTCAGAAGAATTTGGACTTAGTTTCTGCGCTCTGGACACTCCAGGAAGTTCATGTATTTTGGGGAATTCATCGTGTTTGTATTACTCTGAGGAAGCGTTCGCCTAGTGAAGCAAACTAGGATTGGATGTGCACCACGGAGTTTTTGACTTTTAACTAAGGCATTTACTAATAAGAAAGGAAATCTTTCTGTGGCACTAGTGGATTTTGGTCTCCTAGGAGTTCAAGTAAGTTGAGTGTTCAAGAAATTATGCTAAGGCTGTAACATTAGTTCACGAAAATATCCTCACACGAAAATAATATCACCATTCTCACATAAAAACTAATTGCAGCTGCCATATAAAATATCTGAGAAACTACATAATTTGCTATAATGCTTAAAGTAGTCTGAATAATGCATCCTAACAGCTACCTAAGAGCTTTTATTTTTGCCTAGCAGCTACAATACTTACTTGTTTGTCAGCTGACGATATTCTCCAACTTTTGTTGACAAATCAATGATTTGGCCTATCATTTCCCAGCACATAGAATAATGTTTTTTATAGCGTGTCTGAGCTCTCTCAGCAGCAATTTTCTTATGGTGCTCTCTTTCTCTGGTTATTTGTTCTTCATTATCAATAGTTTCTTGTTTTGCGAGAGCCTAGAAGTGTTATTAAGGAGTAAATTTGAGACTGCAATAAAAATGGAAGTACAGAGGTACACAGTCCTGAAAATGAAAATTAACTTGATCATTTAACTTAAGAAACAAAATCAGCTCAATTCTCTCCACAGTTGCACAGCCAGCAAGCAGACTATCGCATAAACAAATCTAATCTATAAATTCCCATTTGTTTGCTTTCTAAAATAGAACAAAGGAGAAACCCATTGCTTTATTATGACAAACAGATTAAGACATATTCAGTCCTTGAGGGCAGTGAAATTGCAGCTTTCAGTGTAACAACCCATTTAGAACATGTAATTTATCTTACTAGATTCTGATCTTCAAATGATTTCATATTATTGATGTTGCTCAATCTTTGAAAGATTTCTGGTCATGGTATAAAACTACCAGTAGTTCCTGTAGTAGTTCCTGTTGGTATGCTCCATCACTACCTCCTGTGATGGTGGCTGAAAGCATACTTAAAGAGGTGATGTAATCAATAGCTATAGCTGCTGATTACACAGGACTCCAGTTGTATTAGTGGATTTGGAGTTGCTAATAGTTTTTGACAGGGGAATAATAAAATTTCTAATATTGCATTATGGCCTACTACGAGCATAGCACTTCGCAGTTTTCCACAGAATTGTAAGTCCTTTTAATCAACTTAAAGCTTCAAAGTAGAAATTAGCACTCATGAGTGAAACTACTCTAGCATTTGTCAAAAACTGACTTTGATAATATCTAAAAGAAATTCAGAACGTGATTCCTTAAACAGGACTTTAGGTTATTGTCCTGTTGCCTCTGTGAAACTGTCTTTTAAACTCAGCACAGGGAGATGTTTTCCTACAAAGTTAAAATCAGTATGGAAGAAAAGATCAAAATCAGACTTTCAATTGCTCAGCTTTATCCTTTATTACAGCATCATGGAACAGTAGAATGGTTTGGGTTGGAAGGGACCTTTAAAAGCCACCTAGTATAAACCTGCTGCCATGGGCAGGCACACTTTTCACTAGAGCAGGTCGATTAGCTGTTCCTTCTCCCTGCAAAATTTTCCTAAACCTTTAACATGGTAAAAAATGCACTCAGTCCCATGGTTACAGTTACATCCTTATGGCTTATAGCTGTGACTTTGAACAAAGGAAAAAGAATATATTTATCATTATAAATGTAGTCTAGAAAAGTCCTGAAGTCTAACAGTTGACAATACAAGTTCCATTTTTTAACATGAAGGTATTCTAGCACTCCTGAAGCAATTCAGAGATCAATCTTTTACCGCTTCTCTGTCAAGAGCTTCCTGGAAGTCCTTCTGTCGTCTTTCTTCATATTGCTTTTCCCTGAAAATTCTGTTTTGCCTTAGCACCTCTTTTTCATGCCGAACATGCATGAGTTGAGTAGCAATCCTACGCTCATGCTGAGATTGTTTCATTAGTCTGTAAATGAGCTGCTCCTCCTGGTAAGCCTTCTAAAAGAGAAAAAAATAATAGTACTAAGCACAGTTGATTAACTGTTTCCTAGAAAACTCATCAGTGTCTAATATGAGAAATAGGAATACCATCATGTGACAGCATTCACCTGCTTATATGGGGCATAAATTCAGAATAACCTTCATATCTATTTATTAGTACAATTTTCACAAACTATGTAAGAATTCAAAATATGTCTGAACTGAGATACCCAGTAAAAATACATCAGGTCAGACCAACTCCATTTTAATGTGATTATTTCTCATGTGGATGGAAACTGCAGCATATTTCAAATAGCAGCTTCTTATCTGAAGATATACCCTTTCCTCAAATCATTAATTTAATCCTGTTATTCATCAATCCCCATTCTCAGCAATAATCTATAGCATCCTTGAGCAATCTATTTTCTACAGATTCGAATTTTTTTCTTCTTTTGGGGGAATTGGGTAATTATCTTCTCCATTCTTCCCTATTCATCAGACTGGGACTATGAGACTAATACAAGACTTCTGGGTAATAGCTCCAGCGTCCTCATTGGGACATTAATATAGTACACTATACAGTAATAAAGGAAAATCATTCTGAACCAATGCTTGAGACATGGTCTATGTGCACAGACACTTTGAAGGCTGTGAATTGTTGTTTTTCAAAGTATTCTTGAAACATAATAGTATCTTCTCACTGTTACACTTCTCCAGACTGTTCTTGGTATCTAAACTAATGCTTTATCTAACTTAAAGCTTTGCCTTACTATCACAGTCCAAAACTCCTTCTGAGACCTAAACAAAAACATCAGCTTGCCTTACAAGCATCGCTGCCAACTGCCAATGCTACAGCAGAATTCTAAAGGAAATTTCTGATCTGCATCAAAGCTGCTATTTAACGTATTCAAATTTAAAGATTTAAATTGGGATTTGATTTGAAGATCTCAAATTCATTTTCCTAAAAATGGAGGCACAAGCAAAGTCAGTTAATAGTAATTAAAAAAAAAAAAGCAAAAAACAAACAAACAAACAAAACCAGAAAAAAACCAAAAAACCAAACAGACAAAAACCCCACCCCAAACCAAAACAAAAACCACACCAAAATAAAGTATCACTTCTATTTTCTTTCAATATAGTTTCTTTTTTCATCAGCTGTCTGTGACAGAGAGGGCAAAATACCTTATTTAACTTCACTTATAAATGAAAAATCTAACTTGATTGCATATGATTTTATTTATGAAAAAATTCTATTAAGAGGTCGAGATGCAGCCAGGACACTTGCAATAGAATTCTAATGCAAAACACGACTGCTGCAATTGCAATAATAAGAGCAAGACCTTTCTAAGTAATTTAGATATTTTATGTTGATGTTGGAGAGAAGCCAAACAAACAAACAAGAAACAAATCTCTTTCCATATTTTTAAAGTTCCTTTCCCTTCACAAGTGCTAGAAATAAAGTACATTCCAGTCAAATTCTGGTGACTTGAAAATATTAAACTAATATAAAAATATTTTAACATTTTCCTTATTTTAGCCAAAATGTGGGCTTTGCCCTCTTACTGAGGGGTTTTTCCTAGTACTGAGTCTCATGACAGTCCCAGTGACAAATGTGCATTCATCTCAAGCCTTAATCATAGAGTCCTTCACCTGGATGCTATATTATCACTCTACAAAGATTTTCACTAAATGAGGATCTCATTTTGAATGTGTCCTGTTTTTTCCTGTATCTGTAGTGTACTATTTATAAGTTGTTTGTCTATGGAGGGAATTGACATCATACACACAACTGAAATGGAAAACGGCGCAGTCATAACAACTTTGTTAGATGTGTCATTTGATATAGGTCAGGTGATAATTTTTTTCTGCCCTTTGCTGCCTCAGTTTTATCCACTGCTTCATGGAACTTAGTATTTCAATTAAGACTTCAAAGAAGAGAAGAGGTTACACCATTTACTTCCTATAGCAAGTAAATACCCTTAAATTGCTGCTCACCCTCAATCACAAATTATTACAGCAGTAATAAACCTTCATCAGTGGAAAACTTTTGTTAAAATCCTTATTTGGAGAGAATTGAAGGAGCCACTCTAACAGAGTGGTCATCTGTCACACTCAAACCATCAATTGAATGGTGCAAACAGTTGGTACGGTGAGAAATTAAAACACTTGCTCTAGGTGAATTTCCATTTCATAAAGGAAATTGGAAGATGCTCCTTTAGAACACTTCATAGCAGCCAAAACAGATCTTCTCTTTTTAAAATAGTAGAGAACTTCAGTATTCTAAGTGACCAAATACTTTGGCTTGCTCACTAGGCCTAAAAAGAGCCAGCAGTAAATTCCTGAGAAACAAGAAAAACAGCAAAGGCAATTAACTCAAAACCACACAACAGATAAATAAGGATTCAGAACACCGAACTCCAACTCATAGTTTCAGAGTATCCTCACTGGGTGGGGGAGTGTAGCATTAATAGCTACCTTTCATACAAAAGAATGCACAAAGTACTCAAGCCAAAAGCTGGGGAGTTTTGAAACTTCTGAACATACAAGGACCCAAAATAAAAATTGTAGAAAAAGTTTTTGACCTAACATTTTGCATCAACATCTTCACAGAGAACTGTGAAGTGCTTGAATAAATGTTAAATATCACAAATGAGACAACTTGGTAATATTTTGAAAAATTACTATTAAGAAAGCATAATAGACACTTTTTTCAGTTTACCTACTCAAGACAACAGTGGCATCCAGTGGCCAAACATTAATGTGTTTATGTTTCGTGCTGTTCATACATAGTTACTATACCATGTTCTTCTATTTTTCTATTTCCTTGTTTGATTTAATACAAGTGAGAGAATTCTGTGTAGTTGTGTGGTCATAAATTTTATGACCAAAACTTAGAGCTTAACATAAATAAATCAAGTTAATTGACAAATAATAAGCAAGTAACGATTCGTTTCTCCTCCCATTTTCACATTTTCAATTTACTGCTGATAGTAATTTATGTCTGATAACTTTTCAACTCAGAGATACAAAGTCTGAACAGAGCATTAAAAATAACAAGTACAAATCACCAATAATTTGATGAAATGGTGGAAGTAAAGGTTCAGTTGGGATGAAGCCATACAACTGTCAAATACTTTCAACACCTGCCTATGAAAATCTGACTGGCATCATGCTGTGCTCCACCTAGAGTACTGTCATGTAATTGTAAAGTATTTCCTCTCCCAGGTTCCAGCTTGCAGTGAGCCAAAAACAAAAAAAAAAAAAACCTGAGTAAGATTCAAAATTTGTTTAATAAACTTTTATAAATATGGATATGAAACACGTTACAGCAATCTGAAGGAATGAAAGTCCTTTAACTCTGAATGATTCCATGGCGTGTTCAAGATTTATGCAGTGGAGGTAAAACTCAGACCTGAGTGCATATAAACAGCTGTAATTTCAGTCAACAAATCCTTTCTGGTTCAATATTTAATAAAGGGAAAAAGCAATCTTGAACTATTTTCTATATTCATTCATTTTTTTAAAGAAAATACCTCAGTTTGCTTCCCACTTCTCTTAAGTCAAGTAACATCTAATGTCTGAAATCTCACAGAGTTCCAAAAAACTAGTTTTTTCTCTGCTAATTTAGAACCAAATTACCACTAAATAGATTCTCTGATATGGTCAGATTACTGTTTCAGTCAAATGCTAATTTGTCTCTTCTAGTCCCTGAAGGCTGTGATTTCAATTGTTCGTATATCAAAGCTGATTTTTCTTCCTGGGAAGCTAGCAACACCATTGCTATTTTTCACTTGATTGGAGCCTCTCTGGAGCCAGTCTGAGCTGCTGTATCCACCACGTACTCTGGAGACTGGTAGCCATGGCTTTTAGAATCAATGGTCCACACTGCTGGGGCTGCAAGAGCTGACAGCGCTTAAAGAGCAAGTTTTGGGACTACAGTGATTTCAGGCAAGTGGGTCACAGAACTTCTTCATGCGTATCAACAAGAACATACTATAAATCTCAAGAGAGATTTTATCCTGTCTAGAGACAGGATACATGGAGAGACAGACTCTTGGTCTAAGCCACTACAGATGTTCTTCAAGAATATAGGTCTGAGATAGACATTGAGAAGCATCTAACTTCTAGATGTTTACCCCAACAAATTAAACTTTTTCTTAAAATTTCCAAAAAATCTCCAGACATTAGATGCCAAGTCTTTACATATATATATGCAATAGCTCATTATTATGCAATATGATTATTATTCTCATTAGTAATATTAGAATTACCAGTAGAGATAGGCTCAGCTATATATGTTCAACACATATGATCTAAACCAAGGACTCACATGGAAATACTAAAATAAAAAATTATGAGAAATCAAAAAACCTCCGTAAATTACAAGGCTGTGTTATGATAGAATCATTACAAAAGAGTCAATTAGTAATCTAAAAGCTGTTTCTTAAAGGAGGTATATATGAAGAAGAAACTTAAAAGCCTTGTGCTTTAGGGGACAGGATTCAAATGTAATAATATGCAACATTCATTCTTAGACACAAAAGATGTTCTCCAGAGACATATCTTCTATTTCATAACACATCAGACACCAAATCTCTGACCTGCAAATAAAATTTCAATTATTTTTATCACACAGCACAACCATTTCAGAATTCATTGGTCCAGATCAAAACCTTCATATGACACATTTGTAAATAACAGGTTTTCAAACAAGGAAAGAAATGTTTTGTTGTTTTTAAATAAGAATCTTCTTTAGAACCAGTATACATTTTGATACCATGGCATGTTTCACCTTTGGGGGAGGGAGGCAAGGAATAGAAGGCAGGTCTGCAACAGACTTTTAATAATCCTTGTTTTGCTGCCTTAATTTTATCCTTTTAAGTTTATAAGTATGGTGCATGACATAAGGGTGGTGATGAAGAACAGCCAACATTCCGTATTTTTTAAGGGTTGAACATAAAAGAGATATTCAGATGTATAAGTGTATGTATAAGATGTATAAGTCCCTTTATCCCCTTCAAATTTTATTCAGCATCCCAGAAGTACTTATTTCATATTTGTAAGCACATTTTACATTACTAATTAAATGTACTTCAGCATACAATTTCCCACCTCTTGAGCCTCGTGTGCTGTTAACTGATCCATTAGCATTCTTTGTCTTCTCTTTGCTCGTTGCTCTCTAGCAAATGTATCTTCCTCTATACGTTTTTTAATTTTCCTTATATATTCATCATCCGAATAAATATTTAACAGCTCAGCTTTTGTCTCTGATATAGCTTCTAGACTTGTTTCTTGAAACATCTGTGTTTGCAATAATTCTTGCATATCACTGATTAAAAAAAGGAATATAGGAATTACCACTCTTAAGGGTCTTTTCATACAGATGCCTATATAGTTATGTGCAAGTCTAAAAAATGTAGAACATCACTCTATGGGCTCTGTGGCTACTTCTTGACACTCTAGTGCTCCACAATGCCCACTGGGTCCAGAGGAAGGTTTCAGCAGACTTGAGCCAACTGATCATTAGTTTCTTTGTCAATGCAAAGCCAAATTGCACAGAAACAGGAAAGTAGAACGGCTTATAAAATGTCAAATAAAGATGGGTTACTCCTCAATATAGCCATACACTCTGAGTAGTTTTGCAGCTATTCATCACAGAAATATCCACAGCAGCACACATGAGTGTCCTATCTTCTGAGTAGAGTATGCATATCACTAAGAGTGACAGAATAAAAATTGCTTCAATTATTCAAAAATAAATCAACATACAGACAAGTTCCAGGATAAAAAGTTACTTCTTTTCCCTTTGAAATGTGTTACTGTGTATACATATTCACCATTCCTATCTTGTTGCAAGGCTAACTGAACTAACAGATGCAGTAACTACAATGAACAAAGAAAATATGTACTTTGAGCCTTTCTTTGCTGCATATGTGGCAAAAAGTAGTGAAGGAAGCTTCAGCCATCCCTACTAAAAGTAAAGGTAACTTAAAGACTTTAACTTCAAGGTAAACCCAACTGTGTTGGACCTGAAATCAGAGCTAGTGTCACATTCATTCAAAGAATAATCACACACTCAATCTAAATGAGACATTATTCTTTCTTCAAGTAGCTGCCTACATAGCAGACACCTGAGGTGGGATCCTGCCTATTCTTAATAATTTAGTATCCAAATATTACCTGTCAGTCACATGGCTGTGTACTGCAGAGACATTTCCTGTCAAAGACTTCTCAAACTCTTCTATCTCCTTGTATACATTCTGAAGAAGTAACACAGAATTTTTTATATCCTTTCTCTTCACAAAGCAACACAAAGAAGGTTCAACAGAGCAAGTACTAGGGAATTACTTTTACATGTTTACTTGTACATGTTTATACATGATTATACTGAAAATATTTTAAGCATCAGCTACACCAAGAATAAAGAACAGATGATTTCCTTCTTACACCTTTCTCCTCCTTCCCCTCTTCCCCTTTTCACCAGCCAGAAAATCCTAGAATTTTGCAGATGTTCTTTCTGCAGGGTATTTCTGATTTTGCATAGGGATCTAGCAGAATATATAATTATCATCACATGGAGATTTGAAACAAGATACTCTGGAATATGATCAGCTTTAGATTTAGTAGCTTGAATGTATCCCAGATACTTATTCAAGTAACTGTTGTACTATAGGTTACTAAATTCTGGATTTAAATACCTCTGCTATTGTTGCCCAGTTGTAAAAAGTAGTAATAGTTGCACTGCTAATGACAATACAATCCATGAACTGGAATTGCAATCCAAGACTTTTTTGGTACTAGATAATGGAGATTTTTTTTTAATTGCTACATCTCTTGATTTGATTTAAGGTTATTGTCAATTTCAGCTGTAACCAGAATTTAATAAGCAGGTAGTTCCATAGAACAGTTCAAACATTATGGTAAAAAATGATATCATGTGGAAATCAAAAAGAAACATTAATGATTTTATTTAATGTATTCTTTCTAGTAGACTCATAGATACTCTCAGCAATCAAATTACTACCTATCTTTGGTATTCATTCAATATGAAATTTCTCTTACACCAAAACAATTCTAATTTTTAAAAAACATGCACAATCATAATCATGCAAATATTCAGGCCAGTTTTCACTGGTTGAATTGATATCATTTTGACAGCAGCTTTTGGATGGTGCAAGTACAGTATTTGTAATCATAAATTTTCCCAGAAATCATGGGCTTTGAGTTAATGCAATTAGAATTCAAACAATATAGATGATACTTACCTCTGCTTCCCTTTTCTTCTTTAAGAAGCTTTTGGCTTCAAAAGATTTTATGGTGGGTCTTGATGGTTGCTTTTTATCCTGTGCAACAGTTGTTGGAATCCTGGCCATTACTCCATTTTGTGTCCTTCCAATGTAATGCTGATACGAAGCAAATATAATTAAGCTGAAAATTGTCTTCCAGGAAGAAACTAGAAGAGATTATCAGGCTCCAGACTTGAGCAGATGAGCAGTGCTTTATAGGCTTTTAAGGGCCTTCATTGAATTCTAGTTCTAGTGTGGTACCTGTTTCAGGTCTAAATGCAGCCAGAAAATGAGAACACCAGTTTCCTGGTACAGAAACTGAGAATACCATTAGGAAACACATTAGATAACACTAGCACAGATCAAGATCAAGAAACAACAAACATATAAATTACACTCATTTAAAGTGCACCAGACACGCAGGCAGATAAAGACAGAATAAAGAAGAAAAATAGTTTTTACACAAAGAAGTCAAAGATACTTAAAAAAATATAACACATCAGAAAATATATTAGAAAATTTAATTTTAGAAGTTTGAATACATTGTTTATTGCTTGCATTTTCTTGTCTAGATAAATGAAGGGACTTTTTCCTTCTTGCTCATATAGTGGCAATAGAACAGCTAAATAAACACAAGACCCTCTTCCTTCATTAGCCACATAAAATACATATCAAATTAGTCAATAATTTTGTCATGGGGTTCAACACCCTGATATCTGGTCGTTTTCTCTATATGAAATATAAACTCTGCTTTGATAAGCATTCCCATGTCTAAAGAAATTTGTTCCTCCTTTTTTACTTTATCAGAATAACTACACAGATGTACAAGATGTTCTGAGGCCACACCCACTATAGATGCCCTTCCACTGTCAATTTCCTGCTTTTGTATGATGCTCCATCTTCACAAAAGAAGAATGACACAAAACTCTTTTACAAGGACATCTCAAATGCATACAAGTTGTCGTACATACACTTTGTCTTCCAATCTATAAATATTTTCCATGCTTGACAATATGCAAAATACTTCAAACTTAACATGAAGTGATTTTTAAATAGGAACGATTTTAAGGTCTTGTAAGAGTATACTGGCTTTATTTCCATGCACACTGCTTTTCTTTGTTCTTGTATAACATAAGCGTGTAGGACAGAATCAGAAAGCCTTCACCCTGGCTTTAACTAACTCATTAAGCACATAATCTTCAGAAAATATTTCTTCAGAAATTTATAAAACTAAGTAGTAATTTTTCAGTGTTTTGGGCTCTTTGCCTTCTTGGATGTTCTGACCTCTAAGCTGCTCTGCAACATGCACACAAGGTCTCTTATCTGTTATCATCTCAGATGTTACATTCTGATGTGGCACTACAGTTTTTAAATATTAAACATCTAGCAATGAAGAGTCAGAAAGAGCAATAAACTTATTAGAATATGATAATTTTGAGACCACTCCTTCAAACTGTGTTTTTCTGTGTTAATGTACACTGAAAAACCTATAAACCTGTTCAAATGAAAATCAGGACTAACTCTACAGAAAAGAACTTGGAGATTTGAGCTTGAATGATGCCAAACATCGTTAGTTGACAGAAAAGGACACCTCATTGCTCTGTCCTGGTTCTCTGGAGGGGAAGTGCAAGGGGAGGTGCTGTTCTCTTGTCCTTGGTATCCAGTTGGTAACACATTCCAAAACATGTGGAATAGAATCACAGAATGGTTTGGGTCAGAAGAAACTTTAAAGATCACCTAGTTCCAAGCCTCCTGCTCTGGGCAGTTACAGCTTCAACTAGTCCCACCGTGTCTGACCTTCAACACTTGCAGGGATACATCATCCACAACTTTTCTGGGCAACCTGTGCCAGTGCCTCACCACCCTCACTGTAAAGAATTTTTTCCTAATATCTAGTCTACTAGATACTACTACTGTAACTACCACTACTACTACCACCTATTTTCTTCCAGTATGAAGGCAGTGCCCCATTTTGTGTTGCTTGATGCACTCATAAAAAGTCTTTCTGCATGTTTCTTGTAGGCTCCCTTCAGTTCTATCAGGTACTGGAAGGCTGCAAATAGGTCACTCTGAAGCCTTCTCTTTTCCAGGCTGAACAATACCGATGGTCTCAGCTTTTCCTCATAGCAGAAGTGCTCCATCCCTCTAATAATCTTGGTGGCCTCCTCTGGGCTCACTCCAGCAGGTCCCTGTCCCACCTGTGCAGGGACCCCAGCTCTGGGTGCAGTGCTCCAGGTGGGTCTCAGCAGAGCAGAGCAGAGGGGCAGAATCCCCTCCCTGCCCTGCTGCCCACGGGGCTCTGGATGCAGCCCAGGACAGTTTGGCTCTCTGGGCTGGGAGTGCCATGGCTGGGGCATGTCCAGCCTCTCACCCACAGCACCCCCAAGTCCTTCTGGGCAGGGCTGCTCTGGGTCTGTTCATGCCCAGCCTGTGCTGATACTGAGGGTTGTTCCTACACAGTGCAGCACCAGCACTGGGCCTTGTTAAACCTCATGAGATTCCCTGGGGCCATTTCATGAGCCTGTCCCCCAGTTCCCATCCTGCTGTCCACCCACTCAAGAGGTTGTGGACTGAGAAGTGAAGAAAGCGGCAAAAAAAGTTGAATATCTCAGCCTTCTCCTCCTCTGTTGTTCCCAGTTTTCCAGCATTGTTTATCGATCTTCCTCTTCTGCTTAACATACCTGTAGAAGCTCTTCCTTTTATTTTTTGTGTCCCTTGCTAAGTTCAGTTCCAGCTTTGCCCTGGCCTTCATCACTCCATCCCTACAACTATACTTCATTTCTATACTCTTACCAGCTCACTGTCTCAGCTTCAGCTTCCTGTGTGTTTGCTTTCCCAGCAGCTCCCTAACTCAGCCATGCCAGTCTCTTGTCCTCCTTGCCCAGTTTCTTGCTCCTGAGGATTGCTAGCTCTTGCTCACTATGGAAGAATTCCTTAAAGATCTGCCACCTCTGTGTTCCTCTCTTGTCCCTGAGGGCAGTCTCCCAGGTGATTTATCTCCCTAAAGAGTTAGAAGTTTGCTTTCCTGAAATTCAGGGATCTGCCTTTACTCCTTTACCCGATACCTCAGGACTAAAACGCCATCAACTGATGGTCACTGCAGCCCAGGCTGCTTCCAGTCTTGATGTCCCCAATTATTTTGTATGCATTGCTGACCATCAGAACCAGTATCACATCCCCTCTGGTAGGGCTGTCTATTACCTGGCTCAAGAAGTTATCCTCCATTCCAGGAGTTTCCTGGAGTGACTACAGCTCCCTGTGCTACTTTCCCAGCAGATGTTGGGGAGGTTGAAGAATTCCAGAAGGAGAAGAGCCTGCGAGTATGATGCCTCCTCTAGCTGGAGCAAGACTTTGTCAAATAGGCTCGTCTTAGTCAGGAAGACTGTGGTAAACACCAGCCACCATTTTTTGCTTTGACCTCTGATTTTTATCCACAGCCTTTCAGCCTGCTAATGTCTATCCCTCAGAGACAACTCTTCACATCCAATCTACCTCTTGATATAGAGGGCAAATCCTTAGATCTCATTCCCCTCCTGTACTTTCTGAACAGCCTGTAGCCATCCTTAGCCACACTCCAGTCACAGGATTCATCCCATGATGCACCAGGGGAGGTAAGGAAGCATTTCTTTACTGAAAGTCTCCAACTTTGCAGATATTCAAAACCCCACTGAACAAGGTCCTGAGGAACCTGCTACAGCTGTATTTGCTAGGAGCACGAGGAATAAAATGAGTTCCACAGGCTCTTTCCAACTTCAACTATTCCATGATTCAAATGCCATTCATCTAAAGACAGGTCCTACTCTCAGTAGCTCAATTTCCTTAGGCTATCCCTCTACAGGTGAAGGGACATATTGACTTTTTGGTACTATTTTTGTACTTGTTGGTAAATTTTCTGCTTGAAGGTTATTTTTCAGAAGCAGTGACAGAAAAAAAAAAAAAAAAAGTAAAAAAAAAAGTGAAATTTCTCCCAGCTGAATTTAATTTATGACACATACCTTCTTAAAAACTCCTCATCCTCATAACAAGTAATGGTCTGGACATACTGAATATCACTACTGAAAACAAGAAGGAAGTGTTTAACAGAACCTAACACATCAACACTGACTTCCTCTTAGATGGTCTCTTTTCCCTCTACAGTAATTTCACGACCATAAGGCACACCGGCTTATAAGGCGCACCTCTGGGAGTCGGCAAATTTCGCAACTTTGTCCATTATATAAGGCGCACCGGACTATAAGGCGCATTTCCAGCTTCGGGCCAAAATTTTAGTCAAAAGGGTGCGCCTTATAGTCATGAAATTACTGTATTTTTCTCTCTTTGTATTTCTCAGCATATGGTTACTGCAGAATGGAGTGCAGTACAAAAATATGGAGAGACGTGCAACAGAATGAACCAAACCACTGTGACACAGAGCTTGACATGGTTATAAATAGGTTTCCTGGCGGGGAAATTAGTCTGAGTTGATACCTAGACCACAATGCAGTCAGCAATCTGTACTCATCAAAGGAGGAAAAAGGCTGCTGATGAACAACTACTAGCTTTTGTTGTTATAATATTTGAAGCCTGGAGAAAGCTTGAAAACAGAGCAGGTAACAGAGAATGAACCAAAACAAAGAAACACAGAACACGAAGATCAATATTCTATTGAGTTTCTGATAAGCTGTGCAAACCACTGTACAAGACATACCAAAGAACTGCTTCTTTTCCTTGTAAGTACTGGGTTTTGAAAAGAAGATTTACAAAGTAGACGGAAAGTGCATAACATGCTTGAGAAGTATATGTAAATATGCTACCTTTTTTTGCATTTATACAAAACAGACATAGTTACCTCTTGATTTCCACTTTCAGTAGACTCAAGCTTTGCAGTTGCTGCAGGTCTCATTGTTTCCACAGCTACTCCAGTGAGCTTTGCCTTCCTCTTTTTTTCTAAAGCAATATACAGTTCATATAAAAGATTTTTTGCAGCCCCATGCTGTTTTGTCATGATGTCTTGGGCCATATTCTCATTGAACTGCACACCAAGCAGGTGAAGGGTGGGTTCCAGGCGGGAAAAATTGTTAATTTTTGCATCTGCACTTCTATATGATTAAAAAAAACAACAAAAGAACCCAGAACATAAGCATATTTTCAAATCTAACTTGCTGCATTTAAGCATGGTTATGACACTTATACCAAGATAGGAGGAGGAAAAAAACGACCCACAGAAGACTTCCTTAAATAATGTGATACACACTTTGGCTTAAGTTCTATGCTGCTGTAAAGGTAACTGCATTGATTACAACGCATAATGTTTTGAAAAGACAAAGACCACATTGGATTATATAAATTCTGATACACATGCAGACAAAGTGCATCTAAAAGCTAATCTGTAATTGCAGCTAATATTATACCACCCACCAAATACACAAGGAGATTTAATGAAGTTTTTATATTATCTGTATCAATCACTCAAACTCTCACCAGTTAAAACATGAGAAATTACAAAAAAGTCTGTACTATCTATTAACCCTTACAATTCAACACATTTTTTCTCCAAGAAAAAGAAATGGACAAACACATTAAAGCAGTGTTGAAAACAAAGTCTATGTTCTAAATGAGCAATTTACATTTGAAGCTAAAATAGTGGCTTGATATGTAGGTTTTCATGAAGAAGCAGTCAAGATCAATAGATATATAGGGCAAAACCAAATAACAACAAATTATCAGTTTATAACAATCAGCACATCAAATCTCAGCAGACATACCCATAACTTCAGCCTGAGTCTGAATATCAAGCTTTCTATACTGCTCTATTGCTTGAGTTCACAATAATTCCTTCACAGGGAGCAACAAGCTTTTGAGGTCAGCCAAGATCCAGCATAATTCTACAGAAATGCCTAATAAGACCTTCTGATAACTTAGTATTACTCCTATTTCTAGATTAACCTGTCCAGTAACTTATTATTCTCACTATAACAGTCCATGTTTTATTTCTTACACATTTATACTGAATTGAAGCTTACAAATATTGAGCATTTTTCTAACATTGGTTCAAGGTTAAGATGAGCCTTCTTGCCAGAAATGATGACATACATTGAGAAGCTCTTAACTTTTTATTCTGTGAGGCTGACTGGCTTGTACAGCTCTATTTCTCCCTCCTTGAAGAGAAGAGCAGCAGTTGCAGTCTCCTGATCCTAGGGACTCCTTCCCATCACCCCAAACTTTCAGAGACTGAGAGTGGCTCAGCAACAACATCAGCCAGGCCACACAGCCTGGTCACACAGTATGTGCTACTATGTCCCATGGACTTGCACATTTCCAATTTATTTACATGTTCCTTAAACTGCTCCTTCTCCATGGGTAAACCTTTCTTGCTACAGACTTTCCTGTATGCTGTAGACTGCCCTGTATACCTTAGTCTTTTGCATGTCCCAGCAGGCCCACATTTTCCTCAGCCTTCCTTTTGCTGAGGAGATACCTGTAAAAGCCCTTGATGCCCTTCTGCCTAGACATAAGACAAGACCTTTTTTCCATGAGGGCAATCATGTATAAAATACATACAAATTTAATATTAAAATAAATTGCCTGGAGAGGTAGTGTAGTCTCCATCCTTGGAGGTTTTCCAGATCACACAGGGCGAACAACTGGTGCAGGCTTTCCTGTTAGTTTCTGGCACTTGGGATTTCTGAGTGTGAGTTTTATTTAGTAGACTAAGATAAAGAAGGCATTAAGCATCTCAGCCTCAGCAGGGCAAACACTCATTTGAGAATCTGAGACGATGCTGATAGAGCCATACTCTGCCATCTTTCTGATGCAGGAAGACAACTAAGAATGGCCACCACTACAGAGGCAGGTCTTGGATTGTCCCTGCTCTCTCACATAGAGGGCAGCTCCTTTTCAACCCCACCTTCCCAGTCTGTCCATCCTCAAGAGCTTGTATCAACCCATGGCAGCACACAAGTCCTGGGAGCTATCCCACAGTCCCTCAGTGATTGCAATGATCACCCAGCAACTGCTCATGGGCCTCTAATTTCTTCTATTTGATCCCCACACTGCATGTACTACCATAGAAGCACTTCAGAGAAGCAGCCAATTGCGTGATATTAAAAAAAATTTAGAATAATTTAGAAAATGCGTGAATGCTTCTCCCATAATCCTGTCTTCTTAGCACTTCCTTAATTGCATGCATACATTCAGGGTGGGCAGCCTTTTGCACTGTTTTATTGCTCTTATTCACATCACCTTCCTCTTGCTCACCAGTCTAGGCCATCACTCCCTCTCTTGTTTGAGACTAATCCTCTCCATCAATACTCATTCCTAGTTTAAAGCTGTCCTCACCAGGTTGCCTTGTCCAACTTGGCCAGGTGGATCCCATCTTTTCCCGGTTGTTTTCCCTCTCCAAAGACGACCCCATGACTAGGGAAAGCAAATCCCTGTGGGGGACAGCAGCTGCACAACCACTTGTTGACCTGTAGAACCTATCCACTCCCCATCAAGCCTATCCACCAGTAGAAGCGAGGAAAATAAATACCTGAGCCCTCATGCTTTTGGCTCCAGGTCTCTGGCAGTGTCCTTGGTGTCCACAGGGCAGAATAGCCAGGATGTTAGTGCAAAGGTTGGACAAATCTCTGCAGCTCTGGACTGAACCTCCAGCATGCAGCAAACCTCCCTAGCTAGTGTGTGAGGTCAGCCAATGGCACTTCCATCTCCTGCAGGAAAGTCTCCCACTGCTATCCCCACCTGTTCCTGCTGGTGTTCCGGAGTGGTTTACACTTCACCTGCTCAGACATTTTGTTACACAATGCCACCAGCACTAATCTGCTACCACTGCAATGAACCTGTTCTGCAGCTGTGGTTCAGCAGGAGGAGCAGACATCTTCCTTTTCCTCAGAGGAGTCACCAGCTGCCAGCCACCTCCTTTTCCTAACACAACAATTCTGCCTGCCTCTCAGCACAGTTGTGGGTCCAGGCTCCTGTATCTGCGGTGTCTCAGAGAAGATCCAGTGTAACCCCTCACCTCATTCTGCAGCAGCTTGTGTGATAACACAGCTCCTCCACAAACACACACCTCTGCAGGCAAAGCCACCACCTCCCTTTGCTGAAGGCACTCCTATCAGTCTGAGACAAAGTGAATTCTCTTCTTTCACTGGACACAAATTTGCTTTGAGGCCTCTGATATTCTGACTAGTTGTTCCAGTAGGTACTGGATATCATGCCCTGTCATACATCCCCATCTTTAGTGAGCACACATAAACTGTCTCAGCAGTTTCCAATCACTTCTTGCACCTACTGAAGTGCATCTTCATTAAATATACCTCTAATCACTTGGGGACAAGAGCTCAAAGCACCCTTTTACTGGGAAGAATTGAGAAAACCTGTCAGAAGGTCCTGGAGCTTGCTGGAAGAAATAAAAACCTCCTGAAGCTATTTTTCCCAGCAACAGCAGGAACTCTAAGAATTACCTGGGGTTTTCCAATGATCCCAGAAATTCCTAAAATATCTAGAAGCTCTAGAAACAGAGTTCAAAAACTGCTTGTAAAACTGCTTTTTGTTAGCTGCCTCTGTTGGCTGTGCCCAACTCGCCCTCCCACAGTTTGGTGGGACTTGGGATAGGAAAGGGTGTGAATACATTAGAGTTCAAAGAACATAAGGAGAATTTCAGAAGAAACAGGAGGATTTTGTACAACCTGGAGCTCTTCATGTGCACCATGGTCTGACAAAAGACAGCATAAGCTGATGAATTGCATCATCAATGTATAAAAGCTCACAGATCTGCATAAGATGTTTCGACTTCCCATTTTACAGTTCTTCTTCATTATAGATACTACACCTGTAAACTTAAAAATTCTTATATGATCTTCTGCCAGAGCTCCATTCAGAGACTCATTTTCTTCAACATTTTCATTTTAGTGAACATGTTATGGTACCACCACAACACAGCTCTATGCTCCTTACTCTACACAGATCATGGGCAGTGTTCCACTAAGATTCCAAATCACATCCTTGAAAGGCTTTTTAAACCTTCAGTCTAACCTGGTACTTTTGTAGTTACAATTAAAATGTATGATTTCCTTAAAGAAGTAAGATCAATCTCTCTGGAAATACGTAATCAATTAATGAATCAAACATATTTAGCTTTTGAATTACAGTAATTTCACGACTATAAGGCGCACCCTTTTGACTAAAATTTTCCCCCAAAACCGGAAGTGTGCCTTATAGTCCGGTGCGCCTTATCTGATGGACAAAGTGGCAAAATTTGCCGAACCGGAAGTGCAAGCCGCAAGGGGAGTGGCTCCGCAGCAGGGCTGGGCTGTGAGGGGGGAAGGGCCCCGCGGGGCCGTGCCGGGCTGTGATGAGGGAAGGGCCCCGCGGGGCCGTGCTGGGCTGTGAGGGGGAGTGGCCCCGTGGGGCCGTGCAGGGCTGTGAGGGGGAGTGGCCTGGCGGGGCCGTGCCGGGCTTTGAGGAGGGAACGGCCCCAGGGCTGTGAGGAGGGAACAGCCCCATGGGGCTGTGCCTGGCTGTGAGGGGAGAGGTGTCCCGTAGCAGCGTCAGGATGTGAGGGGAGAGGCGCTCCGCGTGGGGGGGCCTGCTAGCATCAGCGCGGCCGCCGCGCAGGATGGGAAAGCCGCTAGAATCAGGGCAGTGGCGGCGCGGGGCAAGCCCGCTGGCATGGGGGCACCTGGAGCACCAGGGAACTCCCGGAGCAGCGGGGCCCCGGGGACGCCGCACGGAGCGGCGGCGGGCATTTTCCAGCCCTGGGGATGCCTCACGGAGCGGCGGCAGGCGTTCCCCGGCCCCGGGGACACTGCACAGAGTGGCCGCAGGCCTTTTCCGGCGCCGGGGACGCTGCACGGAGCGGCGGTGGGCATTCCCCGGCCCCGGGGATGCCGCACGGAGCGGCAGCAGGCGTTCCCCGGTGCCGGGGACGCCGCATGGAGCGGCGGCGGGCCTTTTCCGGTGCCGGGGACGCCGCACAGAATGGCGGATACAGGCAGGCCCGGGTTGAGGCGGGGCCTTGGCCAGCAACCGCGCAGGGGGAGCTGGGGGCGGAGCCTCGCTAAAAAAAAAGTGCGCCTTATAGTCCGGTGCACCTTATCTGATCTGCAAAGTTGCAAAATTTGCCAACTCCCGGGGGGTGCGCCTTATAGTCCGGTGTGCCTTATGGTCATGAAATTACTGTACTTAAAAATACTTTAAATCTCAATAAATTCTACACTGCATTAGCAAATCCTAGCTGAGAAAATACATATTTTGTCTACTTTAGGTAAGAGAATTGCTACTTTATATAGGCGACCAAATGTTATCCATATATACTCACCTGTTCTTTGAAAATTGTTTAAAGTCATCCTGAAGACCATATTTGTGTAGAAGTTCTCCTAGGAGGTAGCCAGTAGAAAATTCTTCTGGAAATGATCCTGGAGCTAAGTTTGGGGGTTTCGTGATTGTTTAGGCATTTTTAAACAAAATAAATTTAAAAATCCAAATGTTAAATTTAATTAAACTTGTTATTGTGTTTATAACAAAACTAAATCCAAAGTTTAGTAAATAATTCAAAGAAATTTTAGGAGATTGATTTAGTAGTAATAGTTTTCAAATCACAAATAAATATACTTTCTGTGAAGTCATTTGCAACATCAGCTTTACATAGTAATTTCTGATTTTCAGTGTTAAAATGCAAACATTGTCATAATTGACATTGAGATTGTGAAAATATCTATAAATTATAATTAATAAATTTTCCATATAAAATGCAAATTAAAAAAAATAAAAGCTAGCTCTGATGAGCTCTTCTTCACACAATCACAGAATCACAGAATATGATGCTGAGTTGGAAGGGACCCATCAGAATTGAGTCAACTCTTGGCCCTACACAGCACACCCAAGAGTCACACCACGTGCCGAGAGCATTTTCCAAAGGCTTATTGAGCTCTGTCAGGCTGGTGTTGTGAGCACTGCCCTGGGGAGCCTGTTCCAGTGCCCAGCCATCATCTGGGGAAGAACCTTCTCCTGATATCCAACCTACACCTCCCCTGACACAACTTCAGGCCATTCTCTTGCATCCTGTCAGTGTCACCACAGAGCAGAGATCAGTGTCTGCCCTTTTACTTCCACTTGTGAGGGAGCTGTAACTGCAATGAGGTGTCCCCTCAGTCTCACCCTCTCCTCACACGGCTTCTCCTCCAGACCCTTCACCATCCTCACTGCCCTCCTTTGGACACTCTCTAAGGGTTTAATGCCTTTCTTACACTGTGGCACCCAAAGCTGCCCCAGCCCTGGAGGTGAGGCTGCCCCAGCTCAGAGCAGAGCAGGACAATCCCCTCCCTTGCCCAGCTGGTGATGCTGTGCCTGATGCCCCCAGGACAGGGTTGGCCCTCCTGGCTGCCAGGGTACTGCTGACTAGTGCTCCACTCACCACTAACCAGGAGCCCCTGGCCCTTTTCTGTGGCAGACCAGCATCTCCTTCTTCAGTCTATAGACACAACAAGGGTTGCTCCATCCTGGATACCAGAATTTCGCACCTTGTTAGACTTCATATAGTTGATGATTGCTCATCTCTCTAATTTTCCTGAGGGTTTTGCTCCCTCCTTGCAGAACAAATGTTTTTCCAAGTCCAGCACAACACCTACCATTCAAAACAAAGCACTACTTTCCAAACATATTAAACTACTTTTTATTCTCTAGAGTCCTTATTAGGAGTTTTAAGTTTGAGCACCTTTCATCTCCTGAGAGCACCTGCCCCTTGAGGAGAATTAATTTCAGCTTGAAAATTTTCAAGCATTGGAATTAATTGTCCAGGAAGCTGAAGGAGTCACCATCCCTGGAGGTGTTCAAGAGGTATCTGGATCTGAGCTGGGTGATACGGTTTAGTGGTTCAGGGGTTACAGGGGCACTGCTGGGAGCATGGTTGGACTGGATGGCCCCGAAGGTCTCCTCCAACTCTGGCAGACCTACGATTATGCAGTCCCTGCCTTGCACATCAGGATCAAAAATGTACCTGCAGGAGGCACGTGGTGGCGGGGAGGGGGCGGGCCCGCCAGGGGAGTGGCCCTGTCACGACGGCCCGACCCTGACCCCGCTGACCCCACTGTCCCCGCGGCCAGGCCCTGTCCGTCCCCGCGCAGCGGGGCCGCACTCACCGATGCACCGGGAGAGCTTCACGTCCCGGTTGAGCCAGTCGCACAGGATCCGGGACATGGCCGGAGGCGCCCGCCGCCGCCGCCGCCCGGCTCCGCGTCCCGTTGCCGCGGCGACCGCGGGCGGTGCCTGCGCGGGGGGGGCGGGGCGCGCGGCGGCGCGGACGCGCAGGCGCGGCGGGCGGGCGGGCGCGCGGGTGGCCCCGGGCGCGGAGCAAGGTGAGCGCGCGGCGGGGCGGGGCGGCCCCGGGGGAGGCGCTGGGCGGGCGGGGGCTGAGGCGGGGTCGGCGCGGCGGGGCCGGGCCCGGCCGAGCCCGGCGCAGGGGGGACGCGGCGGGGAGCCGCGGGTCGGTGCCCGCTGTGCCCGCTGCGCCCGCTGCCACGGAGCCCCGCGGGGCTACCTGCCCGGGAGCGCTGGCTGCCCCGGCTGCGCGTTCCACGTGTGTTTGTTTAAACAACCACTTCCCGGTTCCGCCCCGAGCCCGGCGCGGTCCGTGTTTGCTCTGAGCTGGTGGGGGTGGTGCAGGGCAGAGACCGAAAATCAGGAGGAATTTCTTGGCAGAAGGAGTGATTAGACAGTGGAATGGGCTGCCCGCGGAGGTGGTGGAGTCATTGTCGCCGGAGGTGTTAAAGGAAAGAAAGAGTGGATGCGGCACTCAGTGCCGTGGTCTGGTTGACCCCGGTGGTGCTGGCTCACAGGTTGGACTCGGTCACCTCAAAGATCTTTTCCAACCCGATTGATTCCTGTGATTCTGCAAAGCACAGCCTGGCAGGAGAAAGGGAATGGATCCAGGGTGGTTTTCCCACAGCCGTTCTCCAAGAGCACACATTTATTACCGGGCTGGCGCCGTGCGGAGCGGGGGAGGGATGGGCGGCAGCGCGATCGGAGCCCGGTCAGCCCAGGCTCGGCACATGCGGAGCCGGGTCTGCAGCCGCCGCTCCGGGCTCGCAGCGTCCCTGTGCCAGACATCTGCGGGAGCTTCGGGGCGAGCCCCGCCGAGACCGCCTGTGCTCAGCTTTTGTTTGCATTAAGTCATCTTTGGTTTAGAGTCACACCGAAACAACCATGGGTGGTTCCAGTGCTCCTATTTGGAGCATGTGTAATAAAATGCTAGAGCATAGGGAAGAGAGCTGCATCTGGAAAATGCACTGCACACAGTGGGTATTTAATTTTTTTTTTCCCTTGGAAAAGATGTTCTAACTACTCAAGTTTTCAACTACCTTTCGGCACAATACGTAATTGCGAGGCATTATATTTGCTACAAAAGGCAGGGACAAGGTGATCTAGTGGCTAATGACAGCAAGCTAATGATAATTTTTAGCAGTGACAGTTAACTTGGAATGTTACAGATTCTGTTATTTGAAAACAAACAGAATTCCTCAGATTAAATCTGTGTACTTTGACAGAGGGTGTGCTTTAAATCAAATTGAATCCTTGAGAATAAGAATATGGATGTATAACTGACCACGTATTTATAAATCTTGAAAAGGTCAGTGTAGAGTCAGGAGCACATGAATGAGTGAAGTAAGAAGACTCTTCAAAAGAGAGGAAGTACTTTTAAGACAGATGTTTAAATTACTTTTTATATTATTTTAATTTTTCGAGGTTTTGCATATATCTGGACTTGTAAAAATACACACGCTTTAGGGGAAGAAAAAAGTTCAAATTTAAAATATTTTTATGATTGTGTATGTAGTGGGTGATTCTATCATCAGAATGTTTTTCTGGTATGTCAGGGAGGAAAGAGCAAACATATTTTAGCTTCATCATGGAATTTTTCCCATGGCTCCAGAAATCAATGTATATGTATTTATGTTGATACACAATTAAGTGTTGTTGCAAGTAGTCATTAACAGAGGCTTATGTTAATTTAAAACATGCAAACCAGAACTGGTTTAGATTAAGTATAGAACTTCTTTCCCTATCACCTCTGACTTTAAAAGGGTGGTACTTCCTGTGTCTTTAGACTTATTTTTTTAATGCAATGTACTCTTTCAAGTTCATGATCATATTCAGTGAATTTCTAAACACCTGATTTTGTTTAAAATTAGCATAAAGTTTTCTTGAGATGACATAATAAAATCTTACTCAGATAAGCTAGAACTATGAGAAAGATGTGGATTTTCAAATTTAAATTCAGTAGTGACTTGCTATTTCATCTGAATCTGTTTTAACAAATTAATTTAGCTTTTTTTATTCTGATAAGTGATGGCATAATGTATTAATCGAATTTTACTTCATTCTTTCCCTGAATTTAAGAACTTAGAAAGATGTCTGTGTTCTGCACTGTGAAAGCTGAGTCCAGAGACAATTTGAAGGAAAATAATTGCAGAAAACAAATAAAGTAAGTATTTCCCTCATTCTATCCTTGCTGAAAACACCAGTGTTTTTAAATAATAGCATTGTTTACTTCTGTGCTCTCAGTTTTTTACATCTCTGCTAGGAATGCCACAGGGCATTCCAAACCGAATTTTCACAGGACTCTGTACTTTGAATTATGTAGATTTTAGTCTGTAATACAGGCTTGTGAAATGCATATTAATTTTTCACCTGAGACTCTGTCTTTATTTCAAACTTCATGCATCTTATTGTGGACTTGCTTTGAAAGAGGAGAGGATTGTTTACAGGCTGAATTTATAACAGTCGAAGGACTAGAAGATGTCCGGCAGCAGCAACCTGTTGAGCAGAAATTGAAGTGTCAGGAATCATCTGTTATATTTCATTCCTTTTGCCTGTCTGAAAGAAACTGCACATATGCAGAACAAAAAATTGTGCCACCAGGCCTATAGCATTTTTGGATATTAACTTTGAATAAAATGGACATAACAACAGTATGCATATAGAATAAAATGGCAAAATCCAGTTTTAGAAATTAATATCTATAAACTTTATAACAAAAGGATAATTAAAACACTTTAAAATGTTCAAGAAAATAAACTGAAGGGGGAATTAATTAGAAGAAATTACTGCAATTTAATAAAACTGAGAATAAGAAAAGTCAAATGAAGCAGTACCTGAATTCTGAAACTAAACTGCATTTAGAGAGAAACTGTGCTGACAGTAATAGCAGTAAAATGATACAGAGTAATTAAAGAGTGTCTGGGTTCAGGAGTTTCCTTTTGTGCACCAAAATTTCCTTTTTCCTGTGTATCAACAAGATTTATAAACAAGATTGTTTACAAACATGCTCTTTTAAATTATTTTATTTACCTATTTATTTATTTATTTATTTAACTTGTAATGTTGTGGTTTATATTATTTGCTTGTTTTTTCTCTTTTCTGGGAAGTTACAAAGAGGCTAAATAACCTCCACTTCTCCTAGGGCTTCTTTTCACTGTTCCCTTCCAGTTTATTATTCATTTTACTTCATGTTATTTGAATTACAGAATTACATAATAGTCTTTGTTGGTAGTTGGATCCACAAGGGTCATGAAGTCCAGCTCTTAAGCAAATAGGTGATACTGGGTTTAAATCTGCAATTTTGAATTATTGGGACTATGCTCTAACCTTGTGAGCTAATCTCAGGGTATTTATCCCCTCTGACAATGATCAAATGATCAAGTCCTCTTTAAAACTTAGTTTTGAATTTATTCATCCTTCACATATACTCTCTTCTGAGTCCTCATGTCTGTACTGAGGAAAGAAAAGGATCAAGCTCTAAACAAAAAAATCATAATCTTGAGGTTTGTGTTTGCCAGATGTTTCCACAGGTGGTTGCTTGGTGCATTTCTCACCTCCATGGCGCCTACTGGCTCTTAGAACTGCGCTACAGAAGTTTGTCCTGACTTCTACTTGGTTTTCTTCTGCTGCAAGACAACAGTTATGTTGAACCTCATGTAGGTCTAGTCTGGTGTCATGTCTCTAACGATGATCAAGAAAAGATTTTGGGAAGAAATGGGAAGAAATCATATATTAAGATCTGCTAGCGTGTATTCCATTGCCGTACAGAACACTCTCCCTCCCACAACTGAATGTGGTGAAGGACTTTATGCATTGACATAAGCTAATACAATTAACTTTTTCTTCCGTGAACACATCCAGACAGTTCTGAATCTAGGTAAATATTTTATATTGACAGTGGTTTGTGGTAAGGAATTCCACAACTTAACCTGGCTTTGTGTGAAAAAATTAGATTACCCTTCATTATGCAAAGAATTGCATTGTCTTGTGCATTTTGAGATTACATCCTCTGGTCTTTTTTTTTTTCAGCTCTCTAACTGTTCTGTTATTTTTAAACAAGAATGTTGGGCCTCTGACTTTCAGGTTGAACTGATACTTCAAGTGCTATCTTACTTCCAATAGTTGTATAAGTGAATTTTATATCAACATTTCCTGTCCATCTTTATTTTCCCTCAATCTTGGTTGGGGAGTTGTGTCTCTGGAGAATTGTGGTTCCTATGACATATTCTGATCTCTTTATTATCTGCATGAAGAGCACTAGGGTGTGAGTCTGCTGTACCAATCCTGCAGAACTAGCACTTGGCAATACTAATGGGGCTGCATTCAATACATATGCAAGATCTGCATTTACTGATTAAATAATCACTTTATATTTAAAAAGTGTGTTCAATACAGATAAGAATTTTTAATGAGGTTTGGAAAGTTACAGGTGTGCTGTGTGCAGGAATATATTGTGATTGAGTGCATTGTTTACTGTACTGCAAAATGGATTTATTAGTATGTAGGTTCAGTTTGAGTAAATCTCAGTAAATTGCTAGGCAAGATTAAGGCAAGAGAAGTGCAGAGACGTTCTGGTGCTTTTAGGAGACAGGGCAAAGTGCTTCCAGTGTGAGGAACAAGTGGAGTACTGTGGCTGATGTTATGATTCTCTTTTGTACTAATAACCATGTAAGGAAGAAGCTGATTTAATCTTCTTAAGCAAAATCCATGATTTGCTGTCTGTATCTGAGACAGTATGGTTCCATTTAGTTCCATTCAGTTATAACAATTGCACATTTAAATTAAGGACTGAAAGATTTTTCAACTTCAAGTGAGAATTCGTTATCTCCAGTGTGATGTGCTTGGCAGGAATTACAATCCACTGTGGTGGAGAAAGGAATATGATATGGAATAACATTTCAAATACCAATGCCATTTGGCTTGATGAGACTACTTAGAGACTTACTAAAGGAGATGGGGGTTTGGTTTGTTTTTTGTCTGTTAATTTGGTTGTTTTTTGAAAAAGCCACTACTGAATTTGATTGAAAGGTTTTGGAGAGATTTTGCATCTTTAAGGTAGACAGTGCTTCTTAACTATTTCAAGCATCAAAACAGTAAAATAAATCATCAGAACAGTAAAAGCTGAGTGATGGAAACAAAGAACCAAACATCTGCCTGGCAGATTAAAAGTTCACATAAGTAAAATGAAAGGAAGTAGTGAGCTCATTTAGAACCTCTCTGAATAAAGACTACATACATGTCTTAAGGACAGAGTAAATTGCAGAAGAAATATAGAGACTGACATGTTGATACAGCTTTAAACAAGTGTGCAAAACAAAAGAAATGAGGGATTAAGGACATTGTTTTGAAGATGTTACCATGATTTCACTGAATTTCGTTACCCATTTTTAGGCATCCCCTTCTTCTTAATAGCTTATTTTTGGGTTTATTACTACTTTCTTTCCTTTATGGTTATTTTTTTCTATCAAAAAGTTGGGTGTTTTGGGTTGAGGATTCCATGCTTCCTTAGTGGGATAATAGGAGTTTAGTTGGGAAAGCAGTAGACAAGGGATAAAAAATAGTTGAAGATTAGAGACTGGAATTGAATAAAGATTCATTGAGAAATGTGACTGGTACATGGAGCTAGCCAAGAAGAGAGTTCCATTAGGGATGGAACAAAGAGGATCAAGACAACACAATTTGCCTTAGTTTTATGGCTTAAGCAGTCTTGAAATTCTGAGTCACTATTTCTCTGCCTCGTGAAATTGTATGTAAAACACACTGTCAGAAGATGGTTTTAGTCAACCCCAGCAATTACATATATCCACTTGTATCTATGTCACAATACAGTCTGAAATAAAATTATGTGAACATTTTTCTTGTAGTCATTCTTACATGTATAGAATGTGTGCTTGGTGTAGATGAATGAAAGCTCTCTCCAGTTGGCTTTTTTTCTAGAAAAAAAAGAAGGCAGTGAAGTAGTAAGTAAAATTCAGATGGTTCATTTTTGTCATGCACAGTTTAATTTATTTTCTGGCATAGTGTTTCTGCAAGATAAAAATCCAGTTAATAAATCAGATTTTTCTGGGCAGCTACAAATTGTAAGTATATAATTTTATTAATTGCTTTGTAAGCAATGGTCTGAAATATTTTGAGTAGTACTTAGAATACTCTCAAGGCCTCATCAGCTAGTATTTTATCTTTGTTATTCAATAAATGCGCATTAACTGCACATTTGTCCTACATTCTTTTACTGTGGTTTTTGTCTACCATTATTAAAGAATGTGTGTAATGTGACTAGAATCCTCTTGAGGGTTTCTGGAATGCAACTGCTTTTTCTTTCAGAAATAGTATGGCTATTGTGTACTGACAATTCTGTTTGGTTATGTTTTTAGAATGTAAAACTAAGAATACTGTGTCTGAAGTACAGAAGGAAATCAAGTAAGCATCATGTAACCAAGTGATCTGGAATTTGGCTAGCATTCTAGGAACAAATACCAGCACTTAAAAGCCTTGGATAATTCTTTCTTGTTATGTTGAAAGGGAGCATTGGTCAAGCATGCTCTATGTTGGAAGTATTTCTGGTAAAACATCAGGTTTTCGACATTGTTCTTTAATCCACAGTACTTAGGTAATTAGAGTAAAGCTGATAATGTAAATAGTTCAAATCAAAGTGATTTTGATGTAGTTAGACAAAGAAGAGACTGTGGGCTAATATACCCCGTTACTTCTTTTAATAAAAAATTAATGGTACATCACGGCACAGGAGTGCTAGTACACAGAATATAGCTTCTTTTCTACAATAATGATTTATCTTTCAAGTTGCTTATTTCTCTCCTCTTATGCCAGTATAATTTTGCTCTCAGGCTGATTCCAATAGATGTTTTCTTCTTGAGTGTAGGAGTTGCTGATAATGACAGGGATGGTATTGTGCTTCTTCCTAATGGCTATGGAAATACAATTTTAACAAAACTTTGAATTATTCATAAGCAGTTTCTTATTTGATTGCATGTTCTCTGACTAGAAGATTTAAACAGGAATAAACAGCCTGCCTTAAAATAAGTAAAAATCTGGAAAAAAAGTTTAATTTAATATAGAATGATTGAATACAGGCCTTGTGAAAGATGAAAAAAACCCCATCCAATTGTTCATGTTTTGAGTTGTGCCATAGATAAGCATTTTAAACAAATTACAGAATTTTAGCAACTTGTGTGCTGAAGCATTGACTGACTTACTGATGGATCACTTCAAATCATGAAGCAGTGTAGAAAATTCTGCGATTAAACCAGTAGCAAGCCTCTAAAACAGGGCCTCTGATTTTCTCCGTCTCACTTATTCACATTTCCAGCTCTTTTTGCTTTGTTGATTCTTATTCTCTTCTGCAATGGGAATTATTCTTACCTATATATTTCTGTTTATTTCCTACTACATATTCCTTAGGTCTTCACATCTGATGATGTGTCTTCTCCTTTTCATCTGCTACCCCAACCCTTCTGTCCTACCAAGGCTTATACATGCATTTTGCTTCAAAAGTAATTTACACACATTCTGAATTATGTGTTATGTCAGATTTCTAAAGTAGCAACACTAACCATTCTCTTCTCATTCTCCAGAAGGATGGTAGAAATTGTTAGAATTGTTCTTTAGATTCAATGGCAAGAATTTATCCCTTTTTTCCATTTGAATAATGTGGAGAGTGGTAGGCCCAAAACCCCTTCAGTACCTTTCCTGCAGGTTCTTTGTAGGCTCTTTGTCATATGGATGTTTGGCACCTGCCATGTGGACAGATCAGTGTCTTTGCAGATTACAGTTTTGAAATTCTTTCTCCCCAAGGATGATGGATGCCTTGCTTTATCCCAGAGAAATGTTGTATGAATGAGATTTGAAATTAAAACTGTGGAAAATCATAGTTGGGCTGCCAAGCATACACAGAAGCAGTTGGTGAATACACCAGCTTTTAAAAAAATCTTATGACTGGAAAGAATGTCTGTTTGCTAAATACTTTAGAAAACCATTGATAATTTACCTTCAAATTTGCATAGTTATGCCTACGTTCATATGTAGGTTTTGCCTTACTCTGAACATATGCAGTAAGTTCTAATTAATTTTACGCAGTTTATATTTGAAGTCTAGCAGTCTTGTTTTGCCCTTGAGTTTCAGAACCTGTTTTTTCACCTTAGGATCAGCTAGTCAGTGTGTTTATCTTCTTATGCAGAATGAGCACTCCCAAAGAAATTATATCAATTACAAGTTCTTTTTCAGCAGCAGAGGAGCAGCATTTGTCAGAATGAATCATTAACAATAGCTGGAATGCACTCTTCCTGCCTCTTCTGGAAACTTTACTGAATTTGAAGTATCCTTAATCTGGGCACATACTCAGGTAGACCAGTCTTCATCGTCAGTAAAGAGGTGACTCTTTGTTCTTTCAGTGGTAGTTACAGTAATGCTTATTCTGCCCTTGGTCTTTTTATACCTCTCACTATGTTGTTGCTTCACTTTGGCAATAACAGATACAGATGCCCAGGCTGCATTATTCAAAACAGCTATTTCAGCTGCAGTTACAATAGTGGGTATTAGATGTTTTCTTATACAAACGCTAATAGGATGGTAGTAGAATTTCTTCTGTCTTTGTAATTCTGTTCAGTAGAGGATTTGAAAATTTACTATAGCCTTTAGTAAAATTCTTGCTATTCATAACAATTTAATACATTCTTCTTTTCCATTTTAAAAACTAATTTTTTCACATTTTCTGTGGCAAAAATTGTCTTGCATGGTAATAAATAAGATATGTAAGTGAAGTGGATTTAATCTATCTTTTGATCAATTTACCACTGGATAGCAGCATAAATTTCTTTCATTAATCTGATATTTGCTGCAGATACATGATCAATACATGCTACACAAATCAGAAGAATCTTACTGGAACAGAATAGCCCTGATCCTCCACTTTGAGAAAGGCGTCTTTCCAAGATTTAGGTGTCCATTTTTGTTTTCTATGAGTATGTAATTCTTTATCATGCTATTTGGAATAAGAAAAGGCACAAAGCTACAAAAGGCAAGCACAAATAAACTTATTTTAAATCAATTAAATTCTGTGCTTTGGTTTGAATTACTTTTTAAAAATGGATTAATGCATGATATTGATTAAATCGGCCAAGTAAAGCACAGAAAAATTATTCTAATTTTGAAACAAGAAATAAGTGTAGCTGAGAGATTTTGCATCTGATGCAGCATCAAATTAATCCCATATTTGTGTATAGGTTATGTAAATGAAATTGAATAGCATACTGCATTATATGAGACATAGAACCTAAGATGCACATAATTCTGTTTGTGAAGTTACACAGCTGCTGCTTGTAATTGGCTGCCTAGGGAACCTCTGTTCAATAATCCTTTTTAATGATGTTTTTAACAGTTTGGGTTCCATAGTAAGAGAAGAACCAGATATAGAATGTCAAATATAACTAAAATACAAATAAATGAAGATTCATAACAAAAATTAGGTGTGGCTGTGCAAGCACATGTGTATATGCTTTTAAATTTTTTTTAAAACATACAGCGATTTTGAAAGCTCTTTTGCAAACACAGTGTTCAATGTTTCAAATGACAAATAAACAAAAAAATAGTGATTGCTTTCTTACTGCTGCAGCATAGTTTCTTTCCCATAAAGCTACTTATTACAATAGAAAATAAAATAAAGTAATTATATTTTTCCCCTGAATTTTAAATGCAATTCACTGTTTTAATTATGTTTTTCTTTCATCATGACATTGTTGAAATTTAAATAACTACAGAAATACAACTTCTTTAAACATTTTCTGGGTCACTTCTAACTGAAAGGCTCTCTTCTGTTGTCCAATACTATGTATGATTTAGATTTGTTTGTGCAAAAGGAAGAGAGGCTATAACGTTTTTATTGACTATCTCTAGCTTACTTCCCTTGAAACAGAGGAAGTAATATTGCTTTCTTTGTGAGAGGTTTTGACACTTAAATAATTTGTTTCTATTGTCCCTTTCATTTCTGTTTTGTGAGCTACTACTTCCAGTCTTTTTGTAAGATTAAAGTATGTACTTCCATCCTGTGTATAACACGTCAGCATGTAGAACAGCATCTCCTAGGAGTATAGTTTTTCAGTAATTGTAACCTCTTGTTTTGTTGAACCTTGAAATTTATTATACTCTATGGCTGAATTACACAACAGAAACTTTTAAATATGGTTCGTTTTTTTCCATTCATCTTTATAGCATTTGTTTTCTCCACAATGAATATATCCTCACCAGTGAAGAAGACATTGTTGATCATTCATTTTCAGGGAGGATCCCTTAAACTGTTCAGAGTATGCAGGTGTGGTTCAGCCATGGTTTATGATGCCATAAATTGTAATATGGAATTTAACAAGGAGGAAAAAACGGGTGTTTTGCAATGTGATAAACTACAGGACAAATAATGGAAGAATAAATGATGTAATTACTAACTAATGGAAATGTCAAATCTATATAAGGAGTTAGTTAATTGTAATTAAAGTTTGGTTTAGCAAGAGATCTCTGGAGATATTTATGTTACTTAAAGGAGAAAACAGTTTGAAGTTGAGGGACGTTTTGGTTTTAATCCAAATTGAGTGATAATCAGAAAAATAAATATGATAGAGACATAAGATGAATATGAATGATAATGCTTAAGAAAAATTATTGCAGAATTCTGTTAATCTGTTGAGAGTTCACTTCTCCACTTACCTTGTAACAGTCTGGGATAAGGTGTAGTGGCCATAACCTTTAAGCATGCCATTTAGAAATTTATGTTGACTTTATCATGGTTATCCATATTTTACTTTTTCAAAAGTTAATCCCATCATAAGACACTGCTGCTTCCCAATTACCCTGATGAGAAAGTTACAGTTGTTCTCTTTATCCGCAATGTAATGCTGACCTTGTCTGATTGGTGTCTTGTCAATATTTGGACTGTTTTCTTGTGGTTGAAAGATTTGTCTCAGTTTCTAAGCTCATAGAGTTGAAACATAAAGCATGACAACTGGAGAGAGAGAGAGGGAGAGAGCAAGAATTATTTAATTTCTTCTTTTGTGTGCATTGTCCTTGTATTGGTCAAGAAGTTCTTAAGACAACTGTAGATTCTATGCCATATTATTCCTTTTGCAAGCCTTATTTATCCTTATGTGTAGATAATCAGGTGTAGTGTGTATTCCACAGATAGTCCATTTATATTTATAATGCTGTAATTGTAGTCCTCTGGAATAGTGTTCCAGAAATAAATGGAGTATTAATTCAAACCCTGTGGTGTGAAAGAGAAAAACTGCTAAACACAAAAAACAGTGGAAAACCCAATGTCATTCTAATGGAAGTTCCATTTCAGACCCTAGCTGAATCTTACTAATATCTCTCCAACCTCTGCTTTCTGTTATGATCCTGTCTTCCTCCTCATTACTCAACTAATTCTACTATAATTTTTACTGACAACTGTTCTTGTGAGATTGTAAGTACTCAAGAAGCATACTAGCTTTATTTCTACCAGTTTTTCTTTTCTCTTATGCAAGACCTGCTTATTTTTCTTTCTGCTATCCCTCATATTTCTAAGTTGTCTATTTCCTCACTGAAGAGAGGACTTTTTTTTTCTGCTTTACTCAGTTGAGATTCCAATTATTTTCATATGTATTTCATATCTCAGAAATACTAGAAGACCAAAAATTCTTACATATGTTAATCAATCTGTAAAACTAATTCATTTTCCACAACAGTTTTGTATTAGAGGTGCCTGGATGTGGCACTTGGGGTGATAATGGTGGTGCTCTGTTGACAGTTGGACTGGATGATCTTGAAGGTCTTTTCCAACCCTGATGATTCTGTGATGTATGAGTTTTACATCAGGTCTTAGCAATGTAAGTAAAAGTCCTAATCTAAATATATTGAATACCTCCACAAAAGAAAGTGTGAGTTTAGGAGAAATAATTCTACCCTACAATTATAGAGTCTAGCAAATGTGCTGATCTACAGCAGCCAGAAAAAAATATTTACAATGAAAAATTATGTGTAATCAAACAAATAAAGTCTGAGGTCCTAAAATGCCATGCTTACGATTTTGTGAAGTGTTGTCGTTACTGACAGATTAAAAATGAAGGTAAATCACAGTTAAAATTTTGTTAAGATAAACAGAAATTTGCTAGCAAACTGCTTAGTGGACCTGGGTTTATCACAGTGTTCTCAAAAACTGATGTATGATAAGCACTTTCATTATGTAATATGAAACACATGCGTTCTGCACTGTTGGCACATTAAAAACTTGGAAACAATTCAACACCTTCAAGCCAGCAAGTATGTAAAGCAGTAAGATAAAATCATTAATAATCAAGTTCAGGATAGAGATTACACAACCACTAATGAAGCAATTCTCATTAAAGCAGTTTTTCTGGATAAGACGTACCTCACAGAGTAGGAATCCACTTTCCCAGAGAATGTCACCAATGACCGTTAACCCTGAACATGAGCAAATTGGAGCAAGAGGTTCTGATTAAATCTCTTGTGGGGGAAAAAATCATCATTTTTTCTAGAATCTTAGGTGTGAAGCCATGTGGAAAACAATCAGTAAATAATAAAGTAGATGAAGCACAGACCTTTTAGTTCAGTCCATTCATAACCAATAAAAAAATAAAACTGTTTTGAGAGAGAAAGGAAGTGAGGTCTATTTGTTTAGCTGGAGAACATTAATATATTACCTTACTCAGTCCTTAAAATGTCAGTAACCTAAAAATCTAAAAAAGGATTTTACAATGAATTATTTTAATGGAAAAATTGCCAAATTTACCATATCCGTATCCCAGTCACACAGACTTAGAGCGTAAAAGTTACCTTGTTTTTCATACTCCATTAATATACCTGCTTATACTGTTATGGCTCCTGCACAGAACAGATATATAGTAATTATTGTTGAGAACCAATATAATCTACTTAAAAGAGTTTCTATTTTCTTCTAATATTTTGGTTACAGTACTGTGTATGTGAAGATTTGCTTTCAATCAAGTTGTAAACTTGGGAGTTTTTTCATATATGTGAACATATATGAACAGTTTTGTTTCTGTTCTTACACAACTTAGTATTTTTTTATTCACAATTTAAATTTGGGTGTAATATGAAATTCTGTCCTTTTTGGATTAGGGGACTTCTTTTCCCTAATTTGGGAGCTTGTTCATTGTTTAATTAATTTCATGGTTTTTTGAGAAAAACAAAATAGAATCAAATGCTGTGACACAAAAAAATTAGTCCTTGCAACAAAATGACGGCAGCTAAATCACTAGGAACCAGTCTGACTTGACATTATGATCAATATGCTGGATCTCATTTGTGACAGGTGTGGTCCTTTCTGTTGTTTGTATAGGCAGATTATATGTTTAAATTAAGTAGAAAATTATACATTGTAATTTATAGTTATTGCTGGTTATCACTGTTTATTCTATTACCATGACTTAGAAATCCATTTATGATAGGAGTTAAATACAAAAGATGCTGATGCCTGAGAACATGTGTGAGGTGAAGGTTAAACCATTTTTTATAATTTGTTTTTTCTTTCTTAATTTAGCATTTGACTTTTTAGCATGTTTTATTTGGTTGCAGCTCAATAATTTATGTAACTTGGGACTAATTGTCAGTGTGCTATGCACAGCTGGATACTGAGTTAACCATTTGTTTTATTGTCCCTACAAAAATAGGGTGTAGTCATTTTTTTAACTGAAGGGCAATCTCTGAAATCACAACATCTTAAACTAGCAGTTGTAGCAGACGGAGACCATATATTTGTTGTTGCCTTAACTGTCCTTCTTTGGTGATCTTACCCAGCAACCTTTTCATTGGTTTTAAATTTAATATGTTTGTTACAATTTCATAGCACCATACAATGGTTTGGGGTGGAAGGGACTTTAAAGACCATCTAGTTCCAGCACCCTGCAACTGAATTGTTTTGCATCATTGGAAGTGGAAATGGTGTTACAATCTTTTTCTTTAAGTTAGACTGTAAAATGTTTTCATAAAAGAAGTTACACTGTAAAAGAATCATGAGTCTAGTGCTTTCCTATCACTTACTGTGCTTTGCTTATTTCTTGCTTTGATCCTACTTTGGTCAGTCTGAAGGAGTATTTTTACCTTCTAAATTCTTTAAAATGTTACCTATGCATGTGCTTTTAAATTACTTTTTGTATGTACCTTAGTTTCTTAATTTACTTGATGGAGTGCTAAATTTAATATTATAACAAACAGACATGGTTTTACATATTTTTGGTATGTTTTTTCTTGGTTGCTTTTCGTTTACTTTTCTGTAATGGAAAGTTCAGCAACTCCCTGTTTTTTTCAAGAATATGGGGTTTTTTTGCACTCATACTAATAAATTTTGGAAGCAGATGATGTGATTATCAAGGCGGATGCGTATTTGCATCATGGTGGGATTTTTTTTTTTAATATTGACTAGATCATTTGTGTAGATGTTCAGAATCAATTTTAGTGAATATGTCTATTTTTATGTGTATATGTATCTGTGTCTATGCAAGCAGCATGTGTAAGTCGTGTATACATACATTGTATTATACCTTTTATGTTGTGTTATAAATGTGTAGCATGGTATTGTGAGAAAATACTCCCCATTACCGGTTTACTATTGCACATAAGTGTTTTAGGTCTCTCAAAGAATCACCAGCAAAGGTGGTGCCAAGGCAGGTTTAATATATAAGTGAAGGTGTAACAATGTTTGTCAGCAAGGTTTCTACTTGCTCAATGGTTAAAGCATTGTACTAGAGCCTGAAATCAATCAACCTAAAACTAAAACCAACCAAAATGTATCTATGTGTAGGCTGGAGATGAAGGAAGGGCAAGGATAGGAAAGGATTAGGGGTAAAAACAAGTAAGAGAGACATTTGTGTAGGGCCACAGGGTTTGGACTAGAGCACTTGGCCCAGACTTGTCTAATGATTGAGGCCTAAAGATTTTAACAGTGCTTAAACCTAATAGCACATTTAATTCATATTTAAGTAATCTATCAAATGATTCTATATAATTTACTGTAAGCACAACAGTAATTCACCTAAACCTACAAACCTAAATTATTCAACAATCTAAGAGAGTAAGATTTTCAGTACATTTGCTTTAGCTTATTCATGCTTGCGCTTGTGTAGACCTGAAGGTGTATGGATAAGGTAATCACTTGAGAAAAATTTCCCTGAAGGTCAGGGAAATACTCACATTGGATGTTTTTGCATCTTCTCACTGGGCTGGGCTTTGAGGAGTGGGATTATCAACCCAGGACCCATTGCCACTGTTCACTGGTCCTCTGAGTACAGCAGACTTGCTGAGAGTTGCCCCACTGGGAGCAATTTGCTGATGACAGACCACTGCAGGCCAAAAGAGCTGAGAATTGTTTATGAGGTTGCAAAAGACCTCTGAGATCATCAACTTCAACCTCTGACTGGTCACCATCTGGTCGCTAGACCATGGCACTTAGTGCCACATCCAGTTTTTTTTTTTAACACCTTCAGGGATGGTGACTCCACAAACTCTTTGGACAGTTCATTCCAATGAATTCCAGTCTGACAGTCTGTTCTAAGAAATTACTTCTGAAAGGAAGAACCTACTTAGGATCACTGCTTCTAGGGTCACAAGAGAATTGGCTTAAACCATAAAAATCTTCAGTCTTGGCCATAGTTCAGATTAGTAACTTCAGTTACAAAAATCTTATTCCGCTGAAGTTGTTATTCAGACAAAGAAAATAAGTTTCCAAAGTGGTTTGTGCTAGACAGCACAAGTTATTGGGTGCAGCCATTTCTAATTACAGTAATTTCACAACTATAAGGTGCACCTTAAAGCCTAAAATTTTGATCAAAACCCGGAAGTACGCCGTATAATCTGGTGCGCCTTATATATGAAAAAAGTTTGAGTGTTGAAGGGATCTCAAAATGATTTCTGTTTCACATTGTGCAGCAACAAACACGAAGTTCGCAATCAAATGACCGTGAGCAGCGAGAGCCGCATGAGTGCGTGAGCCGTGAGCAGCCTGGCACCAGGGGCAGCTGCAGGGTGCGGGAGAATGGCAGGCGGGAGTGCTGGGGCCCGCGGCACAGGGAGGGTGCCTGGGGCTGCGTTTAAAGGCTACACCAATCTGTGAAAAATATTTGCAAATTGAGCACCTGCCAGTAAACCCCATAATCGCACAATTCCGCGATTCCATTACTAATTTGTTACTTTGTTGCATGCAGATCCTCGCTGCAAAAAAAAGTGCGCCTTATAGTCCGGTGTACCTTATGTATGGAAGAAGTTTGGGAATTTGCCGACACCCAGAAGTGCACCGTATAATCTGGTGCGCCTTATATCGTGAAATTACTGTAACTCAAGAAGTTATTCCAGGTGCTGTTTGTCAAGACTGAGGCCTACTGAGCATTTCTGAGATCACAGTGCAGCCAGGGGGAGTGCACCACCACACTTACTCAATGTTTTTTTTGCTTACTGCATGAGACATATTTAAAAATGTACATTTAAAAAATGAAAACGGGAATGACATACAACTTGCAATGGCTTTTCCTGGCCCTGAGAGAAAACCTTTATCTTCACTTTAACAGTAGTCACTGTCAAAAGAGGAAAGACCAATAATATTGGAAAGGGAAAATTAATTTTGAACTGGCATAAAATCTGCTTATTTTCAAACTTGTTGAAGAGTTTTTTTCACAATACTTTATTGATGTTGGGAAAGAAATAATGGCTTCTACTGTCCTTTAAATATGTTAAGTTATTAAACTGGTACAAGAATGACTTTGTACTGTGTAATTTAACTGTGCATGAGGAGAATAACCTGCTCTAAGAGATGATGGACTGTCTATTAATTACTTCTTCCTGAAGTGAGGTACATGATTTTTAAATTAAGGAAAAACTTGATGCAGGCACAGCCATAGAAAGTTATTATTTTCTAAACTAAAAAGGAATTATTTACCTGTAAGATTACTTTGGTTAGCCTTTGAGGAGCATGAAAAGCAGAAGTAGTTTGTTTGAAATACTATGCAAAATGTATTTCCTGCCCTCCATGCACACTGTCCCCCAATGACTGGCAGTAATATTTGTGTCAGGCAAACACAGCCATGCAGTCTCAGAATGATTAGATAAATAATTGGATACAGAAATATAAGTCAACACAAGTTAATTTCCATTGACTCCCTTTACTCCTTATTTGCATGAACAAGGTGGATGGTGATTTTATATTCTAATGGTCGAGTCTAAATGGCTTTGAGTAGTGTTTTATTTATAGAGCACTTGGTTGCCCATAAGGTAAATTGTGCAAATTGTGGTCAGAATTAAGACTGACTTTTTTATAGCTGGTGAGAATACATCAGTAGCCAGGTCTGGGTGCATGAATAAAGTAGACACTGTAAGAATTTTTCTGCTGTACCTCAGAATGTCCCCGTATGTGATGAGTCAGAATTTGTTCTTGGAATCTGAAGAAATGTTTGCAACTCTGGAGTCAAAACCAAATTGGATAGCATAATGATGACAAATCTCAATCCATGAAGTATTTGGTCTTCATTTTGAAGAGATGTATCAATGTATGAGTGGATTATGTCCTAGGCAACTTCCTCTTGACATTGAGGAGCATTTTCGGAGTATGTTTGATATGATGAACTGGATCTACTCAGAAAGAGTTATTTTGTAAACATTGAAAGCTGAAGAGGTGTATGTAAAATCAACAGTGATTTTCATATATAGGATGCACTTTTTACTTTATATGTGAGGTTTACTTTCTATAACCATAGCTTTTTTCCTAAATTAATCTTTTTCTTTTTGCTTTATTTAAGTTTACTTGGAGCAAGATCAGAACCAAAAAGGGAACATGAAACAATCATATAATTCAATTAATCCTCTCCAGCAATATTAGTTCAAGTTATTGATATGTTAATCATATCAATAGTGATCTGTAGATAATGCCAGTTGCTCTTCAGACATCAATTGGGATAAGGCTTTGTGGCAGTTAATATTAGAAATTATTCATGTTAGCTTTAGTCCTCAAATGCATTTACAGTAATTTCATTAATACAAGCCGCACAGACTATAAGCCGCATTGCTGGGTGGTGGCAAACATTTTGTTCTTTGTCCATAAATAAGCCGCACCTGGTTATAAGCTGCTCTGTCGTTCGCAACGAGGACCCGCATGCAACAAAGTTGCCAAATAGTAACAGAATCATGGGATAGCGGGGTTTACTGGCTCGGCTAAGGCTGTGCAGGCTCGGCCCACTCGGGGCTGCCGACGAGGCCAGGTGGCCCAGCTCGGTGGTGCCGCTCGGTGGGGCCGGCTGCTGCCTCTGGGCTCGCTCGCCCCGGCCCGGTGCTGCCGTGTGGTGGCAGGCAGGGACGGAGCCCACTGGCGCCCATGGCAGCGGGCGGGGAAGGAGCACCCTTGCTCCCGCCGTGGCAGCGGCAGGCAGGGGCAGAGCCCACCGGCACCTGCAGCGGTGGGCAGGGAAGGAGCATCCCCGCTCCCGGCGCAGCGGCAGCAGGCGGGGGCGGAGCCTGCCTGATCCTGCCGCGGCAGGTGGGGGAAGAAGCCCCCTGCTTACCCCACGGGCCGCGGGGATGGCAGCACGGAGCCCCCGCCTCCTCCCCGAGCCATGGGGACGTCAGCACAGAGCCCCTTGCCTCTCCCCCGCCTGAAGGAGGGAGCTCCCCTGCCTCCCTCCCCCTCCTTGTGCTGCCGGAACTGAGCTGGCCCCACCCGCCGCGCGACACATTAACCAATTTGTAACAATCGCGAAATCCTGGATTTTACTGGCAGGTGCTCGGCTCGTCATCCTGGCTGGCGCTTCCAGGGTTGTAAATGTCAGAAAATTATTCACATATTAGCCGCTCCTGAGTGTAAGCCGCATTTCCGGTGTGGGAGCAAAATTTTAGTCAAAATGATGCGGCTTGTATTCATGAAATTACTGTAATTATAGATTTGTTTGTGAAAAAAAACTACTGCATCTTTTCCTCAGCTGTATTAGTCTGCCATTTGAAATATGCAGCAGAAGCTTTCTGCACTGGGCAGAGTTATCAAAAGTTTTGTACATATAATCATAGAATCTTTCATCATTTGTTGGCCATTGAGTGATCTTCTCCAATCTTTGAGACAGCAGTGAGAAAAACTATGCATCTCTGCAGATAGTATTATTTGCATTCATAATTATCACAATAGATAAATAGATTGTGGGTGAGTGACACAGCAGATTCATCATCATTACACCTCCATGTGTATGATTGGGACAGAAATTTGGCTGTTAGCCATCATAATGACAAGACTTAACTAATGTGATCAGTCTTGAAGCAGATTGAATTAAAATTTTCTTTCCCTAGGGAACAGCAGTGGCAAGGTATGTTCTAGGCAGCTGATATGAGGAATTATTAAATTTTTTTTGTGCCAACCAGGAATAGCAAATATGCTGTTTTGTACCTTTCATGGAATGACATCTGAGGAGCAGCTTGTTCATTTTTTCCTTCTTTGGGTTTTTCCATTTCCATCTTCTTCAAGATAGTGAGTGCTAATTCCAGTAAAACAATCCTCATGAAAGGGAAGCCACCTCTTCTGGAAGCGCAGTTTTGTTGAGTTGGACTTTGCTACACACCTTTGAACTAAACCTCTTCTTTCTGTTAAATAAAGAAGAAATAATATGAATAGGACTTGTACTGCAAGAGTATAGTATATGTATTGCATATATGAAAGCTAATATACAAGGCAGGAGATGTCTGCAACTTCATATTAAAAAAGTAAAAGTTAAGCTGCTTTCCATTACAAGTATAGCATTTCTGTCTCAAAAACAGGTTCCATGCAACTGAGATGATAAGTTTAAGAAGGGAGTGACTGAGGAGCATAAGGCTGGGAGCCATTCAAGAGGCAAAAAACAAGGACGCCAGTGGATGATAGAGAGTCACTTGGTTTGAGGGGGCAACAGTACTGACAGAAGTTAGAATAATGTACTTGCTAGACTGAGTGAAAGGAGTAGGCAACAATAACTGAGGTGTGATAACAGAAAGGAACGTAAGAGACAGATCTGTATCGTTCTGGAGATTGAAATAGAACAACCTAGGCAAAGCAAACTTGAAAATAATGTATTTCCTTGTGATAGTTCTTGTGATTAACTTGTGCAAGTAAAAGAGTTTCTTACCTATCACAAAAATTCTTTTTTTCCTCTCATTTTGAGAATCCTGTATTTCTTATTAAGTCGTATACTTTATCACTGTGTGTCTTGACTTTATGTGCACCCGGTATTGTACAGGTGAGATGGCTACTGACCAATTGTAAATATATTTATACCTCTGCTTAGGAAGGGATGACCTCTCTATCTAATAACATTCGGAAGACTAACATAGGAAACAATACATTGTTGGAAGATATATTAGCCCAAGTCTTTCTGATTCTGGCACTATTTTACAGACAGTAAGATCATCAAGATTGTAAAAAAATCTATTGGTACACAGCAAAATAGAAAAAACTGTTTGTGGGCTGGTTGTTTTGGGGTTTTTTAAGTCATTCATATGGGCATTTATTTTTCATTAGGAGGTCTTTAATAATTTCTGATCATTGAACACTACATTCCTGAACTTTCCAGACATTGACTACAGCATAATCAATAATCTCAATATAACCTGCTAATCTCAATATAAACTGCTATGAATATAAATTTCCTGGCATAGAGCTCATAGTGTTATTTGATTCTGAAAGTGAAAAAATATGCAAGATGTTTAGTACTGTTTAAACTTTCTCTTAATATGAAAATGTAATAGATTTGTTGCACTGTGTTGAAACATGTTCATTGTATAAACAATATTTTGTTTTACAAACAACTCTGAGTTGTTTATAAAACTCTCAGAGTTGACTCTCTGGGAAGAGTCTCAAACTCTTCAGCAATGAAATATACCATTTAAAATTTGTAAAATTTTAGCAACCTTCTCAATGCAAATAGAGAAATGAAGTCTACATGAAGTTTTAGATTGTTTTGTTTTAATCAGTTGCTAATAAGGAGTTTTTAATGTTCTCTGAAATTATTAATTTTAGCAACCAGAGACAATCACTTGATCTGTCACATTTTACAGGCTGTGTAAGACTCTGTGTAGATTATATTTCTCCACTTGCATCTAGAAGGATGATGAAATTTTAAAATATCTAAATGGCATATACCTTGGATGTAGAGTTTGAGACTCTGCTAAGACGGTTTTTATGAGGTCAAAAACGTCATTGTGTGTCCATGCTTCCTTGTATGATGTACTGACCACAAAATTGCCTTCATTCCTCTGTTGAAAAGGGGTAAATTATGCCTAGCCTTTCTAGCTCTGCAATCCAAAAAATCGCTTATGTAGGAGCAGTACCCACAATGAATATATAGACAAGCAGGTAGTTGGACATTAATTACTACTGTAAAACTGTTAAAATTAGTAGAGATTTCTTGCATGTCTTAAAGTAGTTGCTGTAAGGAACAGTAATTATAGTAGAAAAATAGAAATTGAAACTGCAGTGATTGAAAACTCTATGACAGCAATATGGAGATGCAGGTAACTTGGATTGTTTCATTTCATTATTACTTCTGATAATTACCTCAGCATACTTGAAAAGGCATCATTAACTATGACAAAATGAAAAATCTGTCATCATCGCATTAAAGATCACGTTCTCTAAGGCTGAAAGCTTCATCAGTTTTTAGAAAATAGATAATTTTATGTCTGATTTTAGTGTTTGTGTCTCGTGGTCCCTTTTAAACCTGTGGTTAACTTTCCTTTCAGGAAAAGGACCCTGGAAGAATACTTAGAGATTTTGAAACAAGCAGTGTGAAACAAATCCTTCTCTTGCTCAGCTCCTGAGACTGCACAACATGACGTAAGTTATTTAACCATTTTATCTCTTTTTTCCCTTTGTAGACAATGAAAACATACTATTTTCTGTATATTTAATAATGCTTTGTTTTGGTTAAATTTTTTAACAATTGTGGTGAAAATTTTAATTTAATTTTAAAATTGAAGTTAGTTTAGTAGATACAAAAGATGTTAAAAGACAAGGTGTTTTGAAAAAAAAAAATCAGTTGAAATCTTACTTCATTACTTTTTCAGCTAAAACTGTTAATTAGGCTTGTAGTACTTTGACAAATTATTCCATCTGACCTAACCTTGAGGTATGTGTGCCTACTTATTGTTACTTTCTTTGCATTGTTAGTTTGTGCTTTTACAGTATTTTGAGCATTTAGAAAGTAAATGTTCTTGTTGGCTGAAGTTCTATAACCTTGTTGTGTTGGTTAAATAATTTAATCCTTCTGGAGTTGTCAAATTCATATTTCAGTGTTGAAGTCTCAGTAGTCTGGAAGGATCTAATCACTAGTGGATCCAGGAAAAGAAGTGATCTCATAGGAAAGAAATCAACAAATTCTCATGTATAAGTTATAGAGAATGTGGGAAGATTTTCAGAGTCCTTAAAAGAAAAGAAACATTTAATTCTGTGTATGAATCAGAAAAGTCTGACAAGTTTCAGTTCAGTATCCATATTAACACAGTATAAACACAGAATCTATCTCACAAATGCAATCTTTCAACTGATCTGTGTTACACTATGATTAACAGATTTTGTTACACTATGATTAAGTTCCATAGAAACTTAAGGAATAGATAACAGAATTTTTAGAGGAATTTCTTGGCTACCTAGATTGGTAGAACCCCCTCTGCAAAAAAGAGGAAATAAGTTGCTTAAGGACAGGATTTGGAATCCTGAGTAGCCTGTGTTTGAAGGAAGTGTTCATAGTTCTAATGAATCTCAGTTAACTGGCAAGACAGGTATTACCTCCATGTATGCTAGAAAAGCCATTCACTGAAGTCCTCATTGTAATAAAGTATCAATTGTGACCAATACGTTATTTGGAACTTGGTTTTTGGTGCAACTTTGATTGTTTTCCATATGTTAGTATTAGTACAAATATGTTTCAACATAATTTCTATCTTCATACTTACATGAATATTGTAGGAACATAAGACTCAGGGCTCCTCTAGGGTGGGTGTGAGCATGAACTACCATGTGAGAATCTTGCTTTTAGTCATGGACTAACCTTGAGAGTGCTTGTGTTCTGTTTGATCACTGTCTTTTCCTATTTCTTATTCCTTCTTCTGTTGTAGAAACCCTATATCCTTTTAGCTTTGCTTTTATCCTGCCCAGTATTCCTCCAAAAGGAATGAACTTGAAATCTTTGTTGTTTATTCACCAGTAATTATTGTTAAATAATTTTAAGTTTAGATTTGTCACATCAGTCATTAGTCTTTTTAAGGCATCTGTAGTTATTTTTTTCTGTGCTGTGCAGAAAAAGTACTTACAATAATTAAGTAATTAATTAAATTTTAAGGTAGTTCTGAAAATAAGCTTCCTTTCCTATCTATAATTCCTTTCTTTTCTTTTGTACAGACATAAAGTACATGATGTCAGCACAACTGTGTTTGCAACTGTTACCTGTTTCAAAATTTCTAAGAATTAACTCTGGGGTTTTGCCGTAAGTACTTTGTTTAATTAGCTGTCTTTCTACATGTAGTTGTATTTCTTATAAAAGTCTAACTCTTAGATGAAACTCTTTCATCATTGGGGTTTTAGGGCATTAATTAGGGTTATTTAATGGTTTAATGGCATGTTAAAATTATTTTACAAATGTTAAATGTTAATTAATATTTTTTAAATATTTTATTATAGTAATTTCACACAGCATTGGTAGTGCAAGCTGCTCATAGTCTTTACAGACTGAACACTCTTTAAAAAAATAATTTAAATGGTCTGTCATTTTCTAAAAGCCCCATTGTTTCTTTTCATTGTGTTTTCAATGTCCACATTTTGTGTAGTTCTGTCACCTGTGTAAAAGTAAAAGCTTTCTCAGAACTGTAATGAGCAAATAATTGCTAACAATTTTGTATAAGCATTATTTTATTCAAAATAACCTTTCACAATTTTGCTCAAAAACACGAACCATGAGGAGACTAAAATAAAAATGGTACTCAACCAATGCCCTTTGACTAACTATGGCTATGCTGCCATACCAACTACCTCTTGTGGATCACAGTACTATCTTAGCAACTGAGAAAATTATTATTGTCTCTCTTACTGTATTCTCTTGATGGTTCTGGTTTACTTTATTATTTATTTATATATTTTATATGTAGTCTGTAGGAAAATAAGTGAAATTATACATTCTACTTTTTTCTGAAAGCAATGGAATTCATTGTTTTTCCACTTCCCAGGGCTAAATGGACAAATGTGGGCTGGTCAGATGAACTCTTCATCATTGTTTGTTGGGAGTTTAAAAACAAAACTAATCAAGCAAACCCAAAGAGACTCCCTGAAACCCCACAATAATTTTCTTTGCATTTTAAGCCACTGTTCCTCATGACAGAGGTCAGTGCCATGGGAAATTTTCTTCATAGTTGTGCTAGCCCGATCTTTTTTGTCACTTAAGCTTATACACGAGGTATTTTAAAAAGAAAATTGAAAGCTGATGTACAAATATATTCAATAGGAAAACAATTATATGAGTGGAGTGAAATCTTCTTGGTGACCTGTGTTGCTTAGAAACAAACTGCTGTTCTGTCAATTGATTAAATCCTTGTCTTCTAATTTTTTTTTACTGGAAAGTCCATTGCAATGCCTGATTCAGGCTTGGACATTCCTCCATTAACCATGAGGTCAAGCTACTGTGTGCTCCTTTCCTTTCTTCATTCTGACTTCATCTCAGCTAAAATCACTCAGACACCTGTCAGTGAGCATTTCTTGCATAAAGTTTCAGTTATTAGTACAGAATTTACCTGGTGCAAATGGAGTTAGAGCACACATGAACGCATGCATTTCTGTTGCATTAGCCAGTGCACACAAGAAAAGATTTTTGACAGCATTTTGCTTTCATATCAAATTAGTTAATGTGTGGCCAGGTAAGTAATCTGCCACCAGAAACTTACCCTGTCAGCATTGTTTAAACAAATTTAAACTAATGAAGTAATTTTTTATAGGATCTATTCTATGTGTTGTAGTACTGCATGCTTTTGGTGAAGTGCAAGAAATTAAAAATCTGGCCAGATTTACTGTCTCAGTGTTTTTTGATTTTTTTTCTGTTAGTTACTGAAGATTATTTCTAGAATCACAGCTTCCATATTCAGCTACAGATTTGATGTGTTTGTTTTCTCTTGTTTCACACTTTATCTTAATTATTGTAAAATCTTTCTTTTGAACTGAAAATAGTAGCCATCGTCCATATGTTTTTATGCAAAATATTGATGCAGGATGTAGTTTCTCACCATCTCATTTCTATACCCACCTTTAAACTTTTCCCAAACTTCCCACTTTAAATCCCGGGTGGTCCCTTCCTTTCTGTGCTAGCAATTATTCCCCTCTTGTTAAATTTTCAAGTGGTATTTTTTTGCTTTCTCTCATGTTGTATTTCTCACTTGACAGGAATTTATATAAACATTCAGTAATTCCCTTACACTCCGTGGCTTCTTGCTGTGACTTTTGCTCCATGTACTCACTAATTCAAGAACTGAGTTTCAGAAATGTTCAACCTAGTTAGGGAATGTCCTTGAAGGGATAGTAACAAGCTTAACACAAGAGTGTATGGAAGATCTTCACAGCTTTTATTTTTTTCCCTACAATGACCTATACAAAATAGCAATAAATAATATATTTCAGGTGGGATATACCTTAAGCCTGGACATCATATGTGTTTCTAGATACTGTGGTAACTGCTGTTGTGTTGTCAGGGAAACAGCCTTGTGCTCGGTAGGAAAAACCAGTGAGGATTAAGCAAAGCTATAATATAGCTAAGTCCTTGTGACCTTAGCAGGATCAAGACCTGTCAGTTCTTCCCTTTGCAAGTGTCCCTCACCAGTGAGAGAGATATGCACAAGTAAAAGCGTACCTGCAGTGTGCCTGGTATAAGTATCAGACTTGGAGTATTCTAAGAAGTGAATGCATTTCTCAGTTAGATGGATTAAAAGACTCTGGTTTGTGTAAGTAAAATCTTTATAAACTAAATGATAGAAAAGTTTTCATGTGAGCTATGAATGTGTAAGAGACAATTAAATTATGATGAATGCTGGAGTCTCTTTTTCTTTGTTGAAAATTCCCACAAGAATATACCAATATAAAAGTACATTAAAGTCACAGGGATAAGCAAAAGTGTATAGCACTCTGGGGTGTGGAGTAGTTGCCAATAGTTTTCAGCACAGTGTTCTTTAGCAGTAAATATTGATGTATGTGTTACTAAAGTTAACCTCCAATATGCACGTATTATTTTATTCCAGTTTTTTGTATTAAAAGAAGTTTATCTTTTTCAGGTTAAGCATTAAATTAATTCTACTTTTTCTAACTCAAAATAGAATATTACACATTAGTTGAATTTTCATAAAATATAAGAATGAAGGAGCGACTACATTTGACATGGTTTGGCAGAGTTCCTCGAGTTCATTTTTCTTTTTGTTCTTGTTGTGTAACATCAAACGTGATTTAATGTCTTTCTTAATTAGCCTTAAGTTTTTATTATTAATCTGTATATATCAACCATGATATTTTTTAAGTATCTCTTGCATTACATGTCCTTTAAATAAAAAAAGATAATTAAAATAAGTGTTAGTTCATGTACAGACAATGCCAAATGAACCTTTTTCAATACTGATACTCTTCCCATGTCTTGTGTTGAGAAGGAGCATCTGAGGCAAAGTGTGAAATGAGATGTCTGATTATGATAATGGCTTGACTTCTAACAATACCTTTTTATATATGTTCTTTCTTAGTGCTTTGTTTTTTTCCTTTAGGTTAATCTAAACCACTGGCCAAGCCAGCGGATTTTGTTAATTTTGATTATTCTTTCCTGCTGTCCCAGTCCTTTTTATCAGTACTCCTGCATTTCCTTATTTTTATATGATTATTTAAAATAACTGTGTGTTTTTCTCAAAATTATTGTCTTTGCTATTTCATCAAAGTAACAGAAAATTTCTGTAACTTTTTTTCTGTAATTTTTTTATAAGATACCTCTTATCAAAGTGAGTTCAGGCTTTTTGCAGCATGTTTAAAGCCATTATAGAAACCTTGAAATGGACCCAATTTCACTGCTTCATTTATGACATTAGCCACTTTCCTAATAAGATATTTCTATCAGAACAGGGAAATAAATGAAGTAACAGGACAGTGAATACTTGGCCACTTCTGTGAGTTCAAAATGATGTCATTCTTCTTAACTATGTAAAATGCGCAATAGAAGTAAGAGATGAGAGCATATTCAAGACTTTAAATATTTAATACTTACATATTTAAGAACAGAACAACATCAAAGTTTTTAGAATACATGCAGAAGTTGACTTAAGTTCTGGGAGAAAAATGCTCTGTGATGAAGAACAGAACATTAATTTGCAAATTTAAAGGACTAGGAAACATGTACCTTTCTCATTTCTGTTTCTTCTTTCATTATTAATTTGTTACTTTTGGTTTTCATGTCAGCTACAGAGCTGAATACTTTTCTTAATATATTATCTACATCTCAAACTTTTTCCCTTTCTTACATTTTTCCTAATTTTGTACAAATAAATCTGTCCTTGTTTTCATTTGGTCCATCCTCTAGTAGAGCTCAGTAATATGAATGACCTTGAACAGTAATTGACTAATTTAGAAAACAGTAAGTAAAATCCAATATTTTTTCCTTTCTTTAACCAACTAACTAACTTTAAACTAATTAACAGTGTTCCTGTAAATTACTGCAAGTTATCCACTACCCTGCTGCGTTCTTGGGTAATCTGCAATCCTGAACAATAGTGATAGCAGCATCACAGCAGCCTCCCCAGTTGTTTTGTTTGTGGACAAAGAGGAGATCATCCTTTCCCAGCTCGTGGAGTGCATTAGGTGAATCCAGGATATGTCATCCTCCCTGTGCATGTGCTGTGCAACTGATCCATGAGTGCATAACAAGTCTAAGATATTTCTGAAGCTATCGATTTACAGCAGGCCATCTGTGCATGGCCCAAAGCCACATGTCCAGGTGTTCCAACTTGTTTGGTAGATATCTTTCCTTCCATGTCAAATGATTGCAAATACAGTTTTCTCATTCCATTTTAAATTACTGGTGTAATTACTGTATATTCTAAATACAATACACTATGAACATCTAATTTGTTTGATCAAATTCAGACATGAATTTAGGAGTAGTCATTAGAAAAATATTAGTGTGAAGTCACTTTAATTCTGTAATATCAATATGAGGGAAACCAGAACTAGACTTACAGTACTCTAGTCATGTCTGATTTTTCTTCTTCTTTCATCTTATATAGCTATTGACAGTGCTGTAAAATACAAAAACAGTGTACAAAATCAAAATGTTCGCATTTGTTATATATTGACAACAAAACCCCAGAAAAAAAAAAAGGTTATGAAAGACTTCATCTGTTTAGGTTGCTGTTGTCAAAAGACTGAACAGAGAACTATAGTTTTAGTTGAAATAAATAATATATATATATATATATATATATAATATATTATATTTATATATATAATAAATATAATAATATTTATATATAATAAATAATATAATATATATAAATAAATAATAATAATAATGTCCAAGCACTAATTTAGTCCAGTGATCTTCTCAAAATGAATTCTTCTGAATTGTATTCCCACAGATTATGGAACATTAATTCCGTTGCTGTTATGAGATTATGTGTTTATTGGAATAGTCAGTATTGATTATTTCTGTACTGCATTGTAATATTTTGGATTTGGAGCACTGTACATAAGACAAATATTTAAACCTGTAAGTTGGATGCTTTCTTTTTCTATGCTTTTTTAATTTTTTTTTTTTCTTGTAATTTACCTTTAGACTTCTGATCTATGTGTTTAAGAGTTATATTTCTCATAGGGGTAACATAGTAGCCATAAATCACTTTCTAAATAATGAGAGACATAGCAATAGGCTGTTGCCCATCAGTTTTAGGTCAAAGACTGTCAGCCACAGCCTCTACTTTGTGTCACTGCAATAAGTAGTAACAGATAGATCATCCTAACAAAGACAGTGACTACTAACCAAGAGTATCTCATTATTTTGCTAATTGCTTCCTCCATTTTTTTCTACTGAAAATGGTGCAAAATGTTTATATCAACTATTTGTATTCCTCTGCATACTTGACTGCATCTTTTATAATTTGCTCCATTAGTATTTATTTCACTTGTGTTTTGTATAAATAAATAATCAAACAAACAGAAAAATAGCCATAGGTTTTAACATCTATGGATTTTTTTTTTAAATCAGCTCACTGTCTGTGTGTTTTTTGTGTATGTATATATTGATTTTCAGTTTACAACCCAGTTTAAGTTTAGATGTAGAATCAACCTAAAACTTCAATTCTAAGACTATTAACACTTATCTTTTAGTTCATGTCCTCCTTAAAATCACACTGTTTGACAGCAGCAGTATTAATCATGTTGCCCTGAGGCTTACTGTGATCTGACAAGCAGCATGCATGCTAGACAGTGCTTAAGGGTGCTCCCTTATGGCTCACTTCGTCTTTCAGGACACAAGAAGTGATTCAAGTACGGAGTAGTAGCTAAATGTCTCCTCCCATGCCTGTCCACATCCAGCTCAGGGAGCAAGGAGGCTGCTGCAGATGTACAGAACAGTGAAGTTGTAGCTCTGCACTGAAGGAAAGTGTGGCTCTCACAACTGTCCTCTGTCTATGAATAGGGAAGGTGATAATTTCACAATCAAAGTAGTTTGACTTAATTACCTGTGAAAGCTGGTAATACTTGCCAGCAATGCATGACGTGCTACCTTTACAATTTCATTTTCAGACAGTTTAAAAAGGAGATGTTTGGGGAAGACTCAATACCTGTTGGGCTTTTTAATCTCTGGGTAAGTGTTGTGTGCTTTTGAAGATTATGGATTGAAACAATATGAAACATGCAAGTTTTCCTCTATTACTTTTATTTGAAGCACTGGTGTTTCAGTTTAATGCTTCAGAAGTGATAGAATCAAGTCCAGAAAATTATTAATAGAAAAATAGAGAAAAATTCAACTGATTTGCTAACATTCTTTGCTGTCCCCATTTTGAGTCTGCAGTTTAGGTAAAACTGATTAAATACTGGTGATGCTTCCTCTGAGAGATATTACATTCTTCAGAAGTAGTAATATTCAGCCTGCCTCAGCCTGAGAAAAGCACATAGAGGCTCATTTGGATTATGAGTTCTGTTTTTTAACGGTATTAATAGGCCTACATCCAAGAAGGTGATTATTTCAGTGCTTGTTGCTTAGGATTTATATTAAGGCACATGGTTGTTAACGTAAAACTTTTTTGCTTCCTGAGGAAAAGATATTTAAGTGCTTTAAGGCACAAAAACACAGAAATGGCTGCACTGGATCAAAGCTGTTCATTTTTCCTATATTCAACCTGTGGCTGGAGTTCATAACCCTTTCTACAGAGAAAAAGGCAAAAATATTGCATTTACAGAATAATCATCTTAATATAAAAATTTCATGTTAGGTTCTTTCTTTTTGTGAGACCTGATTTACATGCAAAGACTCTGCACAGTTGAGGGCAATGGAGAAAATGAAGAAATGGTGAAAATTATTTTTGTTCTCTTGAGTAAAGAACACAATGACCAATAGAAGAAAAAAATAAAGAGGGGCTTACAAATTGACAGTGACACCACTAGCTGACAGTGTCTTCTGAATAGTCAGTATTTGATGCATATTACCTGAGCAAGCACAAAAAAGAAATTGGGTAAAATTCAGAATAAAATTTTAGGTAGAGGATATGATCATGTCTGTCGGAACATGAAAACCTTTTATATATTGTAAGGGGGAGCACAAGACTTTTGGGATATTGAGTGATGTTAATTGCATGTCCTGGTACACAGGTTAGGTCTCAGTCGTAACAGTTCTGATATGAGGTATCTGAAAAGCTCCGTGTTCAGCCTCTGATAGTAAACAGGACAAACACTGCAATGCCGACTTTAAGCATTTCTTTTTGCACTTTGGAATTTACAGTTTCTGAGTCATAGCAGCCCAGTATATTGTCACTGCATCATTTGTTGTTTTATAAGCCCCATTGTTATTTCTTTTGTAAGTTACAGAGTCCAGGATTTTTTTTTCTCTATTGTATGGCATTTTTTCTACATCTTTCCTTGTATTTGTAACATTGTATTAAAATTCCTATATGAATTCCCTCTATTATTTCTGTAATCTTCCCAGGGTTTGGGTTTTTTGTGTATTTGTTTATTTTTTGGTTTGGTTTTTTGGGTTTTTTTAATAGAGTATTTTTAGAACTGAAATCAGTGATACTTATATAGATATGTCTTTGATTTCTGTAGTCTGTATGAACACTGATATAACTGTTCTCCATTTTAATTCTTAGAGCATTTGTATTATAGAGGGGGATTTTTTGTTAGTAGATTTCTTTCTTAGTACATGCATTTGATTTAATCTTCATTATAGGTAAAAATAGTTGGGTTTTTTCGTTTCAGTGTCCACTGAGTGTGTAGTTACCACGAAAATTGTATTTGCTAATGTGATTTTGAAAGTGGAAATGAAATCTCTGAGTGTTCTCTTGGTTACAGAGCAGAGCTCAGATACAAAGCCCAGTGAACTTGCATGTCTTATACCCTGGTGCTTGTGAGATTCGACTAGAGGTTCTTGCTGTTATCTCAGCATTACTTGTTTCTCCCAAGAGATTCCTCTTTGTTTGACATAATAGAACTCCTAAGAATTGAGGTCACCCTATTTAACAGAGTGATGTGGTATTTGGAGAGTCAGAATCACAGTTAGGCAAGCAGATACTTTCAACCCAGTTGTCCCTTCAGTTAGGTGTCTGATGTGTTCTTAAGTGCTCAGGATTGTGGATTTCAAGCCTACTAAATTCATTAACCTGTGATATTAGATGTGTTTTACAGGTCCTACACTGTCTAGCAGGACACATTCATTATGCACAGGATAAATGTTGCCCTAGAACTTCATCCAAGAATTTTTGAATTATGTAACTTTTGAATCTTCTAAAAATATAATATGTAAGCAAATCCGAGAAGAAAAAACTAATTATATGCATATTTTTCACTGTACTAGACATAAGTTATACCTAATTCTGCAAGTTAAACATATGCTTTTCACCAGAAACTCGTTTCAAATATCAGACTTCAATTTTGACAAAGAAACTTAGACTGTTTATAATAAGTGTTAGGTCTGCAGGAATGACAGGTATTAAATACATAAGTTCCTGTTTTACTGATTATGTGAGCCACATGTAAACCTTTAATATAATCTGGCATATGTACATGACTGTGCTGCATTACATTTTCTCTAACAAGGTTCTGTTTAAATTTCCTGTCTATTCACTGGCATTTTGACAATTCCAGAAACAGGTCTGGCAGGATTTTTAAAGATAAATATTCTAATCTATTTTATAATGCTGCAAAATTTTTTTCCATAGCAGTGTTCAACTCAGCTTTCCCATGCAGAAATGTTAATGTCTTTGATTACTTCATTTCAGGTAAAAATTCCCTCTAAATTTCTTTTCCTTGACATGTCTGCAGTAGATGTCTCCAATGCACTACCTTGATGAAAGGAATTGGGTAGGATGTAATGCCCTGCAAAAATTTTGCAATCCATGGTCAAAAATGTAAACAGAATTCTGTTTTAAGTTCTGCAATTCTTTGATTGAATAGAAAAGGGACCTACAATGATCATCTGATCCACCTTATTATCACAGAATCATAGAATCATTTGTTTTGGAAGGAACCTTAAATATCACCTAGTTCCACCCCTCCTGTCATGGGCAGGTATACTTTTCACTATACCAGATTTCTCAAAGCCTCTTCCAAACCAGCCTGGAATAGCTTAGGTCAGGGCATCCACAGCTTCTCTGGACAACCTGTTCCAATGCCTCCCAGAAGCACTGAAGAATGTTTCCCTAATGTGTAATGCAAACTTACACTCTTTCAGTTTAATGACATTCCCCCTCATCCTGTCACTATATGCCCACGTAAAAAGTCCCTCTCCATCTTCCCATCTTTTTTGTAATGGAAGCCTGCTCTAAGGTGTCCCCAGAGCCCTTTCTTCTCCAGGGTGACTATCTCCAACTCTCTCAACTGGATACCAACTGGTCTGTGTCCTTATGTTGGAGGCCCCAGAGCTGGATGCACTATTCCTGGTGGAGTCTCACGAGATCAGAGTAGAAGAAGAGAACCACTTTCTTTGATCTTCTGGCCACATCATTCTTCAGATGCAGCCCACAACACAGCTGGCTTTCTGGGTTTGCAGGCACATGTCACTGGGTTATGTTGGACTCCTCATCCACTTACAGCCCCAAGTCCTTCTCCACAGGTCTACCTCAATCCATTCTCCTCCCAGCCTGTGTTTGTGCTTGGGATCGCCATGACCCAGGTGCAGGATCTTGCACTTGGCCTTGTTGAACTTCACAAGGTTCAAACGGACCCACCTCTCAAGACTCTCTGGTACATGTCCAGTCCTTCTGGATGTCTCTCTTCCCTCCAGAATGGTCACCACACCACACCGCACCGCACCACACCACACCACACCACACCACACCACACCACACCACACCACACCACACGGTTCAGTGTCATCAGTGAACTTGCTGAGGGTGCCCTCCATCCCCCTGTCCCTGTCACCAACAAAGATGTTGAACAGTGCTGGTCCCAGCACTGAGCCCTGAGGGACACCACTTGTCACTGTTCTCCACTTGGGCATCAAGCCATTGATTACAACTCTTTGAGTTCAACCATCCAGCCCATCAAAGTGTTCAAGACTGATTCCTGTTCTTAAGATTCTCCAATGGGTCCTGCGCCACCATGAAATCTGTTTCTTTGGATTTCAGGATTTTCCTAAGCATAAACCATCTACTGATCACACTGATTTGCTTTCTCTTTATAATTGCTTTTTTACTGATAAGTCTACGTTTGCATAGGGTCTTATATAACCAATTTGTACCAAGTATTATTTAAATATGCAGTGAATTTTACTTTTTCTGAAGAAACAGAATTAGTAAGACTTCAGGTTTGTGGTCTTGTTTTTTGAACAACTCTTTGAGTCTTGAAAGGGTGTGATTAAAAGCTTTATTATTAACGGAAGAATGAATATACCAGGATCACTGAGTGCAGAATTTGTATATAAGTTCAGCTCCTTCTGAGCAAGGGTATTGACTTCCATTCCTTTTTTCCTAACTGGGAGTACTATTAGAAGATAGTCTAAATTTATAAGTCTGAATTTTCGTCTGTTGAAAATCATCATAAGTCACTTTAAAGCAATGCAACCACTTACCCTGTTGGGTTTAAAAAAAGAAGAATAAACCTTACAAAAAGTATGTCTATTTTTGGAAGATATTTAAATGTTAAATAACCAGCTTTCTCTGGTATGAAAAACCTCTATTTAGTAGAATAATAACTTTTTGCAAATAAGTTATTAGTTATTTATTATTATGGCTTCTTGATAGCTTCTTTAAACAATAATTATGTATTCTTTGTCCAAGATTTCTTCAATTATTTTCCATAATTAAAAAAGACTTGTGTTTTCTTGTGTTCTTTATCTTCCTTATCTGTCTTAAATTCCTTGTGTTCCATTTTGTAGATTATTTCACATGTATAAGTTACTTGTTAAACTGTCTCTCTCAGAAATCTAGGGATGAGTGATACAATTCAAATGTTTTTCTTGATGCCAAAACAGAATGCAAAGCTATTGAATTGATTCTAATAGTTAAGCAAGAGGCTCAGTATTAGAGTTATAGATTCACAGCCTCATTTTCATTGGAAATAACCTTTAAGTTCACGGAGTCCATTAAGTTGTCTGACCCAGTAGCAAAACCAGTAACTGTAACCAGTAACAGAGAATGGGAGAACTAAATCTCAGGATGCCATTAAGTCAGCATTTCTTCTTTTTGTATGATTTGTTACTTTTTTAAGATACTGCAGAAATCATTATAATGAATTGTCTATTTAGTAGGCATTTAATATTCACTTATCTTGTATTGCTCTGGCTGTTCTGTCCTGCAGCTTTTCCCACGGTGAACTGAACTAATTTGCAATGTTGTCAGACTGCAAATGACTAGGAAAAAGAGCTAGTACTTATCTTACATTTTGGGCCAAAGGAGGGGAGCCTAGACATGTGCACCTGTTTTGGAAAATGCTGCAATTAAGATGGTTGCACATCAACACTAATAGTTTAGTGACTTTGTAGGTGTGTCCCTTCAAAACTAGTGAGGCTTTTTCATTTAATTTTGGTGATTTGCAATAGTGCATTTTGTTATTCTATTCCAGATCTTCTACTGTTACATGCATTTTAAACAGGTTTTCCAATATATCTTCTGTAAGGAGAGCTCCTTCTGTTTGTTTTTTTTTTCTGACAGCCAGGTGTTTTTTTCTGGTGCCACTGAAAATCTTCATGACACTCAACAAGTCAATACTTTTTAACAAGGTCACTCACTAGATTAATTTTTTTTTTCTTGAAATTCAACCCTAGATTGGTGAATATATAAATTTTTTTTGTGTTGGACATGAAGTAAAGAATATGATGGACACAGTTGCAGATTAGTTCATTAATAATATAAATTTGGATCATGTCTTGTACTTTGCTAAGGAGTAATTCAGGATTTTTTCTCCTCTCGTGGGCTTCCTGACTGGAGTCACTGAAATAATCCATTTTAATATTGTAAACTTTTACCTCAGCAATGCACCCCTGTGTAATTTACCTGATTTACACCATTTTTTGCTTCTTGCTCTTAGGTTTCCTGGTCTCCTACAGTATGTCAGGCACTGTCACCATGCTAGTCCCCCTGTCAGTATTACAGTCTTAAGAGTCCTGTGCTTTCCTACTTAGGTGAGAAATCCCAGTCCATACTGATCCTATTTTCCTTATTAATCCAGTGAACTCATTTATCTGATTTGATTCAGGCGTTTTAAACACTACTCCTCTGTTGCAGCAAACATTTTTTCCTATGTTTTGTGTACTGACCAATAAGCTTTTAATTTATTGTTTTCTTTCACCATGCTTTTATATGTTTACAATGTTATTAAAGTACAGTAATTTCACGAATACAAGCCGCAGCAATTTGACAAAAATTTTGGTGGAAACCCGGAAGTGCGGCTAATAGTCGGGGGCGGCTAATCTGTGAATAATTTTCTGATATTTACAACCCCAGACGTGCCAACCAGGGCGCCGAGCCAAGCACCTGCCAGTAAAAGCCGGCATTCCGTGATTGTTACAGTGTTACTGTGTTGCCCTGGCTCCCTGCAGGCAGCACGGGGGGCGGGGAGAGAGGCAGGAGAGCTCTCTTCTTCCCTCCTCTACCGCAGCCCAGGGGAGGACGGGGGAGCCCCGCGCAGCCATTGCCGCGGCTTGGGGAGGAGGCGGGGTGCTTTGTCCGCGCCCGCCGCCGGCACCACAGGCGCGGGAAAGCTCCATCCCTGCCCGCCGCCGGCGCCACGGGCACGGGAAAACTCCGTCCCCGCCCGCCGCCGCTGCCGTAGGAGCAGGGGAAGCTCCATCCCTGCCTGCCACCGCGGGGCAGCGCCGACCCGGGGTGACCGAGCCCAGTGGCAGCGGCGGGTGGCCCCGAGCCCAGCAGCAGCACTGGGCTGGGCCACCTGGCCCCGTCAGCAGCCCCTCGTGGGCCGAGCCTGCACAGCCTTAGCTCAGCCAGTAAACCCCGCCCTCCCGCGGTTCTGTTACTAATTGCACGCGGGGTCCTCACTGCGAACGACAGAATGGCTTATATTCGGGTGCGGCTCATTTATGGACAAAAACCGAAATATTTGCCAACACCCAGAGATGCGGCTTATACTCAGTGCGGCTTGTATTCGTGAATTTACTGTAATTTAAACCCCGCCATTTTGATTGGTATTTCTTGTACTGTGCTTTGTATTTCTTATATTGTGCTTTGTATATGTTTTCATACCTTTGGTAGTATTTTTTGAGTTACCATGCCATATTTAAGTGCAATTCTATTCTTAATTAATCAATAAACTGAATCCTCCTATATCTGCAAAACAGTACAAGTAAGTAATTTCATTTGTTCTTAACTTCTTTACTTGCCCGTCATTTCCACCAGTACAACATAAACTTTATGGTATTATTGTCTTAAAATCGAGTATGACTAAAAAGTATATACCCCATACTTTGTTCACTATGAGATTTAAAAAAAGGAAATACAAAAGATAAAGAGAAACAATTAAATCTGAATTCCAGAGTCTGAGTGGAAAGCCACATAGGTATGAATGAGTGGAAAGCCACACAGGTATGAATATGAAATGTTTATGGATTGATACATGTTTTGTTGGAGGAGGCTGCAATTTTCATCATACATAGTAGTAGGGAAAAATTTCTTTTGTAGGTGCACTGAGAAATGCACATATGCAATGCATCATATATGATTCTACATTTTTTTCTTGGTGTCTTGAGTGACTGTTCTACACTTTCAAGAGACTGTGAAGATTATGAAATAACAGGATTTACAGTATTAAATAAAAACATCTGTACAAAACATTAGAGGAAATGGCAAGATTGTTTTATTTTGTAAATACTTATAACCTACTTTAAATCTTCTCTAGTTTTCTAGGTATTGTAGAAGCCATTTTCATTGAGACTTTGAGATTATTTGCATTAAATGCTACAGTAGTTTACATTCTCAGTCTTCTTTTGCATGCTTGACAGTACTTGATTTGAAATAACAATGAACCACACAGTTATTGTTTCGTTGTTTCAAACTTAGAATGTCTTAGAAAGACAACTTAGATTTTAGCCCAGATCTGGATGCATTAAAATGTCCTTTTCCATCACCTTCAAGCAGGAAGTTTTCTGTTGGACTCTTTGGCTGTAGCCTCCTGGAAATAATTTTGATTTGCTTTTTTTATTCAGTTCAAAGGTAAGGGCATTCAGAGAAGGAGTTTTGATTGTCTTTTTGGTCTGTTTAAAAACAGGAGAAAACATCAAAACAAGCCATTAGATCATGACAGAAATAGAAAAAAAATAAAATTAGAAGAATTTTCAGTATAAATAGATATATAATTACAAGCCCTTGAATGTATGTAATTACACATACTCAAAAAACCTCTATGTCATTGCCGTAATGAAAAAGCCATAATTTCTCTTCAAAAGCACTTCAGAAAGCAAAATTCAGACAGTCTGCCAGCATATTTAATTTGTCCATCTCTCACAAAAAATTGTACCCTATCTTCAGTAAGGAAATTGGCCTCCTGTTGAAAGCGAAGTAATTACAAGAATTTCTCAGAAAAACGAGCATTTCTCTCATAATTCCTTGGAATTAAAATTGTAAATATTTCTCTTCCCGCTTGCTCCCTCATCTGTTTTATTTCATGAGTATTTAGGTCCCTGACCTTGCCCTGATTGACAAGGGAAGTTAAAACTGCAAGCACTTACTATTCCTTTCCATGCATCAGTGAAATGGTGTTAGGAATATTAAGTGGATGAACACAGTTTAAATAATATTTAAATTATGGAAGATAAGAAGTATGCCATTTTATAGTAAACAGTTTACTTAATATGATTTTTTAATGTTAATGAAAATCTGAAATACTATTATTAGAAAAAAAAGCATTTTTTTAAACATATGATAAACACGTGTCAGTATATTGTGTGCTTGCTACTGGTGTTTATTTTATTTGGTTACAATTAGCAAATATTAGTAAATATGAACCTATAGACTGGTTATGCCCTCCATGTTCCCTGAACTGTTCTTTTGAAATACAATTTTACACTGTCTCATCTTTTTCCAGCCTCCAGATAATAACAAGAGGGCTGCTGTTTCATTGACAATATTGTGCATTCCACATACCAGGTTATGAATTTTATTAGAGAAATGAAATTGAACAGAATGTGGAAGTTGTCAAAAATTATTAATAAAAATTGTCAGCAAAAGTAAGATTGCTTTCAAGTTGGGAATTAAGTGTTCTATAGATACATTCACAGTTTTTATTTTCTTAGAGACCTTAATATTCATACTAAGATCCCAGATTGCACAATAAAATATGTTCTAAGAAGCAGACTAAAGAAAAGTTAAATAATCAGACCATATTGCCTAGGAGTGATTTCTTTAATTCTTATTTGAGCTTCTCTTTTTAGCTTCTGTGTTCTTTGAAGACTCTCACATATAAACCATAAAAAGTGTCTTGATCTTAAAGCTTGTATTTCCTCCCTACTACAATATATCATTTTTCCTATCCTCAGTCTTTCATTACTTTCATTTCATTATTTTATTTGAAGAAAGTATAACCAGGAGTCTTTCAGAGTTTAGTTCCAAGACTAAAGTTCATCAAGATGAATAAGGTTCTCACATTATTTTTATGCTGGTCATGGGGAAGATTGAAAAGAGATGAAAAGATGAAAAGAAGGCGGGGTATCCTACTGGACATCAGTGAAGTCATCATAGTCCATTGGAGCTGATGAGAGGCATTCCAGAGTCCTGAAGGTATTGACTGATTAAGTTCCCAAGCTGCTCTCCATGATATTTGAAAGGTTACAGCAGTCAGTTGATGTTCCAGGCAACTGCAAAAAGGGAAACATATACATTTTTAAGAAGAGAAAAAAGACCAACCCTGGAAACTACTAACCTGTCATCTCACCTCTATGCCTGGAAAGATCATGGAACAGATTCTCCTAGCAATTGTTCTGAGGTGCTTGGAGAACAGGGAAGTGATTTGGGACAACCAGCACAGCTTCACCAAGGGTAAGTCCTGCCTTATCAAACTATTGATTTTCCATGATGGAGTCACCTCATCAGTGGTTGAGGGATGGGTTACAGATTTTGTTTATCTAGACTTCTGTAGAGCCTTTGACATGATCTTCCACACATCCTTCTCTTGAAGTTGGAGAGACAGGGGTTTGATGGGTGGACTGTTTGGTAGGTATGGAATGGGTTTGACCGTCACAGCCAGTGGTCAGCTGATGGACATCAGTGACAAGTGGTGTCCCTCAGGGCTCCATACTGGGGCAAGTGTAATTTAGTATCTTCATTAATGTCACAGTCACAGGGATCGAGTGAACTCTCAGAAAATTTGCAGATGACACCAAACTGAGGTGGTTTGACACACCTGAAGGAGACAGGATGCCATCCAGAGGAACCTGGACAAGCTGGAGAAGTGGCCCCAGGGAATCTCATGAGGTTTAACGAAACCAGGGGCTGGTGCTGCACCTGGGTGGGGACAGCCCCAGTATCAGCACAGGCTGGGCATGTGTCGGTGGTGTCTCAGGAGCTCGAGACAACCACCTGTGTATATTAAAAGTCTCTGTAGTCTAACCTGAGCACCAGAGAAGGAGTCAGGAGTTGTCTTCTGTGGTTTCCAGAGGTTCTTTATTTTATCTAATCTATGAAGTTCGTTCCATGACCAGCCAAGATCTGCTCAGCAGGTCAGTCCAAGGCACACTGCCCACCTTCAGGGCAGTATTATCTTTTTATACTATAAACTACATAAACATTATTTACAATTATCTTCCAATACCTATCACTTTTATTGTACAGTCTAGTTCTACTCTAAACCAATCTAAAAGTGCCAACATCACCCAGAAGAAGGAGAAAGAAGGACAGAACACGCCCAAATTCCTCCATCTTGATCCTAGACCCCTATTCTAAAAAATCTTAAAAAGCTACTTTTTCACCTTGAGATAAACTAACTTATACTCTACTTATTTTTTGTGGCTTGTAACTCTTCATGCAAAGGTGGTAATTTTTCCCAGGGGCTAAAATCAAAGGCGCAGGGGTCTTGGGCTCTGTGCCAAGGCTTCTGAACCCCCTGCCAGGGTCTCAAACCATCCAGGACAGCCAGAGGGATGTCCTGGGTTCCCACAGGCATGAACAGACCCAGAGCAGCCTTGCCCAGAAGGACTTGGGGGTGCTGTGGGTGAGAGGCTGGACATGCCCCAGCCATGGCACTCACAGCCCAGAGAGCCAAACGTGTCCTGGGCTGCATCCAGAGCCCCGTGGGCAGCAGGGCAGGGAGGGGATTCTGCCCCTCTGCTCTGCTCTGCTGAGACCCACCTGGAGCACTGCATCCAGAGCTGGGGTCCTGCACAGGAGGGACAGGGACCTGCTGGAGTGAGCCCAGAGGAGAGACATAAAGATGATCAGAGGGCTGGAGCACTTCTGCTGAATGGAAAGATTGAGAGAATTGGGGCTGTTCAGCCTGGAGGACAAAAGGCCTAAGGGCTACCTAATTGTGGCTTCCAGTACCTGAGGAAAGCCTACAAGAAAGATGGAGATCAGCTATTTACAAGAGCATGTGTCTTGGTTTAAGACAGTCTAAAGAGGAACACTATAAAATGAATTCCCCATGTTTATAGGTTTAACCAATCTTTTTCCACAAAAAAGGAGAAAACAAATACAAGCAGGTGTAAGTGAAAAAAAATGACAGCGTGCTAACAAATGAAACTGCAACAGCAAAACCTAACAGATAGATACAAAATTTTAAAAACATACTCCCTGAGAACCAAGAGAAACTGAAAGTGCTGGAAATTCCTTTTTTGGGATGGTGCCCACTGCAGGCAACTGTGTGAGGGGAGACAAAGAGAAAAGATGGCGGCAAACTCTGTCCCCAAGATGGCGGCCTTTGCAGGCAGCAAGACAGTCCAGGAGACAACGGGAAATGATGGCAGCAAACCCTGATGAGAAGGTAGGAGATATGGAGCTATTCTAATGGCAGACGAAGACTTGCTGGCTCATACTGGGTCAGCTCTGCCACCCACTGCCTCCTCCTGCCATGTGCAGGACTCCACCAGTGTTGATGCTGGTGTGTCCAGGGGAAAGGCCTGTTGGTACTAACCTGTCCCCTGAGACTGGCTCAAGCTCCACGCTGCTGATAGGGTTTGCAAACTTCACTCCAAAACAGTTTCTGCTTGTGAAATACACTTTTCCTGAGTGGGTGGTGTTGAAAGCCCAGAAAAAAACCCAACCACCTGAAGCAACCCTCTCCAAAGCAGAGCCTTCACCTTCTGCAAATGCTTCAGTGAGAGAGAGTGCTCCCTGCTTCCAGCCTGCAAATTAAAAAGGGATATAAGCAGCACCCCTCTTCCCTCCCCACAATCCCCACTTCAGGATTCTCATTCTGGCTGTGGTGCTGGATCATAAAGAGGCAGAAAGGTTTTTTTGGTGGACAGATAGATATGGAATACAATAATGTTTTGGGTTACCCAAAACAACATGGATTTGGACAAGACAGGACAAGTGGCAGCAGCTTCAAACTGATGTAGAGTATTTAGAACTATATAGTAAGAGTATATATTTAGAGTGTATAGATATTTAGAATATATTCTTTACTGTGAGGCCAGTACCTGCCTGAACAAGTTGCCCTGAGAAGTTGTGGATGCACCATCACTGTGAGTGCTCAGGTCTTGGCTCAGTGGGATTTTAAACAACCCGGTCTAGTTAAAAGTATCCGTGGCCAGGGCAGGAGGCTTGAAACTAGGTGATCTCTAAGGTCTCTTCCAACGTAAGCCTTCTACAATTCTATAAGCCTTCTCTAATTCTGTTGTAGCTTCTATTCCCACATTGTCCTCTCATTAGATACCAGTGACAAGAGCATATCACCTCCCTCTGCACTTCCCCTGCAGAGGAAACCATACAGAGCAATTAGATTCTCTCAACTAAACAAAGTTTGGCATTATTCAAGTTTAAATCTCTCAGTTCTTTTCAATGGAGCTAGTCCTGATTTTCAGTTTGAACATTTTTATAGGTTTTTCTGAGTACATTAACACAGAAAAACAGTTTGAAACAATGTTCTTAAAATTATCATATTTTAATATGTTTGTTACTATTTCTGACAACTCTTCATTGCTTAATGTTTAATTTTAGCATTTGAAAATTTAGTGCCACATCAGAATGACTTGCAACTACAGCAGATTTCAGAGCCTTCTGAAATAAAATCCAAGATGATAACAGATAAAAGAGCTTGTGTGCATGTTGCAGAGCAGCTGAGAGCTCAGAGCCTCCAAGAAGAGCAGAGAGCCCAAGACACTGAAAAGGTGACTGCTTATTTTTATAGATGTCTGAAGAAATATTTTCTGAAGATTATGTGCTTAATGAGTTAGTTAAAGCCAGGGTGAAGGCTTTCTGATTCTGTCCTACACACTCATGTTATACAAGAACAAAGAAAAGCAGTGTGCATGGAAATAAAACCAGTATACTCTTACAAGACCTTAAAAACGTTCCTATATAAAAATCACTTCATGTTAAGTTTGAAGAATTTGCATATTGTCAAGCATGGAAAATATTTATAGATTTGAAGACAAAGTGTATGTACGACAACTTGTATGCATTTGAGATGTCCTTGTAAAAGAGTTTTGTGTCATTCTTCTTTTGTGAAGATGGAGCGTCATACAAAAGCAGGAAATTGACAGTGGAAGGGCATCTATAGTGGGTATGGCCTCAGAACATCTTGTACATCTGTGTAGTTATTCTGATGAAGTAAAAAAGGAGGAACAAATTTCTTTAGACATGGTAACCCTCATCCAAAGCAGAGTTTATATTTCATATAGAGGAAATGGCCAGATATCAGGGTGTTAACGAAGTCGTTGACTAAACTGATATGTATTTTATGTGGCTAATGAAGGAAGAAGGTCTTGTTTTGTTTATTTAACTGTTCTATTGCCATTACATGAGCAAGAATGGCAAAGAAATGCCTCTCGTGTATCCAGACAAGAAAATGCAAGCAATAGCAAAATACTAAAAAATTTAAAGATATGTATTTTAACCGTTTTTGACTTTATGTATGAAAAACACTTTCCTACTCCACTCCACATTTACCTGCATGTATCTGTAGTACACTTCAAATGAGTGCAATTTGTATGTTTGTTACTCTCAGTGATCTGAGACTCACTATTCAGCAGTAATGTTATCTAGTCGTAGTCCCAGTTTCTCTGCTGCATTGAGACCTGAAACAGGCACCATACTAGAACTAGAATTCGATGAAAACCCTTAAATGCGTATAAGGCACTAAGCAAAAACATTTTTTTTCTTTTAAGATGTGCTTGTATTGCACCATATTATTTATTAATGCAGATAAAGTATGTAAAGATGTACAATTTTCTGATAATGGTAACTGAAAGATACATGTTAATCCTCAAATATTGAAAATCAACTAGGATATTGATAAGGTGTCAAATTATTTAGAATTTATAATGCTATATTAAATAAATTTTACATCATCTATTTCTTGATATAAAAATTGTGATTTTTTAGTAAAGTGGCTGAGAATGTTTTTGGTCAAGGTTTAGCTGTGGACAAAAGGTAGAGATTTTTTTCACTTTCACAACTTTTTAGTGATCCACTTTAAAAAAGAAGAAAGGAAAAAGAAAAAATAAAGAAGAAAAAATAAAAGAAAGAAAGTAATTTTCCAGGTCTGGAGCCTGATAATCTCTTTCTTCTACCTTCTTCCTGGAAGGTTGTTCTCCTTCTTGTTTAATTATATTTGCTTCCTATGTAGGTAGAGCATTACTTCAGAGTTATTGGGCATTGTATTAGGGCCAAATGTTGTCTTTTGTTTCAACCTACGTATTTGAACACAAGATACTGAATATTCAACATTGCTTAGGAAGAAGAAGACAAAATAAAACAATAACCAAAATTCAAACAGCCATTATACAGGTTACGAAGCCACCAACAGGACCCACATAAAAGCTAGTGGAGCCAAAAAATTCTTGAACAAGAAGAGAGAAGCAAAGGCAATTTTCATCTACAGTAATTTCACGATTATAAGCCACACCATTTTGACTAAAATTTTGGTCTGAACCCGGAAGTGTGGCTTATAATCAGGTGCGGCTTATATATGGACAAAGAACAAAAACTTGTTTTAGTTTGGAGGACAGGTGTCTGCTGAGAAAGGCAGGAACTTCTCTTTGAAATGGAGAATGTAAACTCCCTCCCTCCAAATTATTAGAATTTTGAAATCAAGGGGCTTTTAGGCAAAGATACGGGAATTAGGAATAACAGTTCTTTACTAGGGAAATTAAAACAGAAATACAGTACTACAAAGAAACAAACTCCAAACCCTGACAAAGTCAGAGTACAACCTGACACCCTGTCAGGCAGGGTGTTGTTAGCAGTCCATTAAATGGTGGCTGCATCCTCCTGCAGTGACAGATGTGATTCAGTTGAAGCAGTGCTCCTGTAGAAGGTGCAGTTTCCCTTGGGAGGTCCAGTGGTGATGTGGAGAAATTCGGTTTTCGTCTGGAGTCCAGTGGAGAAAGGGGCTCCCTTAGTGTCCCAAAAATTCTGTTTTTATTTTGGTAAGAAATGTTGGGCTCTTCCCCCTGGCTGGAGCAACTTCCAATGGGATGCAGTAATTTTATCAGTCCCACAGTGGGACTCAATGGGCCATTAGCAGAAAATGACTCGCTAGAGGAAGGATGGGTTGTGAAAAGATAAAGAACAATGCCCTGCCTGGTTTCAATGGATGACCTATTAGCAGAATATCGGCCGTTGAGATAAGGATCACTGCCCCCACCCTCAACAGATGGTGATAGAACAGATACCTTTTATCACACTCTGTATTGTAATGGGTGACTTATAATCAGGTGCGGCTTATACATGGACAAAGAACAAAAAGTTGCTGGCACCCGGAAATGCAGCTTATACTCAGTGCAGCTTATAATCGTGAAATTACTGTATATTCTTTTAATGTTAATTATATTAACTCAAAAAAACATTATTTCTGGGAACATTTAATCTACAAATACTGTACTTGCACCATCCAAAAGCTTCTGTTAAGCAGAAAAGATTGGGCTGAATATTTATAAGATTATGATTCTGCATTTGGTTTTTAATTAAAATTGCTTTGAGGTAGGAAGTTCTTATTGAATAAATATCATAAATAGGTCTAATTTCATCGCTGAAACTATTTTAGCTTCTAGTCTACTGAGTACAATATGTGAAATAAAAACATAGATGTTGCTTCCCGATTTGTTCATGCTGAAGTTTTGCACCATAATATTTGAACTCTTCTGTAACACACTATGAAAATGTCTGCTCTACTAATTTTTACAGGTGAACAGTGGCAGATGCACTAAAATAGAGAGCATACTAACAGAGTTGCTTGATTAACTATCAGGGATACATTCACTCTACCTATAATAAGCAGATCATAGTCCAGAATGTCTTGTTTCAAGATGTTTTCTGGCTAACAGATATTATCTGTTTTGCAGAGTGAGGATCTCTCGTATACTCTGCTAGAACCCTATGCAAAATAAGAATTACCCTGCAGAAAGAGCAGCTGCAAAATTCTAGGATTTTCTGAGTGGTGGAAGTATGTGTAGCTAGGAAAGGGGAAGAGGGGAAGGAAGGGAAAGGTGTAAGATGGAAATCATCTGGCCTTTATTCTTGGTGTAACAGATGCTTAAAACACTTTCAGTGTAAGCATTTCTGTTGTACTAATATGACATAAAAGTAATTCCCTAGTACTTAATCTGTTGAACCTTCTTTATGTTGCTTTGTGAAGAGAAAGGAAACAGAAAATGGAAAAGTTTGAGAAGTCTATGACAGGAAATGTCTCTGCAGTACATAACCATGTGACTGACGGGCAATATTTGGATACTGAATTGTTAAGAAAAGAGAGGGAAATGAAGAAATCTCACAGCAGCCCTGCCTAGAAAGACTTGGGGTGCTGTGGGTGAGAGGCTGGACATGGCCCAGCCATGGCACTCACAGCCCAGAGAGCCAAACATGTCCTGGGCTGCATCCAGAGCCCTGTGGGCTCTGGGGTTGTTCAGCCTGGAGAGCAAAAGGCTTCAGGGCTACTTAATTGTGGTCTTCCAGTACCTAAAGGAAGCCTACGAGAAACAAGGAGAGCAGCTATTTACAAGAGCAGAGAGTGACAGGACAAGGGGATATGGTTTCAGACTAATAGAGAGTAGGTTTAGACTAGATATTAGGAAAAAATTATTTACTGTGAGATTGGTAAGGCACTGGATTGGGTTGCCCAGAGAAGTTTGGATGCCCATCCCTGGAAGTGTTTAAGGTCCAGTTGGATGGAACTCTGACCACCTGGTATAGTGAAAGGTGTGCATGGCAATGGCAGTGGGGTATTTGCAATTGCCTGTTATGAGACTTGGTTACTACCTTTTGTTCCTTTTTTTTCTGTCCTTCTGATTTTTTTATTGTTTGACTCTCAATGCCTTCTCACTTATTCCTGTGATTGCAGTTCTTCAAAGTATGGGTACTTACAACAGGCTGCCTAGGCTCTTTGTTCATAGTCAGTAAGAAATAGGCCCTTGTTAGTGGAATTCCTTTATTTAAAGCAGGTGAGTCACCCTTAACAGCCTGATTCTCTTCATTGACAATGCAGAGACCCCCACTGAGCTCAGCTACAAACTCAGCTATATGTATCTGTGAGGTGAAAATTATCATCTGAAATTGTCGTCTGATGGGGAATACGCAATCACCTCAAAGTTCAGCACATTGGACCCATTAAGGAGGGAGCATTCCTTGTCTCAAAATGGCCACATTACAGAGACTTTTCAAGTGTGAATTTTACTTGGCAGAGTTGAAATGTTTTGCTGTTATCTAGTTCCCAATAGTACAGTAATTTCACAACCATAAGGCCCACCAGACTATAAGGTGCACCCCCGGGGAGTCGGCAAAATGTGCAACTTTGTAGATCAGATAAGGCGCACCAGACTATAGGGCACACTTTGTTTTTGCAGCGAGGCTCCGCCCCCAGCTCCCCCCGTGTGGTTTCCGGCCGAGGCCCCGCCTCAACCCGGCAGCCACGGGCCCCCAGGCCCGCCTGTACCCGGTGGGGCCGGGGCATGCCCGCCGCTCCTCCGTGCCACCTCACCGGGGCCAGGCTATGGCTACCGCCCCTCTGTGTCCCCTCCATGGGGCCGGAGCGTGCCTGTAGAGGGGCCGTCCCGCCTCCACAGGGCCGGGGCCTGCCTGCTGCTGCTCCACCCCACCTCCACCTGGCAGCCATGGCCCTGCCGGCTCCCCCCACGGCTCGCAGCTCTCACTTCTGGGTAGGCAAATTTCTGAACTTTGTCCATCAGATAAGGCGCACCGGACTATAAGGTGCACTTCCGGGTTTGGGGGGAAAATTTTAGTCAAAACGGTGCACCTTATAGTCATGAAATTACTGTACTTTCAGGATTGCTTCATCAAATTACAGATTTCTCTAAATCTCTAGGTTTCTTTTCTTACACTTACTAAACAAAAATTGTTTGCCTTCATTAATATCCCTGAAAATATTAATAAATCCTGGAACTTTGATACAAGCTATAAGTTAATTAATAAAGAGTGTATTTTTTTAAAATACACTACTTAGGCATTGTGTGAAATAGATGCAGACAAGTTAACAACTTTCACAACAGTAAAATTTTTTCAGGGCAGGAATGGGAATCCCCTAACTTGTTTCTATTTCCCAAGCACACTAAAATATCAGATAACTATCTTAGGAAAACAAGAAAATGTTTAACTCATTAAATGTTTAGTCTTGAGATTGTAGGGATGCTTTATCCTGGGCGCTGAGATATGGTGTGGAAACTCCATTACCGAGGGTGAGAAGGATGAAACTAAACGAAAAATATCAGGAACAGGGAAAAGTGAGGATACAAGACCTCTCTTTCAGCACTGTCAAACTGTACTGTCTACTCATAAAGTCATTTCCAGATTTAATACAGCTGCTTTTTGCTGAATTGAATAACTGAAGTTCAACTTGCCATAATCTGTAGTCCCTTACTCAGATGTCAGGATGTGTACCTTTGTCTTAGCCCCTGAAGTTCCTATTTCAGGCACGATTCATGAGGTTCTATAACTATTCCAAATTACTACATGTTCATTCTATGTTATTAGGTAATTTAAATGAAGTGATCTTCTAGTTAGGTCTTAAAGAATACTGACAAGGTATAATTGACATAATAATATTTATGTTGAGCTTTATCAGTACCATTAATTTAATTCAGTAGTTTTCAGTTATGCAAACATAATGAGAAATTAGCTATCATTAAGAATTATCTCATTCATTGGCTTTTGTTCACCTCTTGTTAAATTTTGCCACAAATTAGCTGAAGACTTCTATGAGAAATTAATGAATAGGCATAGAATTACACACAAAGAAGACACAGAGGTAAAAGATCTTCCTTCAATGATGCCAGCTTTTAATGTATTAATTATGTATGGATACATGGATGCATGGAACCTGATGACAGAAATTTAAAAAAACATGAGATAAATAAAGCTCAATGGAAATATTTTTTTCTGTGATTATGATGATTTATAGTGCATTTTGTTTCTGGTTGGATATGGTTGCAAAAGTGTTCCCATTTGCTTTTTTCAGGATGTTTATGTTTGCATGTTAAACTCTGTATATATCGACAGAGAAAACAGTATTTCTGATCATAACTATGGTAAAATAAAAATACGTGTCTCCCGCACACTACTCAGTGGAAAATTCCTTACTCAATGGAATCCATAAATATGCAGGTGTTCTTTTATAGACTGGTCTGGCTGTTATTTCTTTGACATGACTTTGGTAGGTTAGCAGAAATTCAGAAATGTTTGTTTCCATTGCAAAGAAATACTTTTTCTTCTGCATCTGGGGGAAAATAAAGGATTCATATTTGTTGCTAGGTCTGTGCATAGGCTCTTGGTTGAGCAGGCTTTTTTAGTGCATCTGATCTTCTTAAAGCTGTACATTTTTAATTTCTAATTCCAGTTTCACCACCATACTAGCAAGATAAAGTGTACTGTAAAGTTATATAACAGTGACTCTATGTAAACAATAATTGTACAGAATCATCTTCAGGTTTTAAAGAGTACATATCTGTCTTTTTCTGGTACTCTCTTGGGACCCTATTGATAGTCATCGATGTTGCATGAAAGCAGTTTATTTTCACAGTAACAAAGTTTTCTACTATAGACGCTTTGGTTGGAAAAGGAAAAAAAAACATTGGACATGTTGCTGTAGTCTTTTGCGCTATCATTTCCTATTCGACAGTGGTCTTGCTTTGTGACTCAAACAGGAAATTTGGCTGCAATGACACTAGAAAGTTAGACCTGTTTCCAATTGATTTAACTTCTTATCTATCCAGAAACTGCATGAATGATTCCTAAGTCATGGAAAACATATTTGTTCTAGCTAACTGTGAGAGAAATAGGGTGAATAGCTTAATGAGAAACAAAAAAAGAAAAAATAAGGAGGGATAAATAGCAGCAGGAAGAGAGAAAGAAACAAGCTTGGAAATGCATCACTACACAGTCTGGGACGTAGATGGTGTACATGTAAGCGGAGTTTTGCTTAGACAAGTAAGCTAAAAATGGGGAAATTGAAGTCACTAAGAAGAGACTTGAAGGTTAAGGAAAACACAAGAGTTCAACATTTAATTTTCCTTAAATGATTCATGATTGATTGGAATTAAAATTCAGTCCTGCTGTGTATGTTGATGAGAAGGTGATTACATGTAAATATTCTTAAGATATTGACAGTGCTATGATTAAATATGTCTGAGAAGGATTGAGTACTAGTAGCTGTCTTTTTTTAAGTAGGAAGATCATAACTCGATTTCTGTTTCAAAAAGCTTTCTACCTAATTCTAATAATGAAGTGTGAATCAAAATTATTCTATACTTACTCATCTAAGTAAGGATTCATGTAAATTGGTGTTTCTGGGTCATTCTTTCCAAGGCAAATGGGTTATTTTTGAAGGAGGTAGCATTTTAACCATCCAGAATTAGTTTATACACCCCTTTAATTAAAGGGGTTGTGACAGGTGGAATTCCTCAGTCTTCCAAAGCTAAAAGCTTACTTTGGTTGACTCAACTTTGAATGCACACAAGGATGTTGACTCTATTGTCCAGGCTGTCACTCTGGGGTGTGGATAATTGAGTGGCCAGAGGCAAGAAGACCATCTGCTCACCAGTGGTGTATAATCCCTGTTAACAAGTTCTTGCCTCTGTTCCCTAAATATCCTTAGAGTCTGGAGAACTTGGAAATCATGTAACTTAGCTTTTCTCTGTTTGTTCCCAGGTTTGCTGTTCTGATCCCTTTCTGTCATTTTTCTATCTCCAATCTTACTTAAGAAGTCATAAGTCTCAGTGGCAGCTGTTCATTGTCTTGTTATATTCTGGATTTTCTTTGGTTACTTAATACTAACTGTCAGCTGCTTGACCTGCAAGAAACCAGGTGTGCATTTCATGTGCACAACTATTCTTATTTTGGCTATATTAAAATACAGTTGAACACCCACATAAAGTATAAAAGTAGACTACAAATGAAGAAATGACCATGAATAGCCAAACCCAAAACTTTCCTTTTAATTTCATTGTTTGGCATTTGGTTTGAATGTATCTCAAGGTCTTGGGTTTGTAATCTTTCTGCATGCTTTTCTATTTCAGCAAGCTAAGCTGTTAAGATTTCTAATACAGAATTTGAGTTATACTCTGAATTATTTTAAAGGCATTTTTCTATGTCACATTGCCCAGCTGAAGTAAGAAGTTGCTTTAACAAAATTGTTAGAGTCAGTGTCAGACAACCACCCCTTATATTGTCTAGGCATTTGAATCGAGGGAGGTTTTTTAATCCAAACAAAGACGACATTATTGGAAGTTTTGACTTCACGGAGAAAGAGTTTAACCTTTTAAGTAATCTGATTGAAACCAAAGCTCCCTGATGTTTATCTCAATTACTTAATACGTGTTAAATGACGTGTTGTCTGGCATATGTCAGCTGATGCTTTAGGTTGGGATTTTTAAAAAATCACCAACTCACCTAATGCCATTGGACAAACATTTTCTTTCAGTTCCCTGACTTTCATTGTCTTGTCTCATGATACCATGTTTTCCAAGTGTCATTTGAGACTGCATGCAATTTTGTCTTTAATGTTAAGCTGAAAGAAAGTATCTTAATTCCTCAAAAAATCATAAAGAGCCAAAATAAAATCTAATCATAAATCTTTTGCTCTTTACAAGGGTTTTTAGGGGAAAATAAGAATCTTTTAATAGTAGACTAGGCTGCTAATAAGTGATATCATAAGTACTGACAGAGTTTTTGTGATGTAGATGTGCGTGCATACTGTGTTCACCAAGTGTGTCTTGAGCAGTGCACAGCTTATTCTGTAATCAGATTATTAGTTCAATCGTATTAGAGTACTAAGGGAATACTCTGAGGGTATTCCCTTAATCCCATTCCTTTGGTAGGCAGAAAAAAGGCAAATAGCAGTAAGAGACATTAGGCTCAAGAAATATTACCTTGCTCTCCGCTCCCATTTTTGCAGCTATGGAATCCAAAAGACTTTGCTTGAGTATACAGGAGGAAGAAACCAAAGCCAAATACTGACACTTAAAGTCACAGTTTTCTGTCCTGCCCTCGTAACTGTTGTGAGCCATTTCACCAAATAACCATTTGGACCCATAGGAAGGTTACATTCATGGAATCATAGAATCGTGAAGGTTGGAAAAAACCTCCAAGATCATCAAATTGAACCTTTGATCAAATACCACCATGCCCTCCAAACCATGTCACCATACTCATTTTATGAATGCCTCCAAGAATGGTTATTCCACCACTTCACTGAGGAGCCTGATCAAATGCTTAACCACTCCTTCAGTGGAGAAATTTTGTGTTTTACCCTTCCCAAGTCTCCTTTGGCACAATTTGAGGTAATTTCCCCTTGACTTGTAATTTGTTGCCTGGGAGAAGGGTCTGGCCCCCACCTGGTTACACCCTCCTTTGAGGTAGTTGTAGGAGAGTGGTAAGGTCTCCCCAAGCCTTCTTTTCTCTAGGCTAAACACCCCCAGCTCTCTGAACTGCTTTTCATGTCATTTATATTACAGACCCTTCATCATCTCCATTGCCCGTCTTTGGATACACTCCAGCTCTTGCAGTGAGGGCCCCAGAACCAGATTCAGAATTTGAGGTGCAGCCTCACCAGTGCCAAACACAAGCTGATCCCTGCCCTGGTCCTGCTGACCACACTATTTTTATGTAAGTCATTATATATGTATTTTACATACTATATTGGTAGACTACTTCCTATCCGTATTAAAAAACTTCAGCCTTTCTGCCAAGCAGTCATTGTGGATGCAATTTTTTTAGTAAAATAAATGTGCCCGGGAATATTGTCATGGAGGCCAACTGGTATGAAATATTATGTTTGTATTTTTAACTTGTCCTGCCCTCGAAAATACTGTAGCTGCATGCAGGCAACCCACTGGAAGTAGTTCCCTGTGCATGTTTCCACATTTTTATTCAGGTCTGCAGTTCTTCAGGAGATTAGCAGATTGTTTGGACCAAATCTCTATCAGGAACTATTCAAAAAAATTAGCAGTATAGACAATGCCTGGGAATGTTTCTAGATTTAAAGACAAGTATGTAGTCATACAACTGTTGCTGTCTCTATAGAATTCTCTGATAATTTGAGATTCTGAGGAAAAATAATTTCATCCATTCCATTTACTACCTTCAACATGAATCAAACTGACTACTTTTACTTACACATTTTGAAAAAAAAATACAGCACCTGAAATTTTTGGGTTTTTTTTTACATTTCAATGGGTGTGAATGCTCTAAGATATATTAACAAATTTATTGTGAAATGTTTTCATTTCATCATCATCTCAGTAGTTAAGCACTGTAACACAATCTCTGCTTAATCTTGAATGAGAAACAAAGTTTAACCTCTCAGTTTTGGCAGTACCTATTTTAGAAGATTTGTACATTAACAAAGTGAATACCAAGCAATTTTCTAACTAGTGCCAGACAGGACTTAGTGAAGGATAGATATCTGTCATCCTACAGGGAATATTCCTGTAAAATAATTTAATCCTTGCACAATCTTGTTTGGCAGATCTTTAATGAAAATTAACTACAACTTTAAAAATAGTAACTTTTCCAGTCCACAAACTGCAGGATTCCATCACAGCATTGACAGCCACTTCAAAACCATGGAAGTATAACATATAAATAGAGATGACGTATTTTTTGGACATGAGGAGACAGTGGCAGAGAAGAATGTGAACAATTATAATGGTGAGGGTCTAGTGAACACAATTAAGATACAAAGGTTAAGAAAAATGAAACTTTTCATAAGCAGCTAGTAGAATAATCTACTATCACTAGTGATAGTGAACAATTTTGACTTCTCAGATATCTTTTGATGAAAGGAATGTAACAAAATAAAACTACCAGATTCCGTATTAGGAGACTTCATCTCTGAAAATCAATATGTATTGTTTCACAGAAGGGGAGCCTAGGCTAAAACTAAAAAAAATATGTATCTCCTTAAATACACTACAGTATTATAGTAACTACACACTCCTCCATTGCAGGGGGTATATAGTGTATAAATCAAAGGCCCAAATAAACTGTAAGTTCTTGTTTGACCTCAAATATAAGAAGTAAACAGAAGAGGTCAGAAAGCAGAAGCAGGGTCAAATGCAAACATTGAATGAAAGAGAATTGCAAAAAACCTTAAACCAATCCAGAATACTTGAAGCAATCAAAATAAAAGAAACCACTGATTAATTAGACAGAAGTTAGTGACAATGGATAGACAGTACTGAGTGTATATTGGTATATAAAATGAACCAGGGACAATTCCGTAGACCCAAGAGCTCAAAGTTCCGAGAATGTGGTGCCACGTATTCAATATCCATATTTTTCTCTGAAACGCTATGGCCTTGTCCCAGTCTGTCTATAAGGAGCAATAAATGATTCATGCTTCTTCCCAAACACTCCTGTGCATCCCTGGAAAAATGCTGTTTTTAACAGGCTAAAAGTGGACCAGGATTGTGCTAACTGTTAAATAGGTGAATGCTTGAGCCTGAGCTTGTGCCATGACTTTATTTTGGTCACCACAGTAAATATTGCCAGTGAGTCCTGTTCACATTTGTGTCAAGTGTATTTGTTTTCCTTTGGGACACCCTGACGTGCTTTGCTATCCTGTCTCTCAAGGACCGTTTTAATACAGCACCTTTGTCTTCCTGGGTTTAGACCCTATTTAAATCCTTTGAATAAGAACAAATCTTCCTCCACTTAACAGCATCAAGGTTTTTTTTCTTATAAATCAGGCTTTCCCAAGCACAAGACATGACATGAGATGTGGTTAAAGCAGGACAATTTTGAAATTATAAAATGTCTTTCTGGTACAATAAGAGCAGTAAGAGAAACAACAAAATTTTTGTTGTCTAGAAAGTGAAAAGGCCAAAGATACAAATTATCTTTCGTTAAAGAAGTCGATTTCTATGAGCTACTGAATGCTGTTAATACCAAGCTGAAGAGCTAATGGCACTGTTAAATTCTGAAGCAGAGAAATAAAACAACATAATCAACTACTTGACTATAAACATCACAAAGGGCAATGAGGAGATGAGTAACTTAACGACATTGTCGTAAACAAATTACGTCATCTGAATTTGATTTTTTTCTCTAAGAGGACAGCAGGCCTTTGAGATAGAGACCAGTAATAATTAAATACCTTGATTTAATAAAGCCTGTGGGGAATAAATTGTATCCTTTTGTGCTGTATTGCATGCCATTTTCATAGATGACCAGGGATACATGGTCAGGATTAATTTATGTTAGAATAAAACCAAAACTAGTAGGAAAGTCAGACCACTGGTGGATATCAACAGTTCATGATCAAAAGTTTGTAACAATTGGAATTCTGTATGCATAGGCCCTGTATCCAGTGCTTTAATATCCTTAAACATTGACTTGAAATTAAAGAAATTGAAGAAAATTGGTGTGGTGGAGCTGCAATGATCGATAATACAAAATAGTATTTCAATTTTAAAATTGAAATTATGCTTGAAATTATAAAAAAATAGGGCATAACATAAGAAGAAAGGATGGAGACTTACAAATTTAGGTAGGAAAAAATAGCCACACAATAATAAGATGAGAAACAACAAGTTCAAAGAATAAAAGGAGCTATAGACTACAGCAGCTCGCAAGATGAGAGAGTGTTAAGCCTGTTAAATACAGTTTGGTGTTTATCCCTTCATGGGTATGAAATTCATCTGCACATTGAAACCATACTTTGTTTGCAAAAGAAGGACATTTTGTTTTGCCATATGTTTCAGTTATTCTTTGTAGATAAGCATATTTTATCAGAGTTAGACATATGTCTGCTTCCTGGTTTACCAGGAAAAAACCCCTACCATTTGTGAGAAGGACAAATATTATGTCAGATATGAGGACAAGTACAGTTCATGAGATGGGTATTTTTCTTTTTACTCTTCAGCAATGCTAATAATTAAGTTGAAGTACTTAACCCATTTTTGGAGTGTTTCACTTGAAGAACAGGTAGAATAATTTCAGAGAAACTATGGGAAAACAACAAACTTTGCATGAAATTCAGAGATACCTATACAAGGGAATAACTTTAAATATTTGGTCTTGAGAAGATAAGACTGGAGGATGAGAGTGGAGGCATTTGCTAAAAATTTTCACGAATTTTAAAACTACTGCATAAAGGAGCAGGTTGATCGGTTCCCTACCTGTGGTGCATAGAGTAATAGTTCCAATTCACAGAACAGGCTATTTCTTTTATGCTGAAGCATTTTAAACCATCCATTTGCTGCGTTACTCAGTTAAACCTGGTAGATTTACCATGATGGAGACTCCTGTGACCCCTACCTTCCTTGCTCTATAGCATTTAGATAATTTCTCTTTAGCACCTATGCCACAGTTTTTAAATTTGAGTTTAGCTTCCTTTCATCTGTGATTGCGACCTCTGTCTCACAGCCTTCTGTTACAGTGAGCTTCAGGGCAAAATAATATTCTATCACAAGCTGTTGGGAACTCTCAGTAAGTTGGATTCTGAATAAACAGAATTAATTAGTTCTTGTGTGCTGAGGCAGCCTTCCTTTCTGTCTCTTCAGAAACTATATTTGTGTCTGTTGGTGCACTCCAAACTAGTGTGCTCCTGTTTCACTGCTCTTTGTGTGTAAAATTCTTATTTCTTAAGAATGTGTCTTCAAGCTACCACTCAGGTGATTTCCTCCAAATGTACCTAACTGATAGTTGCTTTGTTTCCATGGAAAAACTCCAGGGTTTCTTCATGAGCTGGTTTGAAACTTAAGGCCTCTGCAATGCCAACTGCAGATCTCTGTGGTCTCTCCAGTATCCAGCCCAGGCTTAGGGACACTCCAGACTTTTATCAAAAAACAAAACTTAAAAAAATTCTTGTCAACTATATAAAATGTCTTGACTTGAAGCAGAAAATTAGAGAAATTTAAAATAAAATGCAGCAAGAAGTGCAGTGAGTTACACCTGCAGTATTCTGAACATTTTTAGTTAGACCTTAGACTATAAAAGACCACAAATATCACGTGCCTGTACTTTTTCTATTTTCTAGCATCTCTTTGAATTTCAGCACAGTAATTTCACAATTATAAGCCACACCATTTTGACTAAAATTTTGGTCCGGAGTGCGGCTTATAATCAGACGCGGCTTATATATGGACAAAGAACAAAAACTTGCTGTTTTAGTTTGGAGGACAGGTGTCTGCTGAGAAAGGCAGGAGTTTGTCTTTGAAATGGAGAATGTAAACCCCCTCCCTCCAAATTATTAAAATTTTGAAATCAAGGGGCTTTTAGGCAAAGATATGGGAATTAGGAATAACAGTTCTTTTCTAGGGAAATTAAAATAGAAATACACTACTACAAGGAAACAAACTCCAAACCCTGACAAAGTCAGAGTACAACCTGACACCCCGTCAGGCAGGGTGTTGGTAGCAGTCCCATTCCATGGTGGTTGCAGTTCTCCTGCAGTGACAGATGTGATTCAGTTGGAGCAGTGCTCCTGCAGAAGGTGCAGTTTCCCTTGGGAGGTCCAGTGGCGATGTGGAGAAATCCAGTTTTCCTCTGCAGTCCAGTGGAGAAAGGGGCCCCCTTAGTGACCCAAAACCTCTGTTTTTATTTTGGTAAGAAATGTTGGGCTCTTCCCCCTGGCTGGAGCAATTTCCAATGGGATGCAGTAATTTTATCAGTCCCACAGTGGGACTCAATGGGCCATTAGCAGAAAATGACTTGCTGGAGGAAGGATGGGTTGTGAAAAGATAAAGAACAATGCCCTGCCTGGTTTCAATGGATGGCCCATTAGCAGAATATCTGCCGTTGAGATAAGGATCACTGCCCCCACCCTCAGCAGATGGTGATAGAATAGATACCTTTTATCACATCCTGTATTGTAACTTGCAGTTTATAATCAGGTGCGGTTTATATATGGACGAAGAACGAAATGTTGCCGACACCCAGAAGTGCAGCTTATAAACAGGTGTGGCTTATAATTGTGAAATTATTGTACTCTATAGCTTTGGTTTATTTCAAGTTTTAATTTTCTCTGTGTTTACTCATTGTTCAGTTGTTTTAGTCAAAATTCTATGCAGTGTATGTTTAAGGGTTTTTTTTCAGTAATGGCTGTATTGACATGCAAAAGTTGCAAACTACTAAACACAGATTGAAGCAAAAAGGTTAACATTGCATCACTTTTACTCAACTTGCTAATTGGAAGGTCTGCTATTAAGCAGGCAAGGATTAAGCAAGGAAACAAAGATACACAAAAGTAAATATGTGCAAGAACCGCCTTTTAAAATAGAGCCACAGTATCAGGAGTTTGCTGTAGGCTTTGGTAGTACCACCAATGTACAAGCAGCACCATCCTTCTTTGAAATTCATGCCCAAGTGACGCTCAAACACGCAGTTGCACAGAAACAAGCTGGGCTTCACAGACCTCACACAATATGCTGGGAAAGTCTGGAAAGGAAGAATTACAGCCCAGCGCTACCAGCATTTGAATGAGAGCTCCCACCAATTTTTGTCCATGCAGAAACCTGAGGGATGAGACAAGCTGTTAATTTGTTTTCACATTCAGACAGAAGTACTCTTTTATAACTGCAGCTTAAGAAAGTTGGCAGTCTTTTAAAGGAACACGATGAAGGCACCCACGCAAATTACTCTTGAGCAAAAGAAAGAGAAGTAGCTCAATGAAAGCCCAAACTGGCTAAATCGTGAGTTCTTCAATGAAATGAAGAACCTGACAAGTGACCTGAGAAAGAAGGTCCCATGAAAGATGGTAAATAGGTCAAAGGATAAATAGAAAATTAATAGCATATGCATAGAGAGATCACATCCAACATAACGAGGTGTGGAATGATAGACAGTTTTTATTTTCTCTGATTCATTGTCTGAGAAGACAATTATTAACCAGATTATTTCTATTAATATAGAACCTCCTTTTAAAATGTGGCTTTTTTTCCTTGAAAATTGGATTAGAAGTATCAAATAATTCTCAGCCAGTATATGTCAAAAAAAAGTAAAAATATGAGTCTAATATCCTGAGAGGGAAAATTATTTGAGGGGTGGTGTTTTTAGGCGTTTTTGGTTAGTATGTTCTGATGTGTTTCACAAATATTTTTCTTGTAGTAAAAATTACACATTTAAAAAATACTGGTGTTCTACATGGAGATCTCTAAATTATTCTGAGCTATTTACTGAAGACAAGTATATTTAATAATCACTTTAGACAATCCACAGGAAATGAGAAAACAATGAGGAGAATTTACAGGAGGAAATACAACTTCTATCAAAATCTCCCATAGATGTTAGAACCACAGAAGTGTCCTGTTAGAAGAAAGATATGCTATATTTTTGAAGGCAAATACAGAAGAGAGGAGAGGGGCCAGTGAAACAGCTGTATGTCTTTGTATGTTTTTTAAACATCTATAATGAAGTACTTTCTAGTATTTCAAGAGGTACTGCAGTCTACTCTATTAACAGGAAAATGAATAACCACGATGTTTATTTCTAAGACATATTTTGAATAGATGACTTCAGAGAATGAATTCCTATATTCAGTCCATAAACAGCGAGCAAGAGCAATTCTGTATCCATTAAAAGTGTGTATTTTTCATTACACTTGCAAAAGCAGACTTAACAAATTGACATACATATATAATTTTTTTCCTATGCCTATGGATCAGGTACACAGAAATGTAATCTAAGTATTTTGGGATAATAATTTAAGGTAAACAGTTTCAATTTCATTGTCTGCATCAGGTGCCTGAAAAATGTAGGAGGTGGTAGATTTTTCAAGAATAGGGAAAACTGTCTTCAATATTTCTTGGAAACATAGAATCTCTATTACTAGATGTCTTTGAGAACAGCTTAGAGAAATACTTTTTATAAATTACTTTGGTACACTGGACTGTACCTTAGAACTGAAGAGTGATTTAAAAGAACCTTGGAATACGACCTGTGCTCTGTGCCTAATTGTGCAAAATTGAAAACTTTACTTCATTACACAGATTGGCTTTTTGCTTTAAGAAGCATGATAAAAACTGAGCATTCACAGAAAGTTTGGTAGATTCTAATTTCCTCCCACAAGGTGATTTGTCCTGTGCCTTCAACCATCCACTTCAAAAGCATTTCTTGCCTTTTGTATATGTGGGTAAGAGGAGAAGGCAGCCAATTTCATACATCAATAACTTCAATACCTTCACTTAATCATTCTCTGCTAATGAAGTAGTGTGTATATGTCGACTGCTGTGTATCAAATTATGAAGGGTACTGAAAACAGAATTTATTGCAGTTATATTCACAATTATAAGCCGCACTGAGTATAAGGTGCACTTCTGGGTTTCAGCAACTTTTTGTTCTTTGTCCATATATAAGCCTCACCTGGTTATAAGCCGCACATTACAATACAGAGTGTGATAAAAGGTATCTATTCTATCACCATCTATTGAGGGTGGGGGCAGTGATCCTTATCTCCACGGGAGATATTCTACTAATGGGCCATCCATTGAAACCAGGCAGGGCATTGTTCTTTATCTTTTCACAACCCATCCTTCCTCCAGCAAGTCATTTTCTGCTAATGGCCCATTGAGTCCCACTGTGGGACTGATAAAATTACTGCATCCCACTGGAAGTTGCTCCAGCCAGGGGGAAGAGCCCAACATTTCTTACCAAAATAAAAACAGAGATTTTGGGACACTGAGGTAGCCCTTTTCTCCACTGGACTCCAGAGGAAAACCAGATTTCTCCACATCACCACTGGACCTCCCAAGGGAAACTGCACCTTGTACAGGAGCACTGCTTCAACTGAATCACATCTGTCACTGCAGGAGGATGCAGCCACCATTTAATGGGACTGCTACCAACACCCTGCCTGACGGGGTGTCAGGTTGTACTCTGACTTTGTCAGGGTTTGGAGTTTATTTCTTTGTAGTACTGTATTTCTATTTTAATTTCCCTAGAAAAGAACTGTTATTCCTAATTCCCATATCTTTGCCTAAAAGCCCCTTGATTTCAAAATTTTAATAATTTGGAGGGAGGGGGTTTACATTCTCCATTTCAAAGAGAAGTTCCTGTCTTTCTCAGCAGACACCTGTCCTCCAAACTAAAACAGCAAGCTTTTGTTCTTTGTCCATATATAAGCCGCGTCTGATTATAAGCCGCACTCCGGACCAAAATTTTAGTCAAAATGGTGCGGCTTATAATCGTGAAATTACTACAAGACTATGAACATAAAGCTGTGGTTTGTAACAAAGGAGCAAACCAACCACAAAACCACCTTTGTGTCCTTGCCTCCGATTAACGATCTGTGAATATCAGCAAATTAATAATAACAACAGAATTTTGCTAAGAAACCATTATTTTAATTCTTCTCAACTAAAGCACCTTTTGAAGCAGACAAGGTTTTCACAAGGGACCTCACTTAGCTTTTTAAGAAAGCTTCTGATCTTGCAATAATAAAAGATGATATAGACCTGAAGAAACAGCATGATCTACTATAATAGTAAACAGATACTGAAGTGTGGAATTTGACATGCAAAAATAAGAGTGTTTCTCTGCATAATTAAAATTTGTTTTCCCCTGGCATTTTGATCAACACAGGATGAAAATCTCCTCTCGTGTCTATGTAACAACGTACTGAAATGGAGGCCATGTTAGCTTTATCATTCTGAAGGGGGAAGCTATAAAGAGAGTTTTAAGAAACGAGAGTTGTTCTCAAAACAAGAATCATTACTAAAAAAAAATCTTATTTTGTAACAATAAACTGCAATTCTAGACACTTGAAGGTTGTGCATAATGGTAAAACACTGCTTCAAACTCTTACCATTTGTTGAGCACCTAAGTCCCGTCCAAGTCATGTGAGTTGTTCTTATATACTGCCACTTATTGTGTCTGAGCACCTGGGAATTGTTCTTCTATATCTTCATGCCAATTTGTGGAATTCTGACAACTGGATTCTAAACTAGGACATCAGTTCCTGTAGCTCATCCAGATCCCAACAAGAAGTGTTCCCATCTGCTCTTCAGCATTCTCATGTTGAGTGCTTACCTTCTGCACTAGGCATTGTCCCAGCACACGTTGTGCACACCCAGACATCTTTAGGAGAATTTGTTCTGCAGAGCCAGATTCTTTTATAAAGAGAACAGTGAGAGAACACTGTGGTCAGAAATTGCAACAAGGGAGATTTGGGTTGAAATGAGAAAATAGTATTTAAGAGACAGTGATTAAACTCTGGATTGGTTTAGCTAAAGGGGCTGTTGAAATCTCCATCTTTGAAATCCCCAAAGGCACCACTCCCCATTGGATTATGAAAATTGAAACTTGTCCTCTATCAATCTTTTCCTAAGGTCAGAAGTTTGATTTCAGACTTTATTTGTTAGAGAAGCAGTAGTTCAAATGGATTCTTAAATTAAGCAGAGCGTGTTTGGCCTTAGGGAAGTGTAACAATAATTTGATTTGAAGAAATTGCTTTTTCTGCCTTTACAGTTTATTTTCTATGCACATTTTCTTTAATTTTGTGATGGTAGTTGCTAGGAATACTTCCGTGAGAAACAGCATGAACAAAATTAGCATTATTTTTCTATTTGTTTCTAACTGAGGATCATTTATAAATAATCTTACAAGGGTTTGTATTTTTAATGATTTTGTCCAGATTTTTTTCAATTCTTTATGGAGGATTTTTTCAAATACATGGTTCTAATGAAAAGGCCATTTATTGTTAAGCAGAAAAAACAAGGCATTCTTATTTTAGGTTAAAGAAAACAAAAATAGATAAATAAATAAAAAACAGCTGCTGTCCTTGCAGATAGGCAGTCTTACTGGGCTATTAAAGCTCAAGTACCAAAAAAAAACCAACTGAAGTTCTGTTTGCCATTGTTCTTTGAGTGTACATTATACTGTTCATCTATATATGTTTTACTTTTAATTTTGCCCTCCATGGAAGTTTTTCTGATTAGTGTGCTATGTGCTGTATCTAACAGATGACCTGAAGAAATTATGTGACATTTCTGTTTTTCTAGTCTCCAAAATTTCTCTCTTCAGGTGGTACCATTGTAGAGTTCCATGTGTTGATTCCTTCTTTTCAATCTGTGGTTTGTAAGAAATTGTCACAAACATTTCAATTTCTAGCTTTCTACTGCATGGCTGTCTTTTTTCTCTTTACAGAAAAAGAGAAGTTTTAGTTCTTTGTGTTTATACAGATAAAAAAGCTCAAAATCAAAGTAGGGATACCCCAGCGCTAAACACTCTTCTGGTTTTTAAAGACTATAATGGACCAACATCAGTTAAAAACATGACTTATTCCTTGTAACTATTTGTTTCTTGTTAACAAACTATTACATGCAGAGCTGGATTGTATCCTAGAGAGAAAAGTTGTTTTCTCTTGCACTTCTGCCCATGACTCACAGTGCAAAGGAAAAAAAAACAAGCCTGAAACACAACAGAGAAAAGGAGAGATAAGTAAAGATTAATTATTAGTAATTATGTCAGTATTAAACTGATAGCCTAGAATGCTTTTAATGTACTAATGGTTTTGTGTGATTTCTTCCAACTAAAAGATATGATTCTGATTAAAAGGTGAATCAGTGCCCCCAGATAATTCTGAGTAGCAATTAAATTATCTTGGTAGAAAATAATTAAGTGGAAAATTGCAGTCTTGATGGTAGGAAACTATTTCAAAATTTCTTGTTTAGGATTCATCTATATTTTTTGTCTGGCTTCTGAAAGATCAGGTAGTTAATTATGGCAAAGATGTCTTCCTTCAGGTTATCTCCATGGAGTAGGCTTAAGAATGTTCATGTGTTTGAGGAAAAGATGCATCATACCTCCTGATGTTTTGTAATTTCTTGATTTAAACTGTGCTCAATAAATACTATTAGAAAAACATTCATGCTGGCTCATATTAAAGGTCCATCACTATCTCTTCTCCGGCTATAGCAAGTAAGAGTTACAGTAATTTCACGAATACAAGCCGCACCATTTTGACTAAAATTTTGCTCCCACACCGGAAATGCGGTTTACACTCAGGGGTGGCTAATATGTGAATAATTTTCTGACATTTCCAACCCTGGAAGTGCAAACCGAGGTGCTGAGCCGAGCACTGGCCAGTAGAACTCGGGTTTACGTGATTGTTACAAATTGGTTAGGCTGTTGCGCAGCGGGTGGAGCTGGGATCGCTGCTGGCAGTGCAGGACGGGGAGGGAGACAGGGGAGCTTCCTCCTTCCCTCCTCTCCCACAGCCCGGGGGAGGCAGGGGCTCTGTGCTGCCAACCCCGCAGCTCGGGAGGGAGGCAGGGGGCTTCCTCCTGCTGCCACCGCTGTGGGAGTGGGGGGACTCCTTCCCCTCCTGCCGCCGCTGCCATGGGTGCCGGCGGGCTCCATGTCCCCCTGCCACCGTGGGGCAGCGCCGGGCCAGGGTGAGTGAGCCCAGAGGCGGCAGCCGGCCCCGAGTGGCCCCGCCGAGCAGCAGCACTGAGCTGGGCCGCCCCAAGCAGGCCGAGCCCTCGTGGCCCGAGCTGAGCCAGTAAACCCCCCTGCCCCCCGATCCCACGATTCTGTTAATATTTGGCAACTTTGTGGCACGTGGGTCCTCACTGCGAACGACAGAGCGGCTTATAATTGGGTGCAGCTAATTCATGGACAAAGAACGAAATGTTTGCCAACACCTGGTGATGCGGCTTATAGTCAGTGCGGCTTGTAATCGTGAAATTGCTGTGCTTGAGGAAGAGAACTTGCCAAAATTTAGCAGCTTTCTGGTTAATGTATAGAATACTAAATAAATAGTGAAATACAGCTCATCTAAAACAGTGATTATTCAAATATTAAGTAAGACACCATGTAGTGGATTGACTGTGGCTGAATGGTGAGCGCCAAAGTTGCTCTGTCATTCCCCTCTTCAGCTGGACAGGGACTAGATAATGTGATGGAAAACTCGTGGGTCAAGATAAGGATGGGGAGAGATCACTCAGTTATTATAGTCATGAACAGAATAGACTTAGATTGGGGCAAATTAGTTCATTGCCAATCAAACGAGAGGAGAATAAAGGGAAATAAAGGTAAAACACTTTCCCCTGACCCCTCCCATTTATCCAGGTTCCACTTCACTACTAATTTCTCTATTTCTTCCCCCCACAGCAGAGCAGGGGCACGGGGAATGGGGATAGTAGTCAGTTCCACCACATGTTGTCTCTGCTACTCTTCACGGGAAGGAGTCATCACACTCTTCCCATGCTCCAGCATAGGGTCTCTCCCAGGGGAGAGAGTCCTCTACAAAATTCTCCAACATAAATCCTCCCCACGGGGTCACAAGTGCTCTCATCAAAGCTGCTCCAGCACAAGCAGCTCTCTCCACAGGCCACAGGTTCTGCCAGGAGGGCTCCCCATGGGCTCACAGCCTCCTTCAGGCACCCACCTGCTCTGCTGTGGGCTCCTCCAGGGGCTGCAGGTGATCTCTGCTCCCCCAGACCTCCCTGGCTGTGGGGACACAGCTCCTCACCAGGGGCTGCATCAGGGGCTGCATCAGGGGCTGCACCAGGGGTTGCAGGGGAATCTCTGCTCTAGTAGCTGGAGCAGCTCCTGCCCCTGCTCCTGCACTGACCTGCTGCCTGCAGAGCTGCTCCTCTCACACATTCTCACTCCTTTCTTCAGGCTGCGGTAGCAGTAAATTTTCCACCTTCTTAAAGAGATTATCCCAGAGGTGCTGCCACTGTCACTGGTGGATTTGGCCTTGGCCTGCAGTGGGTCCATCTTGGATCTGTCTGGCATTGTCTCTGTTGGACATGGGGAAAGGTCCTGGCAAACTGCTCACAGAAGCCACCACTGAAGCCCCCAGCACCTCTCCATGTAAATCCATACAGAAGTATGATTCTTAATGATCATATAGCATGATTTTGAATGGCAATATATTTTTGGAAGGGAGTATTGATTTCTATTTCATAATAGTATTAATGTACTTACTGGAAAAAAATTCTTAGGCAAAAGTTTTCTTCTAATATAGATACATCTCATAATTGAGTAGCCAGCCATTCTACTGCAGTGATGTTTATGATTAAACATCACTCAGAGGCGGTGCCATCAACGGCCATCGGTAGAATGGCATGCCATGTACATTAGGCAGCGTTTGTATCTGAATGGAATCAAAAGGAGTATCATCATTGCATAGTTCTGCCTCCTGCATATTACTTTATTGATTTACCATACATGTCCACATCTACTACAATTTCTGATTGATTTAGGGAGCAACCAGCTCAACTGAATTCTAATATTTCTGTGTTTGAAAAGGATAAAACACAGGAATACAAGGCAGTTAATAAAATACACTTTTACAGCTAATGCTCATTAGGCAGTCATGTAAGTTAGAAATACGGTGTTTTTTGTGTTCAGTGTCTTTAAAAAAAACTCTATCTGCCCTACCGAAATGGTTGAGACCATTTCCTAGAATATATTAAGAGATGAATCAGTTTGAGATATAAATAACTAGGAGACATGTTCTTTGAAAGCCTGTTTTTGTAACCACCTCTTTTTCTATTTGTCTTTTCAGACAATGTGAGATTCTGTTGGACATACTGTGTTAATTAGATGTAGGGTTTGGTGGAAATGCATTCTGGTTTAGAAATGCAAATAGGCTTTCTGTAATGGTACAAATATCCAGTAAGTAATTATTTGTTGTATGATAGTGTAACTTCACATACAGATCAGAGAAAGGAAAACATTTAAACTCTGAAAAGGTTGGCTCGTTTCTCATTTAACTGCCAATACAGAGAGACCATGTTATTGGATAAATACTACTTTGTCTTCATGGCATGAATGTTTATCAGTTACACCTTGGGTTGTTAACTCGATATTTATATATATATATATCTCACGTCAATCATTTCTTGTTGTTACTTCTGTTGTGATACAAAAAATGTTTTGGTTATAATCTAAGCAAAAAAATTCTGTCAGAATGAATGTTATGAATCTTTCATGAATGTTCTTAGAAGAAGAAAACATATTTCGAGAAAATAGATAGAGTCCATGGTTTCTCTCCTCTGCAATTTAAGTTATTAAATTGGTCAGTGAGAACTTTTGGCACAGAACTATAAGAAATAATAAATTTAAATACAAGGAGGGGATGCAATCTGCATTTCTTCCATTACGTTCCAATTTTCTTTTGATAATAACCATAATTAAACTATGTGCCAGCTGCGAGAGAATGAGACACTCAGTGAAGGCATCCATGAAAGCTATGGGTTTGTTACAAATACAACATTAAAAGAAATAGGAACATTTCATGAATTTCTTTAGGAGGTAGTCAAGTATTCACACGTGGCTTAATAGAGTGGGAAGTTGTCACATCATACTGTGATCCCAGCCTAGAACAACGAGTTATCTGTATTAACATATAAACTCAACTGAACATGCCGGTCTTGTACAGGAGAATTTACTGACATTCAGGGCAAGGGATATGCAGGCAAGCCTGAATTAGCATATGTAACATGTAGTACACGGTCTGTATTAAAATGTATCAAAGTGTTTTGTATATATATTGGACATGATAAGACAAGGATGATTCCTGAAAAGCAGTTCTCAGTGAGACAGCCATATTCCTAATAGTTTTGTAAATTCTGGAGATGTGCTGGTCACATTTCATTTTATTTCAAAACAAACCAAAAAAAATGCAATCATTTTAGAAGTTAGAGACAACTTCTGTAAAACTAAAACACTTGGTTTATTCATTTTTTCATTAATTCATTCAGGCCTTGTAAAATTTCCAGTTTTCTTCAGCACTGTTACAGATAGTTGGGTCTTTCAATTGTCCTTCACCTACTAGGAGCCCCATTATCTCTATTATACTAACAGAGATCACAAGTTGCACTGGCTGCAGGCTTGAGCACGTGTGCTAGTAGATGAAATATTTTTCTCTAGTTGATGGCCAACTTTTACACAAGATGTGTGCTCACTCCTGCCAGAAGTCCTGCATGCCACAGTTGCATGGCAGGTTCACCCAGAAAGTGCCGGGTCCTTCAGGACCAAGCAGTCTCCCTTCTTTTGCTGCTGTCAGCCTCCACCTTGCCACTGTCAGTCACACAATGTGATCTTGATGCTTGTCATGGCTGCCTGGCTCCTGGAGCCGTGCCTGCTTGCCAGTGTGGTCCATACACACGGAGATCAGAATGACTGAGATCCCTCTAGGAGCATCCGCCAGCCAGTCTGAGGGTAAAAGGACTAGGGATTTCCAAAGCAAATGGCAGTCTTGCACATCCCAAGCAAAGGAGTACAAGAATAAAGTACCCTAAGTGGAAACTGCTGTGGAGGGTTGGAGATGTGTTATACAGTGTCACACAGCCCTGGATGCTACAGTGGTTGTGTTTTTTCTGTGAGAGGCACAAAGGGTAAGTGGAGAAGACTCATAAACGTAATGACTGGAAATGTGGTACGTGTTAAAAACAGAACTTGAAAATAAACCAGCATAAGTGCATTGTGGCTATGACCAAAACTCCAGGAACAAGGAAGGAATGTATTTTCGATGACGTGAAATACATGCAGTGTCCTGAACTTGCTGGTTTAGGAGCACTTCTGGGTAAACAAGAACCATTATTATGCCTTTCTCAGGTAGTATTCACTACAGAGGTGACAAAAGGATGATCATCATTGTGCAACTTGGTCCTCTGGGTCCTGGCTGTGCTTCTCAGGTGAGCTTTCTATGTGCTGAGAAAGCCAGGAATTTAGAGGCATACTGCTCATGTGAGAGGAATTGAGCAGCCATGGCACCTGCTATATCTTCCCTTATATAACAGATGTCTCAAAAGTACATTTTGTCTTTAGAGACATCAGATGGTTTTGGCAGCTGTTTCTTCAGACGAGGTCATTGTTGAGAAAGCAGACAGCAACATGAAAAATATTGTTCCCTCTGTAGTTCCATAGCTTCTTATTTTGTTTCTTGGAGTATTTCTACATTTATAAACAGAGGGTTGCCTTGTTTCCCTGTTTGTTTTCTCTGCTGCCTTTTTTTTTCTTTCTTGAATTGCTGGGAGGGTGAGGAATGGCAGGGGCAAACTGCCACAACCCCTCAACAGTGACTCTCAAAGGAAGGCTGAGGGTTTTTTGATAGATAAGGGCTGTGTGAGAGGTAAAAACAGACTGCAGTCTTCTCTCTGTACTCCTCTGAAGTAAAAACCCCTCACTACCTGACATGCTCCTTTTCACATTTTTTTCACCTGTAAAGCCCTTTCTTGAAACCTTATTGATTCCTTTGACTGGTTCATCCAACTGTTATCTTCTTTCCTGCCTTTCTTCCAATTCTATGTACTTCTGGTTCTACCTAAATGTCAGAACTCTGAGGGAGCTGCTATGCAGAGTAATTCAGGTTATTGCAGTTATATTGATACAAATGTCATTATATTGAAAATAAAGTTAGACCCTTGCACTCTTAATTTATAAATCTTGCTTTTCTTAAATGATCTGTTGGTGTTAAGGACTGTTTTTAAGAAATTTTTAGGTTATTTTAAAATTCCAAGCCTACAAACTCTTCTCAATGAATCAGTCTCTAGAAATGTATTATGCTTCTAGATCAGCCACAGAGGAATCTCTGTTGATGATAGGGCAGCTTAAAATCTGACCTAAACCAGATTTCTGAAGTTGATACACCAGTTATATGAGATGGGATGAGTCAAACTGATAATATCCTCAGAGACTGGCCAAGATCTATTCCAGAAGTAGTTGTGCTTTTTTGTGCCCTACTGAAAGTCTGCTTCAATTTTTTATGCTGCAGTGGTTAGTATCCTTTTAGCTTATTGTCTGTTTTTATGTGTGTTCTGTTTCTACCTGTTGTTTTTGCTCCCGCATTAGCCTAAACTGCTATTGCACTTTAGCCTAAACTATTTAGCTTTAGCCTGTGCTGTTGCACAGTGCTTTTTGTATTTATAGACATGCATTGCCTTTATAGGGACAAGTAAGTGCCTGTTCCATTTTCTGCCTCAACCTTTACTTTGCCACACTAACCCAGCCAAGTTCTGTCAGTCACCTTTTAATAGATAGGCTTTAGAGCTTTACACCATCTTGGTGACCATTTTTTTCTTCTGTCCTAATTTGAAAGACTTTTTTGAATGTAGGTGACCTGTCTTCTGTGTGTGTGAGATTTTATTACTACCTTAAAATATTCTCCTTAATCCAGTGCTCCTAGGATCAGAGTTGCCTTTTCTTGGCAGTATTCCACCAGAGGCTGAGTGTGCTTGTATTGACTTGCCTGACTGGCTTAAATAGTGCTAGTAGTGTAGCCACAGGGACACAGTGTTCATTAAAAGCTGAAAAAGCCAACTCAAAATCATGGGGAAATATTTAAGAGCTATCTCACACTGCTCTGCCTGCTGCCACAGTTACCAGGGCTGCATTATGTCAGCTGGCTATGAACTGGATAGCACAGGTATAAATGTCTAAAATTATCTGTTTTACTGATCCCAGTGATAGTTCTTCACTATTACGCCTCATCTTTCACTAGTAATCCATTAATTATTTACTTTTTTTTTGGTTCTCTTTTCCCCATTATCCAGCCTCTAGGGCTATAAAGTCTGTTTTAATTACCAACAAAACTGTACATGCAGACCTTAACAATCTATACATCTCTTACAGAAATTAAGGTAGTGATGGTACAAACAGTACTTCTTGGTTCACCTTCATTTTGGAAGTTTCCTCCCTAGGAAAATCTTCGCTTTCCCATTCCCTCTTCCTTGTTTAGATCTCCTTGTGTTCAGCAGTCAAGCAGATGCAGAAATAAGACAACTGGGCACAGCCTGCTACATGACTGGTTAGATATGTATTAGGTTCTACCTTGCATTCCTTGTCTTATTTTTAAGGTGATAGTATCTGTTCAAGCATCTATTCCTTATTTATCAGGAGAAATTTTATCCCTTTCAACACAGAGTTGTTGGTAGAATTTGTTCAGAGCTAGCTGAGTGCTATGGGCATGTGATAAATTTTAGGGATACCATCAACTGAATCTTTTCTGCCAGCTATACATTCTATTCCTAGCATTTGCTCAATCTCAGAGTGAACCTGTTCAGAAGTTTACAAATAAGAAGAAAAAAAAAAATTCTCTTCCCAGTACCAGCTGAACTTCCTATACTGTCTGAGCATGGAGTCAAATGGATAACACAGCACACATGATGGGAGCAATGCAAGCAGAGGTGCAGTCTGACACTGATCTCAGCAGCAGCTGGTGCTTAGCACAGCCAAACCACACTTAAGGAGCACACCTGAAGTTTTATAATTTGTGTGAATAGATCGCAAGGCACATACTCCTTACCTGAAAATATTTTTCAAGAAACACATATGTTGGACAAGATAGATACTGCTCCTGTGATTACTGATCGTTTTGAATAGTCTGCACAATGTCCATTTGGTCAAAACATGTGAGCAACGCTGACCTTGACTGGAGAGACTTGATTCTTGTAACAACTTAGCATCCACCCCCCTGAAATCTCCTTTCACTATGAAAAAGAGACTTCTTGCTCAGTCTCTTTTTTTAAAAGATTCTTCACTATACATACATACATTTCATTTTACATTCAGTTCACTGACTTGAATACAGAGAATATAAAAAATATTCAGTGAAAGCATTTATAAGAATATGTAAAAATGTTTTTAGTTAAGTAGAGATAGATGACTACTGAATAGTTTAGTAAAATTCACAGCCTTATTGCATAATGTGAAGTTCTCTTCAAGTCACAGGAAATACCTCTCAAAACTACAAGAAAAAAAGAACTTTTTTCCATCAATTTAATCAGCTTTTTGATGTAAAGCCAACATTTTTCACTCTGTTGTAAATTTTTTTCCAGCTATTCTAAAATATAAAACATGGACTACTAGTACACAGAAGCTATTATGGATGCAGTTTATGTTGAAGGGGTATTAGGTTTCCCTCAGGAAAAAAAAAATCATGGGCAATAAGCATTCAAAAGGAATCACAACAACCTGTAGAGTATGTAGCTGATGCTCCCAATTATTCTTTTTCTGCTACTGCATTCCTACACTCCAGAGTACACCTCTCACCTTTACAGCCATCACACTACAAACATTGCTTGCACTGAAGAGAATCACTGTTTTGCCTGAAGCAAGGAACATAAGTGTTGCAAAACTGACTCCTCCTCTAATGGGGTGAGCATGTACAAGTACACAGAGTTGTATTTCTCCCAGAGCTGCCAGGCTGAATATTTTGCAGTCAGAGCTCTAATGCTTACAGGGTTTTCTTTGTTTATCTTTCTTTTGGGTCTTTCTCCCTCCTTCTTTCCGGATTTTTTCCTATTTTAAATATATGAGAAACACTTTGAAACGCTGGATTTTCAAGTCCTTTTTCAGGAAGCATTCATGAGCTGTCATGGGTCAACATACATTTCATTACCAGGCAAAAGTAAGTACTGCAGTTAAATCTGTTCCTACTGTATGTTTACCTTCCTGTAAAGGGTTTGGTGTTGCATGAAGGACAGAGTAGACTGTATTTCTGTTAGCAGACATTAGAAACTTACAGAAATAGGTAAATCAGTTCAGCTTAATATGGTCTGGTAAATATCATGTGGCTCAGGTTTTGAGAAAGAAAAAAAGAATTTTTACTTGTAGGTCGGTGATCTCTCTTTTAAAACACTGAAATAAGCTGTGGACACAGAAATGCCACTCCTTCTGTATGCTTTTTTTTAAGTGACAGTTGGACTGTATGTATTATTTCAAAGCATTTAAAATCCACTTGGTAGTACTAATCTCATTATATTTCATAATGTATCAGCATATTATATTATATTAATTTATATAATTTATGTTCACTAAATATACCTTATTTTTGTTATTCATTAATGAAAACATCCTTCTGGAACTCCTATAACTGACATTATATCTTCCACCAGCTGATGTTCCCTAACTATTATTTTATTCTTTCTGTGTTACGCTCTCCTGTGTCTGCACACACGTTCACTAGTTATCAGGTTCTGTTTTGTGTTATTATCTTCCGAATGTGTTGGTATTGGCATAGACTAGCAGTGAAAGGCTGAAGGGAAATGGGTCTCAGAGAGAATGGAGAGAAAGGCTGGTAAATGAGCTGGCAAGTAGTGAAGAAAACGATGTGCTTTGATCCAAAGAGCATCTTTTTAACCAGTTTTCCCTGCATTTTGTTGGAACGCTGTACCGTCAACATCTGTGATATTTTCACTATTCCAACAGTCACCTGGGAATTCATTAGTACCCTGGGAATGAATACAGTTTCCCTTGCTAAGAGTTCCCTCTAGAGAGCGCAGCAGCCTGCGAGACAGTTGTGTGGATTCTATGTCCGTGTTCCCAGCCTGAGATCCCTGCTGCAGAAATGCTCTGCGGCAGCTATCAGTCTTCTTTTCAGAGTTGGCTTGCTTTTGTCGAGCTGCGCTAGGCACTCTCCCAAGGCAGGCAGATGGATTGCCCAGGCAGCGAGCAAGTTTAGCAACAAGTAATGCTTGAACGCCTGTGTAGAAGCAGCCATTTACCACGTGCACGTTCCGCAGCTCCGAGCATCCCCGGCGAGTCTGCACAAGGACTAACCTAAATCCCCACTATGGCACTGAGCACGCAGACCGTGTAGGGAAACAAAATCTGGAGAAATGCAGTTAGCATAAAGCCAGCAAGGAGCAAAAAAAACCTGATCGGTAATCCTAGTATTTTATTGTTGTTGTTGTTGTTGTTGTTGTTGTTGTTGCTGTTAAATTGATGTGGGAATCTGCCAGACTAAATTTTTATGTTAAAGGTGTGATGCTTTGAAAGGGCAGGTTTTCCAGTGGGCTGAGCTGATAGGATAGTTCAGTCTCAGGATTTTCATCTTTATTTGTCAGAAAGGGTTTAAAGTTTTTCAGCTATTTACATTGTAATATAATCATTTTTTGTTGCTCAGCAAAATATACCTTTTTAAGGTGTCAACTCTTCATGGCTCCATCTGCAATTACCACCCATAGCAAGTAAAGTTCAGCTATCAGAAACAGGGGACAAAAGCTCTGGCCTTCATTTAGAGATTGTGGAAGTTTGACTTCCACACAATCCTTTTGGCAATGAAGCAAATGGAGTTCAGCCACTTCATTCAGCTGTATCACTATTTGAGTTGAAACCTCTATCCTCCCAGGTGGTTTTCTTCTCCAGAATCAGACACAGAGTAATTACAGACTCAAAGAACACTAGAAATGCTTTTGTTCTTACTACCACTTCCATTTGTCTTGTTTCAAACTAATATTCTGGTGTTTCCAGACACTCAAATTTACAAACTCTGTATTTTCTATATATTTATGTACTCACATGTACATATCAAAATACTTTTTATTCTTCAGGCAGCATATTTTAGAGTTTCATCACAAAATCTTACAATGTAATACCCTTCCTTCAAAGTTCTATTCCTCCCAGAAAAGCTCCATTTTCTGTGGCTTCAGAACCACTTTTGCTTCCCATTTATTTCTTCAGTACAGCTGCCTTTCAGAAAGGTTGTAGGGTTGCTTCACAAAGTAAGATCACGGGGTAGCTCAGCTGATACCCCAAGTTTTTTGTGGTACTCATAAATTGGACTAATCTAATGCTGTAACAACTTCACTTACAAAGACTTCCTCACTGAATTTTTTCTGACTGTTCTCATACAGTGGGGGGGTGCCTTGTTTGGTCTCTTGTTTATCTGTGATTGCTATCACATTTCTCCTTAGCCTAGCTCTGAATTAAAAATCTGTCATGTGAGTCTGTACTTAGGCTGCATGGGCAGTTACTTAAGTAAACTTAGTTGATCAACCTTGAGGTTGATCTTAATTCTTTTAAAGAGCCAGCCCACATTATTTTAATATAATTTATTCATTGGTCAGCTGTAGCTTTACCTGTTCTGCAATCCTCATTCTCACCCTAAGTTATCACTTTGCATCAATTTAATTAAACATTATGAAGTCAAGGGTGCAGGGTTTTTCACAAGCTAAATAATGAGAGAAGGAAGGTTTCTAACTGTTGACCTTCCTACTTTTATATTGCCTGGTCTCACTGAAGAGGTGATGACCTTACTCTGAGACCTTGCTTTATCTATCATAGATAGATACAGGTTGGTAATGGTTCTATTTAACATGATCTTTAATCCTTATAAAAACTTACTTGTTAAAAAACTTTCATATTCAGCAGGCTATTACAAACACTTTTCAGCTCTAAAGCTTTATCACTTCAGTAGAGCCACTGGTAATTCCCGTTCTTGCAGCATGTACCTGCCAAGTGCAGCTGTGGCTCTGTCTGACCCTCCTTTGCTGCATGTTCCCCGTACCTAGCAGCAGCTAGGTATGACCAAGCAGGCAGAGTTGTTCTCTTTTCCTGCTCCACTCTAAATTAGCAAATTAAAAATAAGAAAGAATGAATGTTCAAAATAAATGTTACAATATCTCTGCTGCTCAGGATTGCATTTAGGTTGAGTCCTATTACCATTGTACACAGGTTAGATTATCATTATGATCCCTCTAGATTTACAGATAATGATCTCTGAAGAGATCTCAGTGTATTTGTTACATCTGATATCATTAGTTTTCTTGTCTTGAGAAATTTTCTAATCTTCTGAATTTCAAACCCCTTACAACCTGAGGTAACCCGAGGTTTTTGGCATGACAATTTTCATTCCAAATTCATTGTTCCCTCAGGGCAAAGTCATTCCATATTAACAGTGCTTTTAAATTGTCACATTTCCATTTCTGGTGAACATGTGATACATAACATTCCCTGTGAGCAAGTATGTACTGGTTCGTCAAAACAGTCAATAAACTTGGCACCAATAATTTCTGAAAACTTTCAGACCTCTAACTGGAGCAAGAACAATCAGGAGCAATCATGATATAAAAAAATGGAGGGTTTAGAATTCACAACAGATCATCTGTTTGATGAATAGCACATTTTGGATGCTGCTGTATGGTGTGACCCTTCTTTCTTGGACGAAAGAGGAGATGGTCTTTGGAAAAGCAAAGATGACTTGTAGCCAAATCTACATCTGCTCTCAGCCTCATCCAAAAATTGGATTGCTTCTGTTGCTGTTTCTTCACCCCTAAACATTAGCTGGTAAATCATAAGAGTTGAGAAAGCCAATCCAAAAGAATAGGCTTTTCTTTCAAAACATTCCTTTTACTTAATTATGATGCGAAGAGAATAAAGAGCAACTCACTTCAGTGATTATAGGGCAAATTCTACCTACCTTATGAAAGGTACGTGGATCATGATTTTGTGAATACAGAAAAAAAATGTATGAAAGAAGGTATATATTTCATAAAGAATAAAGATTAGTCTTTAAAACATTAACATATAAATTATTTATTTAGATGGAAGTGTTGACTAAACTGCCTTGCTTAACTAGACTACTAAGTAACTATTTTCAGTGGTAAAGTCTGGGTATCTAAAATTAGAATCCTCCAGTGGCCCCTTTGTTTTAGGTAACAATATAAAGGGTTTTTTTTTGTCTAGATAAGGTAATTGGGTATGATCATACTATTTTGTCCTAATATAAGGAAGACAAAAAACTAGTTTCCTGTCTATTTGTCACTCAAGTTATGTCTTCTAATCTTCTCTTCAGGAAGAGCCCCACCTCATGTTCCTTGTATCATCTATGTGCCCTAATCATCATATATCTGCTTAGCTTAAGTAATGCCAAATTACCCCAAACTCCCTGTAATTATTACTGTGGTATGTTAAAATAGTATTCATATGTAAGTTCACTCCCTAATTATTATTATATACTGTTTCCTAGTTATTTTATGTGTAGCACCTCTCTTCATTACTTGTCTGAGTGGTAGCAATGTAGATTTCTATTGTGATTTACACAAATGAGGAGAGGACAAGATAAGGCTACAGCCGAGGGAGATGTCATTGGTCTCAATTAAAGAACAACTTTGGTGCCAACTGGTGCGTGCTCCATTCCTCTGACTCTCGCTGGGAGACCTGACCCTCAAAAGTCTCATAACCACTGTCACTAGAAGCTCTTCCCCTCCATTCCAGCCGTACAACCCACGTAGCCTAGAAATCAGATCCACGAGGCCTTGGAAGTCCTCCTATTGTCCTCAGGAGTCACCATTTTCTCATGGTCATGGCCACACTCCATGTGATCTCACACTGTGCATTTTTGTGTCATATAAATCAAGACTCACAATATACATACATCTGTGAAAAAGTCCTTTAGAAGTAACAGGTATTTGTGGACTATTCTAAGCACAATAATAACTGCGTTAAATTCATTTTAATGGTGGTGAATATATTATCCAAGTGTGTCTGAACTGTGTGTCTGAAAGGCAGAATGGGTCCTCAAGTAGCTGAAGCTTTAAAAACCATTTTTCCTGCCTCAGTAATTACAGACCAAGGAGGGAATGGATGTTGTTAAATCAGCCCTCACACAAGCTGTTACATTAAAAGAATTTTCACGTCTTTGTTACTAGTAATGAGGTAGATGCCTTTGTCACAGATTGCTTAAAGAGGGTGCTCAAAACCAAGACATGGGGATGGTTTAGAGCACACAGTTAACCATTTGCTACATTGGTATGTTATTGGAGTTTATAATAAAGGACTATACCCACAGTTTCTTCATTGCTACCAGAGTCAGACGTGTGTGAAATATCCAAGCTGTGCAAGGAATTGGAAAACCATGTCTGGTAATTGGTGCAAAATTACAGTAAATATACCTCCACTCAGAAGAGAAGACCATGAGGATGTTTAGGACAAAAGAAAGATTTGACAGTGGTTATGAACAGATGTTCACAGGTAGTAGTTGAAACTGTGAGAAAGGGTCAGATGTACTGCCTAATAGACTACAGTCACTAAGGTATCGAGGGACATTCTATTCCAATGAGTTTTAAAAAGTCAACACTATTGAGGGCAAAATTAAGAAGTTGCTAGCAGTAAAAATATGAGGGAATAAATAACTATTTGTAAAGGGGTATTGCTTGCCCTAGAAATTTAACAGCTGGATAAAAGCCTCTCCACTCCATGATGTTTAGCAATTGGAGCCAGAATGGGACAAAAAGAAGGATGGTAAACCGCAGTTTTCACATCATGCTTCCCAACAAAGCTTCCACCAAAATATCCCCACAAAACACCAGTTTGAACTTTGCCAAACAACTATTCAAAGCCCCTGGAAGCCATCAGGCCAGTGGGAGGTGAGGTTAGCAGAAATACAATACCCAGACAGCTGGAATAATATTAATAGTGCTGCTGGGTAAGACATGGCATTCTTTGCAGCAAGTCCATTATTCATCCATATGCATATTGCTGGAACATATAAACACTTACTAACTCCGTCAACAACTTTCCAACAGCAGAGCTTTAACTGTTGATCAGCTGTGGATCTGATCTTCAGTCCTGCAATTACAAAAGCAAAGCTTAAATGGATGAAAATTCTTATATCTATTTACAGTTGGGAAGTTAACATGGTTTTTAGAAACTTCTTCTGGAGTTGCCAGTGACAGTTTCCCTTTTCACTGACATGCCTGAAGGTTTTCATCTCCATCTACCTCTACACAAAACACTGTTGAAAACCAGCTAGTTTGAGATTTATTAGTCCCATTCTTATGGTGAGTTCTGGAAAATGGCAATAGCAGTGAGCTCATTGCATCAACACAGTACAAATTGCATTATGTGCCAGTAAACCAACCTCATTTTAATAAAGGAAGCAGTGAAATAAATAGAAATGAAAGCAAACATGTCTTATTTCACAGTGGAAAGGAGGTTGTGAATTTTATCTGATGACCTGGAAGGTTCTGGTGTTTTAACAAAGCCACCATATAGTAAAGAATAAGTAGTAAATTTAAAGGACCTGTGCTTTTACATAAATTAACAGGCATCCCAAGTGGACTAGGAGCTGTATTCTACAGCCTCTTTTCAAAAGCTATATAGTTTTTCTCAAAGAGTTTGGAAATTATTAAGCCACATGTTAAAAGCATGACTAAAAACATGGCCAGAGATGTGATCAGATATGTCTCCCAAGCAACTGTGGCCAAGCTGAAATCTGGCAAAGCAGGAGGTCTCTAGGGCTGTGGAGAGACACATCACAGCCCTGAAGGGCTGTCCTTTCTCAACCCCTTAAAAGGAAAAGGATGGGTAGTGCTCTGTATTCCAGTCACCAGAAGAAGCAGAATAATAGTAAACTCTACTGAACACTAGGAAAAAAACAAGAAATACAGAGGAAGACAGAAAAGGAGATATATTTTAACAAGCCTGCTTTTTGTTCATGGCTGCTCCAAATAATGTACTAAACCTATCCCGGATTTGTCTGAAGTTGCCCCAATGCAAGCAGGCATCCCAAAGAGCCTGCTCTTTGAGATGCCATTACTGCCAGCTGTAACACAATTTACAGCCTGGAGTAGAGTGGGAAAAATTGTGTAGGTCTGAACAATTGTGCTGGATATTTGCTGCAAAATTGTTGAAGAATGAACCTGACGAATTATGTGTTGAGCACTTCCAGCCAAGGATGACATGTTAGGAGACTTCCTGAATTTGTAAATCGAGTCTGCTATGTAAGGTGTAGACCTCAAAGCTGCCTTCAGGAATTCATCTTTTGTCCTAACAGGGGCCATGGGTAAGTGCAATCCCCTGCCCTTGATATTGTCACGCTGGGTAATTTGGGTTTGTTTCAGAAATTTCATCATATCTATCGTTTAACCAATGGATTTTTTCTTTTGGGGAAAACCCATTGCAAACCTTTCTTAGTGCCCCTGCACATGTTCCTGTAAAGTTGAATTTTTGTTCTGGTTTTCTGTTTTAGTAGGCAACCTTTTCTGTGTCTTTCAGCGCAGTACAGAATCCAAAGACTGACCAAGTAACACTGTCAGTAATCTGATTGGGGTTTCATCAGTCATGTTAACAGGTGGTTGTGTATCTGGTTTTCTTCTCTCTTTTTTTTTTTTCTATTAATATTTAACCTTTATTATTGATACCTCTAACTAAGCAATACATAAACTTTTGCAGTATAAATTCAGTTATAAAGTCCATGCATTTATAGGTATTTATGCACACCTGGAAATATTTACATGTCGCCGTAAGGAGCTGGACCTCCATTAGAAGAAAGTGGGCACAGCACCTACCCTGTCCTACCTTCTGTAAAACTGTCCTGACCCTAGAATTTAAAAAATGCCAGGGGAAAATGGAGGCAAAATGTTTTCTTTAGACAACAGAAGACATGGTCAGCAGTTTGTATATCCTGTTAGCAATTAGTATCTCCTGTGCAGATTTTTAACAGATCTGTCCTTTTGGCTGTACCTTTTCTGTATTGATTATAAACTACTGTAAGATGCTGAAGTAAATCCATTACATGTGGCATGGAGATAAGTAACAGCAACACAGGTTCCCACTGAGATGAAATATTCTCCAAAATGCTCTGGTTTCCTTCTAAAGAAGGTAGCAAGATTCAAGGACAGAAGAATAGTAGTGATGTCATATCTCTGCACTGTGGTCAGGCTTTCAAGACAATTTAATGAAATTGTTGTAAATTAGCTAGAAACCCATAGTCTATATGAAACAACTGTGCAGGATGGCCAGTCACTGGAAAATGATTTGCAATTAGTTGTCAGTGGGTCACTGTCTGAGCAAAGGAGCAGAAACCTCCTTGGTGTGGCAACTAATCTATATGTCATTAATTATATGGATAGCATTATACCATGTTATTAGACATAGGTGAAAGGAGAGGGACTTTAGCTTATTGGAGAAGAAGAGAAAAATGTTATTTTTATATTATACTGCTGTATGGTTTCTGACAAATAAAAACGTGCTTAGTGGAAATAAGACTAAGGTGCTACTCTGAAATACAGGTACACAACTGCACAAAGATAGGACAGAGGTAACAAGGGTTCAGGAAGGTAGCTCGTATTGTGAGAATGGATTGCTAGTGATTAATGACTCAGACCATGCAAGTGCTGTGAGAGACTGGACTATTGGTGCTGACAGTTCAAACAACTGGCTGAGTGCTTTGCTAGTGATTCACAGAGTGCAGAAGGGTGTGCATGCTTGGTGCTACAAGCTGGGTTTCCAGATAATGCAAGAGGCTGGGAAAAGACAAATCCTGAAAGGGAGCATAAGTCCTTCTTATCATGCTGATGTCCTCCCTTTAATAATGGCTCTGCTGTTAAAACTCCCCTCTTCTTGATGGATACAGTCTGCAACCACAACCTCAACAAGACTGCAACTACTGAGAAGACCAGAAGAAGAGGGCAAATGGGATATCGTTGGAGTCTATGGAGCGGTGATATTTTTTTCTACTTAATCTGTTTCTCTGTTACTTTCTCCTCCTCCTTTCCCCCCTGCCCCCCAAACTCTCTCTCTCCCTCACATCTACTGTTTAATAAAAGCTGTACTGTTGACTTCAGAATATGGTCTCATTTGCATATTAATTTGGGCAGAGGAACCTCTCTAATAATTTTAATAATTGGATCTTAACAAGTATAAATGAGGGGTTTAACACTACAAAAGAAGAGTGAGTCAATAGCATCATCCTGTTGTGCTAAAAGTAAATACTATACCATTTACAAATGGGAGTGTGGTTTCAGTTGTGCAGATATATTTGAAGTGTTCAAAGTGGTGTCTCTAGGCTGGGCAAAGAGACGGGAGGAGTCTGTTGTTCTGTTGCTTTTAGGCTGCAGAAGAAGTACTTGGATTAGGGTTAGGGTTGTAGCAGGCAAGATATAGAATAGAGGTTAAGAACATTTTATCAATATAAACACAGTATCAGTAGTCTACATTGTCTAAGGAGGTGTCAAAATTCCCCTAACTGGATGTATTAAGCATATCTAGGGAATTATATCGGTATTGTCGATCACTCCTTGGCACTCTTGGGGTCTAGACGACCTCCTGAAACCTCTTCTAGACTGAATTACTGTTAAGCTTTTATGCACCAAATTGTTAGGTATCGCATTCTTTGAAAAGAGAAATATATCTTTGATGTTTGTACTGCACCCAGCAGAGCAATTAAATCTAGAGACTCTGGTCATCATAGAAACTATACAGTAATAATATCTAATCAGCATGTTGTGGGGAAATATAACTGCAAATCTGTCATTCCCTCTGCTACCAGTTGTGTGGTGGGTTGACCTTGGCTCGCTGCCAGGTGCCCACCTAAGCCATGCTGTCACACCCCTCCTTTGCTGGGCAGGGGAGAGAAAAAAACAGCCCACTCATGGGTCAAGATGAAAACAGGGAGAGAATCATTCATCTACTACCATCATGAGCAGTTATGGTAAATTAATTTATTACTTAATAACACAAGAGTAGAGAAATGAGAATAATAATGAGAAAACAAATCTAAAAGAAAAAAATTCCCTATTCCATTCTGCTTGTTAAACTTAACGCCACTCTTTATTTCTCTGTCTTCCCCTGAACAGTACAAGGGGAACAAGGGGTGGAGGTTGTGGTCAGCTCATCACATATCTTTTCTGCTGCTCCTTCTTCCTTATGCTCTTTGCCTGCTCCAGCAAGGTGTTCCTCCCATGGGAGACAGTCCTCCACGTACTTCTCATGTGAGTACTTCCCATGGGTTGCAGCTCTTCACAAACTGCTCCAGTCTGGGTCCTCCACAGGGTGCAGTCCCTCAGGAGAGGCTACTCCACTGTGGGTCCCCAGTGGGGTCACAGGTCCTGCCAGCAAAGCTGCTCCAGCATGGGCTGCTCTCTCCACAGAGGGGTCACAGGTCCTGCCAGGAGGGCTCCCCATGAGCTCACAGCCTCCTTCAGGCACTCACCTGCTCTGCTGTGGGCTCCTCCAGGGGCTGCAGGGACAGCTGTCTCAACATCCGCCTCCTTCACTGACCTCAGTGCTTGCAGAGCTGCTGCTCTCACACATTCTCATTCCTCTCTCTGGGTGGAGGTGCCGCAGTTTTTGTTACCTTTTTATAAGTACATTCCTAGTGGTGCTACTGCCATCACTGATCCTGGCACTCAGCCATGGCCAGGAGAGGGCCCATCCTGGGTCCATTTGGCATCGGCTCTCTTGGACACAGGGAAAGTTACTGGCAGCTGCTCACGGAGCAGCTCCTGCAGCCACTCTGCTACCAAACTCTTGCCACACAAAACCAATAGAACCATATTTCAAAATTATGTGGCATCATTCAAATTATCTTGGCTTTCTGAACTTTGTTGGAAACTGTGGCAGTGACTGGTATAGGTAAAAATCTTGTGTGTGTTAGTACATTATCTGTACTAAGAATCAACCATGATAACCTCTAGTTTATTATTTTGATATGTTCTTGTCATTGTAGTAACAAACGAAATTTAAGTCTAGAATGCTTGTTATCCATGTCATATTTGTGGGAGGGACTTTTGGTGTTTCCTATCAGAGTGCTGAGAAGGAGGTATTCAGCTCAGCTGATGAGTAAGGTGTATCCCATTGAACTCAGGAGTCTCGTAATGTCCAATCTGTTATGAAATATTTTCATTAAAATGAATTTTTAGGCACTCTTTTAGACTCTGTCTTACTAGCAAGAATGTATTGACAGTATATATAACCTTTATGTGCCACTGCTACTGGTAGCCAAAGTCCAGAAGAAATTACAACAAGGCTTTATGCTGAAGAACTGTAAAACAAAAACTTTGCAAACCAGAGCAGTTTAGAGCAGACAGCAGATGGAAGTGGGAAGCTATTTACAGTACACAGTGATGTTACACAACAGTTTTTGGAAGAAAATATGGAAAAGAGTCTTTCATTAACTAAAACTGTAAGAGGAGTTGGCTATATTACACAGTGGTAAAAATCAGCATATATTAGCCCCTGTGGAGAGTTATATTCATGGAGTAATACTGATTTAAATGCTCAAACTAATTGATTCAGAACTAACTGGTTTATATGTGAGTGGCACTGATACTGACAGGTAGACAGGCCAGAAATATTTTTTGTTTCAGACACAAGAAATCTGAATATTATTTCACAGCAACAGTGTAACCCAGGGGTGAAGCGGATGAGCTGAAGAGTGCTTTTAAAGCAGATGGTGTTTTATGACACTCAGGTCTTTTGAAAGCATCACCTGACCACATAAAAAGCATGAAGGGCCTGATGTAGCTATTGAATTAGTAGGTTTAGTATCTGGTTTGATAAACAAATTCTGAACTCCGTTACAGGTTATTTTCATTAAAAAAAAAAAAATGCATAGTAGTCTATTTAAATGATTTTATAATTCTTCTAAGATTGAGCTCTTTTCTTTTTAAAATGAACTTCCATGTTTCCTTGTCTCATCCTTGTGGTTCTTAATATAATTTTTAACCAGAAATTTTAGCCAAAGTAGTTGAGAGACTAGGAACATTCATTCTCATGGATTTTTAGAGATTCAGCTCCAGGTCCTTGCTTTCTTTCAAATTTAACCTGTATCTTTAATAATCTATCTTTCAGTTGATTTATCTTATCCACTAGAATAAAAGTACAATGATGTCATTTTTTCCCAATTTGAAAGAAATCTGAATAGCTACTCTGGAATCCTTTCACTTCACATCGCCAAGCAGTTAACAGGTATTAATATCTAATATTGATGAAAATGAAATAGTTTTATTTCTTCTGTCACTAGTTTCACTCCTCATAAATAATAATGTTAACAGTAGCAAGGATCCTGGTTGTCCAGTGTTACAGACTAAGGTTTCTGCTGCTGTACTAAGTTCAGCATTTTGCTCTCTGGTTCATTTAATGTGTAATAACGCTTCAAGGAGGAATAGTTTGAACAGACTAAATTGAGATACAGAAGTTGAGGCATGTCCATACTGAGTGCTAATGGCATTGGATGGGGTTTGAGAGATGATCAGAGGGTCCCTGGACTTTTTAATCTAGTCATGCGTATTCTTGCTGGAGGCCATGAGGCAGGTTCTGTAAAGAGAGGTAAACCAAGAGTGGACATACATAATTAGCTGTGTCTGACTTCATTTCTGCAGTGCATTCTGTGACAGGCAAGGAGTAGTGTAAGGAGGAAAATTTACCTAATTTAGAAAGGGCAGGTTATTTTGCTGCTGTATTGAAGAAAATTAACTGTAATGCACTCTTTGAATCTCAAGTAGAGCTGTATTCGTGTGTAAGGTTGCTAGGAGTGAGGTTCGAGATGGGGCCCAGAGATGCGTTAAAATCATAGCATATTATGAAAGTAGGACAAGCATTGTTGTACACATTTGGGAGAAACAAGGAAGGAAATACAAAAAAGATTTTTTTTTCAATTACATGCAAGTGACTTTGAGAAATTGCCACAAAGGAAAGCACTCCAGAAAGCCTGGGACATAGAAATGACCATGGCTCAGAGATTTTTATGCCTGATAAAAATTGGGAAGTCTAAGTCTGAAGGATGGAAGCAACAAGGCACTACCAGAAGGGTTTTTAAAGATTGCTAATGCATAATGAGGAGTAGGGTTGGGTTTTTTGTTTGTTTGTTTGGTTGTTGTTGTTTTTGTTTGGGTTTTTTTTTTTTGTTTGTTTGTGGGGGTTTTTTGTTTGTTTGTTTGTTTGTGGGGTTTTTTTGTTTGGTTGGTTTTTGGGGGTCTTTTTGTGAAATAGACAGTACAAAAGTATTTTGTCAGGGCAATAGAGAACTGTTGAAGGCAAAACTTTGATGAAGCAACTTGCCTAGATTGTTTTCAAAGAAGCAGGGTCAGGATATTCCAGAGGACCTCCCATTCAAGTGGTCACATATAATATAGATGAAGGCATCATCAGAATAAGATCGATTTTCTTATAAAAAGTGAGAGACAACTATTTCAGCAAAGTCAGGAGCTCTGTAGTTGAGGCAAAGAAGACTTGCATTCAGGCTCTTGATATGAATCAAGAAACAGAAGGTCTTGAGACTGTATTTTCTATAATCTACTATTATGCTATTTGAATATTTGGGAAAATGTTCTTTCCTAAATGAAGCAAACTTGTAATCATCTTTGTTTTCCTTCTTCAAAGCTGAGTCTATAAAAGAGCAGTGAAAGCTCTGCTTCAAGCTGCAGCCCAGCCAAAGAATTTCATTTCTCTACATCAGTTAACAGCTATTCCTCCCATGTCTGAACACGGGTTTGAGTTCCATTCCACAGTACCCCAAAATACAACTCTAAGTGATCCAGTGCCAAGGTCTTGAAATGTGGTCTTTTACAGTATAAAACCTGACAGATCAGTGTAGACCAAAGTACACCATTCACTGTCAGAGAATCACAGAATTATTTAGATTGGAAAATACCTCTGAGATCATCGAGTCTGTAGCAGGGCGTCTCACCCCCACAGCAAGAGCTTATCTCTTGTTTGTTAAGTGGTCAGATAACTCAAATAGGATGAACTGTCTTGCAGTGAGGTGTTCTGGCACCATGGGGTTAATGGTGATCTGGCATCTCCCAACTGCCAATAAACATCTTACTGTCGGAGGGAGGTCTGGAAGACAAACTGGACTTCTGACTGACAGACACCTCACTTTACAAACCATAAAAGCTACACTAAAACTTTCACAAAGCAGAAATATTCTACACATTGCCCGGAAATGTGTGGAGTTTCTCACCTGAGCAAGGACGCCTGCTTGGCACTTACTCCTCTGGGGGAAGGAATCTGTGTAGATTATTGACATTTTGGTGGTAAGTTATATTCAGCCCCTAATCAATACTATTTCTTTTTCTAGCTCTAATATAGGTGCAGCCTTAATGTTCTGCACTCTTTTATGTTGTGTTGTAATCTATGTTCTTTTTAATTTTATGCTTTGCAGTAAGTAACTCTGATTAAGATCTTTTGTCTGTTATCTACAGTCTGTTTAATAAATAATTATTTTGCAAATAGAATCTGATTTACCATCCTTAGAACTTGCATGCCAGAATGATTTCTTAAATTTAAGCAGTTGCCAGAAATCTGAGGCTAAGGCAGGGCTTGTCTGAAGCTCCCTCTCATCCTGTGACAGAATCCAGCCCATGACCCAAAACCACCATGTCAACCAGACCTTGGCACTGAGTGCCACATTCAGTCTGTCCTTAAACACCTGCAGGGATGGTGGCACCACCACATTCCTGGGCAGTCCATTCTAATACCTAATCACATTTCTGTGAAGAATTTATTTGTAACATTCAACCTAAACCTCATCTGGAACAACTTTAGACTATACCCTCTTGATCTGTCACCAGTTACCTCGTTGAAGATGCCAACCCCGACCTGGTTACAGACTCTTTTCAGGGAGCTGTAGAGAGTGATAAGGTCTCCCCTGAGCCTCCTCCAGGAAAAAGATCCCCAGCTCCCACAGCTGGTTCTGATAGGACTTGTGCTCCAGACCCTTCCCCAGTTCCACTGCCCTTCTCTGTCACTGCTGAGCAGATCCTGGAAGCAAAGGAATGTTGAGCACCTGCTTGCTGTTTCCTGACTCATGTAAAAATTAATTTATAAGTTCAGACTAGAACTCTGGAATGCTCCAGAAGGAGGAGGAAAATAGCTCTTTTTCCTCTCTTTTCCTGTCGCTGCAGTGAGGGCTCAGCTAAGCAGCTGTATCAGTGTTCATCATTATGTTGTAGAATTAAACCCCTAACATTTGAAAGAAAGGTCACTGTAACCTACACTCCTTGTGTAAACTGTTACTCTTTTGCTGTGGAGCTGCTGCCGTGGTTCTGACCAGTGATTGTGGATAGGCCTTAACGCAAATATGAAATTTATACCTTTTTATATATTAGGAATCACAACTTATGTGGACTATGCATCCAAAGTCTAGAGTGTATAGGCTATATTCTACAAATAAAAGATTATTTCTACAGTGTCTTTGAACCCCCAGATAATTTTTTTCACCTAACATTAGAACTTTCTTTTTCTGACTACAGGAAGACCAATAGCCACAGCTTAAGAATCAACACCATGTTCCCAAATTCTTTTCTTCTCCAGCTTTGGTCTTGTTATCCCATTGCATGGGGATCCTTACTGCTACCTAAGAAAAGTTGCTCTTTGCGTCTTTAGCTGATTTTAATCCTCCCTGCAAAATCTCTCTATGATTCCCTCAAATAACATCTAAGTTTTCCCAGCTCATGCATGGCTATTTTTTATGATTCAGATAGCTGAGCCAGGTTTAGAAGGTCTTTGGTTTTGTGATGGACTCTTTTTACAACTCTTGCCTAGTAAATCCATGAAAGGCTAGTCATGTCATCACAGTTGTATTAGGATTTACAGCATTAGCTATTTTCGTTCAAAGAGGCATGAGGGATTGTTGTTGCAAGTAATAACCAATAGTCATGAGTACCTGAAAAAGTGTCTTTATCATATTTCCACTCTTGTTTTGCTTTTCAGCTCACTGCTGTCAAGAGATTGCTGCTTTCTAGGTTCAATAGGTCACTGATTATGTAAGGACAGCCTTAATGGATATAAACAATCTGGTTTTTACTTGAACAGACATATTTTTATAGTATTTTGATAGCAGACAGTAAAAACATAATTTTTCATTGGCTTTAACATTGTACCTTATAGCTACATCCTCAGAGCCAAACCAAAACTTCACAGGTATTATCCTTGGTGTTTGCCTGAAACAAAGTACTTTAAACAGATTGGGTTTAAGTGTTATTGCATAAGTGTTCAAATAATTTCCACTTCCTCCCTTGTTCTTGACTGATATTAATCTGATTTCTTCAAGGAAATAAAAAAGCAACAAAAAATAATTAACTCCACAAAAAGAAAAATTATTAGTTTTAGTTCCTTGAACTGATTCATTTCGGATTTATGGAAGTACTGGAAATGATGCTAAAAGAAGTAGAAATACCTGGAGTTTATTGGTCAGGACTGCTGAAATTAGACAAAGAGCTGGACCTTATAAACTGACTTAACTGTTCAGCATCACCAAAAAAGACTAGAAGAAAATTACCCTCTACTACAAAATATTAACTTTTTTCCTCAGGGGTTGACATCTGTAGTTTATGAGTAGGTTGAAGCTTATTCTAACTGTCACTGTCTGTAGAGAGAAGTGTCTTTTGAAGGTGGATGTCCATTAGCTGTGGCACCCTGCTGTTTTAGAGCTGGACTAATTCTGCATGTTGGAATTCTGTGTCCTATTTTGGTTTATATCTCATACCATGCTTTAGGTGTTTTCCTCTGTTCTAATCCAAATAAGGAAAATGTTAATATTATATTAAGTTTTATGAGAATACCTTCAGACTGGTATAACTAGAAAGATTGCCTCTCCTTTGCTCAAAATGTCTGATCTCTTTCCTAACTAATAATCTCAATCCTGTTGTGCTGCCAGAATTAAATAAGCACCTATTTTATTTAATCAGCCTCTTGAATGTGGAGCAGTCAGTGTCCAATGACTGATGACTGGCAGCTCATTAACTCCCCTATTAGCTTCCCCATGGGAAAAATTGAAAGAGACTAAATCAACAAATTAAGGAGTTTGTTGCCATTTATTCATTTCTTTATTTCAGCTGCATAATTTTAACGAGTTATTTATTTACTTTTCCTTGCAATTCACATCCTCATACTATTGGCACTAGTGTGGGTGAAGCTCAGAGCCATGCTAAGAATAGTTTCATCAGGTTTGATAAAGCACTGGAGGATAAAAACTCCCTGTGGTCTCCTGGGTTCTGCTGCTCTGCCCCGGGGAAGCCTCCCGTGTTTAGCCTGGTGGGAGGCTGTGCCGCGCCCCGAGAGCCAAGCCCGGGCTGCTGCTGTGTCGGCGCGGTGCTGCTCAGCTGCAGAGCAGCGTGAGGGCTGTTCCCGAGCCCCGGGACTCAGGGCTGGGGGCCCAGATCCCGCAGGAGCGAGTCCCAGGGGCTGGGACACCATCACAATGCAGAATGCACAATGCACAAACCGTGCGGGCTCCTCTCCGCTTTTGTTTCCCCGGTTCGCCTTGGTCCCCAGCTGTGCCCAAGGGATTCGCCTCCAGAAGTTGGTCATGTTTTGGGTTTGCTTTTAATTTTTTTTGGTTGTTGGTTTTTTTGTTGTTTTTTTGTTTTGATTTGCCTTTTTGTTTTTTTGGTTTTTTTTTTTTTTTTTCTTCAGGGAACGTGTTAATGCAAACATTCTGGGGCATTTTACAAAGCAGATATCTCACCCTGCAATGCATCAACTGAAATCAAGTGGCGTGACTTGCACTGAAGCTCTTTTCTGAGCTGCATAAAAGAGAAAGCCAGAGTTAAAAATACATAGGTTGTGTTTCTCGGTGCCAATTTTGCAGCAGAGTAAAACAAGTTAAACAAAGATACACAAGCTTTATCCTCGTGTAGCTAGTTGAAGAATACCACTAGCAAGGTACATGATACAATAAACCACCATGCCAGCAAAAAATGGCATTGCAGGTGCAGAGGAAGTGCAATTTGTTCAAAAGCTCAGTCAAAGCTGAACATGGAGACCCCCTGGAGATACTCCAAAATAATACTGATTTACAAGTATGAATTCTGCTAGAAAACTTACATATTCTTAAATCTCTAAAGTTTAAAAATACCCTGACACTTTTACAACTGACCAGAATTAAAAAATTGATTTGATGAGAAGAATGTGTATTTAAACAACTGCATTGTTCTTTGAAAAAAGATATACCATGGTGAATCTTACAGGCTACTTCTGAGCACTGATCCTGTTGTTTTAGTTACAGAGAAAAATAAAATGAAAACTCATTCTATCTTTAAGATTTTTAGATGCTCTTAAAATTCTCCACTGGATATTTTTATAAAAAATAACTAATTTTCTTCTTAATTTAGATGTATCTAAGACTTTTTTTAGTAGAAAAAATGGCTTTTCACAAGCTTTTATGGAGGCTCAGTACTAGTAAAGTTTCATCTTGTCCACGTCCTTGAGTGGTTTTCAAATATGCACTGCTGTTTCTGTATTACATTCTCTAATCCTCTCAGCTCCCACAAATACTGGACATGATCTAGCAGGCAGAAGCATTAGAAGTAGGTGTAGTTCTTTCGAGTTCAGTGTAAGAACACAGATGAGCCAATATTTTTTTTTTTTTTTGGCAGAATCAGGCTTTGTTGGATCAGAATAGGTTACAGGATCTAATGCAGAATAGCTGAAATTTAGATTACATCAGTTGTTTCTTACTTTGATTTTGTTAAGCTATAACAAATCCAAATTGGAAAAGAATACTAAAGCACTTCTTAAGCTATAGGGACCACTTTAAATCCCAAAGCATTATCTATTTGTAACAGTTCCTGAAGCTTTGAGTTACATTAATGATGTTCAGAAAAATACACACTAAATCTCCAAAGACTATAGGGTTTCTTTGAGGTGTTCTCAGAAGATCTCTGGAGAGAGCAATACTGGCTGCTTTGACAGGATTTGCTTCTGTCTGGTTGAATCTTGAAGATGAAAGAGAAAACAAAATCACACAGAGTTAACTGGCCACCCATTGTCATGAAGGTAAATGAAGATGGGAAACAGGTAATCACGTGTGGTAGTTTGGGTCACACCGTGGCATAGAGCTCTTTGTACAGGACATAAAGCCTGGTTAGGTACAAACCAGCAGGTAGCAAGTGGTGAGTAATGAAAATAATATTTACAAAGAGGAGACTGTCGCTGACTCAGAACTGCTGAGACAAGGAGCAGCTTCCAGGATAGCAACACCCTTTCAGTGCTGAACATGATTCTGCCCCCAGATGAGTTACCAGGGGTGATGGCTGGGACTGCCTGGTAGGCACCCATGGGGAGCAGCAGGCCATGGGCTGGCAACTGACATGGCATGTTCTTTGTGCCCATTGACAGGGGGAATGCCACAACACTGCACTTCAGCCAGGAGATTTGGAGCCAAACAAGGTTTCTGAAATCAGTGGAGACTGCATGAGAGCAGACTGTGGTAAAATCAGTTACTTCTGCCCTTTCTCTGGATGAAACATATTATCTTGAATTACTTGATTAAGAGCATGAAATGTATTAGCCTCAAATGTGCAAATGGTACTGCATGTTCTGTTTTTTTTCTTTTTGTCCTTGAACTCTGTGACTGCCAATAACTTGGGATTTGCTTACATAATAAGAACTAGGGTATGTGGAGTTGTTGGATAGAGCCCTACCGTGAGTTCCCCATCAGAAGCTTAAGCTGTGGGCAAACTACTGTAGACATAAAATTCATATTAGTCTAAAGTTACAAAATATTTCTATATCATGCTATTACCAAAAATTTATATAATTTTAGAACAGAGTTTTAAATGCAGCATTATCCCAAGAAAATTAATGTCCAGTGTTTAAACTATGAGGCAGTACATTATTTAAGTATTAAAATAAACAACCTAGATGTTAGTAAGTGTCCACTCTGTTTTGTGATTAATGAAAATAAACGTAGAGTTGAAAGGAAATATTTAAATGGAAACTCTTGCAAAAGCACTTTGGACTTTGTTAAGAAGCATATTTAAGATCAAGTTCACTTAGAAATTATTTGCAACTAAATTTTATTCAATATAGTAAAACTCCCTGTGGCTTTGAACTGGGTGTGTTATTTTGCTATTTTTGTATTATTTTGTATATTTGTATTTTTATTGTTTGTTTTTTTCTTTCATGTAAACACAGTACAAAATCCATATATGTAGGCAGTTTCTTTTTAAGTATTTTTCTCAGGTTTATGTTGGACAAGCAAAGCCTGAAAGACTATCTGAAAACTTTGTATTTCTTTATAAATTACTATCCCAGACAAAAAACTTTTTTACAATAATCTGTTCTCAAAAAAGCAGGGTGTTTTTGCTTGGCATTTTCATTTTGATGCAAATGTGTATAACTTTATGGGTTTTGTGAGAATTTTGTTCCTTCAGCAGAACAAATCTGAGTATATAACTTGAAACTATATTTGAGAAATCAGATACTTCAGTTTAAAAAAAACCAAACCCTAAACATTTGCTTTTAAAATTGCAGATTTTTTACAGAGCTGAAATGATGAATTGATTGGGCTAAAGCTAGCTTTTATAAGACAATACCAAATCTGAGAACCACAAAACCAAGAGTGTTTTAGCCACAGTGACAAAAATCCAGGCTGCTAATACAAAATTTTACTGCCTACAGATTTTAGAACAGAGCTGCAAATTGTTAACACACAGCAACACTGAGTCAGGTTTCACATTGTCTTTCATTTCATAAAAGCACACAGATTTCAGTTGATGTTTAAATTTTCTCCAGCATGGGTTTGCACAGTTAAAAATCACTTGGAGTTTGTTTTTTTCAGGGTTTTTGCACGAGAGGTCTTTCCACAGATGATTTAGTGAGCTCCCAAGTCACCTACTAGTGTTGGGTAATGGGGAATCTTCATCACATAATTGTTTGGAAGTGGTGTTAGAAAACAGAGCATGTAATCATAAAGTATTTTCTCAGATATTATAAGATGACTCAAGAATATTGTGTATATAAAATCTGTATTGAGGGAGATGTTGGAAGAAAATTATGCAGATGGCTTTGCACTGGCTAAAGTAATTTAGAATATATGGGGAACTTCAAAAGAGCACTGAGCAGAATAAAATGTTGAATCTATTTGAGCTAGACTGGCTGATACCTGTCTATGTAGAAATGCAGTAAATCTTGTCCAGCTTCAGTAAAACACTTTTTCTTTACAGATAGCAAATTACAAGATTGGGAAGTGGGATTTAGAAAATAATTTGTAGGACTGTACCTCAATACATAACACTATCAATGAAAGGAAATCTCTTGTGTAGGAGAGGGTTAGTTCTAAAATTCCTCAGGATGAGTGCTGGATCTGAATCTTTAATTCTTGTTTAAATCAATGACTGAGATTGGACTAATAACAGAAATTACTGTTTCAGCCAGCAACTCATTAGTTGGAAACACAAATAAATTACTTTGACAAGCATAAGTCTAGGAGTGTTGGCCTGATGTAGCTGAATTACTTCTAGTGATATTAGAGGAGTCTAAATGATGTTATTCAAAGTTCTGGTGAAGACATCAAAGTAATTTGTGAAGTTCTACTCGTTCTCATTCAAGGAACATGGATTAAAATTTGATCAGGTGCAAAGAAAACTTCTATTCTTGCTATTGTAGTAGCTTTTCTTACAAGAAGATATCACAAAAATAATCTTTTTAGCCTAGCCAAACCCCCCCCACAAAAAAAAAAAAAAAAAAAAAAACCAAGAAGGAATAAAATCATAGAATGGTCGGTGTGGGAAAGGACCTTTAAAAATCACCAAGTCCTAATTCTCTTACCACAGGCAGGGATATCAAAGCCCCATCCATTCAATTGTCTGCCATCTGTGAATCTGTGAAGAAGGCATTGTATCTCTCCATAAGATGTTGTGGACTGCAGAAAGAATGCCAGGTGGAGACTGTAACACTAAGGATGTAGAAGAAATGAAAATATAGTACTCTGATCTGAACCATGAACAAGCAGATGTAAGACAGAGAATAAACTTTAGGAGGAAATTGGAAGATTTCTCTTTTCCCTTAAAGCAATTAGAGATCAGATCACTTTCCAATAACAACACAGTCAGAGCCAAAGAAGTAGCTACTTTAAAAATAATCTTGAGTAGCTAATTAAGAGGCGTAGGCTGTGTCATTATTCATAACAACAGGTGAGTTGGCTGATTTGGGTGGTTTTGTCCAACAACTGCTCCCAGTTGTTGTCTCTGTGAGGGTGGATCTACAGAGTAGTCTGTGGATGACAAATCACAGATATTACAATCTACCTTAACTCAAAAATTATTTTTTGGACCATGATGCCAGTGTCAGCTCTTTGGAATTGTGTGTTTCAGAATTTATTTTGGTTTCTTGAGCACATACTTTCAGTGCAGGTCTAGGCAGTGATCAGAGTTGATTCTTTAATGCAGGAGTATTAAATTTTCTCCTTTTAGAGCCTTTGACATACTAGGGAAGAGTATAAAAGGCTGAACTATGACTTTGTGAAGCTAAGGTGCTGCCTGTCGTGGGAAGAAAATAACTTTATGGCAGCTGGGGAGGCTGTGATGGCCTCAAGCACTGCCTGCTGCTACAGTGGCTGGGCAACACCTGCAGGACAGGTCTGGCCAGTGTTCCTAATGCCTTCTTGACTGCATTTACCAACGTGTGCAAGTGAGGGGGAAGTCCTTGGGATAAAAACTGAGGAAAGGGGAAGGGCACAGGGGTATAATTACACCTTTCAAATACCTCTTCATAGTCACCATCACCCATGTTAGTGATAACTGTTAGTAGGTTTCTAAGGCCCTGTTTTGTCAGCCTCTTGCTCAGGTCAGTACAGGTTATCACACTGGTAAGTGGGGAAATTGCCTTGAACTTGCACTTTCCTTTCTATGCACTACTGCTTTTCTTCCATGTGTTAAACCCTGCTAATTGTTTTGGGAGCTTTGCTTAGAGAATGTGCCTAACTGCCAAAATAAATAGAAGGTTATGAAGAAGAAATGTTACATATCTTTCTATAGCCCAAAGCTGAACAATAGAAATAGGCTTTTCATATCATTCTCTTAGTTTCTTACCCAATTTTTTAATCAGGTATCCAGTAACATTCCTGACTATGTCCTAAACTGTGGAAATTTGCAGTGTACACTCAAGGGGGAATAGTGATTACATAAACACTTCTGGGATTTACATGCTTGCCACAGAACTCTTGGATCCCTTGTTTAATAGTCTTTTCCAATAAAGAAAACTGTATAAGTGTTAATCATCTGACATAACAATATCCTATAGTTTAACAGGACAGGCAGCTTGCCTGGCTTCTGCAGAGTACCGTTCATTTTTTTGGCATTGGCAATTTCAGGAAGGGTTGGGTTGGGTGACTTTCCCCAGAGCAGCCCTCAGAGTGCTGTGCTGCATATTGGTAGCTGGAAAGGTGCTGGTAACACACTGGTGTTTTGGCAGCCACCAGGCAGCCCCTCACAGCATCCAGGCTGTGTCTCCAATATTCCCCCTCCACAGGCCAGTGCTCTGGGCATGGCCAAGGGCTTGGAGAGGACACAGACAGACATTACAGCTGAACCAAGCTAACCAAGGAGATAGTCTATACAATGTTGTCTGCTTGGAAATAAAACTAAGGGAAAGGAGAAGAGGAGGGAACAATAATTATTAGGGCATTTATCTTCCAGAGTACCTTCTATGTGTAGTGAGGACCTGCTTCTTAGAATGTAGCTGTATATAACCTTCTGATGGCAAGATAAGAATGAATCTGTGTGTTTTCCCGTGCTTCTCTGTGTAGACTGGTTTTTTTTGCTTTACTAAACTACCAAAGCTAGTGGCTTACTTAAGTAGGCAGCCTGGTGAGAACAAATACATTTACGTTTCTATTAAAGAAGCTGAGGAACTTTTTCTGTACTCTCTGCTGTTTCCATTCATAAACCCCCAGAGAAATGCACAGCTTGAATTTAAAGTGATCAGTCATATAACTGGCTGGGTTTGACACTATGAGTGCAGCTAGCAAGTGCTTCTGTGAAAGGGGAGGTCCTGATCACCCACTCCTCCCTCCTCTCCTTTACCTCTACCTACCTGTGAACACTACCACTTTTGCACCATCTTTGGTGCTCACTGTACCATTTATGGAGCTGATTTAACTTGTTAGCCTGACAGAAGGTCTTTGCCAAGTTAATTTGTCAGTGTGGATCTCAGCTGGCATATGGAGAAGCAGGAGCACATGTCCAGGAGCAAGGCATGTGAGGAAAGTGAAACTCCCACTTCACTGATCTACTCTTCCATATCATTGAGATGCCCCAGCTGTAGTCTCAAACACAAAATATGCTGCCCATCAAAGAACTAGATGGAGACAAAAGTTTGTCACAGTGTCAGAGATATCTACGTTCATCATTTTTGTCTGGGCACAGCCCACAGTGCCCAAATAAGCCTAGTGACAGTAGCCAGGTTCAGCCATGAGTCCAGGCAGACAGACAAGCCTTAGAAATGAGGCATGTCAGGGATCAAGCCAAGAACTCAGGTTGAAGATTAGTGGGGCACCTGTCCCAGCACAGGCATGGCTGCAGCACAGCTCAGCTGAGGCCAGAATGAGGCCTTGGTTTATAACCCACTGCAGAGAGAAATGGGAGAGCCTACCTCTGGACATTTCTCAGCAGACCTTTCTGGAAGGGCTGTTTTCAAAGCTGGGTTCTTACCCCATTACTTAAGCTGAGCCTGAGCTCAGGCACCCAACACCCCAGCAAGGGGGGAGGTAGAAAGGGTGTGCTCAGAACTCTGGAAACTTTCAAAGAACATGTTTTAACTCAGAGCTGGAACTGCAGTGTAGTAAGAGAAGTTTTGATGGGTCAGGGGACAGAGACCGCAGTACATTTTTATCCTCCATTACCTACAGTGTCTGACTTTTCTCGATAGTGTAGGGAAGCAAATACTAACTCTAAACAATGTTGCTTTCTCCAGAAATTAGAGGATGGTCTGTTTGGAGAAAAATAGTCATCTACAGCAGAATTTACGCCCAGCATCTTCTGTGGTAGCTCCTTTCACACACAGTTAATAGAAAACTCCCACAGACAAACAGTGCTGTGCATTCACAGTAGGCAGTCTTCTCTGCTATGCATCAGCCAAGAGTGGGAAAGCTAGACCATAGGATCCAGGATATCCCTTTCACCAGGGATAAAAACCACCACAGTATTTACAGGAGTTCATAAGGGACTGTGGTTCTCCTTCAGATTCAAAAAACCTTTAAAAGAAATCCACATGTATAAAACAAGAGAAAACTCTTATGGCCCACCCCCAAAAAGGAGAATAACCTAGGTTCTTTTTAACAGATCCCTTGGGGCTGATTAGAGTGAATGATTGGTGTTTGTAAATTTACATAGGTAGGGCTTATTTTAGAACAATCTGGTTCAATTGAAAGTAGGGAGGTAACCTTTTGATAATCATTACCTATAGTAATATAATAATGTAAAAGCATAAAATGTCACTTAACAAACATATATGGAAAAGAAAGAAAAGGAAAGGATAAGAGTAGAAGATCTCACCACCTGAAGGCCTCACAACAAGTCTTGGTTGTTGGAATTTCCACATCTGTTGGTCACAGTCTTGAAAAAATTATTGCAGACTGGATTTGTTGGGTGGTGGGTGTAATGCCAGGAAAAATCCACAGAACACAAAATCTGCTGGGTTTGTATCAGCTTAGGTTCAGGTGAGAGCACAGGTATCTCCTCTGGGGCAAGGAGTTTCACACAGAGTGATGTGATGTTGTGGATCAGGGGACACTCTGGGAGTCTTTGGCACCTTCTAAGATGTTACAGCACCTATGATATCAACACAGCTGAGTCCATCATGGCCCATCAGCACAGATTAATGTCTTCAGGCTTCAGTGTCCAGCACTTTCTGGCAGGGGAGTTATCACAGTTGAGTTCCCTTGAGTAAGGACAAAGAGGTAGGGCTCACCTCAGGGATTTGCCTTCCTGTGTCTCATTCAAGGCCCAGGTGTAGCCTGAGGTGGGCTGTGCTGCCCTCTGCTCCAGGCTGGTCACTTTGCACATCAGCAACCATCAGAATCCCAGTCTCCCTCCCACTGTCAGTTCTGGACACATTCTTCTCCTCAGACCTGGGTTCATTGGACAGTAGTATACCCCCTTTATCTTACAAGTCCAAGTTCCAATTAGTAGGTGTACTTGGGGAAGGATGGCTTCAGTGGCTGCAGATGAAAGCTCCTTCTTTGCAAAGGGGGCAAAAGTCCTTCAATGATTTTAGCAATGTTTAAACCATTAATGGTTTCAGTCTCTCACAAACACATAAATTGAAATAAATTTGAAAAATTCTGATTCTCTCTTTCACTCAATTAGCATATACAGTAATTTCACAATTACAAGCCACACTGATTATAAGCTGCATCTCCAGGTGTCGGCAACATTTCGTTCTTTGTCCATAAATAAGCCACACCTGATTATAAGCCTCAGCAAGGCAGCAAGGACCCGCGTGCAACAACAAAGTTGCCAAATAGTAACAGAACTGCGGGATCGAGGGGTTTACTGGCTCAGCTCAGGCCGTGCAGGCTTGGCCTGCTTGGGGCTGCCAACAGGGCCAGGTGGCCCAACTCGGCGGGGCCGCTCGGGGCCGGCCGCCGCTGCCGCTGGGCTCGCTCACCCCGGCCCGGCGCTACGCTGTGGCAGGAGGCGGGGATGGAGCCTGTCTGATCCTGCAGCAGCAGGTGGGGGCGGGAGCCTCCCGCCTTCCCCCTGGGCCGCAGGGCCAGCAGGACGGAGTTCCCGCCTCCCCCCCGAGCTGCGGGGATGGCAGCACGGAGCTGCCTGCCTCTCCCTCAGGCTGCGCTGCCTGAAGGAGGGAGCCCTCACCTCCCCCCTCCCACACTGCTGGCACAGAGCCTGCCTCCACCCGCCATGCAAGAGAGTAACCGATTTGTAACAATCGCGCAATCCTGTGTTTTACTGGCAGGTGCTCAGCTCGGCACCCTGGCTGGCACTTCTGGGGTTGGAAATTTCCGAACTTTTTTCATATATTAGCTGCTCCTGAGTGTAAGCCGCATTTCCGGTGTGGGAGCAAAATTTTAGTCAAAATGGTGCAGCTTATAATTGTGAAATTACTGTACATGACTATGATATTGTTAATGAATGAAGAATAATTCATAATGATATTTAAAGAAAAATGTGGTCTAAAACCAGCTTACATTTAAAATGTTCTGGCCTTTCAAAATAATGTACTTGTCATCATAACATAGTGGAATTATTCTCTTAAGCAAATTGAAATAGTATACTTGGCCTTTAGAAGTGTCTTTGGGTGATCAGAGCTTTCTGTTGACTTAATTTTTACAGTAGATTTTCTAATATTTATTTTCTTTTAACATATTAAAACTGTATTTGGTCCACATTAAAAAAGGGCAACATTTTAAAATCCCACTGTTGTCACATATTAAATAGTTATGTGACTCTCCATCATCTCTCTTGACGTAGTCTTATCCCTGAGAATATCCTTGATGTAATTCTTCATGCTGCCTGCCATCCTACATTACAACACTGAGTCAGTATGATTGATTCCAGAACAACATTCTGTTCCAATATCCTGCAAGTCAGCCAAGGCTAGATAGTGATGGGAGAACAGAAAGGTTGTACTTGAGTCATTCTTTTCAGTCTACATGTATAGATTGATCAATCCTTCTCCACTACAATCTGAAAACACCTATTTTTTTCTGCTAGTCAGGAATAAAATCAAAATATATCTCTAAGGAAGATTTATTTTGGAGGTTATATATTTATTTTAAGTTTTAAAACTATCGGTCTCAAATCCTATATAATAATTAATAAGTAAATGTGTGTAGTTCAAAAGAATTCCCTTCTCACTCAGATCCAGTTTAACATTATGTCAACTTCTAGATGTAGAGCAGTGAGACTAGATTGGTAGTGGCTGATTTAAATCTATCAGACATTTTAAATGAAATTTAAAACATTTTTGTAATGCTTCTAACGATGACAATGTACTTACTTCTTCAAATTCACTGCCCCTGTGCATAAGATTTAAATTTATGAGCAAAGATAACTTTTTATATTCTGGATTTTGTAAGATTCTTGTAAGACTTAAATTTAGAAGACCTCCTGAATGTGGTGAAGATGTCTGCTTCCATTTCCATACAAATATCTCTAATTAGGGTTATACTAATCTCCAAGTGTTTTTCTGCAATTTTCTCTTTGTCCCTCATGTAAGTAAGAATCAAAGGGTTTTGATCATCATCTCTCAATGTCTAGGCCAACTCACCCCATTCTACAGTGGTGAAATAACTTCTCATTTTGAAGTACAAAGTCTTTGATTTTGCTTTTGTCAGGATCAAAGCATCTTTCATAATCTTTAAATATGCTTTCTAAACCAATTGCAAATACCTGTTGATCGCTGCCTCTAAATTGTTCCTCTAAATTGGCAATCAGATTTGAAATGACCTTATGATGGTACTCACCACCTTTTATTGCCTGAGTCATGAGCAAGTGTTCCAGCCACACTACCTAGGTTCCAAAGGCAAAGGCGGGGATAGGGAGAATGAAGAAACCACTCCTGTAGTGCTGTAGAAGATCAGTTTCAAGGAGATCTAAGGAACCTGAAGGTGAACAGGTCCATGGGGCCTGATGAGATGTATATGGGTCCTGGGGGAACTGGCAGATGAAATGTCTAAGCCATTAACCACCACATTTAAGAAGTAGTGGCAGTTCAGTAAAGTTACCACTGACCGTAAAAAAGAGAAACATAACCCAAAGCGGGGGAAAAAGGGAAGAGTCTGGAAACTATAGGCTGGCCAGTCTCACCTCAGGGAGCTGATCCTTCTGGAAGCTGTGCTTAAGTACATGGAAAATAGAGAGGGGATTTGTGACAGCCAGCAAGGCTTGAATAAGGACAAATCACACCAGACAAAGCTTGTACCCTTCTACTATGGGGTTATAATGCTGCTGGATAAGGGAAGAGTGACTGGCACAACATCCTCTACCTGGAGTAGTGCAAAGCCTTTGGCACTGTTCCCCTCAACACCCTCGTCTTTTTGGTGGAAGGACCATTCGTGGATAAAGATCTGGCAGGATCAACAGCTCAAAATCCAAATGGAGACCAACGACAAGTGGTGTCCCTCAGGGCTCAGTGCTGGGACCAGCACTGTTCATCATCTTGGTTGGTGACAGGGACAGGGGGATGGAGGGCACCCTCAGCAAGTTCACTGATGGCATCGAGCTGAGTGGTGTGGCATGGTGTGGTGTGGTGTGGTGTGGTCTGGTCTGGTCTGGTCTGGTCTGGTCTGGTCACCTCTCTGGAGGGAAGGGAGACATCCAGAGAGACTGGAGAGATGGGCCTGTGAGAACCTCATGAAGTTCAACAAGGCCAAGTGCACCTGGACGGGGGAAATGCCAAGCACAAATACAGGCTGGGCATGAACAGACCCAGAGCAGACCCAGCATCCAGAAGGACTTGGGGATGCTGTGGGTGAGAGGCTGGACACACCCCAGCCATGGTACTCACAGCCCAGAGAGCCAAACGTGTCCTGGGCTGCATCCAGAGCCCTGTGGGCAGCAGGGCAGGGAGGGGATTCTGCCCCTCTGCTCTGCTCTGCTGAGACCCACCTGGAGCACTGCACCCAGAGCTGGGGTCCTGCACAGGAGGGACAGGGACCTGCTGGAGTGAGCCCAGAGGGGAGACACAAAGATGGGGATGGAGATCCACTCTTATAAAGACAAGCTGAAAGAGTTGCAGTTTTTCAGCTGGGAGAAAAGAAAGCTCCAAAGGGACCTGAAAGCACCGCTCAGTACCTAAAGGGGCTATAAGAAAACTGGAGAGGTAGGGTTTGTAGTGACACAATAAAGAAGAATGGCTTCCAGCTGAGAGATTACATATGGGAAGAAATTACTGTGAGGACAGTGAAACACTGGAAGAGGTTGCCCAGAGAGGCACAGGTTGCCCACAATCCCTGGCAGTACTCAAGGTCAGGTTGGGTGGGGCTTTGAGTAACCTGGTCTGGTGGAAGGTGTCCCTGCCCATGGCAGAGGCTTGGAACAGCATAATTTATGAGCAGCAACCATGTCTGCAGCTGTTCCTCTTTTATCTGTGTAAGTATGAGTTGTTCCAGTTTTAAATGTCATTGGGTCAGGAAAAGAGGGTTGTGCATAGAGGGCTGCTGAACAATGATCTGAGAAGAATGTAATGACTTTATGAAAATTGCATATACTTGCATCCGTGAAGTGCAATTATTACAGATTGGCTTTTGTGAATTTACTGTGTGCATTCATCAAGCTTTAAAGGACCTGTGAGAAGAACTAACCTGAAGAAAATCAAGTGTCTCAACATCTTTCAACAAAATATTTGAGGCTTGTGCTTTCTCTATAACAATGTACTTCAAAGATTCTGCCAGAATGACACACTTGTGTAGTCAGGTCTTGGAATTAAATAAGAAAAAAAAAAAGAGCACTAAAGAAAAAAACCTTTTATGGATTAAGGAAAGGGGAGGGTGTTCTTGTCAGATGGTGTTCTCATTGGAACAGTTTCAGGTCCTGAAGAATTATCTGAAAGAAGCTGAGGTGCTCACTTAGGTCTCAGAGGATGATGGGGCTTAGAGAAAGGGCATGTGTAAATGGACTTTTTAGGATGAGGCAATCCATGAACCATTGCTTTCAGAGCATGCAGATGCTGTCCCAGCGCTTAAGAGGAAAAACTGAAGCCATGGAAAACCATGGAAAACCTTGGAAAGACTTAATTCAGGGAAAGAACATTTCCTTGAATTCAGACTCCTCCTATACTTGAGCTACTGTTTTTGTGAACTTAAGAGTATCTGCTGATAGACCACATTGTTTTCCACGTACTGGAGTATTAGTAATGGAGTATTAATTTGGGGGTGTGAAAGGTCCTTCTGGGTCTTAATTCATGCATTCTGTATTAGCTATTCTGCCTTTTTAGGCTGGGTGTTCCTACTGACCCAGAAGTCAGTCAGCCTCATTTGACTACAAGGTACTCATTACAGGTTTTAAGCTATTTTACCATGGGCAAGCTCTGATCCTGTAACTTTTCCTGTAGCAATCATGATCAAGTTCATCCACTAACTCTGCATTGCTGTCTTAATATTACTCCTCTTTCCACAGAGGCAGCATTACCAGCTGGGCCAGAAGTTTTGTTAAGAAATATGTAACTATAGCTGTTGTCTGGAGAAGTCCTGGCAATATTGCATCATATTCTGGTAACTTACCAGCTACTCTGAGCAGTTAGTTCAGCTTTGTCATATACTCCATGAAGCAGTGAGATCTACATATTTCAAGCTTCAGAGTCTTCCTGTGGGCTTTGATGCTAGCTAATTCCCATGCAGATGTTTAGAGTCAAGAAATGAATGTTCTGACCTTGAGCCTCACTGCTTGTGCTCAGCTCTGCTCTCATATGGAATGACTCCATATTCTGACTGACAGCTTCTTATCAGTTACCTGGTTGCACATCATTTTAAGGCCTATTGATATTGTCCATAAAATCAAATCGATACAAGCCTGGATAAAATACTGGAAATTAGCTTTGCAGTCTGTGAAAGGACAGCAAAGTACAATGGCCCTGGATGTTTTTGTCTCCTGTCCCACATGCCAAGCCTAACTTTGCTTACAAAACAGGGTACTATGAGGAAAAGATTGTGCTTAAGTTTTGCAGCACCATGACTGTTCTTGCCTTGTCTTTTACCTGGTCTCGAGACTCTAAATCTGCTCTCTTCACTCCTTGCAATTTTTTTGCCTCTTCCTACCCATATTTTCATAGCTACAGACAGAAAAGAGATAGAGCCAGACAGCAAGGACAAACTTTACTGCCTTCATATCCCAAAAGCCAGAGGATATAATAGATGTAGGTCTCAGAGTGTCAGCATCAGGGGTGGCCTCTGTGAGGAAAGGTCAGGGACTGCCCTGTGCCAAACACAACTGGCTGCACAGCAGACCCACCCTAGGACACCACTGACCCCCAAAGCCAAGCTGGTGGCACCTCTGTGAAAGCATTTCCAAGAGAGGGTAAAACATTACATGGCAGCACGAGGAGTAATGGGAAAAAAAGTGAGGAAACAGCAGTGTGAGCACCAGCACGTGTGAAGGAGGGAGGAGGTGCTCTGGGCATCAGAGCAGGTGCTCGTTTGCATCCCGTGGGAGAGACCTTGTTGGGACAGATACCCACACAGCAGCCAGAGCAGAGACCTGAGCTGGCACAGCTTGGCTTTTCCTGGAGGATCCGTGCTGGAGCAGTCCTTGGGACTGCAGCCCTAGGGAAGGACCTGTGTTGGAGCAGGGGAACAGTACAGGGGAAGAGCACAGCAAGGAAGGAATAACAGAGATGAAGTGTGTATTGACCACAGCTCCCCATTCCCCAATTCCTCCTGGTCCAACTTAGTGGTGGGGAGTAAAGGACTCCACAAATGAAGGACTGAAGTTGAGGCTGGGAAAAAAGATATGAGGAAGAAGGTATTATTTTAATTTTGCCTTTGTTTTTTCTCATCATCCAAATCTATTAAACCAGCAATAAATTAAATTAAATTAATTTACCCATATTTAATCTATTTTGCCTGAGATGGTAATTGGTGGGTGATGTTCCTCTCTTTTTCTCAATTTACCAGTGTTTTAAACTTGCCTCCTGTCTTGTTGAAGAGGGGCACAGGAGTGGATGTCTGGTTGTTTGGCAACCAACCAAGCTCACTCTTCCCATTTTTAAAAAAGGCTTTTTCATTGGTTTGATTTCAGTCTTTTTATTATAAGCAAGAGGACTTCCTTGGATTTGACAATAATGCTGAGATAGCCTTCATTTCTGCATGAGAGAAAATTCTCTGCCCAAGATGCAGTCTAATGGGGCACACAGGACGTTTGGCTGTATCTGAACGAGATTGTACTCTAATAGCTTGTGGCAGCAGGGTTTGGGGTTTTTTTATCATTTTCTTTTTTCTGCTTTTTTTATTGCTGTCCAGACTTTTCCTATTAGTGGGTTTGTTTTTTTCTTTTTCTGTCAAGACCAAATGAACAGTTTCTATAATAGCTGGCAAGTCATTAGAGACACAGCAATGACATCCATATTTCCCCTTTCTAGTCCTTATGCTATGTAATCCAGTTCTACTGTCTTGCATCTTCCTCTGCTTTTTCTAGCATAAACAACTGGTGCTTCCCTGTCTTCTATAGGACCTTGCT